>NW_024466218.1:6250000-6875000 GCF_017591425.1 Ochotona curzoniae
GAGTAACAACAATTTCTTCTGTGATTTCAAAATGCATCTGCTTCTCATTTCTTTATTTCTTTCTTGTCAGCCTTCATTCTGAAAAAAAAAAATACCCAGTCAGAATGAGATTCTGAGTGGAGAGAGGAGATCTTAGACAGAGATGAGTCATTTAGCAAGGTTCTAGTTCTTGGGTTGGGTGTTGAGTTCTAGAATGTTTGTTACATTACTCAAAGGTCAGGAGTTAACTACTGTAAAACAAGAATAATCCTCTTACCTAAACATGCAGCAGTGATGATGGAGTCTCATAAAACATGTATTATGATTATTTTAATGCTATACATCTTAGGTCAATCAAATGCAAAGGGCCCTGCACTCATTTTGTACTGGATCTGGCATGCTATATAGCTAGTTTTCTAGATAGTAAATCTACCAATTATTCCCAATCATTTAACTCCACTACTTATATTATTTAAATTTGCTACTTCTGATTCAAAAATTATTAATGTAACAGGGCAATCAGCCCACAAAACAACCAAATTTACTGTATTTTCCATTTTTATTTCTTATTGTGCAAATCAATGTTCTTAGGCTATAAATGTAACTGCTATTAAATATCATGATCATAATGCTGCTTTTTGGTTCAAAAACTTCAAATAAAACTCACTGGCTGTTTTCTCAGTTGAAAACAAATGCACTGAAACCTAGATCTCAATTCATTCCAACTGCCTGATATGCAGGTCTGCTTTCTAATAGTTGCCCAAGTTTGACAATATAGCACATAATCAAACAAGACAAATTTTCAACAATTCTTTGGGGCAGGAAGAAATTAAATAAACATTGTGAGAAATTTTTGTTTTCAAAGATTATTGGATAAAAACACATCAACATTTTGTGTTCCTGAAATGCCTTGTGTCTATAGAGATCAGGTACAGAAAAGTTATTTCAAAGTTCAAATATAACTTAGCGATTGCCACATGGTGCAAAATCTTTCCACCCCTACACTCCAAAAACCCAATCAGACAAGTGGCCGTAATCTGACTCCCAGCGTACTGGGAGCCGCAGGGCAGGCAATGAGAACTGCACTCTGGCCAGGGAAGGCATGAGTGACAGACCCGCAGCAAGGCGGTGGGGGTAAGTCCTTCTTTGCTTTAAGAGAACAGTGTTCAGGGCAAATAGAACTCTGTCTCTTTTACTTACAGATTTGTGTTACAGACTCAAGCCGAAAGCTGCATGGAGGGCAGGCGGATGGTTGTTTTAGAAGAGGGTTCTGGGCACACACAGGGGATGTGGAGAGGGCAAAAGTAAAAGAAAAAAAAGATGCTGTTTAGCAGAGCTCTCCACATAGGTGAGACCTGCCAGCTGGCTCTGGCGATCACCCCGTGAAGGGTCATCTACCTGTGGCATTTTTCATCAGAAAAGGAACTCACCCGGAGGCTCAGCCGTCCAGGAGTGCAGAGCGGTGAGAGTTCACCTAGAAACTAATGTGCCAGTTCCCTACCATGCCACAGACCCTCTTTGTTCTGGGGCAAAGGAAGCAAAGCAAATTGCACTGATCTGTTTCCAGGGCATGTGAATTCTTGGGAACGCTGGGGGTACTATGAGGGGTCTCCTAGCGATATTGGGGTAAGCCCTTGAGAGGCCGGCACACTTTGGGGTTCACAGTTGAGTGAGGCTGCCAAAGATTCTTCTTGAAAAAGATCTTATCTTGTGAATTCAGCAGGTAAAGAAGGCTAAACACATTGTTGACGAGTATTTGCTTTATTGGTTTTGGTGTTTGGGTTTGAATTTCTCTGCCTGATGAAAAGTTATAGCTGAAAGAGTGGCAGAGTTGCTTCATTAGGTCTCTGGAGAGGTAGACAGGTGCGTGAGAGAATTCACTCGGGGAGGGCAAATGCCAGGGTGAAGGGGGCACTGCCCAGAAAGGCTGGCCTTTTCTGGTTCTGCCTCCACCGGTGCTCGCTTAAATTCCAAAAAGAGACTGTTTCCTGCACGCTCTGTTTCCTCGGCTTCCTGCCTTTTCCTCCTCCTTGTCCCTACTGAATGTGACCATAGAAAACAACACCTGTAATTGCACCTTTGCCATCTGGGCCGGCTACAGCCCTGAGCCGCTGCTGAGTTCAGTCTGTGAGCTGTCTGAGCTGCTTCTGCCTTGGGGGGTTGGGGGCATATTTCAAACCCTCTCCCAGGGTGCTCTCCCTGCCCTGTTGCGTGTGCTGTTTTTGAGTCTTTATGATCTCTTCCTCCAGGGAGATGATGCCATTGTTTTCCCAGCTGGGGGTTTTTCATAATTATTCAATTGACTTAGAGAAAGTCACTTGGGCAGGGGATGCCTGGGACATTACTGACTGTGCCCCTTCAAGAGTGAGCCCTGTCTTCCTCCTGCCACTCCACCTTGGGCAGAAAATGGGTTCCTCCTCTTTCCAACTCTGAAGCAAAACCCCAGATCAGAGCAGAGGTTGAGCTGGGATCCTAAAGGTCAAGGAAGAGTCTGCTCCAAGACCTTTAGGAGCACAGCTTTCTGCACGGCCCATGCAGAACGCTGCTCCAGGGGACCCAAGGTGGGGAAAATGAGAGCTCCACAGCATGCGGAAGAGGAAACTGCAGTAACTCCAGTCTCCTAAAGGACTTGGACTTCTTGCCCAACCCTTCACACAGTTATCTGTGATTAGATTCTCTGCTAAATGCTCTTATGACCAACACCAGCAAAGAACAAGGACAAGCGAGGTAGTTAATGCCCAACTGGGGATATTAGCCCCGCACCCCCACCCGGAAAAATCCTAGCCACTTCTTTTCCACATCAACAGTCATCCTTTAAAATGATCAAGCTGTATCCTTGAGGGCCAAAGGCAATTTTGGAGGAAGATGGACTGTAGGGAGAAAATGTTTTCCCTAGCGACAGCTGCCCCTATCTTCTCGTCCCTGCCTCCTTCCATGCACCCCAAGACCAGACACACTGTTCCCTCAGCCAGAGCCAACAAGGACACCTCAGGGAAAGCTTGCTTTGCACAGAACCAGCACTCTGTGGACCAATTCCCTGTGCCCCACAGCAACACACACACACACATACACATACACATACACATACACACACACACACACACACACACACACACACGGCTCTTCCTACCACAGGCCAGGAAGGGGTCCAGGCCCCCAGCTGTTTGCACACCTTTGCAAGAGAAAGGCAGAGAGTGGGAGACCAGCAAGGGTTAAGAGAAAGCCTGGCACCAAGAGGGACTGTCCTTGCTCCCCTAACAGCATCTCCCACCCCCAGCCACCAGGATGCCAGGCCGCTTCTGTTTGCTCCCCTGGCCAGCGCCCCAGAGCCTGGCTCTGCCCGGGAAGGGCTGTTGGCCAGCAGTCAACCAGGCGCTTCTGGCTTCCCGGGAGCCTGAGACAGGGACGCCACGCGAGGTTCCCTGGACCGGGTCCACTCTGGGGCTCCTCCTGCTGCCCTCGCGACCCCACCAGTTCCCCACTCAGGAGCTCCCCTCCCAACTGCGGACTGACTCTGCAGAGACCATTTGGGGCGCCCCGGAGTCCTGGGACGCCTTCCTACTGTCCAGTCTTTCAGAATGCCCTTTGGGAACACTGGAGTTCAAAACTCACACTCTCCTGTTTCTAATTGCTTTCTGTTCAAAATATAAATGGTATCTACAGACTGGGTTGAAACCTTCAAAACTTGCCCTAAGGGAATTAACTACAAGGTAAATGTATTTTCTACTTGATCTCTTTAGGAATTTGATTCCAAACTTTCCCTTTCCAGGGACAGTTGAGATAAACTTACAGTGAAACTGAATGGTCTTTGAATATTAAATCAAGAGAGACTGGAGTAAGATTCTCTTGACTATTAATTAACGATGTGTTCCAGAACTGGTCTTGCTTGGAGTGCAGATAGCACCGGGCAGCGCGTCCCCAAGACAGCATGCCAGAGCTCAGTCCCGGCCCTTCTCACCTCAATTCCTCAGCTTTTCCTGCTGAAAAGGCAGTTCCCCGACTTCTGACGCCGGTCTTCTTTCCTTTCAGTAAGTGTGGACCGTTGTGGACAAGACAGGACATCATGGTGGCTTTCAAAGGGGTCTGGACGCAAGCTTTCTGGAAAGCGGTCACAGCGGAGTTTCTGGCTATGCTTATTTTTGTACTCCTCAGCCTGGGCTCCACCATTAACTGGGGTGGCACAGAGAAACCCCTGCCTGTGGACATGGTGCTCATCTCCCTCTGCTTTGGACTCAGCATTGCCACCATGGTGCAGTGCTTCGGCCACATCAGCGGCGGTCACATCAACCCCGCTGTGACGGTGGCCATGGTGTGCACCAGGAAGATCAGCATCGCCAAGTCTGTGTTCTACATTGCAGCCCAGTGCCTGGGTGCCATCATCGGAGCGGGAATTCTCTACCTGGTCACACCCCCCAGCGTGGTGGGAGGCCTAGGAGTCACCATGGTAATCGCTGGAGCTGTTATTTTCAAACAGGGATGCCAAGCTTCTGGCAAACTTTCCCTGATAGCACCCTGGAGGCCTGAGAGACATTCTTCAAATTGCTCATTTATTCCCAGAGAGTGGTTGATGGTTCCTGATGGGATGAAAATTGATTCCAGCAAGGGTCGGTGTATCAGTTTGAAATCGTTTGCTTTTGAGGAACTCCAGCAGCCAAGTCTAGCTACAAAAATGATATTGGTTCTCCCCCTTTCTCTCACCAATCTTTTTATTTTACTGACTATATATATTTAGTTGAAGCTATCTTATGTTTCTCTGTTCACTAGATGAAGAAGTAATTTTGTTTCACACCACATCCGTGAGATTTAAAATGATCCACTCAAAGGGTCACACTTAAAAAAAAAGTCATGGATGTTTGACCCTAGGTTTGTTCCTCGCCAATTGGGAATATCAATTGGTAGCAGATCACCAGGATTGATTTAAAACACATGGTGTCAATTTTTAATTGGAATATCTACTAATTAATTTAAGCCAATTAATGGATTGAATCATTACGTTAGAAAATTAAAAGGCTGTCAAGAAGCTCTAAGTGCGCTGGACGCACGTTTTGTTTCCTTTGTAGGAAAGGACGTGCCATACGAAGTCCAGCCCGATGACTAAGAGCAGTTCTCTGTGACGGCCCTAAATAAGTGATTGGGGGATGGAGGGGAGCTCGTACTTGGAGGTGATTTCAAGACACAAATTCACCATTGCTTTTTCAAAGAATTAACTAGGGCTTTCATAATGTTAAGCTGTCACGGAAATGTACTCCTGTTACATTTGCAATGGGCGTCTTTTCCTCTCTCCGCTCTAGGTTCATGGAAATCTTACCGCTGGCCACGGTCTCCTGGTGGAGTTGATAATCACATTTCAGTTGGTGTTCACTGTTTTTGCCAGCTGTGACTCCAAGCGGACTGATGTCACTGGCTCCATAGCTTTAGCAATTGGAATTTCTGTTGCAATTGGACATCTCTTCGCAGTAAGTTACCCAGACCATCTGAATAATTGATCCATCTCATTTATCCTCACCCTAGATCTGGCCCGGAGACGTGTTTTACAGCTGTAGCTCTTCAGTATCCAGCTTGCTTGTTCATTTAAAATGATTCTTTTGCTAAGTAATGAGAATGCTGATTTGGCTACTAACATCTTGAGGTTCCTCCAACAGATCTAATAAATAATAATTATAACGAATGATACCTGTTAGTCCCCGTTCAGCAATGTCTGAAACTGCTTTTTTTTTTTTCCTATAGATCAATTATACTGGTGCCAGCATGAATCCTGCCCGATCATTTGGACCTGCTGTTATCATGGGAAATTGGGAGAACCACTGGGTAACCATTATGTTGATAGCTCCTATCTCTAACAGTGGAAGCAAATTATCCATAGTGCCTTTTTCTTTTCCTGCATTCCTCCAACCTTGAGCCTCCTTTTACTAATCTTTCATAAAGATTAGGGAAAGATTAAATTCCATTATAAAACATCTCATATCTGTTCTGCCATCAGTATTAGTCTTTTAATTCAGGATGGTGCTGTGAACAGCATGTTTAAATAATTTAAAGAAAAACCCAGTACAATAACCTAGTGGCTAAATCCTCGCCTTGCAACCCTGGGATCCCATGTGGGCACCAGTCCATGTCCTGGCTGCTCCACTTCCTAACCAGCTTCCTGCTTGTGGCCTGGAAGGGCAGAGGAGGATGGTCCAAGGCCTTGGGACCCTGCATCTTTGGGACTCCTGGCTCCTGGCTTCGGATTGGCACAGCTACAGCTGTTGTGGCCACGTGGGGATTGAACCAGTAGACAGAGGATCTTTCTTTCTGTCTCTCTTTCTCTGTAAATCAGCCCTATCAATAGAAATAAACAGATCTTTTAGAAAAAGAAATAACTGAAGATATTTCCATAACTCAAGAAAAAAGAAAGTCTTAAAAACACTTTCTATCAGAAAAGAATTTACTGTTTTTGTTTACAAAAGCATCACCCGGTTATGGTATGTGAACAGGAAGCATTTGAACTTGAGATGACTCAGAATAAATGGTGCAAATGTTTATACTATCATTGCCACAATCACAGCTGAAAAATTAAACAACTCTCAGAAAAGGCACATTTGTAAGTCTCAAGCCTGATCTTACTAATGTCATGGCACTGCTTCCAGATTTAGTGAAGTCCATTTTTAAATATCACGATCAATTTTGTTTCAACTAATTTCTAGAATAAAGGCATTTTAAGTCTTTCAAGTGAACAGTTCACTAGTTGGGAAGGCCCTAACACACACTAAAATAAGCAGTAAAAATCTGAGACATGTGTAAGCTACTAAGACATGTATTATAATTTGCATGCCGTGAATATTACAATTTTTAAAAAAATTGTGACTAAAACACAATTGTATCAGGTGTGTTTTGATCTTAAGTATATGGTGGTTATTGAGCCAGTCAGACCACTCAACTGTTATACGTTCTGCAAATGAAAACAAATAACACAGCTGTGCTAAGGCGTATGCTAAGTGTTTTAAAGTACACTATGCTTTTTAAAGAGTAGTCTTAAATAATAGTATGAGCAGCAATGTTCAAAAGCGACCTTTTAAATACAGCCATGCAAAGTGTGTTCAGTCACGCCATCTGTGACATTGGCCCTTTTGCCACTGAGAATTCCGTTTATGACTCCAACAGTTTGCTACGTTGAAAACATTGGAAGTTTGAATGACAGTGTATAGATCCTGCAACACGAGTGTGATATAAGATCAACTTACTAAATTAAAACCAATTTGTAATTAACAACTTTCAGTTTAAATTATGAGGATTTGAAAAGGGGGATAATTGCATTTTTATTGATTACTTGTTACATGTATTAGTTGAAATTTAAACAGCAAGAAAAAAAAATCCACACCATGTTGATTAAATCAGATGTTTCCTTGTTGTTCTCCAACAAGCTTAATCCTACTTAAATGTCCAAGTGCACTTTTTAGCAACACTGTATGCCAATCCAGGACTGATTGAAGATACGTTTGCAGATCTGGGTAAGCACAGAGCACAGTGGGTTAAGCCTCCGTCTGCAGCGCCCACATCCCCTGTCTTTGTGCTGGGTCTAGTCGCCGGTGTTTCATTCCCCGTCTAGCATCCTACTCATGCGTCCCGCAGAGCATCAGGCATAGCTCATGTGCTCGGAGCCTTCCACCCTTGCGGAAGGGCCAGGTGGAAGCTGGAGTCCTAACTTCCTCCTGGGTCAGCACTTGTTATGGGAATTCAGGAAGCAAATGAACAGATGAAGAAACTCTCTCGTGTCTTTCTCTCTTGCTCTCATTCTGCCTTTTTAGTCGAACACAAATGACCTTTTTGAAAACATGGTTTCAGATAGAGATAAAAAGATAATCCAAAGCACTGTGATTTTTTTTGTATAGTTTAATGATTTTGTTTTCTTTTCAAGTGCATGTAATTTTTTTTTATTTTTTAGCAATAAAAATTATCCTTGACAAACTTTTAAAAGATCATTTAAGTTACATATGACTTCACTTTGCAACAGCAAGTTGACACTGAGACTTTTTTCCTTTTGGTGATTTTTTTTAAAAAGATTTATTTATTTTCATTGAAAGGTAGATTTACAGAGAGAAAGATAGAAAGATCTTTCTTACACTAGTTCATTCCCCAAGTGACCACAAAGACCAGAGCTGAGGCAATGCGAAGCCAGGAGCTTCTTTTGGGTCTCCCACACAGGTGCAGGGTCCCAGGGCTTTGAGCTGTCCTCAGCTGCTTTCCCAGATCACAAGCAGGGAACTGGATGTGAAACAGAGCAGTCAGGACTTGAGCCAGCACCCATATAGGATGCCAGCACATGCAAGGTAAGGACTATAGCCACCAGGCTAGTGCACGGACCCAACTTTTTTTTTTTCCTTTTTCAAGAACATGCTGCTATTTTGCATCCTCATAGGCTTTTGAGGTGTTGGGGTTTGGTAGTTGTTTCCCCTTATAGGACTTGTAGCTCGTGCAACAGTCCCCTTCTAATGAGATCTTACCAAAGAAATAAAAGGCATTGAGGGGAGCACTCTGATTTCTCGTTTGAAAGGGCATAGAGAAGATAAACTCACAATTCCATGTTCAAGATTAGGAACTTGGTTCTTCCAGCCTCTCTGCCAACAGTTTGCATGTTAAGGGTATGTGTTCCGATTCAGCTTGAAGTTTCAATTTTCTTCAGGTTTTCTAAAGACAGGTTGCTAAGTGAGATTAATTTCCAGAAGGGTTTTCAAGCAAAAATGATTCGTTGTATTTTGAGGAAACAAGAAAAGTGTATTGTCATAGAAACAAAATAGTGGTTCAAAACAGAGGAATGGTAGCCCTAAAGTCTCCTCTCAATCACTTGCAAACCATGATACTCTCACCCTCTAAAGAGTATCTGCTTTCTCATTCATAAATTGAAGATAATAAAATTAGCTAATTGTCAGATTATGTAATTGAACAAAAGTTCTAGGTATAATTGGCATGCAAAGGATATTCAAGAAACAAGGTTTCTATTGCCCAAGCGATTTTTTTTTTGAATGAATATTTAATGCTACACAGCACACAAAGGCTCTAAAGCAAGCACTACGGTTCATTTAAGCCTGAAACAGTTATTCTAGTGCACAAATGGTACAATGAAAACTGCATTTCTTGAAATGCTACAGAATTACTACTTTTCAACTAGAAGTCAAACTTACATTCAGCAGGTTTTTTTCTTTTTTTTTTACCATACCATCCTGGTAAAACTTGTAGAGATGAAAGCTCTTTCAAAGAAGTGTTGTGAACAAAACATAAGATAGTCAGTTAAATCAAATAACCAAATTTCAGAGAGCAAAAGCAAGTAATATACATAAAATAGTAAATTAGTAGTCACATGCCAGACTAGTCACATGCACTTTTTTTTCATAATCAGGAAGCATGATATGGAGGAAGGAACTATTAAGTATTCCACAGGTATTATTTCATTTATCTTTATACCCCATGAAGTATGTAGTTATACAGTCCCTACCATGCAGGTGAGAAAATTAAGACCCAGAAAGTTAACTCACAATAGTGCCAAGTAGTATATCTGATGTCCCATTTGTCTTTCTGTTCTGAATAACTAAAGTTGCAAATGATCAAAGTGCTATTTGATGGTGATAACACAGAAAACCAGTAATGCCCTACAGATTTTTTTTTTAATTTTGGTTGGAGAATTTCTAGTGTCTTCTTAATTTGCAGCACTGCTAAAGAAGAGCTACCTTCTCTTAATAATTATTAGGAAATGGGAAAGTAATGAAATGGAGAAAGAAAAAACAATCCTTCCTTTTTTTTTTTTGCTCAAATGTCATTTGATGGGTTTGCTGTATTTTCCTATTTCTTTTCCAATTACCCTCTTTTTTTCATGTGTAACACAATTGCTGTCTCAAACAAGTTGCATTCTGCATTCACCAGTGGTTCCATGGAATTGCTTTCCTCTGTTTTTCACTTTATCTTTCACCTTCCTCCAGGTGTATTGGGTTGGCCCAATAATAGGAGCTGTCCTGGCAGGCGGCCTTTATGAATATGTCTTCTGCCCAGATGTTGAACTCAAACGACGTTTTAAGGAAGCCTTCAGCAAAGCCACGCAGCAAACAAAGGGGAGCTACATGGAGGTGGAAGACAACAGGAGTCAAGTAGAGACTGAAGACTTGATTCTAAAACCAGGAGTGATGCACGTAATTGACATTGACCGAGGCGAGGAGAAGAAGGGGAAAGACCCATCTGGAGAGGTGTTGTCTTCAGTATGACTAGAAGATAGCACTGAAAGCAGACAACGTCCGGGAGAATCCTCAGATTTCCTTCCACCCATTAAGGAAACAGATTTGTTATAAGTTAGCCATGTGCAGGTGCATTTCATGTCATATTACTCAATCCAAACACAATATATATTACATTATTTACCAAGGAGGAAAGGAGAAATCAATTGTGGATTCCAAATCTAAAGAAGAAATCTTTCCAAAGCATCCCCAAAGCAAATACATTTCAAGTTCTTCTTGCTTACTAATAAGCCATTTAAAGTGTGTAGGAAGATTTGGTTAAGTCTTATCTTACAGATCTTATAGACACACCTATCAAATTATTCCCCTTCTGCCAGGAAACTGGCATTATCAGTTCTCATTTAAATAGTTTTATCCTATTACATTGAGCCTGATAATGTCAAATATAGTATGCCACAAATTCGTACACATTCAAAGGAAGGGCTATAAGAAATTATTTTAGGGGCAACCCCTTATTGATGTACTAATTCTGCAAAAGAATCTTGACAAGGGTCATTGCTAACTGATTACCTTTATTTATACTGCAAATATCCTGTTTTCAACCCCAACTTCAATCCATAATATTCCTTCCTCCTGCTCATAGCCAAAAGAAATGTGGGACTAAAACCAGAAATTTGAAAAGAATATTCAGTACCCCAGTATATTTACTAGTTCCATGCAAGATAATATCACAATCCTAAGTGATGTGTACTACATTCAGGACAGGTAGAAGACCTGTGAAACCTTAAGAGGGTATGGGAAATTTTACCGTCATAGAAAGAAAAAAGAAATACATAATCTGGAATCAAATGCTTGATCTGTTTTCAGTGCACATCTTCAAACACACCACGTGAAATTAACTAAGCTTTTAACTACTTTGCTTAATTTTTCTAATTTATTGGCAAAACTTGGGGTTTTGTTTGTGACTTTTGTTTTTAAATATTAGCTGAGACATGTTTTTCATAACATGGAGCTAACTAGTTGAGTCTCGACTTCAGTTGATTGCTAGGCTCTGCTCATTTTGTAAGGTGTTAACTGATCCTGCACAGTCTCAATCTCTGTGACTTTGATATCTGTTCATCTTCATTGCAAATGTAATAACATTAGAGTGAGTTAACATGCATGACAGACCAGATGCAACAAGGCTACAGAGAAGAAAGGTAAGAACATCTCTACAGTCTGTCTTCTAATCGACTAGGTGACCAATATTTCATGTCTAGATATATTGCATTTATTTTTAAGTATGCTCCTTACTAACTCTAACTTAATACTCTGTTTTGCCTTTTGTCAGTTTTATGTTCTCTAGAGACCCTGGTTTCTATAATGTTAACCTTCTGGTCTAGCTTGATCTTAGACATAGGACTATAAGCGTTACATCATCAAATAAAGCCAGTTGTAGGAAAGCAAAATCCATAACTGCAAGGAGTGGCTTGTAAATAGCTGATAATCAAGGGCTTTCTCTCTCAAGCGAAGTCCCAACTGTATGTCATTTTTGAGTGTTAAAGGCAGTGGTGTGTCAGTGTCAGTGAAATAATGGACCACTATTAAAACCTGATTCTCTTTGGTGCTAGGAGAGTGATGAGCAAAGTTCCCAGAGAATCCTCACACCAGTGTCATACCTGGGAGTGCCACTGGAATGTTTTATGGCAGATGTCAAAGTCCCAGGACCACAGCTGTACCACACACTACGCTAATGCGTGGCTACATCCTGGTCAGTGCCCCCTGCAAAAAGTAAGGTGCAAATCCTCCAAGGAGCATCTGTGCCTATCATTTCAGCTGTTTGTATAATAACCCATTCATGACTTAACGTTGTGTGTCATTCATTTCAAAGGGCAACATCAACCATCAGCAAACATATCAGTTCAAAAATAAGTTCAATTAACATGAAAGAACTAAACAGATTTTCTGAATATGCTTATACAATACCCAGCTTTAGGCACTTTTTTTCTGCCACATGGTTTACTTCTTATACACTCACTTTTATACTCAACTTGGAATTATAGCATTCAATAAGTTAGGGTTTTGTAAAAAGATGAATTATGTCTTTCTAGCTTGTTTTTCAGCATCAAGCAGAATGCCTGGTACACAGTAGGTTAATATAAATATGCAAACTCCATTTGAGCTTTAAGAATATGAATAATTTTTCTTTTAATCCTCATTTTCCTCGGTATTTAATAAAAACGTGATTTCAAGGATTACTAAAGGAAGGCAATATAAATTTGAAAGGCATAAAATATATTTTTTGCATTCTGTTATGTTTAGAGGCATGAAATGAATGAAAGCTTTAGCAGTTTTTTCCCTGCATATGAGACAACATATTTTGTATTTCACTCAAGGCTCTGCCAGTAACAAGTAATGAAATCGTACCTTTGTAATGACATCTCTGCAGCAGGGGTCTGTTGCCTTATGGATGGCACCAAATTATCCAAGTGTGTTGGGAAAGGAGGGCTTTTTCCTTTAATCTCTTCTTATTAATGAAGTGCAGAGTGCCGCTCCCAAGTGACTGCTGCTGACAGTTACACAGAGGGGAGATCAGAGAAAAACCGGAAGACATAAATGAATTCTATCCAGCCATGGAACAATGCCAACTGCTTTTCCCCTGAGAACAGCCACCCAGGCCTCGAAAAAGGGCAAAGTGGTCCTTACCCAAATGGACAAGTGCAACAGGGCAAGTATTGTGGCTTTTTTTTTTTTTCAGCCCTGTCTTCAAAACTTGAAGCACAGATTTTAGAAGATATTTCCCATTTTGAAAGGGGACATTTTCTTGAGAGAACTAACCTTTTACACAGGAAGTGTTTTTCAGAAGCGAATTCTTTATCTACATTGAAGGTGTCTACACTTTTTCCTGAAATTTGATAGTTTTCACAAGTGCCTGTAGTGCCTTTCTATCATCTGTGCCTTTTTCTAACGCATAAAGGAGCTAGCTAGAACTACTGCCCTGTGTTGCAGATTTTATAAGGAGATCAGGAATGCTGAACAAACACATCTGATGGAATTTAGTTATCAGGCTTATTAGAAATTTCAGGTCAAATAGGACAGACTAGTTTTTGAAAGGCATAAGACCAGGTGACACATGTTTTGGTTTAAACTTGATAATGACAGGAATACTCCAAAACAGAGAGTCAAATACAAAGGCTGAAATTAACCCCAGCAATGCCCTTGGTTGTAAGCAGGTGGGCACCATCCTGGACATTTGGCAGAAAAGTTGCCTTTGGAACAACTGAAGATGAGAGTGTGAGCTGAATAGATACCTTGTCAAATATGTAAATACCAAGCGTAAGATTTGGGGGAATATGTAAATTCAAAACATCACAGGCCTGAAAGTAATTCTGTCTTTCCTAGTGTGTTTGTGGCATGAGCATAATTTGGAAGCTGTGTAGCTCTTCTCTGGAAAGTGTAAGGTAATAAAACTCACTTCCTCTACTTTCTGTCCTATGAGTTCACAGTTGTGTTTTAATGTTTGACAGATTGTCCCATACTGGCCAGAACTTTTGGAACTCTTAATTTTCTGAAACAAATAAAAGTTGTTTAATTCCAAGATCAGAAACTATAACCACTCATATCTGCAAATATTTACCATAGTCTGTGAAAAATTAAATAAATAGTACATAATAAATGCAATGGCCACAAAACTTAAAAGCAGTTATAATGTTACCTGTCCAAGTTGAAAATTAAAGACCTAAACACTGCACCTAATTTATATAATTCATTGTAATAAATTTCTAGATGGTCTTCAAGATTCATTAAATAAAATTCACTTAGTAAATATAAAAGCAATTCTTCATTACTTTTATGACCCAAATCACAATGAGATTGTAATTCACAATAAACTAGGGAGAATAACTGAACATATGGTTATACTCACAATTATTTATTAACTGAAATGCTTTCTCAACATTATAGTCAATATGAGAGATATTGAAAGTATAATGTCTAATATTTAAAATGAAATATTAAAGTCTTAACATTGTGGTTGCTTCCCATGAATAATGCTACATCTCATACTATCAAACTTGTACAAATAAACTTCTAAATGTTTTAAAAGATATCTTTTAATGTTTTTATATATTTTTAAGGATGATATTCAAAACTCCATTCATGTTTTTGTAAGTTAGAGCATAAGCACTCTTGAGAATGACCGGGAGGTTTAAGTAGTTGAGTACAGTCAACACCAAACAAAATGGTGGTGGAACTCATGAAATCAAGTGTATTTTTTGAAAGCCTGCAAAATATGCACTGTAGTTGGGCTTAGCAGTGAAAATTGTGTTTTCACAGGCTTCATTCAAAATGTACAAATGTATCCAGAATGGACAACTATAACTATCATTATAGTCCATCTAAAAGTAGAGACCGAGACCACTGCAACCATTCTTGCTAAATAGACGCTCTATCCTCAGACACTTGGCAAATCCTGCCTCCCCAGATGGATAGTATAAGCTCGGTGAGTGATGGTTTCACTTTCTGTGGCACTGAGTTGAGGGCCTTCTCAATTTTGAGAGGACACAGGCCCTCAGCGGAAGACTGAAGACAATTATGTATGTAGTGTGCAACCAATGAATGAGGTGCAACCAATGAGGTGAGGTGCAGCACCTCACCTCAGGAGCCAGGAGACTACGTATCTTTCTTAGCATTTGTAAAATTGCAGTGTGATCATGTGAAGGTCTCTACCTCCACAGGATGCTGAACAATTTAAGGGTTAAGACTGTCTCAGCTATTCTGTGTCTTCTCCCACCCCAAAGCATTGAAATCAGCTTGACATTTACTCATAAAGTGCTTGTTGCCTGTATAAAGAAATTCATTAGTATCTACAATCATTTGGAAATGTCACAAACTGCTGTTCTTTAATCTACTTGGTTTTCTGCTGTGTATTTGAATGTATGTAGTTCCAGGCGCAGGAGACTAAAATTAGCTCAGGAAACTAAAAACAGATAGAAATGAACACCAAAAAATGAAACACTAATTAGACTTTTTGAATTTATACCTAATGTATAGGCAACAAGACATGTTTTCATTGCTATATTTATACAATGGCCAGATGTTAGATGAAATTTAGCTCAATGAGCATTTCAGCAGGGAAAGTGGTTTAACAAGCATGGAAAGCTAGAGACATAAATGTCAGGCTGCTTTAGATAATTGTCCTACTTGGAAAATGTCCAAAACAATATGTCACCTGAATTAATTCTCACTATTTTTTTTATCATTTAGGATGTTTAAGAACTTATTGATCATCTCAAAAGATTGAGATATATTTCTCGAATTACACAAATCTAGAAATCTCTGGGAAACTGTCGCTGGCCTTTTCAACATTTTTGCTTGTTACAGTGACAGCACATAGCTAGTGTCCAATAGATGTGAAATGAATGGATAGATGGGTGGATAGATCATGGATGGATGGATGGATGGATGGATGGATAGACAGACAGACAATGGAATTCTCCAACTTGCAGGTGTTAAGATAAGCTGTAAGCCAATGGAGTCACTGTTTATGCCCCTTCTTCCCTTTCAAGAACCACTTTTTTTCATACAACAATAGATTTGTGACTCTTTGAAGAAGAACTTCAAAGCCTAGAATAACTGAGAATTTATGGAGCTTTAGAATTTGTAAGCGTTATTCTCTTCCTTTCAGCTTAAAGCATTGCTATGGAGTAAGCACTGCCATCGTTCTACTTCCAAAGATGAGGAATACACATTTCAAACAGTAAATTACTCAAAATCACACCTACTGGTAAGGCAAAATTGGAACACACTTTGCAATTAACCTACTCTCCCTCCCATAATTATATATCATACAGAGTTCTCTCATTCACCTATCAGCATAATTTCCCATTGGTCACGAATCTAAGTATCAAACAAAAGGTATGTTGTTATACCCATAGGGATTCTCACGTACCACATAACCAAGAGGCAATAAATCAAGTAGCACAGATCTGAAGTACCTTTCAACAAACCTACCTACTTCAAAAAGTATGGGACATTTAGTTGTTCTTTTTCTCAGAAAAATACTACTCTCTAGTATATTTTTATGCTGTTTGAGAGTGGAGGATCAATTTGCAAAGTTTATGATAAGAATGTCCATGTTTCCTTAACAATAACAAAAGCTTTCACCTGTTCAGTACTTACTCCGTGGACATAAATGATTAACACAATTTATTCGTGGAACCTTCATGAAGTCAAAACCACTAACACTGCCATTTCACAGAGGAGGAAGCTCAAATAAACATGACCACAAAAGGGCATTTGACCCAGGCGGCGTGTGCCTTGCTGTCTGTGTCTAGCCTGTCTTACCTCTTAACTGCACCGCTTTGTGTTCAAATTGTTTTCCAACTTTCATTATCTGCTTTTTCCAAGCCTTTGATTTTTCATATCCAATAGAGATTGGAATGTGTTGTAGCCACTCAATTGTTCCTGACTTTATCTTTGCTTATCATTCTGACCACCTTTGAAGAAAGATCAAAACACCCATGTGCAAATGCCACAAAGATAAATCAGTTAACCTTACAAAGTATTTTTGAAAGGGACTTTGAGTATCCAAGAAAACTCAATCTTAGGTGAACAGTGACATGCCAGAAACTTCTTATTCAATATGCTTTCCACTTTTCAGTTCTAAACTTCCTATCTGATCTTTAACTTACGTGATTTGACGATTTCTCTTTAATTTTCAACAAGACTTAAGCCTCATTTTGGTTTCAATTATCAGTATGTATTTTAATTTTTATTAATCTATTACTCATTTAATTCATGCACACATGAGCATCTGTTAGAGGATCTTTAGAAAATTTAAATTGTGGGCCCGGCAGCGCGGCCTAGCGGCTAAAGTCCTCGCCTTACGTACCAGGATCCCATATGGGCGCCGGTTCTAATCCCAGCAGCTCCACTTCCCATCCAGCTCCCTGCTTGTGGCCTGGGAAAGCAGTCGAGGACGGCCCAAAGCTTTGGGATCCTGCACCCGCGTGGGTGACCCGGAAGAGGAGGTTCCTGGTTCCTGGCTTCAGATTGGCGCAGCACCAGCCGTTGCCTTCACTTGGGGAGTGAATCATCAGACGGAAGATCTTCCTCTCTGTCTCTCCTCCTCTCTGTATATCTGACTTTGTAATAAAATAAAAATAAATCTTAAAAACAAAAAGAAAATTTAAATTGTTTTTAGCTTATATTGAAATAAAATCTCAATAATGACGTCAGTGAAATGGTGATCTGAAGAAGTGTATAATCAGACCAGTTAACCTAGACCACTCTAAAGAGTTAAAAAGACTGCTCTCTTAACGAATAAATAAATGTGAGTTTATCATTCTGTTTATTTATTTTCATTTTACTTTAAAAGAAGAAATGTAGACAGAAAGACAGACATGAACTGATCTTTTATCTGCTCGGTTACTCCCTAAGTAGCCAGAACACCAACCCAGGGTCGGGTCGGTTTAAAATCAAGAGCTCAGCACCAATCTGGGCACTCCAAGTGCTTGAACTGCAGCTCATCACAGTGCAGAGCAGGAAGCTGGATGGAAAGCAGGGCAGTCAGGAGCCCAGAAGGATGCGAGTGGTAATTATTCCAAGTAGTTGCTCCACTTCTGTGCCAATTCCCTCCTCCAACAGTACCTCTGAATGGTCTAAACTGTGATGCTGTCACACTAGGAACATTCTTAAAAATAATTGAATATAATGACTGTTACCAGAACTCTCACTCTCCTTCAGCAAGGGAATCATGTGCATTTACAAAATAAGACTACAGACACCTTTGACTAATTTGCTTCCAAACTAAAGGACTGCGGCCCGGGGTCACCAAAAGAAATTTTGACTCTAAACTTTCAGAAAGTAAAACAAAACAAAAGCAATCTTCAGAAATGTACTGCCAATGATTGTCAAGAAAAACTGCTCAAATTCGGAGGGTCCCAAACAGGAAAGAAAGCAAAAGTGAAGGAGGCAGCAAGGGAATTAACACAGAGGAGCGGAAGGGCGCCTGGCACTGATGCCCCACTCCAACCAATCCCTGGGTAGGGAATATTAAGACAGCAGGTGCTCCTGTATGGAGCGAAGTGTGTGCTAAGTCTGTGTGTTTTTGTCATCCCATGTCATAACTAGTCCTCTTAAAAGACTGAACTATGCAGTGTCTTTGACAAAATTAAGCCTTTATCAGTATTCTAATCATCACAATGTCAGACTAAAGGGAAATAGATGTGTGATTAAAATCGAGGGACTCTCTGAATCTGGATTTCCAGCAATGAATATAGAATAAAATCAGGATCTTATCCTTCCTCTCAAGAAGTCTAGTTTACAAAATTATTCCTTAAGAAAGGAATGGTTCATAATTTCCCATTTTAAACTATTCCTGGATTTCAATGTCAAAACTTATCACAGAGGCCCGACTTCTATCTTGGTGTTCCAAAGGTTGATGTAATGGAAACTGGAGCTGAAGCATGAGAAAAGCAGCGATTTCTCAAGTGACCTGCATTAAGGAAGAGTTGAGAAATACTGATAGAGATTATTCAGCCCTGTGGTGTTGGTACATTATGGTTAAATCATTCATATTCTTTGAACTCTAATAAAAAATTCTCATCAAACAATGATGACATTTTCATCTCATCAAAGTTTAATCACAAGAGTATTATAATTCTGATTCTCTTCACCTCAGTTCAAATTGAAAGTAATTGTCAGACGTCATTTTAAGTCTAACCATCACATCCATTCTTACATGTGTTCCCTCACTTTATTATAGCCCATTTTGTTCTCTAAGAGGCATGTAATTCTTTTCTATTATTCAGGCTGTTTCAAAGGAACTTTTCACCTACTTACAAATAAGACACTTAAGGCTCATTTTAAAAGGCATTTGAGATAACAAATTAATATGAATGAAAAAAATGTTTTCTTGAACCACTGAGAGGCATGGATGGTAATAAATTCTACTTCTTGAATTGTTTGATGTTGAAAAACCACTTAACTGCCTGAAATCTTGACTGTTTGAAAAAAAAATTCGCAATCTGCAGAGTAACAGAATTTAAGTATACAGAAGCAGAAAGGAAATATAATGTTCAATATTTTAACATTGAAGTCTTGGACAAATAACTGCTTTAGTACTGGAATATCCAGGAATTGGGACTGAGAAATGGGGCCAAGTTTTCCCAAGTTGAGACGGAGTGCCAGCTCCTTCCTCTGGATGGTGAGAACTGCTCGCCACTTCCCGGGATATATGGAAAACTTTCAACAGAATCCTAGAGAATGGTAGGATCTGGAATAATACGGATTATATTCTTATTTTCCACAAGGGATATGCATTGCTTTCAGAATCAGAATGGAGGGAAATTAATTATTTCAAGAGACTTAAGTGGTCTGCTGTAAATATCCTTACTATCTACCTCAATTTCCTTCACCTTGGTTTAGGCCAATGTCACAGAAAATGGTGTTGGCCTCTGAACCCAGTGGTTCTCAAGCAGAGATGAATGCTCCTTCTAGGAGCTATCTGGTAATATTTGCAGTCATTTTCGGTGATTAAAACTGAGGTTGAACTAAAAGAATCTAATGGGTAACTGTCAGAGATGTTTCTAAACATACTGCAGAACTAAGAGGCAGTCCTGTACTCCCTCCAAACAAGAATTATTTGCTCTAATACTCAAGAGTTTTGTGACTAAGAAACCTAAACCTTCCCTCATTCTTTGTTGTTCCCTCTAACTCATCTCTTCACTATACCCAAGACCTCTTCTAAAAATGAAAGTACACCATTTAGTAAAATTTGAGTAGTTTCTCTTAGATTAAATGCTAATCTCATACTTTGCCACGAAAATTCTTCTGCTTCAGAGAAGGATGGGTAACCCATTCCAGGGAGCCACTTTTGTTAGACTCATCCACCAGAGCATGCTCATCCCTTCCTATCCCTAGGAGCATTATTTCCAGGACAATCACTGACACCCACATCTATGGATGCTCAGGTCCCTGTTCTGAAGTGA
Organism: Ochotona curzoniae; assembly: GCF_017591425.1. Lineage (NCBI taxonomy): Eukaryota > Metazoa > Chordata > Mammalia > Lagomorpha > Ochotonidae > Ochotona > Ochotona curzoniae. The sequence goes on from NW_024466218.1 coordinate 6,270,150, forward strand.
TGTAGAGCTTGCCCATAACCTACATACATCCTCGCATATATATATATTTTAATTTTGGACTTATTTATTTGAGAGGCATAGAAATAGAGGCAATAACTGACAAAGATCTCCCACGAACTGATTAATTCCCCCAAATGATGTACTCCCCAAATGCAACAGCAAGGACTGGGCCAGGCTGAAACCAAGATCTAAAAATTCAATCCAATTATTTCCCGGGTGTTAATAATCCAACTAATTGAGCCACTGTCTGCTACCTCCCAGGGTACTTGTTAGCAGGAAGATGGAATCAGTCGTATACGTATATGCATACATATATGTGTATGTGTGAATTCCATGTATTTATATGGAATCAATCATATATATGTGTGTGTGTGTGTGTGTGTGTGTGTGTGTGTGTGTGTTTGTAAGATAGACTTAGTCAAATTTCACTCCTCAGGAGCTTCCTCCAGATCTCCCACGTAGGTGGCAGGTGCACAAACACTTGAGTTATCTCCCACTGCTTTGGCCAGATCAATCAGCAGGGAGCTGGGAAAAACAATTGGAGCATCCAGGACATAAACCAGCACCCGTAGGTGACGTTGGCATCATAGGCAGTAACTGTCCCCACCACACCACAGTGCTGGCCCTTCTCCAGAATCACTGTTAGATTATGCACTTATGGCTTAAACAGTTGCAATGCCACACTGGTTTGGAAATAACAACTAGTAAAAAGGTCTGTGAATGTCCAGTTCTTTTTAAATAATTCAATCTGTGGTTAGTTGACTCCATGGATGTGGAAACCGTGGACATGAAAGACAGATGACATTTCCTTCTTGATTTAGGAAGGACCTTGATAATAACTATCATTTGAGACAGTCTTCCTGCCTGCAAAAAGGACACACATGAGGAACCTGAATAAAGGTGAGACAGAGCAAAGTTGACCTCCCACGTTATCACTGAGCTGACAAATCAAGCACCCACCTCCAGACTGTCTTTCATGCAAGAAAGCAAAGCAAAAGTCCATATTGGTTAAGCTACTTGCATTTGAGCTTTCTTTCACTTGAAGATAAAAGGGTCCTTCACTGATTTCCCGTGTGTTTAGGATTAAATTAAAGCCCATTTATAACCTGCTCCTTGTTCATCCTTTAAATTAGTATTTCAGACTGCTCTCCACATCCCTCCTGGTCCACTGGCTGTCACACTCATCTTGGACTTCTCTCAGCTCTTCAAGCGACCAATGCTTTCTATATCTTCTTTATCTCCCCACCCCCTCGGCCATGCTCAGCCCAGACCTTACATGTTCGATTTCCCCTGCTGAGAGCTCTGAATCCACCCAAACACCTTTCACCTTTGTAAAATGTGGCTGTTGGATATACATTTATTTTAATATTCTACTGACTTTGCCCTACCAATAATAATACCTTGCTATCCCCACCTAATTTCCCCTCCTACCCTAAAAGCCATCACTTTCACCTATTTTCATCAAACATTTTAGTAATTACCTCTATGTTTCTAAATAATGGATTGGTGTGCCACTTGGCAATTGTGTTAGCTCCTGGTTTTAGACATTTATTTATTGACTTGACACTATTAAAGAAAATTCATTACCTTTTCTTCCCTGTTTCCAACACACAAACATATACATACATGCCAAACCATGCAGTTAACTTTGATTTCTTTCTTTTTCTACACTTTCTTTTGTTTTCCTTAAGTTTTACACACTTACCAGTTCACCTTCCAAATTGCCCAGCAGTTGTCTAAATGTTCTCTTCCTATGTTCAGAAACAGAAGCTTTCTGTCCATCTTGCTGCCTTCCCCCATTCTGGCCTGATATGTGTCATCCTAGGATCTCCCTTCAATGTCACCTGAGGCATTCTGTTTACTTTTGTTTCATATTTTTTGTATTCTCCGTGTTCATCCTTTTTCTTTTCTCCCAACTACTGATGTCTAGTTTTGTCGAGTATAGAAATGTTGAAGAATTCTGGCTTCTAACTGATAAGAAATTTGATGTCATCTATCTTCCTGTTTTCATTTGTGTGCCAAGCCTTGTCCCCATCTCTCTCTCTCTCTCTCCTATTTTTTCCTAGACCTTGAGACACTACCAGAAAGAAGGCCATCACCAGATATAGCCCCCGATCTTATACCTTCATAACCAGAAGTTTTCTTTATGTTACCCAGCCTCAGGTATTTTATTATAATAATGCTGAAAAAAACAGACTAATACTAAAATAGCAGAATTCATATTCTTCTCTTTTAAGTGATTCCAATGTTGCCCTAGATAAGAAGTTAAAAGAAATACCCAACTGGAGACACATTCCAATGTTATGAAAATACGATAGTTTTGTATCATTTTTAAAAAGGAATTGAAACTAGATTAACACACACCAAAAAAGTTAAGTAGATCTCTTTTTATTGTTCAGCCAATGTAACAAGAAAGTAAACAAATTATATTTTTATTCTAAAGTTCTATGATTCTGTGATATGCATAATAGAAAATAATTTGGACTTCTAAAATACTCCCAGCAATAATTTTGCGATTTTTAGTTACAAACATTTACAAAGTATTATATTAGAATTTCCATACTGATTCATTCCTAGAGTAATACTGAAATTGCTTTCAGTTGTACAAAAAGGGGGAAAACAATCTATTCAGGGTTATGAAAAATATTTTAAATTACATAAAAATGTACCTAAATATCTTTCTAAAATGTATTTTCTTTTTGAGTTATCATAGAATGGATGAATTTATCGTATATATCCCCCACATGTTTCCCAAAAGGATTTGAGGGAGATTTCAATTTTGAAAATATATCCAGGTAGCCTGGGCTAAGATAGGAAATAACAAAGGATAGAGATAGAAAAAGGATTGTCCGTATGAAGCAGCAATGAAGTCGTTGCTGACTTAAACATTCAATTTAGCTTTTAAATTGCTGATACCAAATCAAAAGAGGAAATGCAATGTTTTGTATTAGATTTGATATGAAATAAAAGAAAAAGATAGCATCTTTTCAGGAGTCACTGTTTTAGTTTTTATACTAAATTCTAAGAATAATTTGTCTGAGTCTGCTAACATATATTATACGTGTATTACATGCCAGGCACTCTCTTAAGCTCTTTATCTGTACCAATAATTTAATCCCCACAACAGCATTGAATGATGGATTATGATCCCTTCTCCACGGGTTAGAAATAAAGGCACCGAGAGACACGTTGCCTGTGGTTACTAGTTGTAAAAAGAAGCAGCTATTACCTAGATGCAGGCAATCTACTTCCAAGCCCCTGACTCTGACAGCTCTACTGCACACAAAATCCTCAATGACAGAGCCAGGAGAAGACCTGGAAGGGCTCCATGTCTTAACACTCACCCACCATCAGGAGCATACTATTTAACTTAATGAACGCATTTTCATTATAAAAATTTAGCTAATGGAACTACTAGACCATAGCTAAAGACACACAAGTTATTCATCACTCAGTATACTATAAGAGTACAGAACATCAAACCTACAGGAATAAAAATAATTATGATAATTCAACGTTTATTGAATGTTCACTGTATACCAAGCATTGTTCTAAGTAACTTAGATGGCATGATATAATTAATCTTCAATCAGTCTTATAAAAGAGGCATGTGTTTATCCACTCACTCAGAAATGCTGGTCACATCTCTTCTTTTTGTAATGATTTATTTTATTGCTACTTATAAGACAGAGTCACAGATACAGAAGGCAAGATGGAAAAATAGAGAGAGATCTTCTGTCTGCTTTCCAGATGGCCACAACAGCCAGAACTGTGCCTGTCTGAAGCCAGGAACCTCTTCTATATCTCTTTCCTGGGTGCAGGATCCCAAGGCTTTGGGTCATCCTCCACTGCTTTCCCAGGACACAGGCAGGGAGCTGGATGGGAAATGGAGCAGGTAGAGGCTTAGCCTACTGTGTCACAGCATCTGCCCCATCACATCCCTTCTTTGGAACAGATATTGTGCTAGACATTGCTCCAAGTTATTGAACAAAGCAGAGTAGTTCTTGAGGCACATACGAATCAAATATCCACAAATATAAACACATCATTACAAGTAGAAAGCTCAAAAGAAACCCACTATGGAAATGCATATAACATCATTTATGAGGACACTGGAAAAAAAAAACAAAGAGAGCAACACCCACTCATGTCTGCTTTTACCCCCACCCCACATCTACACATAAACATGTATACACATGCCTGCACTTACATGCATACACATTTACTCACCCACTGTAACACAACTGCATTCAGGATCACAAACATGCTTGTACAGTCTTACAGCCATTCCCACCAGTCCCACCCATTCCCACCATTTCCCACATTCCTACCAGCATGTGTGTGTATGGATTTACACTTAAATTCATTTATCTGCCTGAGAGAGATTAACCTGCTCAGTGTCAAGAGCTACTAGAAGAAAGCCTGGATTCAAGTGAGAGTGGCTGACACACACACAAGTTCATATCATTAATCCATATAATGCAAGGCTTCCAACATCCTTTATTATACTGTTTCTCTTACATATTCTTTGCTAGTTAAATAGCAATCAACCCAAAACTGAGTTCTTGGATAGCCGCTGAATTCTGTAGACATTCTGTGGAATGTTTGAAAAATATCACCTGGGCCCCCTGTAATGGCTCAGAGGCTAAATATTCACCTTGGACATGCTGGGACCCTGTGTGGGTGCTGATCCGTGTCCTAGCTGCTTCACTTCCCATCCAGCTCCCTGCTTATGGCCTGAGGAAAAAGTACGCATGGCCCAAGGCCTTGGGACCTTGCACCCACATGAGAGGCCCAGAAGAAGCTCCTGGTTTCTGGCTTCAGATTGGCTCAGCTCTGGCAATTGTGGCCACTTGGGGAGTAAACCAATGAACAGAAGATCTTTCTTCCTATCTCTCCTTCTCTCTGTAAATCTGCCTTTCTAATAAAAATAAATAACTCTTTTTTAAAAACGAAAAAGATCACCCTATTGAGGTTACAGTTTTTTTCCCACACATTTGACTAATGTGTGGCACTATGTTCTTAACAAGAATGGAACACATGTTTAAAGGTAAAAACCATTTCACTCAGCATTTCCAATATTTGGTTCCCAGTATCACCAGCCTCCTGGTGACAGCCACATCTCCCCAGAGCTAGGCCTCTAGGGCTTCTGGACAGACTCCCCAACTTTCTCCCTGACCATAGACATGTGTCCTGAACAAGTGTGGTCCTTCTGAGGGCTTTGTGACCTCCACCTGGGCAGCCACTTCACCCCCTTGGGCCAAATAGATACCTTGAGGTCTGCTTTGAGGGTTCCAGCTTCTCTGTGCCAGTCATGTTGAGCTTCAGCAGGCTGCACAGGCTTGCTGGGTTATACACCATTCCATTCTAGACCTTGACTTCCTCAAAGGCACTAACAATGCTCTGTTTACAGACATTTGTCTTCCAATACCCAGCAGTGGAGTTCATCAGTAAAGTATGAATCAGTGAATGAAAAGACATTCCAATCATGACCTTTACCTGTGGGATTCATTGTCCTCATGTAGGCCAGAGAGAGTCTGACCACTCCAGACATAGTGACAGTGAACTTCCTTTTCCCATTTGGAAAAGATTCCACTGCTTAAAGCAATTGTTTCTCCAATCTCATTCCTTTCATATGAAAGCTCACAAGCTATACCCACCAGTGTGCTTCCTGGGCAGGAAGGATCAGAATCCTCACCCCATCCACAGACTTCCCACGCTGTGATGCAAGAAAGGCAGCTGGAAAAGATAGCATAGTGCTGCCTGGGACCCTGGGCCAGAGATTGTAGAGTTTGCAACAACGGGCACAACATTTTTAAAGTGCATGGAAGACTATCTTGTCGCCAAAAAAGACAGAAGAAGGACAATAACGTAATAAATCTTTTAGTTTGTTTTCCTTACAAAAAAGCAAGTCCTCAAGCCAAAATGCAATAATTTCTAGCAACTGGTAGACAAAGGTGGTGATATTGTGGGTGCTGGCCCTAAGGATGGAGAGAACCAGCCATAATCCTACCCGGTGATATCTGCTTTTGGTTTGTTCTCAAAGCCTGACACTGCCCCACTTTCAAACCAGACCCCTGCTTATGGCCTGGGAAAGCAGTGGAGGATGATTCTAGTCCTTGGGACCCTGCTCCTGCATGAGACATGCAGAGGCATCTCCTGGATCCTGGCTATTGATTGGCTCAGCTCCAGCTGCCTTGACCATTTGCAGAATGAACCAGCAAATTGAAAATCTGCCTCTCTCTGGCTCTCCTTCTCTCTGTAAACCTGTCTTTCGAATAAAAATAATTCAATATCTGAAAAAAAGTCTGAAAAGCTTTTCACAAAAATTTCCCTCAGTAATGCCTGTATTAGAAAGTTGTGGATATATATAATCCCCTCTTCTCCCATGAATACACACACATTTCTTCTCCAAAAACAAAACAATAGCAGTGCAACAACCACATGCATCTTATTATCATGACAAATATATCCCCTTATATTCTGGAAGATTAAGAGGTGCCGGGTCCAGCTCCAGCTGATTTCGGAGTTCAAAAAGGGTGAGTGAAAAAGGCAAAGAAAGAAGAACAGACCACTACAATTCCAAGATCATTGTGGACAATGGGAGAAAGCTGTCCACTTTATTTATTCAGAAGCAGTACAAGGTTTTTTTTTAGGGGCAGTTTGACATAGCCTCACGAGGGCACAATTTACAACAGCTTGAGAGGTGAGTGAGGAAGGATTCCATATCCCTTGCTTATCTCAGCTTGCTAGCCCCCACCTGCTCTCTTCAAGTCTGGGTTCTATCCTTGGCACACCTGTGTCAACCAGACCCCTACCTTGAATTATGTATGGGTTAAAAAGTCTGGGGCCTTGGTTTATGGGGATTGGGGTCATTGACATAGTTGGCCATTAGGGCTGCAAGCTCAACCTTTGGGTCCCAAAAACAGGGTGACCTTTAGGGTCCCAGTAGCTGTATTTTTTGTCATAGCAGTTTCAGCCCATACTCTCATCACTTCCATTAGTTTGTAAAATTCTTATCAAGCCATTTCCCAGAAAGCATGCTAAATGTCTGGGCCAGATTTCAGAACAATGGGTAGGCACACAATAAGGTGTCTGGAAATAGCATGGAGTTAATTGTACTCCGGTGTGCAGTTAAAGGCCCACTCACCAGGACATTATCAGTAACATTAACTCTCAAGCTCACGTTGGTTGCAAAAAGCCATCTCACAGGGGCAAACAATGCCTCAATAGATTACAAAATTCTTAGTGGGGTGCTTGAGTGTCCATGCGAAAGGGGGTGAAACTGTGTCAAGGTGGTCAGAGAGAAATCCTTTGGGCCCTGCCAAACAGCTGGAAGCTCCCCCAGGCCCTGCCAAGCAGGGGAGCTGTTCTCTTCACACCTTTGTGTCATCCACACCTACTGCTGGACCCCAGCAAAGAGGGGAAAAAGAACAATAGTACACCAGCTGTAGGACCACTGCACAACTTGTGGGAATCACTTTCTAATATTTTTCTACTTTTCAGTTGTTTTAAGAAGACAGTCCCCATAGGTCAAGATCCCCAGAGGATCAACATAGTACTAACTGGCAGTGAAAACAACGCTGGTGACAATAAGCAACAATAGTAATCAGAAGAAATAATGGGGATGATAGTAATGATCCTGGAGGTGCCACCAGAGAGGAAACGTTGCCATGGAAACGGCGGAACTAAGAGAGGGTGGGAAATGTAGAAAATCTTGCCACAGAATTCTGTGCTCCTGAAACTTCTGAGAATGAGCGGCGGCACTGCATCCACAGGGAGAGTCTGATACACGACCCTCCTTTGTGATGCTACACCACAAAGCTCAGGACACGATGGCTTGTCAAGGTCACGGAGGGTATGCCAGGGTGATGGGCTGGGATTTTTGCCTTCAGGCTCTGCCTCAGAGAAACAGCTGCACAACATCATCTTAGAGAGAATTCAAGCCAGCTGCACTGCAAGAAATGCACATGACAAAATGAATATGCTCCAAGCACAGTCATCCTTTTCCATCTCCATAGCTGTCCAGAAGAGCTCAAGCTTCACAGTGGCTCACTTTGCTCCTTAAAGCACAATATAGGCACTTCCTGGGTCCCAGGATTGAATTAACATAAAAAAATCTCTGCAGCAATTTCCCGCAGAGCATAACAAAACTGGTTGTGCTGAACGAGGTCAGAAAATCCATCTGGATCACTTCTGAACTTGACAATTCTATCTCTGGAGTATATTTTATTTGAAAATATTTACCACAGGGTTATACAATTAAATATGAAACCTCATACATTGTGTAAGGACACACTGCGGCAAACACTTGCCAAAAAATAAAAATAATAACATCCTGGGACTCAGCAGGTTCAGCTGCCACTTGCAGCATCGATCCCTACATCAGGATGCCAGTTGACGTCTCGGTTGCTCTGATTCGGATTCAGCTTTCTGTCATTGCGCCTGAAAAGACAGACACCTGGTCTCCTGCCAACTCCTGGCTTTAGCCTGGCCCAGGCTTAGCTATTGTGGCCATTTGGAGAGTGAATTAGTACACAGAAAAACCTCTCTCTCTCTCTCTCCTTCCCTCATTTCCTCCCTCCCTTCCTCTTTATCATTCAGCCTTTCCATTTTGAATAAATAAATAAATCTTTCTTTGAAAGATCGTAAATAGCTAGCCTGGCTGAATGTGGGCTGTGAAGCTGTTGCAGAGAGCAAACCCTGGAGACTGAATCACAAAAGGTGTGCCTGCCAGTCATGATGCCCACATCAGAGAATAACCTCACAGGGACTACAGCTCCGCCAAGCACCTCCAGAAGCACGCAGTTACTGGGGCATCTGGAGTAATGAGAGAGCTGACAGTCCCCTCACAGACAAGAACAATCTTCCCTTCTCATGGGCTGATATTTTGCATTATTATAGAGTAAGTCTGCACTCTCCTTTCTACGTGTGAGACGGTAACTGCTCATCTTTCTTCTTTGTCCTGAAAAAATATTTTGTGATGACAGAGATATGGTATCTGTTCAGCAGATTGCATCCTAATCTGTCAATTATAAAATAATTTAAAGTATGATTCCATTTTCTATCTTCAAGGAATTAAAGGGACACTTACTTGTGCCCTTACATTTCTCTAACTCGAAGAGAGCAATGTTGAGCAATTCTCCACAGTGATATTCCAGAGTCAAAAACATCAGCTGATAAAATTAGTTTGAAAGACAAGCTTTCGGTGCAAAGGTTAAAATGCTGCTTGGGGTGCCCAGGTCCCATTTAGGAGTATGTGGCTCCTCTGCTTCTTAATCTGCTTCTTGTTAACGTGCTCCCTGCAACACAGCTAATTAATTAACCTGCCCAAACCGTAGTTCTGGGGTCATAGTTCTGATCTGGCTCATTTCTGGCACTTGGTGTGTGGACCAGAAAATAAAAGATTTCTTTCTCTCTCCTTCTCACAAGCCCCCCGTCCCCTACTTTTTCTCTCCCCCTCCCTCCTCTGCTACCACCATTCTCATTTTCCCTCCCTCTCTCCCTTCCTTTCAAATAGAAGAAAAATACAAAAGAACTCTACAAACAGGGGACAAGCGTTGTTGTAAGTAGCAGGTAAAGTTATACCTTCTTTACCAACACCCACACATGCCATTTGTACCCTGGCTGCTTTACTTTCAACCCAATCCAGCTCCTTACTAAAGGCTTGGCAAGAGCAACAGAAGATGGCACTTGGGTCCCTAACCCATGTGAAAGACCCAGATGAAGTTCCTAGCTCCGGCTTTGGCTCAGCCAGCCCTGGCTATCAACACCATCTCAGAGATGTCCCAAATGATGGAAGGTCACCTTCTTATTCAATTTCTCTCTGTAACTTTGACTTCCAAATAAATAAATCTTTATTGGAACACAGAAACAGTTTGGAAAGCCAGGCAGAACTGTATGTGAGGCCCCCACCCCGCCACCCCTTCACTTACCAACTGTGCAAACTTTTCTGTCTAAACATCGTTTTCCTCCTTCAGAGAGTGGGAATGATGACGTGACCAACAGCCAGGAGAACTGAAAGAAAATGTGCACAAATATGTGCCATGCCTTGCTAATACTAAGTGTTGAGTGTTTTATTACAGGCAACGAGTAAACCCCTGCTAATTTTTGCTACTATAAGTGATTGTAAGACATGTACTCACTCTGATAGAAATAAGAATAGGCAGCATTATTCTACAGTTCCAAACTGAAAAGTCCTGTTCCAACCAAGAAGGGTCGTTTCCAGGATTCTCAGGACAGCAGCTGGACAGCATTTACAGACAGACCGAAGTAGGTTGACACTCAAAGTCCTAGAATAATCCCTGGAAATCTAAAAAGACATCCTACTCCAAGAGATGGTGAGACTAATGTGGCACACAGGTTAAGCCACCACCTGTGACACCAAATTTCCATACTAGCACAGGTTCAAGTCCCACCTGCTCCACTTCCAATCCAGTTCCCTACAAATGCACCTGAGAAAGCAGCAGAAGGTGGGTCACATGGCTCCTGCGCTACATGGGAATTATGAATGAGACTCCTGGCTTCTGGCTTCAATCTGGTCTAGCCTTAGTTGTTGCAACCATTTAGGGAGTGAACCAGTAAGTAGAAGATCTCTGCCTGTCTCTTCCTCTTTCTGTCTAACTCTGCTTTTTAACTGAAGAGAAAAAAAAATTGATCTTTAGTTGTTTAAAAAAAGTCATCAAAAAGTAAGAAATGTTAAAACCTTCTAACGACAAGAAGCCAGTCTGATATGTTGCGTCCTGAGCATTTGACACCAACAATGAAGAAGAAACATCAAGCCAATGTGAAAGCATTGTTGAGTCCCTGAGCTGGCCCAGGCGTGCTTCTATTGAGCACCATGCTGGTGGTAATTAGAATTCTACAAATAATCTACAACAAAGGCCTCAGCGTTCTTCATCTCTAATGACTCCATTTTTCACACTTATCCAGCTTGTCACAAAAGGAACTCCTGAGGAAGCATCAAACACATACTGTTATCAAAGATTTGGTCCTCAAGTCACTTTGATTCTACTAAAAGCAATCATTCAAAGGATGTCTTATGAGCGGATATCCCAAACAAACAGATGAGCAGGAAGCAGGAGAGAGTGATTTGGATTCTAAGAGGTTTTTCTCTTCAAATGAGCTTTACAGTAAAAGGTTGTGATGCCAAAGAAAGATAAAAAAAAGAGCCAAGTTGCACATAGTGTTCAACATGACTTAAAAATCAAATATAATCATGAGATGTTAGGAGTTTAGCCAGTTGAACAGAGCAAAATCTCAACCTTCCATTCTTTCATTAAGGTTTCCACTTCATGTACCCAGAGGGTTCATGTCAAGGGGTTAGCAAGCACAAAGGAGTCCCTGCAGAGGGTTCAGAGGGCTCCCGGTCAAGGTTGGCCCTATCATTAGGCGGAACAGGCAGAAGCCTCAAGGTGCAAAGTATTAGGAGCAATGAAAACATAGTGACTGGGTAGTAGCTGACTGCATCCCCGCAGGTATCAACACTCTGCAGCAGTCCACCTGGGGCCATAAGGTCTTCATCGCCACCTGCCCCACTCAATTAGACACATACAATATCAAATTCCAGCGCTAAATTTCACTCAAGGGGTATTTTTGCTATTGTTGCTGAATAGAGATATTTCCAATGTTTGCAGTGCATATCTCTTTTAAAGAAAAAAAGGGGGAAATACTTGAAGAACTTTATAATTTGAGACATTATGCACTCGAGACTGTTTTAATAAGATTTTGATGGTCTAAACAACCCCTGGCAAATCTGAGCGCCAGAATGCAATATGGATCTGGCCGGGTTAGGTCACTACACAACCCAGTTCACGTGAGTGCCAGGACCGGGGGCTGGATGGGCTGGGTTAGGCTGTAACTCCCACCAGCATTAGCTGGAATTGGGGGTGGGCTGGGCCAGGCCAGCCACCCACTGGCAAAAGCTGAGGTGAGGCGGGTCATGCCAGACTGGACTATAGCATACAACCAGCATATGTGAAAATTAGGGGGAGAGGGGGCAAAGCTGGTAGGGGCAATGTGGAGGGCACCCGTGCTAGACTGCCACTCCCACTGGAGAGCATGAGTTGGGATGGGGGCAGACCAGACCAGGCAGGGCTACAATACCTGTTGGCTTCATGTGAGCTGGATTAGGGAAATGCCAGGCTGGGTTGACAGCTCCTTCTGGTGCATACATATGTCAGAGTGGTTGTGGGTTGGTTGGGCTTTGCCACAGCATCAGCTGACAGATGCTGGCACAGGGGGCAAATTCTGAAGCTAAACTGCAGAACCACCTAGAGAATGCAAGATCTGGGAGTGGAAGTGAGCCCATTAGGGAAACAGTGGGCACCTCCCTTGTGGGTTGCCACTCTGACCGGTGAGCATGAGTACCAGGACTGGGGCAACGGTGGCTAGACAGAGAATGGCACCCACCAGTGTGGACTGGATAGTGGGATTATTTGAGTTTAACTAGGCTTCACTGCCCACTGATATATATGAGAGCTGAATGAGATGTGGGACAGACTGGACTAGTATACTGTACATACTGGCAAGCACAGAAACCAGGTCAGGGACTGGCCTGGTGGGAGTTATTGCAGGTCACTCTGACTAGACTGCAGCTCCCACTGGCGTGCATGACTCTAAGGTAAACTATGCCAGCCAGTGGATTCTGGAAAGATGTAATCATGATTGGAGTAGTGAGATCAACAGCAATGAAGAACTGTCAAACTATAAAAATCACTTGAGCAGGACCTCAGAGAATGCCCCACATCGGGGACCCTGGGGTGGTGTTGGGTGACTGAACCCAGGGTGCAGAGGCGTTTGGGAGTCTGGGTGTGGCTTCTTTCCTTATCACCCCCCTTCTCTCAGACACAGTAAGGGAAAAAAGACAACATGGGAATGGTGATCCCAGCTACTTTCCTGTAGCCCTTGAACTTTATTACCCTAATCAACTATGTAGAATCATCAAAAAAAAAAGTAATGGAAAAATATAAATAAATAAATAACTTAAAATAGAGAAAAGTATTTTAGAAAAAAATCCCAAATTCAAAAAAAAAAAGACTTGGGAAAAAATAAAGCATTGTCCAGGTGGACGGATCTCAAGCAAGTCTGGGCTGGAGGCTCAAGATTTTTGCTTCCCCACCTGGGTGACTGTGGCCAGGGGATCTCAGGCCGCATCAGGCTTGAGGATTGGGATTTTAGCTCTGTCCACCGCTCCATGTGGTTGGCAGATCTTAATTTGTCTGGGCTTGAGGCTTGGGAATTTTATCTGTTCACGACAGCCATGCTGTGGGCAGATCTCAAGTGGATCTGGATTTCAAGTAGGATTTTGGCTATGCCCACCACCACCACCATGCTGCATGCTACATGGCTGTGGCTGGGGGAACTCAGGCCAAGCCTCCCAATTGCCAGTGGTGCTGTACAAAGCCCTCAGGCCACCCAGCAGTGCACTCTGGAGTTGGGGCTGTTGGGTTACAGGGAGTCTGGGGAATGGCACAGGAGGGGTGAGCAGGAGGGTCCTGAGGGTTCATTTCCAACTGAGGAGTGACTTCTGAGGGACTTCCATGACAAGATCACTGTACTCAAAGGTCTAGATCATGGAACTCACCAGCAAATGTCAAAACAAGGAACCGTTACTGTGAAGCGGCAATGAAGCCAAAAACCATGCGGGTGAATTGGGTCTCGGAGTAGAATCTGTAGGAGAGTGTGCGGACTAACCAATGTGGAATAGCAATCTCATTGATAACCACAAGGTCTGTGGCTGGGAATAAACCTGGTTGGAGAGCTAAGGGTACACTCTGACTGGGTTGAAATTCCCACAGATGAGCGCAAGAGCCAGAGTGAGGACATTGGGCTGGTCTGGGCATGGCTGTAGTCACCTTTAGCATGGGTGTGAACTGGGTCTGGGGAGTGCCAGATTGGGCTAGACTCCAGCACCCACTGGTATTCATGAGAGTCAGGGTGGGTATAGAAAAGGCTGGACTATGTCTCAGCCCCCACTAAACCACATGAGCGCTATGTCTGCATATGGCACAGGTGTTGCTGGGCTGTAACACCCAAAGCAAGAACCTGAATGAGTATGGACCAATCAGGTAGGGGCATTGTTTCTGCCAGGACAAGAGGAAGACAAAGTCAACATGAGCCAAGGATCCATCTGTGTGCACAAATCTGCCACTGGGAGGAGACCAGATAGAGGAGCTTGGGAAACTCCTTTGTTAGGTTGCAGTCCTTGCATGTGAGCACAAGAATCAAGGCAAGGAGCAGCCCAGACCAGGTCAGATTACAGTACCCAACAGCATACATGTGAGTCAGACCTGGGGGTGGACCAGGCCAGTTCATAACATCCATTGGCAGAACTGTGAACCAGGATAGAGTGCAAAAGGGGCTAGACTAGGCTGCAATGCCAGCCAATTCACACTGGAGGCAGGATAAGGAGCTGACTGGGCAAGGCTAGGCTGTAGCACCAACCAGCAAAAGCTGGAACTAGGGACAGGTTGGCGTGAACCAGACTGAAGCATCCACTGGCAGATGCCAAGATGAGATGAATCATGCCATTTTGAGAGTAAATGCAGGGCCATGAGCTCTGGAGACAGAGGGGTCCAGTGGAGCCTACGTTGCCTGGCCCAAATCCCTTGGCCACCGTCCAAGGTACATACAGTATCCATGAGCTCCAGGGATGGGGGATCCAACAGAGCCCAGGTCACCTGGCCTGTGTCCTAGGGCTTGCCTACATGGTGGGGGTTGGATCCATGAGCCCCAGGGCTGAGGGATATGGCAGGGTTTAGGTCACCAGGTCTGGGTCCTTGGGCCTACCTGCACAGTGGATTCTGTGTTTGAGCCCCAGGGGAGGGGGTCTGGTGGGGTCTGGGTCCCCTGACCCTGATCCTTGGACCTGCCTACATGGTAGGTGCTAGATCTGTGAGCCCTGGAGTAGGAGGATCCAGTGGAGCTCGGGTTGCCTGGTTTGGGTTCTTGGGCCCACCTGCATCTGTGAACCCCAAAATTGAGAGCCCAGCCATGTCCAGATCCATTATCCCACCTATGAGAACTGGTCCTCTGCAGTGTAAAGGATGGAGTGCTGGAAGGCAGACCCTGGTGCACATCAAGGACATGGCAGTCTATTGGGACCTGCAGAGGACATCTGGTACCATAGCAGAGAATGGAGAACAGAACATATGAACAACTACTCCAGCTAAAGAATGACAGCAAACGTATCAGCCAATGGATATTAGAAGGTATTCCTCATCTATAGATTAGCAAGATCAACAGCATTTCAAAACTACTACATCCACCTGGGCAGAATCCTCAGTGTGTGCAACATTGAAACCCTGGGTTAATATTGGGCAGCCATTCCCCATCTTCAGGTAATGGGTATGGCTTCCCGCCTTAACTCCCTCCTACCCCTAGAAATGGGAAGAAGAAATAGAAAATTTGATAACAATGATCATACCCATTTCTCCCTAGCCCTAGATCATTCCCACCCTGATCAAATATGTAAACTGCACCTAAAATCAATGATGAACATCAGCTAGCAGGTCCAAACTCAAGGACAAGGTCTTAACTTATTTCACCATGCTGCCAAATTAGTGTCTAATCATAAACTTCAGGTTCGAGTAATCTGAGAGATTTGCAAAAGCTCTTTATATGCTTTTCCACTTTGACTTTTATCCTTGAAGGATTCACTAAAGGCTCTATTTTGATCAAAGAAGAAAAATTTGAAGACAGGCATTGGGCTGTGTTCAGTAATTTCTCCTTTCCTTTATCAACAGAGATATTGTTGTTTTCAAAGATATGAAAGTACCGTGCAGAAGCCATTACAATGCTAGTTAAGATGCTCACATCAGAGGGCCTGGGTTCAGCACCAGCCCTGCTTCTAATTCCAGCTTCCTGCTGATGTGCACCCAGGAAGGTGATGGCCCAAGTCCTGGGTCCCTGTCACTCACAGAGAACATTCCGAGTGAGTTCACAGTGGCCAGCTTCAGCCTGACCCAACCCTTGCTGTAGTGGACATTTGTGGAGCAAAGACCTCCCCTAGCTTTCTTTTCAACTCTTCTCTCTTTCTCTCTCTCTCCTCCCTTTGCTTTTCAAATAAACAGAAAATTTAAGAGTAATATAGTATGTGATATTTTCATCTTGGAGTTATGAAATCAATGTTGAGGGAAGGGAGCTCAAACTACTTCATGGAAGAAACAAGACAACTGAAAGTGACAGAGCACATGGTTCTGCACATGTGGGGTATCCTCTTGATAACAACAAAGGCAAATCATCTATCAAGATCAGAAGCACTGATTATCCCCGCATAGGACCTGTCAGGCTTTACATTCTGGGAAATAAAACACAGAAACAGTCTTCATTCCCTTTGTTCATCAGAGTGCCAGGGTGATTGTTCTAAAGTGGCCTGTGTGTCCCAATAAAAAACACCTTGGGCAGAAACCAATCCACGCACCAGCCCAAAGCACCATACTTCGTGTCTAAACAACTGAGACAAATCTTAGCACAACCATATAGGATCTGACCAGTTGATCAACCTACAAATGGCAAGTGACACATTAGCAAAAGTTTGTAACATAGTTAAGAGAAATTAACTTAACCAACTGTCTAAATTAAATTTTCCCATAACTAGAATGAAATTCTATTAATATAATCCAAATTAGGAAATACCCAAGCCACAAATCTGCAAACACCTATTTATAACATGAATTCAGTAATAAAACTTTGACTTTTTTCTTGCCCCATCTCAAGACTCATTCATTTTTATTCACTAATCATCACTCTAGTGCTATTTAATCAGCAATGATTTCCTGTACTATTAATTCAAAATGATCCACCGTAAAAGATGAGACTTCTTGAAACCACACTATTAGGATAGGTAATTCCCAGGATCCCCCAGCCACAGTCACCTTCATCTTAGCAAAGTTTTAAGAGGAAATCTTAGAATGCATTTGCACTATACCTCACTGGTAACCCCCTGTGACTTCACCAAACCTAGAAAAATGGTAATCCCCTGTGATTCCACCAAACCTGATACTACCCACAAGGTGAGGTCAGCAAAGGAACATATCAGCCACCTGGTGATTCAGTAAGCTCTGCATTTCCTTAACAAAAAATTATTTCAGTGGAGGCATTGCAAATTGGAAGTATGACTGATTTAAAGGAAAATAAAGGTTGTGCTCTTACGATGGAGGGGAAAAGCAAGAAAGATAAAGAAATAAAGAACAGAAAGCATGGAAGATGAAGTCCTGGAAAGAAAAATAAATTTGACCTTTCCATAAAGAAATCATTTTTTTAAGATGAATGTACTTGAAAAGCAAAATTACAGAGGCAGAGAGAGATCTATCCGTTGGGGGTTCCCCTAAATGGCAAAAGATTGGCCAGAAAAGTGACAGGAAAGCACAGTGAGTGGTGCAGTGACAGAGCCTAGATGCTACCAAAAAACAGAAAAAAAGGACTCCACAACTGGATCACTGGACTTGGAACTACAACCATGGTAAAAAAAAAAAATCACAGGATGTGAGGGCTGACTTTGGAGTGCATGCGTCAGAACCGGGTCTCCACAGTTGCTGAGGACTGTGCAGTGGATGCATGCCCAGCTGCTCAAGGGGAGCAGGACAATCAGCTCACCAAGGCCTGCAGAGGATGTCTAGTACCACAGAAGGCAGAACAAATTGGGTAGTTCTCCAGGACAAGTGCCTTGGTGAATTGAGACTCTAAGATGGACTATGTCAGTCAATGGACCTTGGAAGGATTTCCTCAACCTTGGAGCAATGAAATCAACAGCATCCCAGAACTATCCAAAACACTTAAGCAGTATCCTCGGAACATGCCGCACATCACCCTGAGAGGACACAGGGTGGCCCTCCCCCATTTCTGGGTACTAATGCAGTTGGGTTGCTGGAAGTGGCCCTCTCCCCTTGTCTCTCTACTCTCCCCAGATACCAGAAGGAAAAAGGAGATTTGAAACAATTGTTTCATTCACTTCCCCCCATTCCTTGACTCTCCCCACCCTAATTGGTGGTCTAAATAGGCATGCACCCTCTAAACTATGTACACATCATCAAAAATAAAATGAATTTATTATTAAAAAAGAAATACAAGGCATTCAAATTGGAAAAGAAGAAATCCTATTGCCTTGCAGATAATAGGATTTTACATAAAGAAACCTCAAAGACTCTACCAAAACAGAATTAATAAATTCAGCAAAATTGCAAGATATAAAATCAACAAATAAAATCAGTAGCATTTCCATACACTACACACTTGCTAAAAAAGGAAACAAAAAACAGAACTTGATGCACATGGAGAATGTGGCAACCCACTTGGTACCATCACCGAGGAAAGAAAACAGAGCAAATTGGACAATGACCCCAGCAAACGATGGCAGCAAGAATCTGGGTGAATGGAGACTTGAGGTCAACTGCACCAGCCAATGCGGAGGTCTGCCTCACCCTTGGATCTGCAAACTTAACATCATTTCAAAACTATCCAAACCACTTGATCGGAAACTTCAGAACATGCACTGTAACGGGACCCTGGGTTGATTGATATTGGTGGCAGTTCCCCATCCCTGGGTACCAGGACATATGGGAGGCTGGATGTGCTGTCTCCCTTCATCGCTCCCCTTCCCCCAGAGACAAGAAGAAATAGAGAATTTGGAAACAATGATTTCACTCAGTTTTCCCTAACCCTCAATCCTTCCCACCCTGGTCAACCATGTAATCCTCATCAAAAATCTTGAAAAATTTAAAAAAATAATTAAAAAAATAAAACTGTCCCTCCAGGAAAGTATGAGTACAGTGAATGTGGTTACATTCCATCTTTACCAATAACCGTGAATCTCACATAGATCAGTGATCTTTTTTCATCAACTTTAATACAGTTTCCACATTGTCAAAGATTAATACGAAATTTTCTCTAGATGCGGTACTTCACTTACTCAATCAACAAATGTTGACGGCTTCTTTTGCATAATCCAGAAACTCCAAAACACAAGAATTCAGCATAAAGTGCAAAATGTCATTCAAGTACCAGTGACTGTTTCAGTCTGAGCAGCCATTTCCCAATCTGCTGCCTCTTTGCTACAGTAATTGTCTATTCCCATTGAGAAAGAATTGAGTGAGTTTCACAGAAGTACTGGAGAGACCTCAGCCCCCTCCCCTTGCCTAGGAGGCTCCTGTAACAGGACTCACGTAGGTGGCAGAGGAGGGAATGTTGGTTAGGCAGCACCACCTAACGGCTGCCGGACAGACCTGTGTCCTCCACCTCATGAGTGTGGATTGCTTCCCAGCCTTTTGGCTAAGATCAACTGCAATATATGAGTGTGGGTTGCTATTTCCCTTCTTCATCCACGAATTAATATTAGATAGAGGCAGAACAGGCCAAGGCATTTTTACCAAGCTCAAAGGAAGCACATTACCTGTACAACTTCCCTAAATGCTGGTAGCAATGTAACCCAAGAAGGTCAGGCTAATTTAGAATTAATGAGAATCTTTTTGCCTGCCCAAAGCTAGTACCTTCAGGGCACCCCAACTAGAAAAGCAGCAACTTCTGTTCTATCAAAGTTCCTCTGCTAATTCTGCTGCAGCCAAAAAGAGAGGCAGTAAAACTTCTTAGGATGTACCTTGGTGTAACTTAGCCTGTTGGCAAAACAAGAACAAAAC
Source organism: Ochotona curzoniae (assembly GCF_017591425.1). Lineage (NCBI taxonomy): Eukaryota > Metazoa > Chordata > Mammalia > Lagomorpha > Ochotonidae > Ochotona > Ochotona curzoniae. Next base: position 6,289,784 of record NW_024466218.1, read on the forward strand.
AACTGGGATGAAATTCAGGCTGAGCATGTAATGACTGGAAGAAACGTTTTCTTCAGCTCTCTCTTCTGTCTTGTAGTGGTAAAGCTATAGTGCCAGCACCCTATATGAGGGGCCAGCCCATGTCCCAGCTGCTCCGCTTCCTATCCAGCTCCCTGCTTATGGTCTGAGAAACCAGTTGAGCACGGCCCAAAGCCTTGGCCCCCTGCACTGGTGTGGGAGACCTAGAGGAGGCTCCTGGTTCCTGGCTTCAGATCAGCTCAGCTCTGGCTGTTGCAACCAGTGGGAAAGTGAACCTGCACATGGAAGATCTTTCTCTGTTTATCTCTTCTCTGTGAATGTGCCTTTGCAATAAAAATAAAGGTTTTTTTAAAAGAAGAAAGAAAGAAAGAAAGAAAGAAAGAAAGAAAGAAAGAAAGAAAGAAAGAAAGAAAGGAAGAAAGAAAGAAAGAAAAGAAAAAGAAAACAAGGAAGGAAGGAAAGGAATAGAGAAAAGAGAGAGAAGAGAGAGAGAAGAATGGCTGTAACTCAAACTGGTGCTGCTTGCAGGGATATAGACGCTGCAGTGACTTAGCTCACTATACCACAGTGCTGGCCCTGGCCCCAAGGAATTTCAGTTTTTTGAAATCTACCTTCTCACTGAATCCCTGTTATGCTTATTCACTTCCTCAATCATGTTTTCTTCAGGATCCACCCTTATTTTTTAAAAGATGTATTTATGTTTATTTGAAAGTCAGAGAGGAAGGAGGAGAGACAGAGAGGAAGAGCTTCTTTCTACTGATTCACTCCCCAAAGTGGCCACAACAGCTGGAGCTGCACCTATTTGAAGCCAGAAGCAAGGAGCTTCTTTCAGGTCTCCCATGTGGGTACAGGTTCCCAAGGCTTTCCCAGGCCACAAGCTGGATGGGACATGGGGCTGCCGAGACATGAACTGGTGCCCATATGTGATCCGGACATGTGCAAGGTAAGCACTCTGGTCACTAGACTACTGCTCCTGGCCCATCCCCATTTTATAAAGCCCATGTATATACTCTATATCCAGTCTTGGGATTTTAACTTCATATTACCCCAAGGCAACCATTTTTATTTTATTCCCCATTTTGAATACTAAATGTTATGGGATAGGGGGAGTGGAGTCATGTGGTGCATCAGACTGGTTCTGCAACAGTCCTTGCTGTCTGATTCCACCTCCTTTCAGTCCACTGGGAAATCATGTTCATTACCTCTGATAGCTTTTATTGAGTTTCCCTTTATAACTCCTCCAGCTTTGTCTTTCTCAAGCCCTCACAAATCCACAGCCACATTACCTAGATACTCACTGCACTGAGAGGACAGATTTCTGCAACTCACATTCCCTCAGGGATTCCAGTTTAAGCTGTACAATTTTCTGTTTCTCATGGCCTCTCTTTTTATGTCCATCCAACCTGAATGTGCTCCAATGCCAATCCTTCCGCTCCCAATGTGCTTAGTCTATGGAGTATTTTCTCTGTTCTTCCTCCAACTCTCCTTCTCCTTGACACCTTCCTTCACTGGTTTGAAAATACCATGAATCCCTTTTGTCACCAAAGTTAATCCTCAAGCCACTCTGCTTCTTTGCCAGACTCCTGGAAAGAATAGCTGTTGGGCCCTGCGTGATAGCCTAGCAGCTAAAATCCTTGCCTTGAACGCACATGGGTACCGTTTCTAATCCCTTCAGCCCTACATCCCATCCAGCTTCTGCTTGTGGCCTGAGAAAGCAGTGGAGATGCCCAAAAACCTTACAGGCACCCACATGGGAGACCTGGAGGAGGAGGCCCCAGGCTCCTGGCTTGGGATTGGCTCACCTGCAGCTGTTGTGGCCATTTGGGGAGTGAATCAACAGATGGAAGATCCTCCTCTCTGTCTCTCCTCTCTGTATATCTGACTTTCCAATAAAAATAAAAATAAGTCTTTTTCTTAAAAAAGAGTAGCTATAGCTAACAATCACTACATTTTCACATCTCTTAAACACTCTAGTCACTGATTATCAGATTTCTCTGCCACTACCCAATGGCATTTGAGCTCCCTATGACATTAGCATCCTCCTAAGTAGTAAGTTCAAAGATCTATGCTTGGATGTCCCTTCTCACATCTCTCCTCAGTATCCTGTTATCATCTTCTTCATGGAACTCCTGCTACATTGGCATTCATGAAAGTAATCCAACCTTATTGTCCCCCTGCTGTGCTAGTCATCTCCCCCACTCATCCCACTTCCTCTGCTTTTGCACCCCCTCCAAGGTACCCAAGTACCCAGCGCATGGACTGCAGAAGAGAATAATGCAGATTAAAATTCTTACTACCAAAAACACTGTTGTCTCAGATCAGAGTGCTGCCTCTGCTTCCGACTCCAGCTTCCCGAAGGTGCCTGCTCATGTACAAGGGCACCTCATGTACAAGAGTCACACTGAGTTCCATGCTCCTGGCTTCTGCTTCTGTGCAGTGTCCGCTTACCAGCTGTGGAGCCCTGCAAAAGGCAGACCTCTTGGGACCACCATGACCCAGTCCTCACACAGAAATGAGTGGCCCCTTCCAAGTAAGAGTTCTTCTTACGTCTCCATGCCTTCAGCTCTTCCCTGTGTAAGGTATTACACAAAATACCTTACTGAAATCTATCAGTCATCAGCTTTCAGTATTACGTCAACTTAACTAGCCGACGATTCATGAGTTACTGTATTCGTGTATTCATCCTTTTTTCTTACTATAACAACAGAAAACCCTGAGGCAGACTACGTTGTAAAGAAAGTACGTATATGATGGAACATTGGTATGGAGGTACAAATTCAAAAGACCACATCCTTACTGCCTGTTTCATGGCCAAGTGCCAAAGTGGTGCAGAACACAACATGGCGAGAGACTGTGTGTGTGTACACGCACCTTCATCTGGTCTCTTACATGCTTCTTCTTCTTATAAAGCCCCCCAAATTGATTGCAGGGTCTCCTCTCTGATGCCCTGATCTAATTCAAATCACCTCCCAGAGACTCTAATGCCAAGCATCACTGTTGATGAAGTTTCCATCCACTTTAGACCTCACAGTGGGGACTAAGTTTCAACACAGGAAACCTCGGAGGCATTTTAACTGTTTCCAAGTCACGACAGTTTGTCTCACTGAAGAAATGACTGAGCTCCTACCTGTATGTTGGTGACAAGATGAATAATAAAACAATATTGCTTGAATGAGTAAATGAATAAACAAGTAACAAAATAGATGCGCTCTGGTCTCCAGTGTGCTGAGGCGTGGATGACGTATGTATCACAGACCCCCTGGGGAGTGAATACAACTCACTCACTGAACATGTATACATAGGAAATTTAACCCACTCTAAAAAATAATCTTCCTTTTCTTGAGAGAAAGCCTTGCTCTCCTTCCACAGACTTTGAGATTTCAATCTCCTTTGACATCAGTCATTTGTTTCTCTCCCCCAGAAGCCCTGGGACTCCCAGCTCCATAGCATCCTTTTTCTTCCTCATGTTCCTTCCTCAGGTGTTGTTCTCACCTGTCATCTGAATGAGTGTCAAATCTTCTGGACTGCTCACTGCAGCTCCAGTCTGTCTAGTCCCCAGGTTCACTTACGCCGCCCATCCTTCATGCAACTCCCAAAATTATCTTTCTTAAAACTAGATCAACTCAGAGGGTCTGGCATAATAGTTCTAGTGGCTAAATCCTCGCCTTGCATGCATCAGGATCCCATATGGGCGCTGATTTGTGTCCCGACTGCTCCACTTCCCACCCAGCTCCCTGCTTGTGGCCTGGGAAAGCAGCTGAGAATGGCCCAGGGCCTTAGGATCCTGTACCCATGTGGGAGACCTGGAAAAAGCTCCTGGCTCCTGGCTTTGGGTCAGCTTAGCTCTGGCCATTGTGCCCGCTTGGGAAGTGAATCAGAGGACAAAAGATCTTTTTATCTGCTTCTCTCTGTATATTTGCCTTTCTAATGGGGGTAGATAAATCTTTGAAAAGCAAAGCAAACTGTATCAACTCTTTTTTTCCCCTCAGTAACATTGATTTTTCTACCTTGCTCTGTTCTGGCAATCACAGCCACTCATGATCAAGTTCTGATCTCCGCCTCTGAAGTTAGCTATACCACAACTCCTCATCATACCTGACTTCAGCCTAAGGGAATTATTTTTTGCTCTAGAAAAACCCCTGCACTCCAGCTTTGTCAATGCACAGAGGCCATTCCCACCTCCTGACATGCTCTTCATTGGTATATGCCCTTTAAGATTCTGCACATCCTCAAAGACGTGACTCAAAGTCCCTTTTTTCCCCAAAACATCTTCCCTGTTGGAAGCATCCCCCTCTCCTTTGTTTCCCTTAAAGATATGCATGAATTTCATACAGTGATAGAATCATTGTTATCCTCCCTATGGTTGGATATGGAGCCTCAGGAGATCTTGGACTCTAACTCATCTGTGTAATCCACATTGAGCTCAGCCAGTGACAGCTGAACTGGCAGCAAAATAGTTTGTCTATAACTGAAATGAGAATGTTTAATAGTGTTAATGAGAAATGGCTGGGTATTGATTTGATTTTTAAAAAGTAAGAAATAGTCGCTTTACATGAAGAGAAGTTAGTACCCTTTTCTTGGACCTTCTTGATCTCACTTCTGTGCCCTAATAAATACAAAGACTTCCAAGTCACTTTTAGAATTTTTCTATGAACTCAAAGCCGTATTCACAGGGAATACTGGTGGAAGAGTCTCAATAAATCAAGCTAATCCATCATCAGTACAATACACACAACTCAAGGTGCCCAGCCGCAGACAGTAAGTCAATAGCATCAGCAGTCACATGAGCGATGATCCCAGCAGAGGAGCATCTAGGTTTGGGAAAAAAAAAGATTTTTAAACTTGTCCAGTGCTGGTTTCTGAACTGTCACAGAACATGACTTCTTAAAGACTAGCAGTCACTGAAAGAAGGAATATAAGTAGGAGAACTGAAAGTTCAAGGAGCATTGAAACAAAGAGGACCATATCATCAGCTGGGGCCCAATGACTGACCCTGCAGTGCCACCTGATTCTTGCCTGCTGCACTCGGACAAGGGTCTTCCATATCCTCCTCACGAGAACAGCATCTTGCCCCTTTATTCTACACACACACACACACACACACACACACACGATTTTCTTGGATAAATCCATGAGATGTGGTACCCCACTCTGATCTCTGACTGTATTAATCTTATCTCTGACGTGAATACAGGGGCTAATGGCCCTGATCCCAAATACTTGATGCTCTCACAGCTTGTTGATCTAGTGCTGAGACAAGACTAGAAAGATCAACAACAACAACAAAAAGGCCACTAAGAACAACATGCATTGTCTGATGCGTTCTCTCTACACTGACATCTATATTACCCACTAGAGGTGGCTGTAGCCACAGGATATGAGATCTGAAAGTACTGATGTGCTATCTCTCAACAAAGAGGTGGGGGAGGCAATGAATCATAATTACAATTTACTGGTGACCTGGCCTTGTTCCTTGATTGCAGTAACCAGTCAGTCTGCGCAATCAAATCCAACTCCAATATCACATCCTCCTGGAAACTCTAATGTTAAAAATCAGTTCCCTTTCATGCCATGTTCCCTTCATGTTTACTCCCAGTCTTGCCCCATGCTTGATCTGAGTGTTTGTTGGGTCCCTCCAAAATTCAGGTTGAAATTGAACCTCATGGTAGTGGTACTAAGAGACTGAGCATGTAGGTGACTAGGCTATAAAGGTGGAGTCCTCACAATTGAGGTTAATGCCCATACAAGTGCAGGCCTGTTGGAGTCTGTGTGCCCAACCATCATGTCAGAGTTCAGCAAGCAAGGGGGTACCATCTTGGAGGCAGAGAACAAGCCCCCGGCAGACAGAGAATCTGACAGCCTTTTGCTCTTTGGACCCCCACTCTTTTAGGGTGACAATTAAATTTTTACTGTACATAAATTACCCATTCTAAGGAATTTTTTGTAACGGCCCAAATAGATCAAAACATCACATATTAATAAACTACTGAAGAGTTTTACTGAAATTGGTGATAAAATGGTTTTATCAAGAAGGGGCAAATTTTTCTTTGACCAAAATCTAGACTATTAAATGTTTAGATAAACTTTTTGCTTCCCAATGAAATTTTTTTAAGAAAAGTGAAAAGATACTAAACAGTAATAAATGTTGCAGCTCTTAGAAAAATAAACTTCTAGGGGATATTCCAAGATCAATTTCCTGAAACTTTTCCATGTGAAATATTGTACAATGAGAATTTATAGTCTGACTGATAACCCTGAGGCACTGTAAAATTCTTAATCATCAAAAATGCAATTATGCTCACTGTACTGTAATTACCAAGGAAGGAGAGTGCATGCATATATTTTACAAAGATTTTTTTGAAGAGAGCAAGTGGTAGTTGGAGAGGGCGAGAATTTCTAATTAACTTTCAATTAATCAGAAATTCAAGTATAACCAGAAAACTATTTCTTAAACATTGCATGAGAACTTGCTATGTGCTAAGCATCATATGCCTTTACTTCAGCAGAGTGCAAGAAAGCACTTTTCTTAATTGACAAATAGAACACCTTTCTGGAAATCCAGTTTAACAAATGACTCTGCTGTGCATTTGCATATCAAGAGAAGACATATGTAAATATACAAAGCCTTGAAATATTTAGATGTTTTAGACATCCAAATGCAAATGAGATGTTAACATTCTTTTCCAGATTTTATCTTATGGAACCACAAAGTGTCTCTCCTTATGCTAGAAATGTTTTTAACTGTAATGCAGAGTTTCGGTAGGGACGGGCCCTTGAGTTGCAAGTGATTAAAAAAAACTCCATTCATGCTAAGTCCATGAAGGATATAGCAGTGGAACTGTAACTGAGAAAGCAAGAGGAAACTCGAACAGTGCCCAAATGACCGCAGCAGCTAGGAATGGGCCAGGCTTAAAAACACTCAATGTAGTACTCCTCATGGGTGGCAAGCACCCAATTGTTTGGCCATGACCTGCAGTCTCCCCTGACCTGCCCTACTGGGAAGTTAAAATAAGGCATCAGAGCAGGCAATCAAAGCCAAGTGTTCTAATGGGGGATTCAGGCATCTTAACTAGTGTCTCAGCTAGTACTCCAACTTGCTCCAGTTCAAAACTTTCTAATGGTAATAGTGAGTTCTGTGCTTACTGTAACGTAAACATCATAGGGCAATTACACACATCGAATTCCAGATCCTTGGGCTCCCCCTCCCTACTGGAAGATCTTGTTTCCTGGCTTTGAACCTGCCCAGCTCTAGTGGTTGCAATCATGTGGGTGGTAAACCAACAGATGCATGGTCTCTCTCTGTCTCTTTCTCTCTCTTTCTCTCTCTCTCTCTCTGTCTGTCTCTCTCTCTCCTTTCCTCTCTGTAAATTCTGTGTTACACATAAAAATAAATAATTTTTTTACAAATGCCCTCCAAAGAAAAGCACCCCTGTGGCCAGAAACAGAAACTACCAGGACAGGGATGGAGGATATGGGGAGTTGGGTTCCAAGATTGGGCAAGTAGAGGACTTGTAGCCAAAGGCTGCTCTGACCACATTTATGAGTGCAAAGTGCACTTTGCAATTTATCCCTCTAGCCACTGTGACCCAGGAATGTCAAGGTTACACATTAGAGGACATGATTAAAAGAAAAGGCTCATATTAGCAGGTGCTGAGAATCCTAGCCATTACCGTGATTTTACTTTTTAACCATTCTCTTCTACTTTTAGCTCACACATTGTAAAGTCAGGGATGGAATTCTGGAACAGTCTTCTTTCTAAATGCACTGTCTCATAAACAAATTCTCTTGATCTACTGAGAAAATGGCAATATATAAAAAAGACACTTAGATCCAAGGCAAGCACAGGTCTGCAGCTGCAGAGGAAAATCCTGCAGCTGAAAGAAGAGTGAACGCAGCAGGGGGCAGCCAGCTCCGAAAGCCCAGGAGGGAAAGGAGGCTCTAATGAGCAGTCAGTGCAGCCAAAGACAAAGATCATCGGAGGGGAATGGAAACGCCTGCTGTCGCTCTCCATGCCACTGTCTTCCGCAAGCTTACATCTCTATAACAAGGTCAAGGGACAGGACGAGGCATGTCTGCCTCAGTGGCTCAGCTTGCTTCTACCGCGTCTCACGATGATTGTTGGCTGCAGTGTGCCACCTAATGGTGACACCAGTTGCTTTTGGTTAAAGTACATGTTTGTACTTTTCCAATATCCAAATTTCTCTCCTCACTGTAACTTAAGTGAAATGATAAGAATATCGATTACTTTGTGGCAATTATAAAGTAGTGGGTTTTTTTTATTTCTTTATTTTTTTTATTGGAAAGTCAGATATGCAGAGAGGGAGAGAGACAGAGGGGAAAATCCTCCATCTGCTGATCCTCCATCTGCTGATCCACTCCCCATGTGGCCGCAATGACTGGAGCTAAGCGCATTTGAAACCAGGAGCCAGGAGCTTCTTCCAAGTCTCCCGTGCTGGTACAGGGTCCCAAGCCTTTGAGCCATCCTCAAATGTCCCCAACCCCGCCACCTAGGCCACAAGCAGGGAGCTAGATGGAAAGCAGGGCTGCCAGGATTAGAACCAGCACCTACGTGGGATCTTGACACATGTGAGGACTTCAGCCACTAAGACCTTGACAATGTTTTTAAGTATTGATTCAGATGAAATATCCACCACATGCCACAGAGCTCTCTCTCTCTCTTTTAATGTACAAATGTGTTGCTCTATCTCATAAATATAAACCCTAAAGAATGCTGAGCCGCGTTGGCTGCATCCCTTCACATCCAGGAAGTTAGGAGAAGTTTCCTAGCATCTTTTTTTTTTTTTTTTGCTTCATTATCCTACAAACTATGGTTTGTGCAGTTTCAAAACTAAGTTTGTAAAATTAACAAAATCCCCTATAAGCACACTTACGGGACCATCATTCTCGCTGGCTACTGATTTCTGCTCTACAATTTCTGTAAAAGTCTTTCCAGGATGTGTTCTCTGACGACTGTGCCCTTGAGTTCGCCTTCCCCATTGGGAGGTCTCATCACAGCGGTGAAGGGAACCCAAGGAGGTTTACATCCCATTTATAAACAGGGTAATGCTGCCAGGAAAAAAAAAAATAGCACATCATTCGTGCATGAAGATGCTTGATGTCAATTCCATCCTCACTGGCCTCAGTTATCTCAAATCCAACACTAAACTGTGATGCAAGGTGGGTTTGCTTAAGCCATAGCCACATGCTTCTCTGAGGGGTTCTAAGCAGTACTAAGAGACTCGGTGGTTCTGCAGCCCCGCCCCTTGGCAAGTGTTCAAAGTAGATGATTTCTACTTAAGTCATCTTGATTTTTTAATATTAGATGCGTGTATGTGTGTGCATGTGTGTGTGTACATATAAAAACTTAGGTTATAAAGCATGTTAATTTGCTTGATCTCAATAAATCATTTCAGTATGGCACTCAATATCTGTGGGCATTTGTTCCAGAGACTCCGAGGATATTAGACAATACAAATCCCTTACACAAAATGGCATTGTATTTGCAAGTAACCTGTACACATCCTCCCTCACACTTCAAATCCTCTCTAGATTACTTATAATATCTAATACATTGTGAATACTATAGATTCACTGCGCTGTATTCTTCAAAGAATATTGACATATTGTACATAGGCACAGTCTTTTTATTTTGAATATTTTCGGTGTGTATTTGATCCTCAGATACAGAATTCACAGATGTGGAATGCTGAATGTACATATGTGTCCTAAAGCATTGTGCTGCCTTGAATATACACAGTAAAAGCAATTCTTTTAATGTTAATATTTGGGGCTTATGAGTGTTGTTGAGGAACATGGTAAAGCCAAAGTACGCAACTCACTCTAGTCGTTTTGAGATTCCAGATGTCGTATAAACTAACCAAATCATACAACATATGCCAGAGCCATGATGACATTACACAATATTTGTATTAATAAATCCTTATGCAACATCCTTAGAGGTAAAATAAAGTATATACATATTTTTCAACTGTATAAGAAAAAGAAATGATATTAAAAGAAATAATACTTTTATTGAAAATAATGATTAGTGTCAACAATAAACAAGGAAAATGAGGGAAATTTGGTAGGGCAGAGTGAGTGTAGGTGCTGCGGGGTGCTCTGCATTCAGCTGCGTGTAGCCCTAGGGGCAAATTTGTCACTCACCTTCCAGAAACAATGTTTGACTGCCAGGCCCTGCTCTGACCTGGCCATTGGTCTTGCGATAAGAACACTCTGAGATTGATCAGCTGTTGTGGTTGTCTCCAAGTGAGAGCTTATTTTCTCATCCATCCACAATGAAAAGCAGGTTGATTGCCCCTAAAACACGTCTTTCATGAGCTCAAGAAACCTTTATTTACGGCTCTGAGTTTACAGATTGTCATCTTCTTCAAAAGTTGACCTTGGCGTCTAGCTTGGGATTAACTCCCATTTTAACCCTTGGTTGTTTTTAGCTTAGACTTCTGAGGACATTCAGGTCAACAGACATTTTTAATGAAGACTAGGACAATGACAACTCAAGAAGGACAGTCCATTGGAACACATAAGGTTGATGCTGGAGACCTGTGTTGCTGCATTGGAGAAGTTCATGCATCTCCAACAGGGAGACTTGCACTTTCCTCTTGCTATAAAACATTTCCCTTTGCTTCTGATACTTACCTTTCTCCCACCCCAGGAGATTCTGATTCCAGTTGCCAAGGGTGGAGACCCGGCATCAATATTATTTCTAATCTCCCCAGATATATCTGATGTGCAGCCAGGGTTGAGGCTCCTAATGTTAAAGGGTTGGGTCTAATTTTATCTACCCACTTGACAGCCTTTAAGCCTAATGTGAGGATTCAGTAAGGTGTTATTAATGTTGAACTCCAAACGGATCTGCAAATAAGCTCCCTCCACTGAACAGAAGGAGCCACTAGTCCTCCATGACATCCACAAGGGTTTGACAAAAGAAAAGACACCTAATTGTACTAACATCAGACACCTAATTGTACTAACCTACCTGCATAATAACTGCGAATTCTTGCTCTGTTCAAAAAAGCAAATCTTTAAAGAGATTTTTTTTTTACTGTATTCTACATCCCTGCCCCTCTCTCATCCTAAAAGCAAACGCACGCTAGCAATTGTCACAACTATTCTCTCAGGGGGGTTAGGATAAACTGAAAGTTCCTATTCACACACACGCAACTTTATTGTGTAAAAAAACCAGGAATTTCATGTCCCATGAATGTCCTAACAGTGGAGAAATTGGCCACAAAACCTAGAAACATGAGCTTTCATGCTGCTCCACTTTCTCTCTTGTTTGTTTTGATGTTTTTTTGGAAGGCATGTCTTGAGAATCAAGAGCTAATGTCATGAGTCTGGGACTGTTACACAGTTTTACAAACTGGAGATCCTTGTACTGAACTTTTTTTTTTTTTTTGGTTTTTTGGTTTGTTTGTTTTTTGCATTCACATTGCTCCCTATGTATTTCCGTTTGTGTGTGTGTGTGTGTGTAAGACCATTGTTTCCACATTAATATATTTTTTTCTGTATCCGGGGTAAAAAGAGAGATAAAGGGAACAGCACCACCCAGCCTCCCACTCATCCCATGTCCCTGACGTGGGGCATGCTCCGAGGGTCCTGCTCATGCAGTTTTGATAGTTCAACAGTTCTGAATTGCTGCCAATTTCACCATTCCAATTGCGATGAAACTTACTCAGAATCCACAGGCTGACATAGTCTCTTCCTGGTTGGGGTTCGAAGATCAGCAGTTCAGTTGGAGGGATCTCCAAAGAAGCTTCATCTGAGGTGATCCCAGACCTGATTCCTATGTGCTTGCACTGAACTTTTCTTTTCTTTTCTTTTCTTTTTTTTATTGATTACATTTGCATTATGTGACACAGTTTCATCGGCATTGGGATTCCCCCCTCCCTTCCCCAAACCCTCCCCCTATGGTGGATTCCTCCACTTTATTGCTTTACCACAGTTCAGATTCAGTTGAAATTCTTTCATTGCAAGCATTTGCCAAGCATAAAGTCCAGCATCTTATTGTCCTGATAAGTTCAACAGTTTCTTGGGGGGCCCATCTCTGGTCTGAAGGTAGAGCCGGCAGAGTATCATCCCAATCAATTAAAAGCCCCGACATGACATCAGTAACAATTTATAACATTATGGAATTAATTGACATAATATTGAGTAACCAATATGTTAAAAAAAAAAAAGAATGCAAGTTCTGAGCCACATCCTGTGACTTCTTCATTGACATTTCAATTATTAGTTTATATACAGTCAGCTTCTATACACCTTAAAATGGCTATAGATCACTATTCAGCTGTCTCGTGTCTATTTTAATTTTGGTATTTAGCAGTTTATAGCATTGAAGCATGATTTTGCAGAACCTGGCTGTTTTTCAGGTAGTCTAACTCTATAACTCTAACAAGACATGTGTCAACAGTTTAGGTGAACAGTTTTAGAAGGGGTGTGCAGAGAAATATTCAATACCCTAGTGAGGAGTAACTACTCTTTGTGTCCCACCTAATGAGGTATGAGGCTTGCACTAAACTTTAAAATCACAAATTCTCTTTTAAAAGAGAACATAAAAATTGGCCCTACTAAACTCAAGAGCTTTTGTGGAGACCAGACTGGTGCAATGACTGTAAGAGTCCGTCATCAAGTATGAAGTCCCTGACAAATGACATGCTTCACTCTGGGGCAGCCAGAAAAGATAATGACATGCACCATGAGCTGCCAATGACTTAGTGACTTGCCAAGCAAAGGATCGTCCAGCTTCTTCATACAGTATTCCCCAACATAAAATAGCCTATCAAATGGGTATCAAAAGCCAAATGGATTCCAAAATGTCAGGGAAAAAAATTGGTAAATCTTCTAGATAACTTTTTAAAAATTTAAATACATAGAAACAGCTAGTAGAATTACGGTTACTATAGCAGGTGGAATGAGAAGATACAGGAGCAAGGGTACAAAATCACAGTTACAAAGGATAAATAGATGAAGAGATCTAATGCCCAGCAGGGTGACCATAGCTAATAGTATCATATAATATACTAGAAATTTAATAAGAGTACACTGTAGGTACTTTTTCTTACTACAAAAAAAGAAAGCAGAAAAAAAGAAAGAAACAAAGAGAAATGAAAACACGTGATACACTATACTATAGTCAATATGTATATAGAAGCATCATGTTGGCAGCTGGTGTCTGGCACAGACGTTAATACCGTCTTTGGGTTCAAGGCCCACCTCTGGCTCCCCATTGCAGGTTCTTGCTAATGCGGATGCTGAGATGCAGTTGAGAGGTTCTAGGTGACCCAGATGGAGTTCCTGGCTCTTGGCTTTTACTGGTCCAGCCAAGGCCATTATAGGAATTCAGCAAGTAAAACATAGGATGGGAGATATGAGTCTCTCTCTATCAAGAAAAAGTACACACCCTAAATTTATGCAGCACAGTAAAAACAAAAAAAAATTAGAAAATAACTAACATGACAAAATGAAATACAGTTGAGAGGCAAATAAAAATAAAAAGAACTGATGATGCTTTTGACAATCTGCTTTTTAGAAACATAATGACAACCATCAGAGACGGGCACAAATGTTTGTGTCTTTGACTTTATTGATCACTTACTGAATCTCCTACCATGTGACAATCATTATTTATTTCACAGTGTCAAGTACAAAGCAATTCATGATGCCAAAAATATAAGAATACTCAAGATGTCAAACATTATTTAAATAATTATGACATGTCATGACATATCTAAGTAACAGATTATCATGCCATACTAAAAATAATGCTGTGAAGTATACTAAAGATATGTTTATGAGAGAATGCAAGTAAAAAGTCAGCCTGCCATTAAAGTATACAGAAGCAATCACAACTTGGTCTCTAAATTGATTGAAGTACAGATAGTCTTGACTTACCGTGGGGTTATATCCTGAAAAAAGAAACACTTTAAATTGACAACATTATAATTGGAAAATGCATTTAGTGCATCTGAGCACCCTAGCTCAACAACACGGACTAGGTGTGGACTGCTTCCGCTCCTAACCTTGGGTGGCGGGGAGCTGCATTCACTGTCTACTGCCCAGAAGCACAAGGAAGCATTGCACGTGAATTTGTAAGAAAACATGCAAATTCAAGATTCAGTATATCACACTTAACACTTTCTCACTATCATGAAGTCAAAAATTCTCAACCCAAACCATGACACCCTGAGGACCGTGTATCTATGTCTACTTATACCAGAAATACTTTAATTGCTTTACCCTGAATGATAGGATTATTTTTCCCATTTTTTCCCTTTTATATTTTCTGCATTTTTCTAATTTTACAGTATACATGTATTATCATTATGATATTAAAGACATTTTTCTAAAACAAACAGTGCTTTAACTCTGAGCATTAACTGTCATTCATTATTCAGCATGATAATGAAGCCTCATCAGTACTCTCTTTTGGCATTTTCCAGTTACACTATTTCCAAATTGAATTCACTCATAGAAGTTCAGATTCTCCTACAATTAAATGTCATCCTTATAAATTAGTCATTTCTTTGTGTGTGTTTAAGCTCTTAGAACCACCTTTCAAGTTGGAGTACAGTCATTTCAACTGAGGTCTTCTGGTTGCTATGACAATTTCTTTCTTATCTCTGCTACCCTGTGATCCCATCACGTTAGCATTTGGCAGCATCTTAGTTGAATTGTTTGTGTAGTGATGCAGAGAAGCTTTGAACATCCTTGCCTTTATATAATATTCTTTAGTAGAGAACTAGTCCTTTGCAATGTGCCATTTGAAGAAAGTTCAGAGAGGGGAAGATAAATAATGCATAAGAAATAACAAGAGAACTATCATGCCTGGGTAGCTCTGAGCATAGACACACATATACTAGGGCTGAGTCGCAAATAAAATTTAGGTAGCAGCGTTGGCATGTTTTCTAGTGAAGCATGCCTAGATTTGTGTTTCAAAATATATAGAAAAAAATAATAGCACTGCTGCCCCTTCCTGTATTCACTCCTTCATGAAATATTTAAAGAACATCTATCATGGTGCTCAGAGCCTGTGCAATTTGTAGAATGGGGTGTGCAAGGACAGGCAAGACAGACCCTGTCCTGCAGAAGACAACATCTGGCAGAATGGCGGTTGTGGAAGATGTAACCACAGCCTGAATCTCACGTCTTCCAGCCTTCACTCGAGTCCAAAGGTAAACCACATGACTTTCATGACCTGATGGGCATGGACACAGACATGAGAAGTGTCCATTCTCGATAAGTGATTGTAGAAAATGGGAGCCTTCATACTTAGCGTTCATCTGTAGGGCTGTAGATTTGAGAAAGCAGAGCCTCCAAAAATGGAAAAAGTCATGCTGTGTTTTTTTTTTTTTAATCAGATTCAGAAATTTTTTTGATATCCTTCACTCTCCAAGTTAGAATTTACTTTCCACACTTTTGAAGGAGAGGTGGTCTCAGTGACCTGCTTCTCACACACAAGATGCAGAAACAATGGCAAGGTGTGACTTGTTCTCTCAGGGCTCTCCCTCTGAGGGGGTCAACTGCTGTGCCAAGAGGACCCTCAGGGGCGAGGCCTATGTGGCAAGGTAGTGTGAGAGTCTTCCTGCAGGTGGACACACCAGCCCATGCCAAACATCCAGGTGGCACAGCACCAGCCAGCGGTTTGTCTACATGCACGTGAGAAGCCGTTAAGTCAAGACCACCAGCTAAACCACTTCCATATCCCTACTCAACAGAAACTGTGAAATAATGATTTTGTGATAAATTCAATTTAGGATTATACAGCAAAAGATAATTAATAAATCATATAAGCAGGGGGGAAAAGCTAAAATAGATAAAACTAATGAAATCCTTGGAGCAGAATTTGGAGAAATATCTCCTGCTAACTAATAATAGCATCTCAGATTATTATGTTACAACAACCAAAGTTGAAGGTTGCTGCAGTAGCTAGGACAACCTTAACTAATACAAGAATGGTATAGATGGTCACGTTTAACCTCTCTGGTACTGTGTTGTTTAGTATTCTTAGATATTCAATAAATATGAGTGAAAATATTTGAAAAACAGTAAAATAGTAAAAATTTTATTAAAAAGAAAGATTTCATTTGTTTCACTTGAACAGTCAGAATTACAGAAAGAGGCAGGAAGAAACAAACATATCTCTCATCTTTGGGTTTACTCCCCAAAGAATTTCTACAGCTAGAGTTGGGCTAGTCCAAAGCTGAAAGCCAAGAGTGTCTTCCGTGTTGCCCATGTAGGTGGAGCGGTTGAAGCACCTGGACCATCCTCTACTGCTTTCCCAGGCCATCAGCAGGGAGCTGGATCAGAAGTGAAGCAGCTGGGTCATGAACCAGCACTACAAAACGAGGATTGGCTTGATATGCCACCATACCAGCCCCACATATTCATATCTTAAAGCTTATTTATTTCAAGTCAGAACTACAAAGAGAGAAAGAGAGTTACAGAGAGACCTTTTATCCAACAGTTCACTCCTCAAATGGCCAAGATGACTGGTACTGGGCTAAGCCAAAAGCAGGAGTTTCTTTCAGTTCCCCCAAGTGGGTAACAGGGGTCCCAGGACAGAACAATGTTTGCTGGTTTTTTTCAGGCCATCAATAGGAGCTAGATTGCAAGAAGAGCAGCTGAAGCACAAACCTGTGCCAATATGGAATACTAGCATGACTGGCAGCAGCTTTACCTGCTCCATCACAATGCTGGCCCCAATAAATAGTTATTAAAGGAATAAGCACTTACATAAAAATGCCTCAGGGATGCTGAAAGAGATTAAAGCCAAATATCAGAGGCATTAAGCGTCTGCCCTTATTTGTGAAACAGAAAAATACATTGTAGAAATGGTAACCTATGAACAGTGCCTTAGAATGGAAGAAGTTTGAGAGACAAACATTGAAAAGATGGTGTCCCAAACAGACATCACAATAAAACAGACACCAATATTAGAAACTTGGAGAGAATTTAAGAACTAAGGAGTTATCCAGTTAGATTGCAAAGCTGATTATTAAGGAGAATTCAACATCAAGATTGGAATAAGAACTAGAGGTTAAACACAGAAATCTTATAATGCAAAGGACTAATTTTAATTTGGAGGGCATGATGAAAGCAGCGTGAGTAGAACTACACTTGGCCTTCACATGTTAGATCGTTCAAGCGGGGCCAGGGCAATGGCTCAGTTGGCTAATCCTTCTCCTACAACTTCTGAGATCCCATATGGGTTCATGTCCCCAGTGTTCCACTTCCCATCCAGCTCCCTGCTTATGACCTGGGAAAGCAGCTGAGGATGACCCAAAAACCTGGGATCCTGCACCTTTTGGGGAGACCCAAAAGAAGTTCCTGGCTCCTGGCTTCAGATCAGCTCATCTCTGGCTATTGCAGCCAGCTAGGGAGTGAACCAGTAGATGGAAGACCTTTCTCGCTGTCTCTCCTTCTCCCTTTCCAATAAAATTAAATAAATCTTTTTAAAATCATTCAAGTTAAAAGATACTAAAAATGTTAGGAAAGGTAAACTGTGAAAGGTCAGAAGGGCCTCTCCCACCAGAGGGAGAAAGAAACAGGTACAAGAAGAACTCAAAGCCTGGACCCTGTCATTGGGATTCCCGTGGTGGTGATGGCTTTCTCTTGAGCGGTCCACACTGCGCCTCTCTGTGGGTGTGGGAAAGACTTCCTCTACACCGAGTTAAACACTGATAATGGTCTCACTAACGTGATGTTCCAACCTACAGAAAAAGTACACCTGATTCTTGAGCTAGTCTTGTAAAGTGAAGACAAACATTGATGACCCTGTGTTATCTGTTGAGCCCCAATGCATCAACTGTTCAACTGAAGAAGAGCAATGGCTCACAGGAAGCGGGAATTGAGTAATGATGTATACTATATTGTTGCTAGAGAGTCATTCTGACATGTGGCCCCCACAAAGACAAGTTAAATCCTAGGGAGAAGAAGCTAGTACTGTGGCATAATGAGCTAAGCTTCTGCATGCTGTGTCAGCATCCCATATGCCAATTCAAATCATTGTGGCTCTGCTTCTAATCCAGCTTCCTGCTGGTCACCTAAGAAGGCAGTTGAATATGGTCTAAATCATCAGGTCCTTGTACCCATTTGGTAGACCTAGAAGAAGTTCTTAGCTCCTGGTTTTGGACTGTCCTAGCTCTGGCTATTGCAACCATCTGGGAAGTAAGCCAGTGGATAAAAGATTCTCTCTCTTTCTCTGTAACTCTACCTTTCAAATAAAAATACACAGATCTATTTCTAAAAACTCCTATGGGAAAATAAGATAACAACAAGATGAAAGGAAAATATCTCAGGCTGAGTGAATCTTTACATTTCTACAAAGAAAGAGACTTGTTCGAGTATCTCCTCTGGTTCCAGGTTTGCCCCTGGCTTACTCTGGCATTGATATTTGTTGCTGTCTCCAGTGCTGAAACTCTCCCTAAAGATTTGGTCTTCCTAGAAAACAGGCTCATTTCATTCAGCGAGGCTTCCTTCCCTCTCTGCTTCCATGCTAAGAGTCTCTAACCATGCCTCCATCCTCTGCCTCAGAAGTAGAAGCTGTCCCAGCCCGCACTCGGCGACCATCTGCAGCACTCCAAAGATGAGAAAGTGTATGGTTGCTTCAGCTTGCTTCATTAAAAACAACTCTAGGCACTACAAAGTGTGTGTTATTAATATGCATATGTGATATCTTTGAGGCAGAGCTGCCTTTAAGGTGTATTTTCAGCAGGACAACATTTTCCCACGTGAGGCGGGGAAGAACAGTGAATCATATGTGTGGGAGGGAAGAGCCCGTGGGCTATGTACAATACTTATTCCCTTTGTGTCTCGCTTCCCTCTCTCCTCACCCCCTCCCAGCCGCCTTATTAATGATTTCTGCAATTACTGGTAACAGTGCTTTGCCAGCAAAGAGAAATTGGTGACTGGCTGACGGATTGTTGGAAGGAGGAGCAAGAGGGCCTGTATGTACAGAAACCAGGGCCTGCTACTGCAGATATACTCTATACTGCATATCGTTTCTCAAGCTGAGGTGCTCTAGCATGTGTAGCAACCAGAAATCCAGTTGGATATATGACTGTCTAACATCCTATAAGCAAAAACAAAGGATCTGCAAACAACGAAGAGCCAACATTATCTAAGATGGTGCTTGCCAAGAGACTCCAAAGACTGACATAGGAGGCTCTGGAAAACAGGATTGAAACAGGATTGACACATTACTTAATTATTAAATTTTATATGTTATAGGGTAAAAGACACATTTTCTTTAATATGCTGTGGTTAAAATGTCCTTGGATTAACTTGATTTTTCTCACTTCCTTTCTTATCACTTAGTGTATGAAAAAAGGATTTCATATTAAAGCTAGAAATGAAAAATTTGTTTCTGAATATAGTGTCACATTAAATAAATGAAAACACTGGCCCTTACCAGCAGTACTGACAAAATGCTATTAACCTTGGCTTTCAGTTAGAAGATTTGACAATCAGGCCTGGCAGCTTGGTCTAGTGGCTAAAGTCCTAACCCTGAACGCACAGGGATCCTATATGGGTGCCGGTTCCCGGCAGCTCCACTTCCCATCCAGCTCCCTGCCTGTGGACTGGGAAAGCAGTTGAGGACGGCCCAAAGCCTTGGCATCCTGCACCTGCGTGGGAGACCTGGAGGAGGTTCCTGGTTCCCAGCTTCGGATTGGCGCAACACCCGCTGTTGCGGTCACAAAGCCTTTGGACCCTGTACCCATGTGGGAGACCTGAAGGAGGTTGCTGGTTCCCGGCTTCAGAGCGGTGCACTTGGGGAGTGAATGATCGGACGGAAGTTCTTCCTCTCTGTTTCTCCTTATGTATATCACCTTTTCCAATAAAAATAAATAAATATTTAGAAAAAAAAAAGGATTTGAGAACGGAAATTGTGGTCACTTGGGAAGTGAATCATCGGACAGATCTTCCTCTCTCTCTCTCTCTCTCTCTCTCTCTTTCTCCTCCTCTCTGTCTATCTGACTTTCACTCTCTTTCTTCCAGCTCACCCCTCTAGACACCCTGGTGTATAGATGCCTGTCACGTTCTCAGTTCTCCTCTCATACAAATGCTAGGGACATTTGTACCTCAACCAATGGATTAACGGGGTAAAAGTGCTAGGCCACTGAATTTGACTCCAAGAGTCAGTCTTCCTTCCCATCAAATGAGCAGCTTTCCAATTCATAGAGGGGATACTAAGGTATCCACTAAATGTCACCCCAACACTTCAAAAACGCTAAATTGTATTTGTATGTAAGACCTCCACTGTTGGTGTCCACCAACACCTCACTAAAAAGGCCAAGAGGTGTGATCATTAAGTCGATCGACTTATGGCAGCAAAGGCAGGAGAGAGAGGCACTGACAACGCATCTGCTACATGAAGATCCGAGTGCAACTCACAGAATCCAGACAAGTGCTGCTACCAAGGCAGGTGTTGAGAGCTGGATGCGATAAGCGCATGCTAAATAAAGAGAATACTGTCTATAATCTAAATAGATCTTACTTCAAATCACACTATATTTAAACTTACATAAGAGGAATTGGAGGAAAGATCCTCGAGAACTACCTTTGGGAGAATGATTGTGATGTATTTTGCAAATCTCTTAGTCATTGTGGACAAAAATAATAAGGTTGGGCCCGGCGTGGTGGCGCAAGTGGTTAAAGGTCCTCGCCTTGCACGCCCGGGATCCCATATGGGCGCCGGTTCTAATCCCGGCAGCCCCGCTTCCCTTCCAGCTCCCTGCCTGTGGCCTGGGAAAGCAGTCGAGGACGGCCCAAAGCTTTGGGAACCTGCACCTGCGTGGGAGACCCGGAAGAGGCTCCTGGCTTCGGATCGGCATAGCACTGGCCCGTTGCGCTCACTTGGGGAGTGAATCATCGGACGGAAGATCTTCCTCTCTGTCTCTCCTCTCTGTATATCCGCCTTTCCAATGAAAAAATAATAAAAATAAATCTTTAAAAAAAATAATAAGGTTAATTCCCTGAGGAACAAATGTGATCGTTGAAAATCTTTATCCGACATCCAGAAAACTCTGAAGAGTTTTCTTCTTGGGAGCAAGAAGGGAAGAATTGCAGAGATTTGAAATACCAAACTTACAAATTTTTACTTCCTTGCATAACGTTCTAGCATAGGTTCCTGACCCAATTCACCTGCTGATCATTACAATTCTTCCCTTCTCCTTTTTATTAACAATCACAGAAAAAGTGGTCTTAAGTGGCACGGCCAGTTAAGCTGCTGTTGGAGGTTCCTGTGTTCCGTATGAGCGCACCTGCTCAAGTCCCAGCTGCTCTGCTTTCAGCTCACCTTTCTGCAAATGCATCCCAACAGCTGGCAGATGTTGGCAGAGGTGTTTGGGTTCCCACCCATGTGTAAGACCAGGGCAGAGTTCTAGGCTCCTGCACTTGGCCCGTCCCGGACTGATATTGTGCACATCACGGGAGTGAAACAGCAAGTGCAAAAGTTTGATTTGTTACTGTCTCTCACTCTCTTCCTCCGTCCATTATAATTTGTCTTTCAAAAAGATGACAAAGAATGAACATTTTTAAAGTGTTTCAAAATGACTGACACACACTTCCTGAATAGAGGCCCTACAGAACAGAAACACACTTCACAGTGTAGAAATTCTCAAGACTTTGGGTTCCGTGAGGAAGGCGCATCACCCACGCCATTTCACTCACAGGAAAATGGAAATGCAGAGAGGAGAGGGAACTTGCGAGAGCATGTTCCATTCAGACCCATGTCGGGTTCTGCCAAAGGCTCCCTGGTGGTCACTGTACAACTTTGTTGGCCCTAAGACGCTGTCTTCATGAAAAGCTCTGAAAGTTTGATGCCCCTGCTGAGATGAGATTTCCTGGCAACCCAAGAATCACTCACTCTTACATCTGTAGATCTCTGTACCACTGAGTAGAACTGACTCACAAAAAAAAAAAAAAAACACATGAGTGGAAGACACTTCACAGACCATTCAATGCAGGAGACTGCAAACAGCAACCTTAGACTCTGTTAAGGGTGATGGATGTTCAAATGAAAGTTAACAAAGTCATGATGGTTTCAGGGACTTATTAAAAAAAAAAGTTTATTTATTTTTATTGGAAAGTCAGATATACAGAAAGTGGGAGAGATAGAGAGAAAGATCTTCCATCCCATGATTCACTCCCCAAGTAGCCACAACAGCCAGAGCTGAGCCGATCCAAAGCCAGGAACCAGGCGCCTCTTCCGGGTCTCCCACACAGGTGCAGGATGCCAAGGTTTTGGGCCGTCTTCGATTGCTTTCCCAGACAACAAGCTGAGAGCTGGAAGGCAAGCAGGGCTACTGGGATTAGAACTGGTCCCATATGGGATCATGGCATCCTAGCACATGCGAGGTGAGACTTTAGCTGCTAGGCTACTGCGCGAGGCCCTCGAAGAGTTTCTTAAATAGTGACCACGCCAGTCTTGTGGTGCAGATTAGGTCACTGCCTGCCATTTCAGTACGCCAGATGGAAGTGCCAGTTCCAATCCAGCTCCCTACTGATGAGTCTGGAGACACAGAAGATGACCCCAAGCACTTGGGCCCCTACCACCAATGTAGCAGACCCACGCATAGTTCCAAACTCCTGGCTTCAGCCTAGTCCAGCCTTGGCAGCTGTAGTCATCTGGAGAATGAACAGGTAGATGGAAGATTCTCTCTCTCTCTCTCTCTCTCTCTCTCTCTCTCCCTCCCTCCCTTCCTCCCTCTCTCCTCCCTCCTTTTCCTCTCTTTGACACTCTTCCTCTCAAATAAATGAAGAATAATTCAAACACATGAAGAATAAAGGGATAGAGGCTCTATATGGCTCCAGGCATCACACAAAGGCACCTCAGTTTGACTACATGAGCTGTGATTTCCTCCCCCCCAAATTTTTGTTTTCACAGCAAGAAGCAATTTAACATGAAGGCTCCACTGGCAGAATACAAATTTAATAGTTAATAAAGGTCTTGTGGGGATGATGGAATCTGAAGGAGATAAGGACCTAGGACTAAGTATAAAATGGATCCCTTAGAGAGTAGGAATCCTAGAGATTATAAAATCACGTAAAGAAAAAATGGGCACCTCTATGAGGTAGTGACATCCCCATTAGCAGAAATGTGCCGGGTAGGGCAGGCCGACTCAGGAGCAGGAGGGCACAGCAGGTGACATCTAAAGGCAGAGTCAGGGCTTGTTTCTCTGCTCCATCCTTCTCAGAAGGATGCTGTGTATGCTTGGATAGGCACAGCTTTGTTGAGCAAGGAGGTGTTAAACCATTATTCCAGAGAGCATGTTAATTCTGAGTAGTACGGGGACCCTGGAGATTAGTGAATAATAAATAAAGCATTTCTTCTTTTGTTGGTAGCGTCTGTCCCTGTTCATTAACTCTGGACAGCCAAGGGGGATTCTGGGAGGCAGGACCGCTTTGGGCATCCTCACTGCTGAGCAGAGCTACTAAACAGCTTGGAGCACACTGCCGGTACTTCCCAAAGGGAGAATCTCGAGCCTTTTCCTTTCAACACCTCAGTTGTCCTCTCTTGTCTCTCCTGATCCATATACATCAAATAGAGTAAGCATTATGTCTATATGCATGCTCTGCTGTCCAGTATTCTTTTATAAATGCTTTCAAACAATGGAAGGAACACTGGTTACACCTATTTTTAAGCTTCTCATTTTGCATTTTCAAGAACATACGATACAAAGTAATGTTTCCATTGTTTCTACTTGAACTTTTAAAGTTGGAGGCTCTTTTCCTCCAGAGAAAGCAAAATCATCTATTTAGTGTTTTATCAGGTGAAGAAAAAAAATGCCAAATACAAGATCTGCAGAAGCGCTGTTCAGTAGAGGAATCGAGATCGTTGTCACTTGCTTTGTGTCCTTTCATTCATGATTTCTTCCAGTCTGTCACCCAACACCGCCCAGTCAGCATGGTTCCGACATGGCTCTCACAGCAGCAAGCATGCCCACTCCTTCTCAAAACCCTCTTTCTTGGCCTCAATTTCACTGAATCATTCTGATTGTCCTCCTACTTCTCTTACACTAACATGGTGTCCCTTTAATTTGAAAGGCAGAGGAAGAGAGTGCAAGATGAATCTTCCATCTATTCGTCCACTCCTCAAATGCCTGCAATGCAGTCTAAGCCAGAGGATGGGAATTGGGAACTCATGCCATGTGGATGGCGGGCACTGCGCTACTTGAACAAACATGGGCAGCCTCCCAGGGTGCATATTGGTAGACAGCTGAGATCAAAAGCCAGAGGTGAAAAACAAAAGAGCCAGAGGTGAGATTGAACAAACCAGGTAGCAGGTGGGTGCCTTAAGCACTAAGACAAACACTCACCCCCAGCTTGTCTTCTAAATATCACTTTCCCTTCTCTTTCCTTATTCCTCTCTTGTCCTATCCCATAAGTCATTATTGTCTCATTGAAAGTTATTATTTTGGGGGATGTATAGCAACTGTGCAGTAGAGACTATCACATGCAGATGTGAAGATACAATACAGTGTGCATCTCTACTTCCAAACCAGAGATGGACTCCAGATGAAACTGTTGAGTGTGTCTTGATATTGGGATGCTGGGCTCTGCCAATGTTCACGCCTACGATGTCAGAATACACTTAAATAGCAGAATGATGAACTTATGACTGATTGTAAAGGACAAAACTATTCTAATAACATGAGAGAAATTAGTAGAGGGTAGGGGTGGTTTCGGGGAGAAGAGTGGGGAAATCCTGGAGCCTATAGAACTGTAGCGTGGATTAATAAAATAATAAATAATTTTTAAAATTTACAACCAAATGAACATTATTCTTTTTCATTACTTAACTTTTCGACGTTAATTACAGAGGTGAACGTTTAGGGACTGCAGACCCAGGTGGATCACTGGCAGGAATGGAGAGGGTCAGGTGGGGGCGTGGGGAAGGATGTCTCCATGGTGTGGCAGGGAGGGGAACGCTGCAGACCTTGGTGTGGGCACTCAGAGACTGTCTCTTGATCCTTTCTCAGGGACTGTGGTTAGGGGGAAATGTCCTAGGAGAGTTACTTGAGTGGTCACTGTATAAGAGATGACATATTTCACCATCTTCACAGAGGCTCCTCCTCTTCTCTCAGTATAAGTTCTATGACCTTCTGGTTGATTAAATCTATCTCAGATTGAGGCCCAGGTGTTTTCTTTAGAACTTGGCCTGAAGTGTGGTGTCAAAACCTTTTCTTTCCATCCTTTGAAGAAGTACTTAAAGGTCTTCTATTGGATTAGAGGATCCAGTTGTCTTGCCTTTCATGTGCATCTGTTTGTGTTCTTCATAAATTTTCTGGATTTAGTAACCGAAGTGGCAAGTCTAGCAGCAGTAACAGTCTAGCAACATGTGTTCCACAGTTGGACTACATGTCTATGTGATGTTCCCTGAGATTGGGGACCCTGTTGACCTAGGTACTCATGCGATTCCTGGGGTCCACTCCTAAACAGGTCACCCTACCCAGCCCTGCCCCAACTCCAAATCTCACACTCCTCAGCAGGTGCTGCAGTGTGATCCAGACCACTACCTGCCCCCTCTCAGTACATTACTGCAGGTATGTTGACTTGCTCAGCAGGGAACTCCAGAACACCTACCAGGCTGGTCCCTAGCCCCAGATTGCAAGATCCAGTGGATACAGTGGTCTGACCCAGCCCATCCCGAGCCCTGGATATCATGTTCACTAGCTTAAACATTGGTACAGTCACCCAGACCCCCTGATACCCTTCTAAGCCACTCGTTAGACGTGGTTCTCATGTGTACCTGCAGATATAGCAATCTGGCCCATCCCACTCCTAGCCCCTACCCACACATGCACTAGTAGATGCATCAGCCAAGCTGGGGAGACTTCTTGAACTCTAACTAGGCTATATCCCAGACCTAGCTCCCACACTCTTTGGCCAGTGCTGCAGCTTGATCCTACCCACCCTCAAGCCTGGCTGTCATGCATACTGGCAGGTGCAGCTCCGTAGTTGGGAGAACACTTATACACTCCAACCAGACCTATCCCCACACCAGCCTCTCATGTGTAGCAGAGATTGCAGCAGTGACCCAGCACACACACACACACACCATCCTTCACACATGTGGATAGGTGCAGTGGCCTGCCCAAGCTAACCCCAAACCCAACTATCATGTTATTTGGCAAGGTGCTTGGCCGCATCAGGGTGACTTTCTCAAATTCCTACCAACCCAGTCAGTACTCATACATTGTGATTGGGTGCTGAGGCCTAGCCCAGCTCATCCCGATTCCCTGACTTCTTGTACACTGGCAGATACAACAACCCAGACCCAGGAGATCGTCCAAGCATCCTCATCTGACTGATCTCCAGACCTTGGTTAGGGTTAGGGTTAGGGTTAGGCAGATATAGCAGCCCAGCCTTGGGAAACCTTCTGGGTAGGCTCCCTTATCTGCTCCATCACCTGTCCCAGCTCTCTTGGTCACATATGGGTGTAGTAGTTTGTTTTGAGAAGTGCTTAGCAACCATTTTATACACTTTAAATAGCCCTCAATGCCCTCCAACATAGCCTGTCCTTAGTTTGCTGCACAATCAGGATGGGATAAGGGTCTCGGGTCTTGCTACCCTACATGGCACTTATCTTGCAGTATGTGCAGCTACCACAGACCCCAAAACCTGCCTCCACACAGCAGGTGGAGAAGGAAAAATCATTCTTAGAACTGTATCTCTGTCCCTGACACCAATCCTTGGCATCAAGATCTGTTTGTCAGATACCTGCTAGACCTCTCCACCAGAGCATCCCACTAATCTACAAACCACCACGGCTGTTTTCCAATCACATTGTACTGCATCAGGTGCCTGTAAACTCCTTCAACCGGACAACAAAGGAGCTTACCCAAAGTAACTCCCAGATTTTTCCCAATTATGGTGACTTTGTTAGATGTTGACCTCATTCTCATTCTCTTCTCCTACACACTTTTTTTTTTTTTTTTTTTGCTGATCTACCTTCCCACCTGCTCAACTTCCCATCACAACTGGGTTCATAAGCCAAAAAATCTCAAGGCACAATTATAAACAGAAAACTGACCAGGAACAAAGACCCACCTCTTACCCAGGATATTTGCACATCAATACTTCTTTTTAAAGTATTTTTTTAATTGGAAGGGCAGGTCAGATTTATGGCAAGACAGACAAGATCTTCCATCCATAGTTTCATTCCTCAAATGGCCACAAGAACTGGAGCTGAGTTGATCTGAAGCCAGAAAACAAAATCCAGGAGCTTCTTCAAGGTCTCTCACGTGAGTGCAGGGGCCAAGGCTTTGGGCTATCTACTGTTTCCCCAGGTCATAAACAGGAATCTGGATGGGAAGTTGGGTAGCTGGGTCACAAATCAGCACCCATACTAGACGCCAGCACATGCAAGGTGAAGGTTTAGCCATTGAGCCATTGTGTTCAAGCCCTGTGTATCAGTATTGCTCAGCCTGCTTCGCTGCGCTATGTTCTCCAGAACACAGGGAGCCCCATGATCACACTGAGATGGTTGTTCCACTCCACATTTTCTGAACTCCCACCCTAGTTCACAGCTCCAAAGCTTTTTTAATGCTTTTCCTCCTTCTTCAACAGCTCCTTTCACTTCTAAGTCCCTTAGCCTGTAGGACTCTCACATCCACTTCTCATGGCCTATCTCGGACGCTGCCTAAAGGTGAGTCTTGTGAAAGTAACCAGCCTCCAAAATCTCTTGGGTGCTTTGAGCAGCTGTTTGGTTACACATTTAGAGCACCTGGAATGTCCTTCTAAAATCCCAGTCCCCAGATGCTACCCCCGTGAAGCTGTGAGGAGGAACCCTGGTGCTGGTGCTTTCAAAGCACCCCAGGAGATTTCAATCTGTAGTCAAGCTCAATAACCACTGCTTGGTGCCATTTATCACTTTCTTCCTCCTGGTTGTAATTACACTGTGTTTGTCTTACTCTCACAACTAAATGTGAAACTCCTTGAAGGCACAGGCCTTCTTACCGTATCTATGGAGCCCCTGCAGTTCTTAGTGAATCAGAGATGTAATAAATATTGTTGAATTAAATTTAGAAACTTGAAATTAACCACAAACTTCAATTTTAAGTCATCTATACCATTTTAGTGGATGAATAATATTAATAGATGATTCATTTAAATTTTTAAGTAAAACTGGGTCCTATCTGCTATTAACAAATATACTCTGATATGCTTATAAATCAGAAAAACTCTCCTTAAAGACTCATGAGCTTCAAGTATGTATCAGGCTAATACTATTCTCCACTTTTATACTTTCAATTGTGAATCCTTCACAAATAAAATAAAGGTGCTATGATTCTTTGAGACTCAAGCACAAAATGGGGCTGGGCCTACAGAGGCTCGTTTCTAACTGAAACACATGCAAGCAGTCAGTGATGGACATGCGCAACGCCTTCCTTAGTTCCGATCTAGAAGGTACCATGAGCAAAACTGCAGCCAAACTTAGCACAGTGCACCTGACCTCCTTTCAGGACTCGCAGAAAATGAAATGAAAAATGAGGCAAGAAAGCATTGCCAGCCTTTCAGATGGCTCCAGTTGCTAAGGAAACTGCTTTCTGAGCTTCAACCTGTCCGGTCCGGCTTGTTTCATGCATTCTGTAAGGTTTAGGAAGAAAGATAGCAAAGAAGGAAAATGATAGAATAAAAGTCAGGATTGTATCGGTCCAAACACCACCTCGTCCTTCCATGCAGTTACTCCTTCTCAGTCACCTAGAATATCTGCCACCTGGCAAAAGCCTCCTGGAGCTGAAATCAGAGAATTAGCCAATAGGGTAAACAAAACAATAGGAAGCCCTATTCGACATGCAGCAGTGACTGAAAAACTGCTTCCTCACCCCAACCAGGCTCTTTCTTTCCTGCTGGGAAAGTAGGAGGCAACTCTGAACACAGCAGGAGAAACGCCTCAACCCTCTCCTGCCCCACATCTCAAGAGAAAGTGCTCCAAGTTTCTCAGCAGCTGCAGGCTAGCTCTGGTGAACCCAAGCTGGACACGTGGGAGGCTTCAGGCTAAGGGCTCCCACGTCACCAAGTCAAGTGAGGGGCAGGAGAGCCGCCCTGGGAGAGCAGGAACTGCAAGGCAAGGAGGCCAACTTCACTCATTCTAGAACCTCACAGAGGCTATGGGAGCAGAATGGAGTACACAGGAGCCCACAATGACCATGCAAGAGAGCACGCCAGCCACAGCCAGCTGAGCATCGATTTCTGCAGCAGGTACTGTATTACAGTCCAGCTATGGGTAACAGAGATTGATTTGAAAAATAACATGGCAAGAAATTTTACTTTCACATTCCTCTTCCTTCACTGTCCATTAAAACTTAATTTTTCTTTGCCTTCAGAATAAATGATCTCTTTCCTCCTCCAGTTTTGCTTCAGTGAGGCCCAAGTTCTGTATTCCAGAGTCAGGCAGCGCTGTGTGAATCCCAGGACAGAAAGCTCAACAAGCTGAGAGCACTTCACTGTCACCCACTGGGTTCTTCGGGATTTTGAACAACATAAAGTGTTATAAATAAATACATAACTTTTAAAAACAAAATTAAATGTTTTACCTGGACCAAAATTATCCAACTGAGCGATGGATATTCTCAGGATGTCCTAGGGGAAATATATATTGATTTTTTTTCAAGTCTATCAGATTTTCATTTAAACAAGATGCTGTAAGAAATGTGCTACATCCCCGAAAAAAAAAAAAAAAGAATAATTATGCATGGACCTCAAAATATGTGTGCTAAAATAAACTTTTTTATTTCTTAAAAAAAAAAAAAAGAAATGTGTTACAAACATGCTCTATGAGTTATTATGCCATGTATAATGTTAAAAGTGTGTAATCTTGCTATACTATGCAGCATTGCTTCATAAGTGCTTTCTATGCATACTCCTGGGATCTCACAAATGAACTAGTAACAATTTCCTAAGATCTAAAGATAGTTTTGGTTTTCTCAGTCCTCATGCCAAGGAAGCACTTATGCCAAAAATACAGCCAAGCTGGGCGAGGTAAATGGACTCACTACATTCAGAAACTTTGAACTGACTGGTTTAATCATAACCAGATAACTCTAACAAGTTCCCTAAGTTCTTCCACATCCTCAGCTTAAAAAAAAAAAAAAAAAACGACAGGAAGCACAATATAATCATGGTAATATAAAAAGACTAATTAATGACTAGTGGGATGTCTCAGAGTGTAAAATCCATCCAAACACTACTTACCATTTTTTCCTTGTTTTTGCAGGTGGATGAAAAGTTGCCAGTGTGTTCTCTTGGATGCACGTCCCCTGACAAGGGAGTTTTCTGGAGAGGTCATGGCCAGGAACTAACATAAGCTGCTAAACCTTGAGATTACCATGTTGGTCACACAAGACAGGGATAGCATGTTTAACACTTCTAGAGACCTACTCCACAAAAATCAATAGGTCAAAAGGATTTTCCTGTATCAGAAAAACATGACAAGGCACCCACTGAAATACAGTGGAGAGACACCTCATCATCCGGCTTCGATTCTGAGCCCTGCTGCTCCTGCTCTTGTGCAGGTGGAGCAGCAATGACGCATGACGCAGGTGAGGGGAGGTGCACTGTGCTTCTCCACAGTTGTCAGGGATCCTTGGTCCAGGCTGCACAGCATCGCTGAGGCACAGGGAAGGCAGGTGAAAAAAAAATAAATAAATTCTGATGCCTGAGGGGCACTCCAAAGCAATTACATCAAAAACTCTACATGGGAGGCCCTGGTGCTCCCAGGCTGACAATTGCTGGTTTCTAACAGGAAGCAATTTCAGAATGTGTTTAGTTGAGAGTAAAAATACAAGTTTCTGTAAAAATGCATATAATCTACACAAGGATTCAAAAGAAATTTGCACAACACTACATTTTATTTCCATTTCATTTAGCACAGGCTTTTTGAGGTCACTAATATTTCTGAACTCAAGCACTATCTTAAGAAGGTGTTAAGATATTTGTTGTTGGACTCTGGTTCCAAGGTGTGTGTGTGTGTGTGTGTGTGTGTGTGTGTGTGTGTGTGTGTGTGTGTGTTATGAGAATGTTTTCCCTTAGTGCTGTTCCTGAACTTTTGTTTGTTTGTTTTTACAAAATTGCCTTAGCTAATAAAAACCTGGGGCAAATTGAACACGAAAAGTCACACATCAAAGAAGTAAAAGATGTATTTTCCCAATGTGGAATGCTCTCTCTGCATAGGTGCCAACTGCTTGTCTGCCTAAAGATTGCAAACCCTCTTGCAAAACCTTGGCCAACCTTTCAGAGTTGGCTGGAAGATTCCACTCCTTGGGCTATGAAACATTCTCCATTCCCTACAGCCCCAGTTGGCAAGAACTTTGGTTCACACAACACAGTTGTTCTCTCTCTGGTCTTGTGGCCAGGAGCATTTTGGACACTCCCAGCATAACTTTCTCCTTGAAGGCATGCTCATTTCCGGAATGCATGCATACAGGCCCCACACACATATGTGCCTTGGCAGGGGGAGGTTTCCTTTAGGATTTCCTTAGAGGGTGCATTTAAAGCACTGACT
Source organism: Ochotona curzoniae (assembly GCF_017591425.1). NCBI lineage: Eukaryota > Metazoa > Chordata > Mammalia > Lagomorpha > Ochotonidae > Ochotona > Ochotona curzoniae. The sequence goes on from NW_024466218.1 coordinate 6,321,330, forward strand.
TCCGGCAGGGCCCAACTGGCCTGGGAGCCCAGGCATCAGCAGGCAGCATCTGCGATCTTTCCACCTAGCGTGAAATTCGATACAGCATCTCCGGGTCTGAGGGGAAGAAGGTGGGAGGAGAGCTGAGGAATGTCTTCATTTGCTTGCTGTCATTAGCCCGGCCCTTGCCTGGGCTCTGTCAGCTCCAGGCACACTCTCCAATGTGAGGCCAGGCAGCTTTGATTTCGCTTCGTTTGGGATATAGCTCAACCTTGCTAGATGCCAAATACCCTCCAGGGTGTCCTACTTTGCTGCTGTTCCCTGGGTGGGAGCCCCTGTGGCTCTGTCACTCTGTCCTTTAGGAAAGGAGTCCCCGCCCCCACCCCAGCTTCCCAGGGACAGGGCTCTGAGGCTGCTTCCCCTGCTATTGTCAAACGCGGTGCAAGACCATGTTGCCCTCACCAGTCAAAAAATTTTTTTAAAAAAAGGAAAATGTGAATTACTACCGTAAAAACTATACCAGCCAGGTTTGCAAATAAATAGGGCATGCTCTGAATTTGATTGAAAAGGGGCAAAATAATTCAAAACTCATTTGAAAAACTGGGCTAAGGAAAAAAGCACTTCTTCATCCTCCCTTGCCCAAATTTTATTATTATTTTTTTTTAAAGATTTATTTTTATTATTTTTTCATTGGAAAGGCGGATATACAGAGAGGAGAGACAGAGAGGAAGATCCTCCGTCCGATGACCCACTCCCCAAGTGAGCGCAACGGGCCGATACTATGCCGATCCGAAGCCAGGAGCCTCTTCCGGGTCTCCCACGCGGGTGCAGGGTCCCAAAGCTTTGGGCCGTCCTCCACTGCTTTCCCAGGCCACAGGCAGGGAGCTGGAAGGGAAGCGGGGCTGCCGGGATTAGAACCGGCGTCCATATGGGATCCCGGGCGTGCAAGGCGAGGACCTTTAACCACTTGCGCCACCGCGCCGGGCCCTAAATTTTATTATTATTATTATTATTATTCCTTCTTCCTTTTTTATCTAAACCCAATTTATACCGCTTCTAGGTGTGTTTTAAGTCTGGAAGTGGAGCTGCGGTTGTTTTGAAAAAAATCACAGAAGTTTTACATTCTGTCATGGGGCCTTGGTTGGCCGTGGCTTTTGATCAGACTCCCGACTTTCCAAAGCAGAATAAATGTACACCTTGATCATTTCATTTCATCGCTACAGGCCTCAGTTTCCCCTTTGTAAAACAACAATGTCCCCAACAGTTGTCACTGAGGACTCAAGGAAATGACACACCACACTAACATTCTAGTATCTGTAGAGGATGTCTATTGGTTAGGAATAAGGGCCTTGGACTTCAAATTCTTTCTTTAGAATGATTGTGTAACCTTGAACAACTAATTTAACTTCTTAAGTATTAGATAAGAATTCCAAAATTTGGTTAGTGCATATGGTATATATTAACTGCTTAAAAAGTCAATTTTAGAAAAGTGTTCTTTAAAACAGTATTTAGATTGATAATTATATTATCTTTCCATTGGTGTATGTATAGCTCTATTAGTATATGGGAAATTCACTCAAGAATTATCGCTGCTCCTGTGCTAAATGTGCTTATGTTTCAATGATCAAGCTTTTTTATGTGAAATACTTGTTTTTTGTGTTTTAACCAAATGTAACCTTGTTATGATCAATAAGGCATGGTGACAAAAATGTTTCTGTACCCATTAACAACTACACTCTTTCACTCTACACAACATAACCAGCTATTACTGACAATGATGTGGTGAGGAGTTTGAGAGAAAAAAGTCAACAAGACTGAAATCCCTGGGGCCAACATTGTGTGACACAGCAAGTTAAGCCACCACCTACAATATCTGCATCACATGCCAGCATGCCGGGTTGAGTCCCAGCTACTCCACTTTCCAATCCAGCTTCCTGTTTATGTGCCGAGAAGGTCAACAAAAGGTGACCCAAAGTGTTTTGGGTCCTCCATCCTGTCACCTACATGGATGGCTCTTGTTTGGGGTCTGGCCCAGACCTGGCTATTGACATGATTTGAGATGGGCAGGGGAGGGGTGGAGAGAGGAAAGAAGTTGTGAAGCAGTGGATTAGAGATACCTCTCTCTTTCATGCTTACTCACTCACTTTCACTCTTGCTCTCACTCTCTGACTCTACCTTTCAAATAAATAAGTCTTTAGAAACAAATGGAGAGGGACGTGGAAAACAGGAGATACAGCCTGCTTGATCAGACGATATCTGAAATCCAGTCTGACCCCCAGACTTTTGTTCGTTGAGATACAATGAAAAAGCATAACCCCAATTTGCCTACATGTCAGCCACATCCAGTCTGAAAAAGGAGAACAAGCTCAAGGATGCAAGATTCTGGTCCTGGGGACAGAAGCAACAATGACAGCTGCAGGCAACTGCTTCTTTGTTTCATTTACTTGTCTGATGTTAAGAACTTGCAATTTGTTTGATATTCATGGATAGAAGAGATAAAATTATCCTTGTTACACAACCCTTGGTGCAAGAATGAATCTCAAAGGACTTTAAATAAACTTCAACTTCTACAAAGTAGCATTTGTGTGCTATTTTGAGAGGTAAAATAAGAAACCGATACACTGGGATGCTTCCAAGTTCATGACTGGAGGGCATTCAATCCACCCACTCTGTGCCTACCGCACGTCCTCAATCACTCAGAAAGTATGCCTACATATGCCTACAAACACACACAGACATATTCCAACACACATGCACACACAAACCTTTCAGCAGTACCTCTAGGATCACATCAGTGCAGCAATTCCCGCTTGGCCTTTCCTTCAAGGCTGAATGTCAAATCCCTACCACCTCCTCTGCTCCACTGAAACACACCTGTGTTCACAGCCTCCATCCTTCCTGCCAGGCTCACTAAAGAGAATACAAGCACTTGCACGCGATTGGGCTTCCACGATGCCTGACACACAGAATGTATTTGTTAAAGAAAACGAGTGCAGAGGAGAAGGAGGGAGTAAGGAAACTTTATAGATTAATTAAAATTAACTTGTCCTAATCTTAATCCTTAACTTCTTTCTCATTTTCATTCTGATTCTAAGGTTTCAGGGGAAAAGAAAAATTCAAAATGAAGATCAAATACTTCACAGCTTAAAACAAATGTACTTCTAAAAGAATATCTACAAATATATATATAAAGATTTTACATGATCTGTATGCAAATTTAAAAATCCACCACAAGGAAATGGTTAAGTAAATATGGGACAGCTATAGAATAGAAAACTGTGCAATCTTTGGAAAATACATTTAGAAGATGCTTAATGACACAGAGGAGTTCTCACAAACAGCTTTACGTGAAAAGGCAAATTGCAATAAGTATAGCAGATCTCACAATTTTTGAAATATATAGAGAGTATAAATGAAATAATATATGATATACCCTAGAGTGCTAAAAAAATTGCTATTTCTAGAATATTCTGTATTGAATCATTATCTTTCTTTTATTTTTATGCCTCACCAATCGTCCCCAAATTCATGGAAAATTTACAATATTAAATTTATAATTTAAAAAGGAAATTACTACAAAAAAATAAAAGCCATATGAACACTACTGGAAACAAGTTATTATAAGAAAAGCTCTGCATTCAAGTCAAGATTCCCAGAATGTGACGGTTGGCACCAGATGTCACAGAGGCAGGGAGGCCAGTCTAACAATTGTCATCCTGACTGCCATTCTCAGAAACTTCCATTGCTGTGTGAGCGGCTTCTGATTACTCTGCAATAAGCCACATTCCCGGTTCTCCTGTTCATTTTCCAAATAAACCTGACCACCATCTCTGGGGAAAATTCATAGGACTTTATATTTGACTTCTGAAAACTCCAAGGCCACCACAGCTGATTTTGCTATTATTTGCTTATTTGTTTGTTTGCAAGAGCTGTGCAAAGACCCACACAGACCGGAAACCATGAAAGAGCGACTGAGCTACGTGGAACTTCAGGAAGATATGTCTCTGGGTATACCATGATAACATCTGCTTCTAATTGAAATGATTTATCAAAGTGGCCATCAGCAGGAGTGGGTCAGCAAGTGCATAAATCTAGCAAAAACACTTCAGCTCTGAGCCTGGAAACATAAAGTCTGCTCTGGTTTCTGACATTAACAAGACATCAGCTAGATGCCTGAGATCAGAGAAATCAGTTATTTCCTCAATAACTCAAGCTGCCCATCTACACAACAGAATTAATATTAGATATCAATCGTCAATTTATATTTCTGGTCACAGGGACAGCCTACGTTAGTCATTCCTTCTGCTAATAACCATTCAGGGTGAGCTTTCAATATTCTAGGTGTTAGTCCTCCCAGTCCCCTGATCCCAATGTTGCTTTTTCCCCAGAAGACAAAGGTTTCCTGAAGAGCCCATGGTCTCCATTAACCTCCTCAAGATGTCCCCAAGTTCCCACTGCCTATCCCTTATAGGCCACCAAGGCAGGAGAAAACCACCAAGTGGTATGATGTTCACCAGGCATGCTATAATGTGGCAATGGTATTATATAGAACAAATCAGGTTTTCATTATTTCCTAGCGCTACTTTAGCCAATGGGCCCTAACAAGTGTCCAAAGCAGATACACAACCACCACCACCAACAAAATGGCCCCAGGTGCTGTGGGGGTGTCAAAAGAGGGATGACTGCTTTCCCACAGTGGTAGCGATGCTTCTCTTGCCTCCCCAGCAGGAGAGAAACCCACCATCACACGAGAGATCTCAGTGCTCGACGAGAGCCTGTGCTGAGCCATGAGGCGTCTCAGAGCAAAGGACCCCAGACACTCTGTTCTTAAAAAAGGAAAATCAACAGAGGTGGTTTTTGGAATCTCTGAATTGTTTCAACAGCATGGGGTTGCCATATGCAACCTGAGACACAGAGGCAGGGCTGCCAGCGACCTTTCCTTGTAAACAAGGAGGAAGGGTACCCATCCAAATGACAGCATACAGCTTGGCATGGGATGGAAAAAACAAAATTTCCAGGATGTGTCTGAAACAAGTAACAGTGTGATTTGTTTGAAATTTTCCTTATTTTGCACATTTTTCTTTTTTGAGCGAATTCAACCCAGCCACGCAAATCTCAAGCTTTCGTGTTAACAGCAAGAACTCTTCTCACATCTTTCCTAATGTAAAGAGGACTGGACTAGAGGCAAAATTGCAACATCCACATGTGTTATGGGCACTGGTACCTATAAGCCAGACATAATTTATGTAGTGACACTAGAAGAAAAATGAGAAACAAACGTATATTGCTGAGAGATAGCAGCCAGCATTAATTCACATATGAAAAGAATTAACCTGACAAGTACATGAGCAAGTACATAAAAACATCTATGCTATTGTTTTCTTTCCAAGTGCACACGCACACCTTGTAGCAGCAGCGTTATTCATGGTAGCCAAAAATGGAAACAACTCGTGAGTCATCCACAGATGAACAGATACACAGAGCATGACGAATAGATACAACAGAATATTAGTCAGGAATAATAAATGAAACAAAAGAAAGGAAATTCTGGACTGTGCTACCATATGAGTGAACCTTGATGGAGAACACTGTGTGATGCCCACTTAGCAAGTACCCAGCCTGCTTTAGAAATAGAATGATGGGTGCAGAGTTGGGAATTCTAAAGAAGGATGATGCTAATCGGCATACAACAGAGTGTCCTTCTTGCCTTGAATTGTGCACTGGAAGATGGCTAATGCGGTCAATTCTATACTATGTTTTCCAAAAATGTTTTGCATTCATAGAATGTTTTGCATTCATAGAATATCTTCTTACCAAAAGTTTGCCAGTAATAAAATATTTTGATTCAAAAGCAGTTTTTTTTTTTTAAATATTTACTTGTTTATTATTTGAAAGGCAGAGTTACAGAGAAAGTCTTCCATTCACTGATTCCCTATCCACATGGCTGCAACAGCTGGGGCAGAAGCTGGGTCTGGTCAAAGCCAAGAACCAGATGCTTCTTCTGGGTATCTCATGTGGGTGCAAGAATCAGAGCACTTGCACTAACTTCTGCTGCTTTCCCTGGCCCATTAAGAAGAGTCGAATGGGAAGTGGAGCAACCAGGACTTGATCCACCACCCACAAGGGATGCAGGCATTGTAGGCAGCACCGTAACATTTTACACCACACGTTGGTCCAACCCCAGGGATTTATATAGATAACCACTAACAGTCATGTTGCCTATGGTGATGGTATGTTTATATAGGCTCATCTGCCTATTTTGCTTGATGAAGGTGAGAGAGTATTAAATGATTGTCCAGAAAGCAGGGTGATGTATAAAGAAAAAAGGAAGTTATTTTCTCTTGCAGAATTTAACTCCTTCTCATACACATGCAACATGAATTTGATTTTCGTTCCAACATGCATTATTGCCTCATCATTTGAACATCCACCATATGCAAATCATCAGTTATGTCCCAGTGGGAGTTACAAAGGAAAATGAAACACAACTCCTACCTTGTAAAAAAAAATAGTAATTATAATAATAACAGGACAAGAAGACACACTTGCAAAGGAAAATACCAATAAGCGGTAGTGCTGATAAACACTGAATCCACTGAACAATCCTGGCAAATAAAAAATAATAACTTATAAAGGTAAAAATAAGGGGTACTCTACCTATTCCTGCACTTACTGATACCAAGGGTTTATTGTGCCAGGGACTTGTGAAATCTCTCATATTGTTTACCTTATAAACCCATGTGCAAACTTGACAAGTAGCTATTATCATCACCCCAATGTTAGAAATAGAAGTCTGTGGAGATTAAATAGCCATGGAAGGCAGGTGCCACTAAATTAGAAAGCTGAATTCTCACGCGGATCACCTCAACTCCAAAGCGAGGCCCTTATGTCTCTTTCCTCAACAGTGCAGTTTCATGCTCTCTGTCTGATTTGCCCATTTACACACTTTCAGTGTGACTTTGAATTGCTACTTGGCTACACAAAAATGTTAAATTTTTGGCAATCATAATTGCTGGGCACAGAAACTACATCAAGTGTCTACAGCAAATGGTATTTACATTTGGATACACGGTCACATATGGGCAAAAGACAAAGGTGAAAATCCCAGGTTGTCACTCTGTAGCCCAGAATGACAATTGGCATGCCAGGAATCATCCATGCACTAATTAATCATGGATGTCCCTGATTGCTTCAGGACGCACAGATAAGAAAGTGCTTTTAATATCCAATTCCTTAGTAAGGATCGTCCTTTTCGTGATTCTAAGAGAAAAGATAGGTATTATAACATCTTATAATGACATTAATTTATAACAGAACATAGAGATAGCCTTACATGTCTGAATGCTGGCATTAAATGCCTGCAGACTGGCCTCTTGCTTTCAAAGGACTCCATTGAATATCTCTGGGCTTCTAAACTACTGTCACCACTAAAAGTTAGCATCCATCCACAACAGTTCACCTTTAATATGATATCTCCAACCATGATTGCCAGAATCTGCAATTGGGGACATTTTTATAGCAGTGAACATCCGCTTGTGCTGATTCATCCACAGATTTTCCGGCCAGATGCCCCATTGGCAAAGCCCTGGAGCCTTCCCTTCATTAGTTCTCCGCTCCAGCCATCCGAGGTAATTCCTTCCTCTCCTCTCCTCTCCCCGATCTGCTGGTTGCAAACAGAATCTATCCAAGAAATAAACAAACCTCCTAAGATGGCTCTCCGAGGAAAGCATAGGAAGACTCTGGAGGAGTTATAGCTTAAATTTGAGAGTGGGCTGCCTTTCTCTACGCCTGATGCCTTTCCTAAACCAGGACTGGGAGCAAAGTGGAAGAGGCAAAGGCATCAAGGATGGGAGAGAACAAGAGCGATCTCTACTGCCATGAAACACCATCGTGTCATTTTCGAAAACTTCAAGTTCTGCTCAAACCCGTTTCAAGTATTTCCTTCTAGTCAGCTTCTATTGTAACAGGACTCGAGCAAGTTTTTAAGTGAACCAGGTTTTTTTTTTGTCTTATTCTAAATGAGTAAAGGGAAATAGTGCAGTTGTGTGTGCATGTGTGTGTGTGCGTGTGTGTGTGCGTGTGTGTGTGTGTGTGTGTGTGTGTGTGTGCACATGGAGTAGCAGTAGCATGTTTTAGCCCCAAAGGTTTCGAGGTTGGGTCAACGACTGGGGGAGAGAGTAAAACTCAAACTGCCAAAGATATGCTACCATGAAATGTATTGTTCCTTTGATGACCTTGCCTTAAAGCAAGAAAGGCACAATTGGTCAGAGCCTGAAGAAAAGAAAGGAAATTAGCTTTCACTGAGTGTTTTAACAGTGGAAACAGGTAATTCACTTAAGATAGCTTATGAGATCCTCCAAAACACCTGGCAAGCGAGAATGTCTGAAAGTACTTCAAAAGGTTCATGGAAAATAGAATTAAAAGATAAACTTGGTGCATACCATTTTGAAATTCAGGTATATGAGGGAGTCTTCCCAAAAGTTTATGAAAAATGCATTATTATGAAAAATTATGCATACATTTAAAAAACTGTACCAAAAGAAATTTAACTTACAATACCACGCACTAGCCAATTGTGCTGCTGGGGTGATTAAACTTAGCTTTTAATCATTTTCCAGAAACTTTTGAAGTGCTGTTGTATTTTCTCCACTGTATGGTGTGAAAACAGAACGTCAGAAAGACCAACTTACTCAACCGCTATGGAAAAGGGGGCAGCTATGGGTCCAAACCTCGGTGTTCCTACCTTTGCCCACCAGGGGGAGGCTACCGATGAGCCAAAAGAGTAAGAAAGCCAAAGGCTGTGACTCAGCAGCTAACAATAAAGCGGCACCCACCAGTATTTTTCCAAGCATGCCAGTGACAACTTTTGACAGTTAAAGTATCTCAACTGGGTCTGGACATGATCATGAAGTTCTAGAACAAATAGAAATCCCATTATATTCAAAAATTTTGGATAGAATGTTTTTACTCAAATGACATTCCAAGCGAAAATAACATGGGATTTGGACCTTGGAGAAATTTAATCACCTCTGTGCTTCACAGTCTATGTTTAAAAAAAAAAAAAAAACTAGTACAATGATGTGTGTTTCAAATGAGGTGATAGTTATGAAAACATTTTAACAGTAAAATGAAAATTTATTTTAGCTATCTCCATCAATTTCATGACAACAGATGAGTTACTCTTTGCTGAAGATTTAGAACAGTGTTTGGTATGCAGTAAATACAGTACACATGATTTTTTAATAAACTAAACTGGATTGCTTTGCATCCTATTGTTAGAGCCCTCCCCATCAGTCACACCTGCTGTTCCACAGTCATGTGTGTGTTCTCATTGTGCATCACACAACTTCCTAGAATCCCCAGGATTCTTTGAATTCTCCAAGCTTTTGCATTGACTTTTCCCTCTACTCATTATTTAACTTCCCATGACCAACTAAGTATAGAGCCTCTTACTAAGTCACTTTCTAGTATATCACCTCACTTTATTTTTATTTATTTATTTATTTAAGAAGGGGGGGGGGGGGGGGGGGAGATCTGCCATCTGTCCATTCACTTTCCAGAGGCCTTTAGCAGCAACAAGGACTGAGCTTGGGCTGGAGCCAGGAATGGGAACTCACAATCTCCCAGCTGGTAGCTAGATCCCAACTACTTGGGTCATAGCTACTGCCTCCCAAGGGAACATTAGCAGAAATCTGAATCAGAAGCAGAGCTGACTATTGAATTCGGTATCAGGTATCTTATAGGACTCAGGTATCTTAACTGGTAGGTCAATATCTACCCCTTACTCTACTTGTCATAAGACTAATTCTTACACAGTTGTCTTATTTATTTGTGTACTATCTTATCACCTCTCTTAGCCCACTGAAACATGGGCTTCTAGGGGAACGGAGATCTTGCCAGTCTTGTCTGTGGACTGATCCCCACTGTTTAGGAAAGTAGCTAGTATGTGTTCAATAAATATTTAGTGAATGAATACATGAAGCTTCTCTTCCAGCTCCCTTCTGATTTGCCAAACATTCTTGTAAAGTATAGTGCCAGATCCTGGGCTCTGAGATCACTGATACCACTGGGTGCTCTCAATCTCATTACAAAGTTATTGACATCCGGGCAGCCTGAGAGCAAATGAGCTACTTTGGCAACTGCATTCTATTATTAACTCACATTGTGTTTTTGACTCAGATCCTTCAGCCTTTTTCCTTCATGCCACTCCTAAACATAGTTTTCCCTTGCTGTATTTATGCTCCTCCACACCTGGCTGGGGCCTTTAAATGTTCTCTCTGCACTCACGCCTAAGGCCATCACAACAGATTAAAAAAAAGAAGAAGAAGAAAAAACATTGCTGCAGCCATCAGCACAGGAATTGCCTCAGGCTCTGCCTACAACCTGCCTCACTCACCCTCCCCAAGCCTTTTCTGTCAACAGATCTCTATCTGGCTGGCTTTGTAGCCACAGGCACCCATGCCTCCCTAACCTTTCTGGATATTACTTTGTTGAATGGTCTGGCCTGTTTTGCATTCAGCATCTCCCCAAGACAATACCACCCTGACTTCTACACACCCGTGCACCACACCTGAATGCTACCCTCAAGTCCAGGGTTTATATCTTACTATTTCCTTGTCTAGGTGGCAAGAACAAACAATACTGACAGAGAGGGAGAGAGAGAAAGTTGTAAGGCTTTTCACTAGCCTTGCTGAAGTTCATCTTGTTAGAGTTCACCCATTTTCCAGCACTCTGGATTTGTATTCAGTCATTCAAGGTCTTTACTAAACTGTTCCTGCGTCACATAATTAACAAACGTGACCAAGGTATCATGGTAACAAGTCGCTGATAACAAATGGGGCACAGTTTAGACAGAGCCTTTTCCGGTGCCTCTCACACTGGCAATGATCAATTCATAAGAAATCTCCAACATACAGTGCTTGTGTCAGCTGACAATTCTGCCTGAACACAGAATCATCAAATCCACGCGTTCCCAAAAGTCATAAAAGAAATTTTGAAATTCTGTGCTTACACTCAGTAGTTTTCCCACATAGTTCTTACACCAAGCTCCCAGGTGGCTCATAGTTTAAAATTGGGACTACTCAAAGGTAAGGGGCCACCACTAATTTTAGTCCCCTCTGTCTACCAGGAAAGAATGTATCTATAGGCCAAGGCTCAGGATGATGTGTCCTGAACCATCAAGAGTAATGAAGGGTACCTGTCTACTCTCAGGAGCCAGGGCGGCTGGCACTGATTTGAGGGGGCTCTCTCCTCCTTTTCTGAGAGCCTCTGAGGATCCAGATGGATTTTCCCTGCCTGCTTAGATTGGCTATCTTGATGAGGACAGACTGATCACACACCCATATGGCCATAGTTCAAAGCAGTGAGCTAAGTGGCAAGATGCCTGAGGGAAAGGATGTCTTCCTGCTGGAGCAAGAACACAAGACAGCTATAAATTCAAAGGCCAGATCCAAAAAAGGCTACGACACTGGGGCAGGGATTGAGAAGCCATTCGAGGAAGTCAATGGTAGCTTTCGGGAGCCCCTTATTTTTCCTTTAAAGAATAGAAGGCAGTCTTCACCTTGCGTTCCTTTTGCCTCCCGCGTTGTTGTTCTCTTTATCCCCCAAAGAAAAGCACCAAAAAGCTCAGAGAGTCAGAAAACAGCCAAGCTAGCTGCAAATTATAATGTGGCATGTTGATTTTATTTTGACATTTCCATTTTTCCCTGCCATGGACAAGGTGGATATCCCTAATTGATGACTGATGCAAGTCTCTCTTAAAGCAAAGCTCAGAAGCAGGACACAAAGACTAGAACATTCTCCCACCTGCAGAGGGAAGGATTTGATATGTTGTAAACTGTCTTGTTAACTGAATAATAAGAAAACTGCAAGCAAAAGCACGCAGAGGATGATTTCTCTCTGTGTCTCTGTCACTCTCTTTCAATAAATAAATAAATCTTAAAAGGAGAGGGGGGGCGAGGAAAACCTTACTAATATTTCCTGTCCCTGGGTATTGAAAAGATAGGAATTCCAAATATCCTACAAGTGTCCCCAAATGGGAACCAAAACAGCAAGGAAAAGATGAGGGGAGAGTAAGAATGTTCTGAGTACCACAAAGGCCAAGTACTGTTGAAAGCACAGGTGTCACCACCTGTTCCCAGAGCTCAGAGAGACCACCTCTACGGCCCTCGGACATACAGCATCAGCTGTGCGTAATAGGATTCACTGCATTGTTAGAAAAAGCAAACTTTGGGCTTGAAAATGACAAGAAGCTGATACCTGCTCAAGTCATCAGTAGATAGCAGTCCTCTACTCTCTTAACCTGAAAAAGGAAGCTCCACTTAAAAAGGGATGTGTCGCTTCAGCTTTTCTTGACTTCAAAGACCACATAAATACTCACCATTCCTTGATGTTGTCACCTCCTGAGCCTTTTGAAAGCACGAAATTTAGAGAAGTGCCTTTATTTGGAAAATTGTCTTGCTGCATCTCTATTCAAATGCCTGTGTATCGCACTTCTTCAAGATTTGTGTTTTAAAGTCAGACTCTACATCCCATTTGCTGTACAATGAATCAGAGGTGGGACTGGATGGAGGTAGCAAGGATAACCTTACTGTAGCAACTGGAAACAGCTACACCTCCTTCTCTCCAGCCCAAAGTGATCCACTCAGAGTTCTGCGGAACAAGCCAACAGGGATCCAAACATCATCAGTATAATTTTACCACTGACCTATGAATAGCATGTTGGGGATGAAGCATCCTACCCAAGTTTGAGAGGAGAAAGCTTTCTCTGTTGGTTCTCCTTTCTCTTCCAGATTTCCCAGGGATGAAGACTTTTAAAGTGCATAAAGTCTTACCTGTCTCTTTGCACCATAACAACGATTATCAAATCAAAGCATACACAGCTAAGAAGCATAAAGCAGAAGCAACTTCCACTGCCTGGATATAGTGTCACTGAGTGACCTCAGTCAGCTGTTGGCAGAAGTTTCAACATGAGTCTTATGCTCTTTTCGTCTCTCCTATTTTTTCTCTTCTTCTTCTTCTTTTTTTTTTTTAATTTATTTATTTTTATTGCAAAGTCAGATATACAGAGAGGAGGAGAGACAGAGAGGAAGATCTTCCGTCCGATGATTGATTCCCCCAAGTGAACACAATGGTCAGTGCTGTGTCGATCCGAAGCCAGGGGGCAGGAACTTCCTCTAGGTCTCCCACGGGAGTGCAGGGTCCCAAGGCTTTGAGCTGTCCTCGACTGCTTTCCCAGGCCACAAGCGGGGAACTGGATGGGAAGTGGAGCAGCTGGGATTAGAACCGGTACCCATATGGAATCCCCGTGTGTTCAAGGCAAGGACTTTAGCCACTAGGCCACCGTACCGGGCCCTGTTTTTTTCTCTTCTAGTACTTGTGCTTCCCTTGCTTCTATCCTCACAACCTTTATAACCTTTATAACAAAACGGCCCTCTCCTCAAAGATTGGCGATGGCATGTAGAGGCTGCCATTGCTCACCAAAACTCCCTCGTTCACTGACCAGCTTGCAAAGACTCACACCACAGTGTCTGCAGAGGACCCGTCTCCAGCTGTGGGTACCACACAGGCTTTTACACCAGAAACATAAAGCTAAACGTATTAAACAAATGACCAAACACTTTCGTCCCATGTCAGAGAAACTGGGCTTGAGTCCTGGCTCTGCCCTTGATGCAGTGTGCTGCAGTGATCAAGTCCTTTACCACAAAATAGACAGGGATTTAAGGAAATGCAAAAGGAGCATTTATTTAAAAAGTGGAGATGATGAGAAGATAAAAAGAACAGGTACAAATGAACAACTTCCTGAGAAGAGGCAAATGAAAGTTCAAAATTGGTCATGAGCAGAGGATGTCCCAGCTGTGAATGTCCCTGATACATCAAACTCCAGTGTGTGGTGTAAGACACGAGAGAATGGTAATGTGGTTAGGGTGAAGGGTACAGCTCAAGTTAGGAAGCCAATAGCTGGCAACATCCAAGGACTGTGCCTTTTCCATCAGTAGGGGGCGCGCTGAAAGTACAGGGGAGTGCTTGGATAAACTGCATTTTGAAGAAATACGTCTGTGTGAAGGCCATAACCAAGAGGAATCCAAGTGAGAATTTACAAGGACTGAACTAAGCCCATGGCAGCAGGAAGAAAGAAAACGGAATAATCGCAGATCTTAGGGAGGGCATGTGGTGTATGACTTGGCATCTCCTGACATTCTGGGACTAATCAAGGTCTGTGAAGTATTAATCAACAAAAGGCTTATTGGAGGCATGTCAGACACAGAGAAAGATGGAACCCAATTGGGTACATCATTGGAAGTTCTGGACGATCAGAACTGTAACATGCAACTGATCACAGAGAGGATCCAGGGACAGATAAGCTGCTCCTGTAACAGAGGGCATGGCTGAGTGTCCCCTCAATCACCTGATTCCCGTGGTAGCTGGCTGGCTGAGGAAACTCCTTTTTATGTTTTTCTAAGGGTTTGTTTATTTGAAAAGTGGAGTTACAAAGAGAGATATGGAGAGAGAGAGAGAGAGAATCTTTCATTCATTGGTTCACTCCCCAAATGCCAACAATAGCCAAGGCTAGACCAAGCCAAAACCAGCATTCTGGAACTCCATCCAAATCCCTCACCTGGGTGGCAGTAGTCGAAACACTTGGACCATCTGCCACTGCTTTTCCAGGTGCAGTAGCAGGAAGCAGAATTGGAAAGGATCAGCCAGGACTCAAATCAGTTCCTACATGGAATTCTGGTGTCATAGGAAGTAAGCAGCTTTTCCCACTACAGCATAACACTGGTCCCTGGAATTCTTGATCTTGTTTTGCCGTGATCACACTCTTTTCAGCAGAACTAAAATACACTCAAGGTTAAAAAACACACACACACACACACACACAAAATCACCTTTCCATGGCCACTGGGGTATGCTTTAGACCCCATTTCCAGTCTTAGGAGACCCAGGACTACAGAGATTCTAGTGCAAACAGAGGCCTCAGCTTCACAATGATATCCAAGCCACAAAAACCAGCCTCTTGGGCTCTGGGTCACAGATAAGTCTGTATTATTTCAACAGTGGTACTTACGGTGTTATCAGAAGACAAAAATGAGGAGCTTGGGGGCCTACAACTGAACTTGAGCCCATTCTGAGTCTCAGAACACATAGCCTTAAACTGACTTATTCCAGAGGTAGGCAGCAACAATGCGTAACCTAAGGGTATCACCCTTCTCTCCTCCAGGAAAACAGTGAGAGTAGTGAAAGTAAAGTAACTGCTCCCAAAGTTCCATGCTACTTTGCCATTCTGTGGTCATGTTGTTGTAGTCCTAATTCTGACAAATGCTTAAAATTTCATCAGAGAGAGAACTGCAGTCATGTTGTTTTACACTGACAGTGTTCACACTTGCTAATGATTAACTCCGTTTGACACCATAGCATTGTAGAAGGCAGAATTGAACAAACAGCTTCAGGGGGCCCAGAAATGAGTTACAGGAGACTGGGCCAACTGACTTGGAAGAACTCCAGTGCTATTTCCCTAGTTTAGACTTGTCCTAAGGGGCATTTCCATATGGGGACCTGAAGTTCTGGAATTCCTTCCTCTTCCTGGTTCAACAAAACTCTAATTTATTGACCTGCAGGGCACAGTCTAAGACATCTGTTAAGTTTGGCATTTCCTTGACCTGTACAGAGAACTGTATTGAGTAAAACTTGTTTGCCTTTTCTCACACCAGTTTTTGTATTTAGCTAACCTGCTTCCAGATTTTGACACTCAAGAAACAAAAACCCTTGGCTTCTTGGGCGTCAAAGCTGCTCATTTTGAAGCGTTACCTCAATGATGTCCTCTTTTTCAGTGTGATAAACTTCAGGTAAATATATGTGGATGTGTTTTTTTCCCAGGAGAAGAAAAGAATGTTTTTCAGAAAGCAGATTTGTGTGTGTGTGTGCTTTGCATGGAGGAAATCAGTCCTGCAGAAATGCGAGAAAATTCCTGTCCACATCAAACGATGCATTTATGAGTGCTGCCTAATAGCTCATGTTCACCTTGGATGAAACAGATAGTGAAACATAAAGTAGCTTTGGAATCCAGGCAAAAGAACAGAAATGCTTACCAAACTCCTGCCTGCCTGTGTTCCGGCCAGCAACCAACAGGCTGGGCAATTCTTGGCAGATCTGAGAGACAGAGGCAAGACTGAGTAAAGGTGACCTGATCTCTACTCCAAAGGAGAGGTCCCTCGTGTAGCCCTTGATATTGCTTCATCTCTGATCTCCTAACAGCTGCCTTTGCCATAAATGGGTAATGTCCAAGGAATTCAACAGAACAGAGCCTAGCATCAGAGCCTTACAGCTTTTCTGTCAGCTAAGCAAGAGAATTGGAAATTTTACCCAAGGGCTGGTGGGCCCCCAACCCCTCTGCTTCATCAGGAACAAGTCCCCTTAAAAACAAAAAAGAGAGAAAAGGAGAGGGAGAGAAAGGGAGAGGGAGAGAAAGCTTGCATTTATCCCAAAATGAGGGATTTCTTTTTCAGTCTATCCAGATCAAAAGGGAAAATAATTCCAATTTGTTTATAGAAATGTAGGCATGCCCAGAGGTTATGATAAATTGAGATCTAGACTTCATGTGGGATTTGAGCCTGCATGACTTACAATAATACTGGGCTGTTTGCAGTGTCTTTAATGCAGACAATGTCCTCAGACCTTTCAAAGCTAGTATAATTGAAAGTGGTAGGCAGGAGAAGATTAAACTGTTTGATCAAGGATAGGAAGAGATTCTTTTTCACTGAAGTTTAAGATGAGCCAGGAAATTTTTTAAAAATGAGAGTAAGTAGACTTATAATCTATATATATGAGAATTTCAGGAATGAATGCATAATATTCTATGGAAACTTAGTTAATCACCCAAAACATGGATTATATCTTAATATTTAATGCAAAAGAAAATTATTTTCTGTTTTTTTCTTATACTTGAGCATTAAAAGAAAACATGTGTTCTCAAAACTTTGTACATTTTTTGCGTGTTTTTGAAAATGCAAGATGGAGTCCACTGAGAGGGAGGAAACGGAGTCTGTTGTGACTCACATCGAATTGCTAGCAATGATAGAGTCTTGAACTTAGAAGAGGGTCAAAAATGCTGCCCTTGTGGGCCATTTTCTTTTAAATTTCCAGACATGAAGATGAAATTGCACTGACGCACTATTTTTTTTTTCCTGCAAGCAACTCTGAAAGTCAGGATGCAGTCCACAGAGAGAGAGAGCAAAGCGAGGGGCTTCTGCCCAGGTCTGCACGGCCAGACCGGCATTCACAGACACCATTAGCTACACCCGGATCACCCAGCAAAACAGGGAAGGACGTGTGTCTGTCTCATGCGGTTTTGCTAAGGGAATGCGGATTCATACCAGGTCCTTCTTAAATTTATCCTAAACCCCTTGGCCACTTGCAGTGTTAAGGAAAGGTTTGCAGCCAAGTTTTATCCGACCTTAAGGATTATTTCAACTCTTTACATTCTGCTCCAACTAGCAAGTTTTACAGGAACAGTGACTGGAGAACCCAGGTGGGACCAAGTTTGACTGCAAAAGCAGTGAAACAAACAAGAGCTGAGTTGTGATATGCACAAATTCACACACACTCACACACACATCCGCACTGTTGTGTTAGATTTTCTAAAGCCGCCATGACAAAGTTACACAGAATGAGTATCTTACAACAGAAACCTGTTCTCTCACATTTTTGGAGACCAGAAGTCTGAGACCAAGGTGTTAAGGCATCATCTTCCTGCGTCCTCACGTGATCAGCCCTCTGCCCCATCTCCGTTCTAGTCCAGTTCCTTACAAGGGCACAGGTCCTGTGGGGTCACGGACCACCCTAACGACTTTGCTTCTAAGACCCTGTCTTCAAACACAGTTACATTCTGAGGCATGCGGGTTACAACTCCAATATAAGAATTTGAGAGGACACAATCAACCCACAGCAACACTATCTGCTATGAAACAGGCATGAGCTTCATAGTCACAGATACTACAAATAATTTTTTTACAGCTTTTCATCTGTTTTTAAATTATTATTATCATTTTATGATACAGTTTCATAGGCCCTGGGATTTCCCTAATCCCATCCCCAAGTTCCCTCCCCACTCCACAGAGTTCCCCTATATTATTATCATAGTACAGTTCTTCACAGTCATATGTCCATCATTGCAAACATAGACAATGTCAGAGGGTCCAGCATCCCAATGTCAAGATATAGTAAACAGTTTCATTGGGGGTCCATCTTTGTCTGGAAGTAGAGATGCACACTGCATTGCATCCTCACATCTGAATATGATAGTCTCCATTACACAGTTACTATACATCCTCTTAAAGGAAAAGCCAAAATACAAAATCAATAACAGGAAGAAAAACACAAATTCACAATGCCATTAAGTTAAATAACATGTGTACTGGATATGATATTCTCCATTACACATCCCTTTAAATGAAAAGCCACAAAACAAAATCAACAACATGAAGAAGAAAAGAAATTAACAATGCCATGAAGTTAAATAACATGCTACTGAATGACTACTGTGTTGCTGAAGAAATGAAAAAGAAAATCAAGAACCTTCTTGAAGGAAATAATGTTACTGTATGATCTATGAGTCAGTGAGAATTTAATGAAAAAGAAAGTGTTTTGAAGAGATGAAACTAAAAAAAAGTCAAAATCCTTGAGATATAGTTTCCACTGATCTTTGTTGGCGAGATATGTCTTCTTTAGGCAACCAATAGATGGAATTCAGTTTTTTTATCCAGTCTACTAATCTATGTTTGATTGATGAGCTTAAGCCATTTTACATTCAGGGTTAATATGAATGGGTGGTAATTTGGTTGTATCATTTTAGCAATGAGTTGTTCATTGATTTAGTCTTCTGTTGTTATTTTACTGGGATGTTCTTCACATTTGCCTTTGGTTTTCTTTGGTGCTATTCCTCTTCTCTGTCAAGAGAACATCTTGAAGTATCCTTTGTAGGGCAGGTCTGGAAGAGGCATATTCTTGTAACTTTTCTTTACCGTGGAAGAATTTTATCTCATTTTCAAAGACAAAGGAAATTTTTCCTGGGTAAGTTTTCCTGGGCCAACAATTTTTTGCTTTTAGAATCTGGAATCTTCTGGCCTGTAGAGTTTCCTGTGAGAGGTCTCCTGTGAGTTTAATTCACATTCCTTTATATGTCAATTGATTTTTTTTCACGTGCACGTTTAAGGATCTTTTCCTTATGTTCGATTGAAGAGAGCTTGAACTCCTGGAGGGAGTTGTGTGACACTCCCGGATGTTGTTTCCCAATTCTTTCTCTGGATTAGGGAAATTTTCACTTATTATTTCATTAAATACATTTGTATACCCAACTTCTCTTTCTGCACTTTCTGTGACTCCCATAATTCTTATATTTGGCCTTTTAATAGTGTCTCTTAATTCCTGAATACTTTTTTTTGGCCTGACCCAGCTCTGCTTCCAGCTTTTTGTTTGTTTCCTCATTGTGACTGGAAATATCGTCTGATTTTGAGATTCTTTCTTCTGCCTCCTTAATTCTATTTTGGAGACTCTCCACTGTGTTTGTAATATGCTCTATTGTGTTTTTAACTTCTGACATATCAACTTCCATTTGATTCATTTCCTGTGTGACATATTCCTTAAATTCCTTGAACTCCTGTGTTATGTGTTTCTCATTGTTGATAAGAAGCTTTATAACAGGGCCCGGCGCGGTGGCGCAAGTGGTTAAGTCCTCGCCTTGCACGCCCGGGATCCCATATGGGCGCCGGTTCTAATCCCGGCAGCCCCGCTTCCCTTCCAGCTCCCTGCCTGTGGCCTGGGAAGGCAGTTGAGGACGGCCCAAAGCTTTGGGACCCTGCACCCACGTGGGAGACCCAGAAGAGGCTCCTGGCTTCGGATCGGCATAGTATCGACCCGTTGCGGCTCACTTGGGGAGTGAATCATCGGATGGAAGATCTTCCTCTCTGTATCTCCTCTCTGTATATCCGCCTTTCCAATAAAAAATAATAAAAATAAATCTTTAAAAAAAAAAAAAAAAGAAGCTTTATAACAAGTGTTTTGAATTCTGTGTCCCCCATTTTCTCAATGTCTTCCTCAGTGAACTCCGAGGTTGGCAAAAGCTTTTTCTCCTTTCCTCCTCAGTACTATTCATTGTGCCTTTGTGTTTTCCTTTGCTCTTGGTTACTGTATTTCTGGCTAACAGATTCTTCTCCTTGGGGCAGGTTTCTAAGCTGTGTTACCCACAGGTCTATAATTCAATTTTACTTATTGCACTTGGTACACTGTTCTTTGTTTGCAGTCACTTGTGCCACCCCCTCCAGTGAGTTTCAAGTCTGGATCCTTGTGTTAGGCTTCCACCATGGTCTCCATAGCCTCAGCTCCTGGCTCACCACTCTCCACCTCCCGTGATACTGTGCTGAAGCTGCACCATTATCTGTGCAATTTTTTTCCTGCTTCCTGTTACAGCAGGTCCCAGGATTAGGGAGACACCAGGTGTCTGATATAGCTAGGTTGTTGGTGGTGCTGATCTTGCCAGAACCTGTTGACCAGTAAGGTCTGAAGGCCACATGGACCTATTTTGACCCATATGATGCCAAAGTCAGTGCTGTTTTCCCTATGGGACCAGTGCAATGCACTGAGCTCAGTGAATTCGCTCCCAGCTCAGCACATGCACAGCTCACAGTTGTCCCTGCTGCCTTAAAGCCTTTGTCACACTGTACAAAATGGCAACTGATGTGGCACTAGTAGAGTTCTTGATCTGCTGGCCATCAGCTCTGAGGGCTACTTGGACCTATCTTGGGTGCTACGTTGTTGCAATTTACTGAGGCAGAAATGAGTTCACTCCCAGCTCAGTGCATGTAGAGTCCTTTCCCACAGCCTTTGCTTCCCAATACAAAATGGCACCCAATTCGGCTCTAGGGGGTGGACTGGGTTGTGAAATCCACCCTGTGTACCACCCATCTGGGAGCTGCTGCTCTGTCTCTGCTTCTGGTCAAATCAAGCAGATCAACAGGATGGGCAGTTCTTTGTCTGGGTTCAGCTCCTAAGCTGCCAGCGAAAGTCCCTTCCCATCTTGTTGCTGGTGGAATTCTGGCTGCTGGCACAGTTCAGATTGCCACAGGCTGAATGCTGGTGTGGTATTGGTCACTGCAACACCTTACCTTTGTGTCTGCTGCTTTCCTGCGTCTGTCAGTCTAAGTCCCAGTCTGCTTCACATTGTCGTACTTTCCTCTCCTATTTTCTGGAAGGAGCCCTCTCTGCTTCACATTGGCTACTGTTTTTCCATCTCTTTAAACATGTCCTTACCCTATTCCACCATCTTGATTCTTCTGGAAAAATGAAATTCTATACCCACCTAAAGCACCACTCAGTAGGGAGGTATTCAAACCAACCAAGCTTTCAGGCAAATATTGAAAAATTTGACCACTTACAAATTCTAATGAAAGAATTGATAAGGGACATAGTTAAAAAAAAAAAAGACTCTAAGTCCCTCAAAAAATTTTTTTAAATAATGAGCAAAGTAATTGATGAGCACAAATATAAATGTAAACAAGCATTGGCTACATAAAATAGTGGAAAACAACAGCATCACGAAGAGGAGTGGTTTTTAAGCACTTTCGTATTTTAGAGAGAGTGGGAAAGGTCTGATGACTAAAATTAGTCTAATCAAATGACCTCTTATAGATTTAAAAATACTGGGGGTGTGCTTAGATAGTAATCAAGCCACAAATTGGGACACCCACATTCTGTTTTGAAGTGTTTGGGTTTGACACCAAGCTCTGCTTGCTTCCAGCTTCCTATGAATGTAGAGCCTGGGAGGCAGGAGGAAATTCAAGCACGTGGGTCCCTGCTACCCATGTGAAAGATCTGCTCTGAATTTCTGGCCCTTAACGTCCATCCGTTAGATGGAAAGTTAGGGGAGTGGGACACAGCTATTTAGATCTCACTTGTAGCTGCCCGAGAGAGCACTTGATGAGCCCTAACAACTGCCTTCCATCCAGCTGCCTGCTCATACACACTTTGGAAGACAACAAGCGATGCCTTGAGTAGCTTGGTCTCTGCCACTCACATGGAAGTTCCTGTCTTCTGCTCTCAGCCTGTACCAGCCCTGGGTGTTGTGGGTATTGAGGAAGTGAACCAGGAGGTGGAAGACAGCTTTCTGTCTCTTTCTCTGTCTGTTTGATTCAAATAATAGAAACAAAGAAATAGCATTTAAAAAATTTTAAACCTTGAAAAATGTAAGAACTGCTTTATATTAAAAGACAGTTAGGAGGTACAAACACCAAATTAAATGCATGAACTTTATTTAGATCCTGGTCCAAAAAACCAACTATGAAAAGACATGAGAAAATTGAAAGAATTAAATTAAATCCAAAAGTATTTCTCAAAGCTCATGGAAAAATAAAATTGAAAATATATTTATTTTTGCTGGAAAAAATTTAAAATATATGCATAGCTTTTTAAATTAAAAGGTTTATTTTTTTACTGGAAAGGCAGGCTTTCAGAGAGAAGGAGATACAGAAAGAAAGAACTTCCATCTGCTGGTTCACTCCCCAAGTGGCCACAATGGCCAGAGCTAGGCTAATCTGAAGCCAGGAGACAGGGGCTTCTTCTGGGCCAACCATGCAACTGCAGGGTCTTAAAGCTTTGGGCTGTCCTTGACCTGTTTCCCAGGCCACAAGCAGGGAGCTAGATGAACAGTGGAACAACAAGGAAACAAACTGATGTCCATATGGGATCCCAATGGACGCAAAGCGAGGATTTAGCCACCAGGCTATCACACCAGGCCCCATGCATATCTTTATCGTAATATTCATTGTTCATGAGTTTTTGAAGACTGCTCCTATCAAAGGATTATTGTTTATTAAGTTTGATAATGATATTTTGTTACAGAATAATTAAAATCTATTATTTAGAGATGCATTCCAAAGTGAACAGAGAAAATTGTTTGGGGAACGCATTAAAGTAATTCTGCTTGGAAAGCAAAACAAAATGGAATGTTTCTAAAGAGTTAGAAGACACAAATGTGATAAAATCTTGAGAGCTGATTAATCCGTTTGCAGGTGCACACAGTGACTGGGGTCATGAACACAGAAGACCGAGAGCTCTCAGAAACTGAAAGAGGCGGGAAAGGATTCCTCCCAGAGCCTTCCCGAGACACACAGTTCTGTCCTCTTTCAGACTTCCATGCCCCAGAACTATGAGACAGTATATCTTTACTACTTCAAGCCGTCAAGTTTGTGGGATTTGGTGTGTGTGTGTGTGTGTGTGTGTGTGTGTGTGTGTGTGTGTGTGTGTGTGTGCACGCACCTACCTCTTTCCATAGTCAGAAAATCTAACAGACAAAAACCAGAAACCTATGAAGGAGTTCAACAATATAATTACCAAGTTTTATTTAATGGGCAGACACACTGTCCTGCACACAATTGTTTTTAAAAACCTGCAAAATTTCATCACACATGAATTGTCTTTATGAAGCCGAATAACACTATCACAGAAAATCATTTAAGTCAATATTGTGGAGCTCAAATCACTTTTACTCTCAAATGAGCAGGTGCATTGCCCAAATGGGAGAAAATCTGTCTTAGAATTTCCTGACCCTTTAAGACACAGAAGACAGCTTGTCTTTTTTTCTGTGTTGGGGAGGATATAATTCACTAATTAGTCACAAATAAACAACTGCATCCAGGCTCTTGGTTTTATCTATTTTGGATGACTTTTTGCAAGAATTAACATTTTCAAGGACACATAGATTCCATTGTCTTTTCAGAGCACTCCACAACTGCAGGCAACTGCCTAAATCGTCTGGTCCTGGGCAAGTGTCACACTGCAGGGAGAAAAGCAGCCAGTAGCTGGCAGGCATTCTGAGCCTGGTTAATGCCAAATTTTTGTTAACTTAACCAGCATGCCAACATAGTTGTTTATTCTTTTGGGTGGACACGCCACCCTGGCCCCCAGGCTAGGGGGCTTTAGATGGCCTAGGGAAGAGAGTCCGGAACCTTTGGGAGTGGTTGATGGCATGTTTAACAGGAAAGAATGACTTCCTAGGGTTTGCACAGGTTAAGCCACTGCACTCACAGGTAGGTGAGGGAGCTGAGATGGAGAGGTTTAGTGGACGGAAATTGGAGGGCATGTCTTGATCAGGACAAAGCACCTGCCCACCTGGGAGATATGGTCTGGGCTAAGAAGCATCACACACTGTCTTCCAGCATACATGAAAGCTGGAGACGGGAGTATACCTGGCTGGGAGTGTCTCAGTAATGGGTGGGCCACATCAGGCTGGATTACCCACCAGAATGCAAGAAAACTGGATCTAAGGGCAGATTCTGTTGGGGCAACACCTGCCAGTGAAAGCTCAGACTGCACACAGGCCATCCAAGGCTAGGTTGAAGCAACCACTAGCAAGCACAGGATCTGGAACTCACTGGTGAAAAGTGATAGGTGGGGCTATGAGCTGACCAGACAGCACAAGACTGTAGCACTCATTGACATATGTGTGGGCTGAGTAGGGAGCTGGGCCAAGCTTGGCTAGGCTGTAGCATCCACTGGTAAGAGCTGGAATGGGCACAAATCAGTCGGACCAGGTTGTAGTATTCATTCGTGAATGTCAGGACTGAGAACGGGCCATGTCGAGCTGGGCCACAGCACCAACTGGCACACATAAGATCCGGGACCAGAAAAAGGCCTGGTAGGGAAACTTGGGAACTCCCCTGCTAGGCCACAGCTTCTACTGGTGAGTGTGAGAGTCAGGACTAAAAGCAGGCCAGGCCAGGCTGGATTGCAGTACCTATCGGCATATGTGAGCTGAGTCTCAGAATGGGCTGGGCTGGACAATTTCATAGCACTCACTAGCACAAGTGAGAGGTCAAGTAGGGTTGGATTACACACCTGCCAGTTCACATGAGGCCAGGTCTGGGAGTCAGCCAGGTTAGGGTAGGCTGCTACACCTGCCACTGAGAGCTGAAACTGATGGTAGGCCAGGATGAGCCAGGCTATAGAACCTACCAGTGGATGCTAAGACTGGGAGTAGGTCAATGCAAACTGGACCACAGCACCTGCTGGCATGCACAAGACCTGGGCCTAGGAGTGGGTCTGGTAGGGAAATCTTGGAAACACCCTTGGAAAGCTGGGCCACTGCTTTCATTGGTGAGCTTGAGAGCTGGAAGTGGTAATAAGTTCCTGTCTGTGATTTAGCCAGGTTGGGCTAGACTGCCATAACTACTGGCAAGAAAGAGAGTCAGAAAGGGTACGGACCAGCCAGGCTGGACCACAGAACCTGCTAGCAAATGAGAGGGCTGAGTGAGTCATGTCAGGCTGAACTGCAGTTCTCCACGGCAGGCACAATATCTGGGGCTGGAAGTGGCCCTGGTAGAACTATGGACACTCCCCTGCTCGGTTGTAGCTCCTGCTGGTGAACATGAGAGTCAGGACTGGTTGAAGGCCAGACTGGTCAAGACAGTATCATTCATCAGCATATGTGTGGGCCAGGTTTGAGGGTGGATCACCCTGAGCTAAGCTGAAGCAACCATGGGAGTGCACAAGAACCAGATAAGATGCAGCCCAGACTGGGATAGGCAACAGCAGATGCCAGTACATGCAAAAACTGGAGCTAAGGTGAACCTGATGGGACTTATGGGGGTCACCCCTACCAGGCTGTGCATGAAGACCTGTGGTGTCTGGACTGTTGTGTGCTAGACTAGGTTAGGCCTCAGCACTCAGCAGTTCATATAAGAAATGGGGCTGTGGACAGAACGGACCAGGCAGCTGCATCAACCAGTATGTGTGTTGGCTAGTACAACTGACAGGCCACATTTGACCCTGCACTGACTGGTGCACACAAGAATCAAGTCTGAAGTCATCCCCAGGCAAGATTTCTTGGTGGACTCCCCAACTAGATCACCGGACTCAAACCCAGGCTGTAGGGAAAGTCACAAGATAGGTGGTTCAACTTTGGAGTACATGTGTCAGGATTGGTCCTCTTCATTTCCTCACGCCTCTGCAGTGGACAGCATACCCATATGCACTTGGGGGACATGATGGCCAGCTCATCCTGGTCAGCAGAGGATGTCGACTGCCTTGTCAGAAGATGGAAAGCAGAACAGGTTGGACAATTCTCCTGACCAAGCGTTGCAGCATGTTCTTGGATCTGTGGATACACTAAGATGGACTTGGTCAGTCAACAGAGTTTGAAAAGAGTTTCTCAACCCTGTGCTACAAAGCTGACAGCATTTCAGAACTATCAAACCCCTCAAGTAATACCCTCGGAACATTCTTCTACACATTGATCGGAGTCTCTAAGGTGTCCTCAAGTGACCATCTCCCATTCCTAGGTGCCAGTGTAGTTCAAGCAAGGCATGCTCCCCCACCCCGCTTCTCTTTCTCTACTCCAGACACAGGACAAAAAAAGAGAGAGAACTCCAGCATTTGTCCCACCCATCTTCCTCCATACCTCAGCCCTCCTTACCCTAATCAGAGGCCCGCATGGATTTGCATCCCTCTCAACTATGTAAACAATGTTTTTAAAGAAAATTAAAAGATTTTTTTTTAAAAGAACCAAAAACAAAAGTAAGCACTCATGTTACAGTCATTGTCATTACTCGTAGCAGGATAATTATTCTTAATATAACAGTGCCCAGAAGCAAGAAGGTCTGTTTTCTTTTGAGGTTTCGTGTGTGTGTGTGTGTGTGTGTGTTCTTGCACTGTTGACCAACCCTGGAACTTCATAAGTAAAGGCACACAAAATTAACATGCTGAAATAAATGTCACATTCATCAAGCCTACATTTTATATGCTTATCACAAAAGGAAATAGGTCCACAATTGCAAAACATTGAATATCAAGGGAGAAAAAATGTGAAGGTGATTTTCAGAAAATAGCTGTACTTGTCGCACTCCACCAACGTGAAACAACAATCAAAATTCAGCAACGTGATGGGAAGATACCGATAATGTGATCTGCCTTTCCTTTCTCCTTGAATTGCGTCACACTGTTACATCCCCAGGGCAAAGACTGGATTATTATTGTTTGGCACAACTCCTTTAACCATGCAATGTGAACCTATCTCTTGTGTGTAGAAATAATAGATAAGTTTATTAGAAGAAAAAGCTTTTTCAGAAATCCACAGCCTCTTGTGTTCCCTGACCGCTGACGAAGGAAGAACTCTTCAGAAAGTAAATCCAGTTTGGAAAGAGAAGTGTTTGCCCAGTTAAGCATAAAGTGTATCCCAGGATAGCTGGGAGAGAGGTCACTGCTGCAAGGTTACCATTCTATCAACTGCATGCTGTCGTGGCACTTCCGGGAGGGATTATGCAATGCTTTTGGGCAAAGAGTGCCACACTTGCCCATTGTTGGTGAAAAGTCAACTTTGGAAGTAACAGTTTTATAAAGATAATTCCTTAGGGCAGCCTTCCAGAATGCTCCAAAAGTCTCATGACCCATAAAACACTTTGAGTTCTAAGAAGTTCTAGCCACACAGAGTGTGGAATTGCATCCAGCAGCAGAGGCCACATCTGCCAGCAGACACCATGTGATAGCTTCCACATGTCTGCTGAATTCGCATTCCTCATGTTGTGGTTTCTCTCTCCACTAGATTGATTTCCTTTTCATTCTGACTATGCTAATTTCCACAGTTGCCTTAAAGGAGTGAAATGATGTCTTCTGAGAAGTCATCTAAAAGGGTAGGGAAAATCAAATTTCATGTGCCAAGTTTTCAGAGCACAATATGCGTACGTGTACATACATACAAGTGTATGCATAAACACTATGTATGTACATAGCACATGCGTGTATAGTATATTCTATGCATATATAGTACATGGAACACACTAACACTATGTTTATACATAGCATACTATATACACACGGTACACTGTGTATATGACCTATGCATATACATATATGTATATATATTCCAATCGCTCTCTCTATAAAACAACCTTTTTTTTTTTCATTTTTTAGACACTGTCTCAGGCAACAACTAAAGAATTGATTATAAACTGATTACTTGATTGTCAGGATGAGAACAGATATACCCAAGATCTTAATTAGAGCACAAATATATCTCAGATATATAGAAACGCACTCATTTTGGAAGGAGGCTATCTGAAGCAGGTGATTATAATATGCAAAGAGGATGCCCAGAGCTTGTGCTATGAAAGCCACACCCTTCAGCATGTGGCCTCCATGCTGCAGAACCGCAGCTAACAAAGTCAACCCAGCTTCCCCTCTGCAGCTGCAACATGGCAGATAGCTTTTTCTCAATGTCACTGCCAAAGGTTGCCTTTCCCCATCCTTCAGTGCCATAGACACTGAGACCAGGCCTCCTTTCAATTCAGCCAGAATGTTCTCCAAAGACTCTGCACATCCCCCAGACTTCAAGGGTTTTCAAGGGCTCTACTACAGGATCTTCCCTCCCTTCTTTCTTCCCTTTCTTTGCTTGTTTTCTGTTCCCATGCACCCCCTCCCTGAAAAAGTGTTCCTCTGCGCATGTTTAAGTCAACTAACCCCACATTCCAGCTCTTAGGCACTCTCCAAAGTAAATAGTCCCTGCTGAACCCTTCCTGCCCTCTTTGGCAACGAAAGCAACTCCCTGAGAGCATTTGGGCCAGTCATGCACTTCCCTGTTCCCTGTCACTCATGTCCACCCTGCTGAAATGCCCTCTCCCTCTGTTTTTGAGTGGGTGCCCAATACAGTGCAAGGTGGCACATATTCCTAGGATAAGTGTGGCCCATTCCACACTGGTGGCAGCTTTCCTGAAACTGAAGATGGGAGAAATGAAGCAGGCATAAAATGAAGTCATTTATCTAAGTAATTTGACATATTATTTTTGTATTAAAACAAACACAGATGTACTATGGAATAAAGTGTAAAATGCACATTAATTTTTAAAATGAAAATGACACTTCAAAGAAGTTTAGCATCTGTGGAGGGTACTCTGGGGGTACCAGAAGATCTCTCCACTTAGACAACCTCACGCTTCTCCACCTGAGGGCTCCACCAGACACTGGGAGACACCTGGCCAAATCTCCAGCTGCTCTTGACTTCTCAGTTAGTTTCTTCAGTTCGCACCGGGCAGGTACCATGTGTCAGGCAATCTGAATGCAAACGCAGTTTACATAAGTCCCTAGTTTCAAGCAGCTCTTAGTTTACAGAGAATCATGCACATGGCCCATCATAATACAATATAGTAAATGATAATCAGAGTATAAGCAAAACATCACGGTATCACAAGTAAGGCAGCCATTAACCATTTTAAACACAATCAAAAGAAAGCTTAAATTTCTGTAATCCAGCTGAATTTCTAAGAATGTGTATCTTTTTCTACCTTATCTTCTTCTATCCACAAATCTTACTCTCAGCATTTCATTCCTGCGTCAATGAATTCATTCTGTGCTTGAATAATATCAAATGCATACAGAACCTCTGGTAGCGTTTTTATTGTTGTGGGTTGGATTATGTTCTCCTGAAAGTGTGTGCTGAAGTCTTAATCCTACGTGCCTTGGCATTTGATCTAATTGGAAAATAGTGGTGCTGTCAGAGTGAATCCAGCCCAATGTGACTGGTGCCTCTGACTATTACAAAGAAGAAATTCAGATATACAAGGAAGGGAATTGAAAATCACATAGGAAGAAGGTGGCTATGTGAATACACAGATGCATCATCTACAAGCCAAGGAGCTCCGAGGATTGCTAGCAAACATCAAAAGTTAGACAAAAACAAAGGAAGACTCTTCCCTGGAGTTGGAGAGGGGCTCTGTCAACACATTCACACAGACTCCAGAATTACAAAATAAAACTTTGTGATCTCTAAAGTCACCTAAGTTTGGGTTCCTGAATAGCATCCCTTGAGAATGAAGGCACATGGTTCCTCCATTTCATTTGGTGTCAGTTTATAAGACGTCTTTTCTATCTTTGTCATCTTGGCAACATGCACTGGTTCAAGCTAACTCCATGTAGATTTCTCTACTGCAGTGGCACTTCAAGTCTCATCACAGTGTCAGCATTTGCAAGGAACTTGTTATCAAGGCCCCATATTCCACATCTCATCCCAGACCTAGGAAAGCCAAACACTGTGTGGGCAAGCCTCCTCCAGGATTCTGACTTGAAGAACGCAACACTTTTGCCACATGCACAGACATATCTCCCTTTGCTTCTGAATCCTCTTCTGGTGGATTAATGATTATTGAACACAAGTTCTTGGGACAAAACACAGCAATAACAAAAGCCTATAGCTTCCTATTATTTTTCCCACTTCCTTAGAAAGGTCATTGATTCTGCAATAGACACAACTTGTCAGTGAAAATGATGTAGAAACTGCCAATATTCTATTTCACACAGAGCACTGTTGTTTCTCAGGTGTCCTCACTAGATGGGCCTCAACTGAATATTTGCAGGATGTATGATTATGTTAATGACTGATATTCCACCCTCTTGAACTGGCCCAAATCACACAACTTTTTATAAAGTTGCTTTTGTACCCAAAATAACTCTATTTGGGGACATCTCAGGCTCTGTGTCAGAATAAAGTGAAGGTCTTTCATTTGTTTTTATGGTTGATGGTGAGTTTGAGGTGTCAGGTGGCCTGTGCCCTTTAAATTACAACAAGTTCACAGAACAAATATTCGACTAATAGGAGGCCAATCCAGTTTAGCAACTCCCTCTCACACATGGGTCAGCAGACTGTCAACATGTTGACCTTGGAGAAATGGCAGCAGGCCTAGCCTTTCGGCTTTGGCTGAATTCCATATTGGGTGTGTTTAGGGGTGTGTGATTGGCACTTATAGATATTTCAATTTCTTCTTTTTTTGTTTTGAATTTTTAATTTTATTGTACAATTCCATAGGGTCTGGGATCTCCCCCTCCACCTCCTCAATTTCCCACCCCTACTGATTTTCCCCATATTACTACAATAGTAGCTTTTCATGAGGTGTCATAAATCCATATAGTCCAATAGTATAGGCTTTCATAAGGAGTCTGTTATTTAAGTGTGCTCCAACATTGCTGGTACAGACTATGTCAGTCAAGCATTGCATTGTCTAGATATGTCCAACATTTTCATTGGAAGTTCATCTTTGATTTGGAAGTAGAGATGCATACTGCATCGTATCTTCACATCTGTATATGGTAGTCTCCATTACACCATCACTTTATATTCCCTAGATATTATAATTTTGTAACAGGAAATTTTAGCTGATTTGGATCTAATGTAAACATTCTGTATATATACCCTGAGACCTTCAGGATAGAGTGTATTTTTATTAATAAATCAAACAAACTCCAAGCTATTTACTAACTAGAACATCTCCATGCCTTTAATAGTGGCCCTTCTCGTGAAAATTCTGGAAAAATGCAAAAAGAATACTTGTTTGTGAAGTAAGTAAATGAATTGTCTAACTTTGGTGATCAGGAGAAAAAGCCTGGGTGGAAAAAAAGAATAAAACATGGTATGCATTTCCCTGGGAGAAGGTATTTAGCCTAACAGTTAAAACAGCGGTTGAGTGGCCTGAACCACAGTGCCTGGGTTCTGTTTGAGCAATCCAAAAATCTCACAAAGAATCTAGATTCTTCGTGTTTCTTTGCTCTTTATTGGCCAGTTAACACCATCCCAGGTGTTGTTTCCTGGTTGTGGAGTGGCAGAAGCAGTACCCAGCTTCACTCTACCATGCCACGGTGACTAGAAGGGCAATCCCAGTCCTGCTTGGGATGCCTCTCGCAGAGAAGTGAGAAGACTCTTCCCAGAATGCAACAGTAAAATATTCTTCTTTTGGTCATTCAGTCACCTTTTATTTATTGAAACACACTGTATGTCAACCAACCATCAGTCATCAAAAAGCAACATAAAATGCTCCGCCCTCTTGGGCTTCTGTCAGAAGCTTATAATGTCCCTGAAGGCTCATTTGAGCTACTCTTGACCTTTCTGATTTTAGTAAACTCACTGCTTTTTTCCTAAGATTTGTTTATTTATATGGGAAAGGCAGATTTAGAGAGAGAAGGAGAGACAGAAAGAAAACTCTTTCATCCTCTGGGATGGCAACAGTGCAGGCTGGAGATTAGCGTGCTAGGCCACGGCATAGGCCACGCCTCACTACTCTTCTCCAGAGCATTGGGTGTGGCAACTGCCTTCAGTCCTGGGGGTTCCCTTGGTGCTTCTGTATTCTTTTTTTTTTTCCCCTTCCTTCAACCATTGAATATCTTTGTAACCAATACTCTGTATTGAACCCTTCTGTTTGAAATAGCAAATATGCCTGCTTTTCTGAAGGGTTCCTAACTTATAAGGCAGAAGACCTATTTTGGGTGTAACAGGTAAGTCCATCATCTCTCTGTATGAATGAACTTGTGTTGAATGAAATGAATCTTCTAGAAGTTTTCTGAATGGGCATCCAAAGATAGAGAAGTCATCAATGGAAGGAAGGAAGAGAAGGAGAGGAGCTGTGAGAAGGCAGCACAGTGAACCCAAAAGGCCTACGTCTGTGCCCCCATGGACAGAGAGCAGGCTATGTGGGTGATAGCCAGGGCCAACTGACTTGAGCATTCGCTGACTCAGCATAGAAGTCAGCAAGCTCTGACTCATCATTTTCTCTTTAGCCCCTCTTTGATTGTTCTTTCTTTCCGCTAAATTGTTCTTGGGAAGGTCATTAATGACCTCTATAGTATCAAATCCATTTCTCAAATATCAGTTCTCTTTCTTCAATATCAGCACCACTACTCTTTTTTTTTTTTAGATTTATTTATTTTTTATTGAAAAAGCAGATTTTACAGAGAGAAGAAGAGACAGAACGATTTTTCAACTGCTGGTTCACCCCGCAAATGGTCACAAAGGCTGGAGCTGAGCTGATTCAAAGCCAGAAGCCTCCTCCATGTCTTTCATACAGGTACAGAGTGTCAAGACTAGGACATCCTCGTCTGCTTTCCCAGGCCACAGGCAGGGAGCTGGATGGGAAGTGGAGCAGCCAGGACACAAACCAGCACCTATATGGGAGCCAGTACTCGTTGACAGAGGATTAGCCAGTCAACCTTTGTGCCTGACCCAGTACCACTAATCTTTTCTGTCCTCTGAAAGCTTTTATTTTAGAGATATTTAGCAGCTATGAGTGAATGCCAAATAATTAAAAGAAACAATACATTCAGCCAATAATAGTGATAACAATAATAATTGCCAAGATTGTTGAGCTCTAAGCACTGTATACGGATTATCTTATTTAGGGCCCATTACAGTCCTACGTAATAAACACTGTTATCACCTTCATTTCATAGATAAGAACTCTCAGGTACAGAAAGATCAAGTAACTTCTCAAAGGTCACACAGATGACAATTAGTAGACCCAGACAGTCTCCATATTTCCATTATTTCATCTCAAGAAAATGAAATTCTTCGCCAGAATTTTCAAATTGTCACCCAGATATGGTTTGGAAATCACTTTATCAGGAGAGAGAACTGAGTTCAGAGATCCTAGGTACTTGGAAAGATCTCCATACCGCTCTATCTTTTCCATATTAAAATCTTAGCTCAGGCCCAGCACAGTGACCTAGTGGCCAATGTTCTCCCCTTGCATGTGCCAGGATCCCATATAGGCACTGGTTCATACCCCAGATGCTCCACTTCCATCCAGTTCACTGTATGTGGCCTAGGAAAGCAATGGATGATGGCCTGGTGCCTTGGGACCCTGTACCCATATGGGAAACCCAGAGGAGGCTCCTGGCTCTTGGCTTCAGATGGACTCAGCTCAGGCCATTACAGCTACTTAGGGAGTGAACCAGTGAACAGAGAATCTTTCTGTCTTTCCTTCTCTCTGTGAATCTGACTTTCAATAAAAATAAATCTTAAAAAAAATCTCAGCTCCAGTCATGATTAGACAGGGTATAGTAACCCAAAACCAGAGGGGACAGGCGCAGGACCCAGCAGGGGCGTGCAGCCCACCAGTGAGAGGTCTGCCGATAGCCATCAACATTCAGGGAATTGACCGAGTTGGAGCAGGGCAAAGCAAAATTTCAAAAGCCGATGATGCTCTGGCCAAAGGCTAATGGAGAAATGACTGGCGCATCTCAGAAACCCGGTCATGTCACCAAGGTTCACTTGTAGAATTCTTGCCCCTGAAAAGAGAACTGGCAGAGCAAAGAAAAACAAGAGTTCGAGAGAAAAAGGGTTTTCAAAAAAACTACAAGAACTGAGAATCCAGAGTGATAAGCAAAGCACAAAACCACAGGGCTAGGAGGGCTGGGGGCCTTTTTGTCATGTTCTGTCATATTCCCCTATACAACCAGACTCACACCAAATTAGTCTATAACTTTGAGTTTCGGGCTCCACAATCAAGCCCAAGGCTGGCCTATCATGTTCAAGGTATGTTCAGTGCATGGTAGATGCTCACACCAAGAGAGGTGCAGAACCAGCTTCTCATACTGAGCTTGCGGATCTCTGGGCTAAGACTTGTGAAATGTCCCAGTGTAGGGAAATATGAGTAATAGCCTGGCGTAATATAAAGAACAAAATCCAGAGAGGTTGAGAAACTTGCTTTTAGTCTCCTTTCCACGCTTTTCTCTTCTTTCTAATTTCCTGCATAATTATTGTTCATTCAGGTCATACAGCCGACAGAAGCTGAATGTATCACCAAGTGCTCTTAAAGCTTGATTAAACTGATGGGATAGTTGATAAACTTCATAATAACCTTAGCAATGGAATTAAGATCAGAGTCAGATTGCTTCCGAACACTGTTTTTTTTCTTAGTAAATATACTTTTTGTATTGATTCCACACTAAAATGTTACAGATACTTTTTCTATTTTTTTGCCTAAGTTGTAATACGCCATTAAAAAGGCTAAGTATAACTAAATGAGTGCAATGATTAAAACACAGTCAACCAACCAAGAAATATTAACATACATACAGAACAACTTCATACTTTGATTAATGCAGTGATTTAGCATTATGCAAAAATGGAGAGTTATGAAAAGCTAAAAATTACGTACAGCAAAACATTCTAGGCTTCAAAAATGTGTTTCACTTCCTGTGGCAATGATACATTTCCTTGTTTGTTTATCATTCATGAACCTTCAAATCTGTGTTAGTTATTGAGTCATTAATTCAGACCCTTTAAATCCATGAAGTTCTTCCATTATCATTAAGTTCATGTCACCCAAAGATTATATATCTTTTTTAAAGTATCTGTATCTCTTTCTTCATTTGTTTTTTTTAATGTTACTCTTTTTTGTTATTATTAATTACATTGCATTATATGACATAGTTATAGACACTGGGATTTCCCCCACCTCTCCCACAACACTCCCCCCATGGTGGATTCCTCCACCTTGTTGCTTTACCACAGTTCAAGTTCAGTTGAGATTCTTTCATTACAAGCATTTGCCAAGCATAAAGTCCAGCATCTTATTGTCCAGATAAGTTCAACGGCTTCTTGGGGAGACCATCTCTGGTCTGAAGGTAGAGCCAGCAGAGTATCATCCCGATCAATTAAAAGCCCCAACGTAACATTAGCAACAATTTATACTGTTATGGAATTAATTGACATAGTATTGAGTAACCAACATGTTAAAAACAAACGCAAGTTCTTAACCACATCCTGTGACTTCTTCATGGACATTTCAATTTTGGTCTACGGCCAAACCACCCTGAACATGCCCGATCTCGTCTGATCTCGGAAGCTAAGCAGGGTAGGTCCTGGTTAGTACTTGGATGGGAGACATTTTAATTTTAGTTTATATATATTTGTTTTATTTTTATTTGAAAGGCAGTTACAGAGAAAGAAGGAGAGACAGAGAGAGAGAGAGATCTTCTATTCACTGGCTCAATGTCCAACTAGTCACAATAACCAGAGCTAAGTCGATCTAAAGCCAGGAGCCAGGAGCTTCTTCCGGGTCTCCCATGTGAGTACAGGTGCCAAAAGACTTGGACCATCTGCTGCTCTGCTGCTTCCCCAGATCATAAGCAGGGAGCTGGATTGGAAGTGAAGCAACTGAGACACAAGCCAGTGCCCATATGGGATGCCAGTGCTACAGGTGAAAGTTTTGCCTACTATGCCATGGCACCACCTCTCCCCAATATATGCATAAACTGTATGCATATAGTTCCATTTTCACTTTTTCCGTTTTAATGCTCCAAGTTTAGCAAAAATACTCTTATTGTAAAGAATGACCAAAAAAAGAAATTGAGTTAAAAACCATTGAGCCCTAAATATAAATTCAAAGTAATAGCATAAACTTAGTATAAGAACCAGCGTTAAGGGGCAGCAGGTTAAGCTGCCACAGTTAACACCAACATCCCATCAGATGCTGATTCAAGTCCTGCTATCATGCTTCCGATTCAGTTCATGGCGATGTACCTGGGAAAGCAACGACAAAATGGTCCAAGTGCTTGGACCCTTGCACGCACATGGAAGACCTAGATGGAATTCCAGGCTCCTGGCTTTAGTGTGAGCCAGCCGTGGCTGTTGCAGCCTTTTGGGTAGTGAAACAGTAAATAAAAGAGATCTTCTACCTGGCACAGTAGCCTGGCAGCTAAAAAGATCTCACCTTACACATGCTAGGATCCCATACCAGCACCTGTTCTAATCCCAGCAGCCCCATTTCCCATGCAGCTCCATGCTTGTAGCCTGGGAAAGAAGTCAAGGACGGCCCAAAACCTTTGGACCCTGTACCTATATGGGAGAGCCGGAAGAGGCTCCTGGTGCCTTGCTTCAGATCGGCTCAGCTCTGGTTGTTGTGGCCACTTGGGGAGTAAATTATCAGATGGAAGATCTTCCTCTTTATCTGTCTTCCTTTCTGTACTATCTGGCTTTCTAATAAAAAATAAAATCTTGTTTAAAAAAATTCATAAGATAATTAGAAATATGAACACTGGTTGAAAAATTAAGGACGTATTGTTAAATTGCCTAAATCTGACTATCTTATATTAGTTTTGTTTTACAAAGCAGTCTTCATATTTTAGAAAATGTATAAAGATCTTCTAACTAAATATTATGCCTGATATATTCTCTTTTTAAAAAATTATTTTATTTTTACAGGAAAGGCAGATTTATAGAAAGAAGACACAGAAATCTTCCACCCATTGGTTCACTCCCCAGGTGGCCACACATGCCAGAGCTGAGCTGATCTGATCTGAAGCCAGGAGCCAGGAGCATCTTCTTGATCTCCCACATAGACACAAGATCCTAAGGCTGTGGGCCATCCTCTACTGCTTTCCCAGGCCACAAGCAGGGATCTGAAAGGGAAGCAGAGCTGCTGGAACACTAATGGATGCCCATATGGGATCCCAAGGTAAGGATTTAAGCACTGACCCATTGCACCCGGCCCTATGTCTGATATTTTCTAAAATTATTACAGGAGAATTGAATGTGCGGTATAGCAGTTATCATTAGCATGTTTATATTCCATATCGGAGTGTCTGATTTCAATCCCAATTATTCCACATCCAATCCAGCTTCCTCTCTGTGCTGTTTAGAGAAATGCTAGCTCTGCGATCTGTAATGTATAAACGGCTGATGGACATTGTCATCTTTCTGTGCACTTCCGGAACTTTCCCCCCAAAACCCTCCAAGTACTTGCAGTCAGAATTCATTAAGAGAATTGTTGGTGGGACAGGTGTTGTGATGCAACAGGTCAAGCTGCTTACTGCACCTGCATCACTTCTCTAAGACTCTTCACTGAAGTAAGACATCCACACAAATGAGGAGATGGCTGGTCAGCGACAAGAAGTTAGAGTACTAAACCTGTCCTTGCCTACATATCTCCCTCCAGCAACTGCCCATTTCTCTGCTCTCCACCATAGCAAAACTTGAACAAGTTGTTTTTCATGATTATAGACTATGTGTTCACAGTTTAAAATAATGTGTATTTCTAAATTTCTTAAGAGAGTATATTTAATACTGTCACAACAGAAAAGTGACAAAGAGGTCAAGTGAGGTACATGCTAATTGACTTAATCTGTCATGGTTTCACATGTCAGAACATCACTGTAAAGATATATAGATATAACCACTATTTGCCCACTGTAAAGAAGATTTGTTTATTTTTATTGGGAAGGCAGATATACAGAGAGAAGGAGAGAGAAAAAATCTTGCATTCTCTACTCACTCTCCAAGTGGCCACAACAGCCAGAGATAAGGTGATCCAAAGCCAGGAACCAGGAGCTTCTTCTGAGTCTTACATGCAGGTGCAGGGATCCAAGGCTTTGGGCTGTCCTCAACTGATTTCCCAGACCACAAGCAAGGAGCTGGATGGGAAGTGGAGCAGCCGGGACATTAACCAATGCCCACAGGGGATCCTGG
Organism: Ochotona curzoniae; assembly: GCF_017591425.1. Classification (NCBI taxonomy): domain Eukaryota; kingdom Metazoa; phylum Chordata; class Mammalia; order Lagomorpha; family Ochotonidae; genus Ochotona; species Ochotona curzoniae. Next base: position 6,359,578 of record NW_024466218.1, read on the forward strand.
CATGTGCAAGGCAAGGAATTAGCCACTAGACTATCCTGCTGGGCCCCTATTACTTAAATTTTTTACAAGGCATATTTTCCAAAAGAGTTGCCTTCCGTGACATCTTTTGCTTCCTCTTTCTTTTCCATTTTGTTGCTTTTTCATTTCAATGAGGTACCCACTCCACCATAGAAACAGAAAAAGTCAGAAACCTCCACTTTCCCAATGCCAACATGTAATTCTCTCTCTCTTTTTAAAATACTTGTTTATTTTATTGCAAGGTCAGATATACAGAGAGGAGGAGAGACAAAGAGGAAGATCCCCCCTCTGTTGATTCACTCCCCAAGCGGCTGCAGTGGCCAGAGCTGCGCTGATTCTAAGCCAGGAGCCAGAAGCTTCATCCAGGTCTCCCACGTGGGTGCAGGACCCCAAGACTTTGGGCCATCCTCAACTGCTTTCCTAGGACACAAACATGGAGCTGAATGTGAAGTGGGGCTGCTGGGATTAGAATCGGCACCTATATGGGATCCCAGCACATGTAAGGTGAGAACCTGAGCCACTAGGCTATCGAGCTGGGCCCATAACTCTCTTAACCAGCATTAGGAAGAGAGCTCATTATTGTCTCTTCTCGAAGCTCTCATCTGCTAGCCTCTACAACAGCAGACTCTGTGCATCAAATCAAGAATGAGGTTGGGTGTATTCACAAATGCAGAAAGGAAACCAGGGTTCCTGGGGTGTGCAGAGAGATGGGGCAGGAGTAGGATGGCAGAGATTTCAAACATGAGGAGACACACCTACACAAGTAGTTGTAGGCAACCGGAAGCTTGGGGAGACTTTGAAAGGATGGTGAGCTGGTCAGTGGCTCCTGGCTCCTGGTTTTAACGGTCTCTTCAGCTGTGCTGCCATGCATGTGGAAAGGAGACTGGTCAGCAAGTGCAAGGGTCCTAATACATTCCAAATAAGTGTCTGTGGCTTCAGTTACATTGGGAAGATGAGATGGACCCAGTAATTAAAAATATCTGGAGAACAAACAGGATCAAAGAGCAACAAACTAGGCCACGGATGAGCCGCTCTTGCAGTAAGTAAGGGGGAAAGAGTTGCTCTCAGGAGATTCGGCCAAGTTTCCCAGCAAACCCCAGAAGCTCTCCTATGAGGAAGACTCACTGTGCGGGCAAGGCCATGAAGCCATTCGCTCCTCCAAACGGTGGGCGTGCAGCCCACTGTTCTCATCCAGCCATGCTCAACAGCTGGGAGAAGCTGACTTCCTGTGTGTCACAGCATGTTGCTCTTGGAGCCCTACCAGACCTCTACAGAGGCTTTCGTGCTAGACTTGACCCCCAGTTACCCAGACTGTGGTGCCGCACTAGAAAGATGGTAAAGGCATGAGCCGAACACTCTCTTGGAACCCTGACTCCGCCCATGCCTCCCTTCGTCCCTCACTCTTTCTAGAGGTTGTCATCAGAGGCTCAGAGTTCTGTATCCTGGTGAATTTCCAAACAACAGCTTTTAGTGTCAAAGTGATCAAGGAGCGCTGCTTTCCCCTCCCCCAGTGACAAGGCCAGACAATCACAGGAAATTGATCATGTTGGATAAACTCACCTGATCCTAAAAATGATATTGGCTTCCTGCTGCAGGGCAAGGCAAAAACAACTGAAAAATAATTGCCAGTATACCCCAGAGGGAAATTCTTTCCCTTCCCCAAATTCGACAATCAATCTAACCCAAGGCACGTGACTAAAAATCACTGCTATAAAGAACATAATTCCATTTACACTCCAAACGGCCATTGCAATTTGGAGTCATTTTTGCCTAGGCTTTGATTTTTCTTCATGAAAGACTCTATTTACAAGAGCAGCAAGGATTTAAAATACTAAAGCAACAAGCACATTTAGAACAAATAAGCACATGCCAAGGCTTGTTCCTAGCAATCCGGCTTAGATTAATTCATCTTTGGCCGTGCTTCGATCATCCTTTCTCAATTTTCAACAGATTAATTTATGTATCTATCTGTTATTTAAAGGGAAGAATGTCAGGGAGAGACAGAGACCTTCCATCCTCTTGTGCACTCCCCCAAATGGCCACTGCAGCTGGGTCTCCTGTATGGCGCATAGGAATCCAAGCACTTGGGTAAGGATCTACCGCCTTCCCAGGTACATTAGCAGGAAGCTGAGTCAGAAACAAGGTAGCTTGGACTGACGCTACAATATGGGCTGCCAGGCTAGGAAGCGATGGCTTAACCCAATACACCACTGTGCCAGCCTCCTTCTCAGTTTTCAAATATTAAACAAGCTGAAATAAGCTTAGGCTAGGCTTGTTTTTGTTGTTGTTATTGCCATAACTAAATAGCACAGCTTGGCCAATTCATAACAAATTGATGTTTATTTGATCATGGTTTTGGAGTCTGAGACATCCAAGGGCAGGCTGGTGGCCTCTGGAGACAGCCTCTCACCTGTACCACAACATGCGAGAAAGCAGCACCATGCGATGTGGCCATGAACGTGTGTCAACTCAGGTCTCTCTTCCTCTTCTTACAAAGCCACCTCTCAAGCCTGGTGCCATGGCATAGTAGATTAAGCCACCACCTGAGGCACCAGTATCCTATTTGGATGCCAGCTTGTATCCTGGCTGCTTCACTTTCAATCCAGCTTCCTGATAATGACCAGGAGAAAACAAAAGAAAACGGCCCCTCCACCCTGGTGGGAAACCAAGATGAAACTTCTGGTTCCTGGTTTCAGGCTGGCCCAGACCTAGATATTGCAGCCATTTACGGAAACAGATATAACATCTCTCTCTCTCTTCCCAAATCCTTCCCCCACTCCATGACTGTCTTTCAATTATCAGTTTTAAAAAATAAACAAATGTGCCTGGCCAATCATAATAGTCCCATCCTGTGACCTTATCTGATGCTCAAAAGCCCTACCTCCAAACACCAATTAATTTCAGCATTAAGCTTCTGAGACATGAAATTTGAGGAGCACATTCAAACCACAGCAAACGGAGTCAGTACAGTGTCTTTTCCCACACAGTCTCTGAGTTAAATGTACTAGCTATCTTCAAATGATGTTATGTTACTTAAATCTTTCACATATGTAAAATCTAGAAGAGACTTACCCATCTCTCCAGAAATGAGAAGTCCAGGATGACCCACTTGATTCAGACAGCCTGTCTATAACCAGGAAACCTAGCTTGCCTTCCTTTATAGTTGCTCTCCGAATACAACCAGGTCTTTTCATCTTTGCAGGCCTTGAATTAGAGGAGTACTGGGGAAGGCACTTTGCTCTCTCAATTAGTAAAAGCGCATGGTGAAGTTGTGGCTCTGTATTGCGTACTGCCCCTTGGAAGATCTTGAACTAATTATGGCATGTCTGCTCATTACTGAGAGTAACCAAACTTCTATAGCTAAATGATTGGTGCTGATTTGTACATTACTGTGACTACGTTCAATTCATAATTTTTCCCTCTGAAGTCTCTGTTCTCTCCCCAAGTCCTTCAAAGCCAGAGGTCCTCACCCACCATGCCTCCCCCACAGAGCCACCCACTGTGCCAGTTTGGATCCACACATCCTGCCAGGGTTGTTCCAAGTAGGAAAATAGCCTTGATTAGTGTGCAAGAAACCAAGTTGCTTAGAAAAGAAAGCCAGAGCCCTAGTAAATGAACCAGGATTAAATTCCAGAGCTGTTTCCTAGACTCTCCATCATTTTAATAGCTGGAAAGAGACCCAGTAACCAACAAACATTCAAGGAACTCTAACAGTGCTCAGCAAGAAAGTCACGTGAACAAACAAAAGGGGAACATCAGATAGCAAAAGACAAAGTCGTCCCACATTCTCCAAGGCATGCAGCTAACCAGAAGCGATCATGACAACAGCGTCTCCCATATACAAAATACTGTCTGTTCACTGATGAATCTGTCTACTTACCTATTTACTGATAAGATGGGCATCTTTTTCTTCATAGCTAGTTCTTAAGGAATCAAAAGGCATAAAACTTGGAAAGTAAAAACTGTAAATGAAAATGCTATGGGGTACATGTTTTCTCCACTTTTCAGCAGGCTGAATGATCAAGTACATTGGATGAATCTGAGATTTGATCTACATAGGCATGGAGTGGTCTAAAGTCTTAGGGTCAATGAGTCCACGTCAACTAGGCAGGCATTGTGGCTCAGCTGGGATTCTAGCCCAACTATTCACTTATCTCCATGTTTCTCTAAGCAGGTTCTGTACTTCCTCTGTACTCCAGTCTTGTCAACTTTGAATGGGCCAACAATAACCAGCAAAAGGCCATCATGAAGATATAGTGAAATTACATATGCAAAGCAAATAGCACCGTTCTTGCTAGCTGACCAGTAGATAATGTAATTTGCTCCCACTTTCACCTCTAGTTAGCCTTCTAGAGGGAGACATCAGTCTAGGCTCAAAAGACTCTGAGAAATCCATTTCAGCATCTTAGTATGATATATAAAAGACTTGAACATAACTCTGCAGTGTTTTCTCTTTATGCTGGATTTCATAGCACCTCTTTCCACCTGCCCACTGGAGGATTAAAGCAACATGCTGCACCACCCTGTGCAGTAGCCATCAGCCACTTGTGGTTCTTGGACACTGACGAAGTAATTCATCCAACCTTGGGTGTGCTGAACATGCAAAGCACACAGTAGATTTCAGACTTGGTACAACCAAAGGAACAACACCTGATTAGCAATTTTACACTGATTATATTCTTTTTATTACTGAAAACAGGATTTATTATTTTTATATGTTTAAGGAAAGAGCAGAGGAGTGGAAGCCCTCGTATGTGAAGGGCTTATCTCTTGCCCGTGGGATGACAACAAGGAATGTATCTGACCCCCACATCCATAAGAGCCGAGCACCTTCTCAGTCACAAGTCCTCAGGTTAATCCACATTAAGCTTGGTAAAGCCCCACTTCTTTGAAACATGGATCTTGTGGCAGCCAGGGAAATTGAACATGGTCCTGCATAGGGTCTCAACCACATATTCCCTGCTTTGCAGCTTGATGACTTGGCAAAATGTGAACCCTGACCAAAAGCACCCTGCACACATGTCTGGAGGTTGGCCTAGACAGAGCATACAGGCGGGTCTGGTGTGATGGCTCAGTGGTTAAATCCTCGCCTTACGTGTGCCAGGATCCCATATGGGCACCAGATCATGTCCCAGCTGCTCCACTCCCTTTTCAGTTCCCTGCTTGTGGCCTGGGAAAGCAGCAGAGGATGCCCCCAAAGTCTTGGGATCCTGCACCCGTGTGGGAGACCCGGAAGAGCTCCTGGCTTCAGATCAAATGGGATTGGTTCTGGCCATGATCTTTCTGTCTGTGTCTCCTTCTCTCAATAAAATTGCCTTTCCAATAAAAATAAGTAAAATCTTTACAAATAAAATAAAATAAAAGTTTAAAAAAGAGAGAGAGAGCTTGCAGTCAGAAGCATGAGTGCCCTCTAGTAAGGGCACAGTCCCTTGAAGCAAATCCTATAAGCAATAAATTGTGTACACTACCAAAGAGATTACTATAGAAAGGGCTCAGTAATATGTATTATTAACATTGGCTTCGCCTGTCTCCTTTTTTTGCTTTTTCCCCCTTTAGTATAGTTACAGGAAAATTTCAAAGTGTGTGTGTATTTTGTGCTTTTTTAAGCCAAAATGCTAAAAGGCAAAAGCCCATAAACACCCCCAAACTCATCTCAAAAGGTAAGATATTAACCACACCCACCAACACCTTGAGAGCCAAATCCAAGCACCCAGAGCCCACACACTCGGAGGCTCGGTCTTCCTGGTCTCTACATCTGACACAGCTGACCACTCCCCTGCAGTTCCTGTTGTTCCTGGCAGGGATAAGACAGCAAGAGGATCTCCAGCATTGCTGTCATTCTGAACGAGCCATGTGCCATGTGCCCAGTAGCCACAGGTGGTTAAGCCTTAGTGCCAAAGTGCCCACACAGCTTCTTTGATTTTTTAAATTTTTTAAAATAATTCATTTGAAAGGTAGAGTACCAGAGATAGAGAGAAAGAGATCTTCCATCACTGGTTCACTCCGATAAAGCCTGCCACAGCTGGGGCTGGGTGACCTGAAGCCAAAAATCTGAAGCCCCTGCAGGTTTCTCACAGAACTGACAGAGACCAATGCACTTGGCTGACCTTTCACTTCCCTGCTGCTCATGTTTGCAGGAAGTTTGATTGGAAGCCGAGCAGCCGATACTCAAACTGTCGTTCTAGTATAAGATACCAGTGTCATAAACAGCTGCTTATCCACACCACAATACTTTCTCCTTCTCTACCACTATAGCTTTTTGAGAATAATAAGATAGTACCATCTTGTATATATGGGGTGTATTTTCAAAACAGCAGAAATAAATCATCTCTAAAGAACCAAATACAAGCTATTCCCCAAATCTTAGCACAGCTCTAGATTTTTATGTACTAAGATTTCAATAATCACTTTCCAATAATATTCTCCACACAATTATTAAGGTGTGACGTGGTCATGGAAAGTGTTTGTCTTAACGTAGGCTTACGAACAGTAAGATTTACAGAAAAAGACAAAGCAACTCAATCTCCCATTTGCTACTGGCTGCCAGATGTTGCATTTTGATCCTTGAAGAATCCGGAGGCACATTCCTTAACTAATTACAAACTTGGTATGGAATACAAGAACATAGCAAAAATCGGGCAGGTGAGGGGTTTGAGTCAAATATATTTTCTTTTCAGATTTAGCTGCTTGCTATTCCTGAGTTTCAACAACTGGTAAGTTTGTTTGTTTTTAGTTATAGAAAACCATGCAGCTTGCATCTCCAGTTTCTGAGACCCCCCCATGAAATCATGTGTAAACTACACACCCATCACGGTTTATTAATCTGAAGCCTGTGCACTAGTGTTTACTGTATTTTAAACATTCATTTATTTGAAAAGTAGAGTGACATAGAAAGAGACAGAGACAGAGAAGAAGAGAGAAACATCTTCTGTCTGTGGGTTCATTCTTCAAATGTCTGCAATAACAACGAGTAGGCTAGGCTGAAGCCAGGAGCCAGAATCCATCAGTCTCCCAAATGGGTGCCATGCACCCAAACACTTGAGCTGTCATCTACTAAGTCCCAGGCACATTAGCAGGAAACTGGATATGAAGTGAGGTTGGTACTCAAAGCAGGTACTCTTATGCGGGATGCAGTCAGTAAGCAGCAGCTTAATCCACTGTACCAAAGCAGCTCTGCATAGAATTTATGAAGTGACATCTTTAAAATGCTGGAAAAAATGAAGATGAATCCTCTCCACAGAAAATGCTTACAACTAAGTCTTGCAACAGCATTGATTTTTTTTTTTTAATTGGAAAGGCAGATTTTACAGAGAGGAGAGCAGAGAGAAAGATCTTCCCTCTGTCCACTGGTTCCACTCCCCAACTGGCCGCAACGACCGGAGTTGAACCAATCCGAAGCCAGAAGCCAGGATCCTCCTCCAGGTCTCCCATGCAGGTACAGGGTTCCAAGACGTTGGGCCATCCTCGACTGCTTTCCCAGGCCACAAGCAGGGAGCAGAAAGAAAGTGGAGCAGCCAGGATACAAACCAGCATCCATATGGGATCTTGGTGCATGCAAAGAGAGGACCTAGCCACTAGGCCACCACACCGGGCCCAACGGCATTGATTGTCAATAACTCTAGAGCAAGTGCACTTTGAGATTTTTGACGCAAAGAGAGGAGAGTCACGTGGAGCAATGAAGAACAAGGGCACGAGGGTTTATCGTGCGAATCCTCAGCCTGCAGTGTTGGCATCCCATATAGTTCCAGTCCTAGCTGCTCTGCTTCCAATTCAGCTCCCTGCTTAAGACCTGGGAAAGCAGCAGAGGTTTTTTCTGACATGTTTTTTCTTAGACTCCTGAAGACCCGTGGGAGACCCAGAAGAAGCTCCTGGCTTCAGGTTGGATCAGCCCTGGCTGTTATGGCCACGTGGGGAGTCGCCAATGGATAGAAGGTCTCTCTGTCTCTCCCTCTGTCTGTCTTTGAAACTCTGACTTCTATGTAAAAAATAAAATAAAGCATTTAAAATGGAAAAATGAAGGTGCTGTTGCCACAGGCCAATATGTTGTACTCTGAGGGTTATAGTTCTCCTGACTCTTAGATTTAACCAAATACCTTCTATTGATTGATCCACTTCCTAGAGTGCGTTCCCTTTAACAAAGGCAATCTGCATTTTTTCAAAAAACAGTTGTCCCTTGGTGGAGTTGGGGACCACACAGGAAGCACTGTGGGAAGGACCCCGGAATCAGCACAGCTGTCCTCTTCTCTGTTTGCGCTCTACCCGAGTAACCATGGTCTAATTGCTCGGCCCCTCTCAGCCTCTGCTTCCTATTAGTAAATTGAAACCAATAACTTGGCTCTCTCGCACCACACACACACACACACACACACACACACACACACACACACACACACAGAGTTGAGGAGGCAGCAGAAATCCCAGTTTTGCTCTTTCCCCCTGCCTCAAGCACATGGGGGGATATAAACTTTAGTTGTCCCCCCTTTCCCACCCCTCCTTTTACCATCACCCCATAGAGTTAGGAGATGGGTGCAGAGGCGAAGCAGAGAGGTCTGCGTGGTAGAGGTCAGAGATATAAAGCAGTGAACTGAAATCAGTCAGTCCTCGACAGTTTTGAGAAACCATAAGCTCAGAACTCTAACTCATTTGATCTAACTTCATAAGTCACTAAAATCCTGGTGCCTTTTCTGCCGGTAACATTGCACTCACTACCGGAAAAGCCGCAGACATTCTGGACACAGACGCCACATACTATTGTTGAAGCCTGAAAGCAGAGGTGGGTAATTTTGAGAAGGGCGGCGAGCAAGCTGTCTGCTCTTGCTCTGCTGTAGTGCTATGGGTGGACAGAGAGAACAAGCAAATCTCACATGTGATTGACAGAAATGAAGAAAGTGCGGTGAGTTACACAGACTGACTCTGAAACTCGTCATGTGCTAATACAGAAACAAGCAGCGTGCTGTGGCACATCCAGCCACGGACTGAAGAATGGATTACTTCAAAAATGAAATATATTCATGCATTAAATTCAATTCATGGGTTTCTAATACAAGGCAAGAGATGCCAGCAAAATATGTGTAGCTTACTGTTTACAGGGAGCTATGTTCCTTCCTTTTGTGCTTGAAGATTCTTCAACATGTGTTTGTTGAGAACTGCATTTCCTGAGCTTTTCTGAAACTCCCACGGTACTTGTGATGCAAGTGCTTCAATAGATTCTCAGAGAGGATCTTGATGGGATTCACAGGGAGGAAGTTTAATTCTCATTCCTCTGGGATACAGACGCAAATTGATCAAAGGAAAGAATGCCATGACCTCAGTCCGGGAGGACCTCGGAAGCAGTAGGCTGCACTGTGGGATGTTTGCGGGAGCAAACAACACGCAGCTATGAAGAACTCAGTGTGAGATCCACAGGCCCATCCCATCTCATTTATTTCCAATCCACTTGTCTACAGAACCAAGTTCAAAACAACCGGGAGTTCTGGCAGACAAATGGGTTACAAAGCAGAGAGAAGGAAGATAAACAATTTGCCTTTAAGTGAATGCCCTTTGAATTAGCTATTTCTCAACTCTGAAATGCTTTGGATAAGGCAGTATACTACATAAGACAAAACTTCTGCTTATAGGTGGAATAAAAGAGACTGAATTTGTCCTCCTGCCTTAAATAAAAAGAAAGCATAACAAAATCCATGACTGAGTTTCACACATCAGATCATAGGCAGTGCGACCCTGGGATCCCCGGGAAAATACTGACTCACTATAAGTGATGCAGGCAGCCTTCAGACCCCTGGCAGAGAGAGAGCACCCAAAGAGAGTTGCCTGCACTCTCCTCCCCTGAGGCTTATGAAGTTCAGAGGATGGAGATGAGAGCTCAGAATAAACCAGAAGGCAGCATGAGCTGGAAGGCAACTAGAGCCAGCAAAAGAACTACGAGCAAAGGAACTACATAGTAAGAACCCCAGGTCTCTACAGAGAAGGCTTCACAGGTTTTTGCTTGAATATTGTTAAGAAATGATCAGAGATGAGAAAAAAAGATTTGCCAGAAATAAATGCACAGAATGGCTTCCAAAGCTCACCCAGGGTTGGAATGGTCTGTGCCTCACCAACGTTAAAGATGGAACAGCAGGTAGAATTCACAAAAGGCTATTTCCTAAGGAATACAGTTGAAGAAGACCTAGACTGCAGGCTGTTCTGGACCTGCCCTTGCAAAGATTAAAAGCGAATCAAAGAGACAACTGATTTGAAGTCATTTGGTGTACCAGAACAAAAAGCAACGAAGTGTTTTCAAAAATACAACAAAATCTAGCAAGAAACAATATAAAATTCACAACGTACAGGATCTAAGAAAACATTACAAAACGGGCCCGGCGCGGTGGCGCAAGTGGTTAAGTCCTCGCCTTGCACGCCCGGGATCCCATATGGGCGCCGGTTCTATCCCGGCAGCCCCGCTTCCCTTCCAGCTCCCTGCCTGTGGCCCCGGGAAAGCAGTCGAGGACGGCCAAAGCTTTGGGACCCTGCACCCGCGTGGGAGACCTGGAAGAGGCTCCTGGCTTCAGATCGGCATAGTATCAGCCCGTTGCGCTCACTTGGGGAGTGAGTCATCGGACAGAAGATCTTCCTCTCTGTCTCTCCTCCTCTCTGTATATCCGCCTTTCCAATAAATATAAATAATAAAAATAAATCTTTAAAAAAAAACATTACAAAACATAAAAAGAACTAAGGAAATGGGTTGCATTAACAGTGGGAAAATCAATAAATAGAAATAAGCAGAGACATAACTGAGGGAATGGGTCCAGCAGACAAGGATATCTAAGACAGCAAAAAGCAGTAAGATAATAAACATTTATAGCTAGATCCATAAATACAAACTATTTGGGATGCGAGCCTGGCACAGAAGTGACAGTGCTAACTGGACTGTGTGCATCCCGCAGTGGAGCCCCTGGGCTCAGGAGCAGAAGCGTTCAGAAAGCCTTCTACCATCATCCTACTCCCGTTTGCAGGGAGCTGGATTGGAAGGAGAACAGCTAGGATTCAAGCTTCTGGCTCTGACTTCCTACTATGGTTAACCCTGTGAGGCAGCAAATCATGGCTCAAACAGTTGAATCCCCTTCACCGGAGTTCCAGGAGGTGCTTCTTGAATTCGGCTTAGCTTTGCCCCTATCTGTTGTGGGCAGCTAGAGAATGAAGCAAGAGATAGAGCTCTCTTCTGTGTGTGTGTGTGTGTGTGTGTGTGTGTGTGTGTGTGTGTGTGTGTGTGTGTATACTCACCCAGGGAGCTGAATGATAAGTGGATCAGCTGGGACTTGAACCAACACCCATACAGGGTGTTGGCACTGTAGGCAGAGGTTTCTGTAGCACAGGACTAGCCCCTGTGACTCAAGAACAACACTTATTCTGCTGCTGCTGCTGAGTATTTTGTAAATGTCACTGAGATCACTATCAACAGTCAGTGTCACTCAGATCTTCCATAATTACACTAATTTTCAGTTTCTTTGTTCTATAAATTATTAGATAAGTACAATTGAAATTATTACGTCTTGTTGCTAAACTGACTTCCCTATCATTAATACCTTTTGTACATTTTTTTTTCCAAAAGAGAGAGAGAAAAGTCTCTGACTTATTGGTTCACTCCCCAAGTTTCAACAAAAACCAGTGCTGGATTGGGCTGAAGCCGGAAGCCAGGAACTCAGTTTGGGTTTCCCGCATGGGTGGCGGGAACCTCAATACTTGAACCGTTATCTGCTTTCTCCCAGGGTGTGTGCATTTGCAGGAAGTTGGAATCAAGCATAAAGCTGTCAATCAAAGCCCAGGCACTCTGACAGGGGCTGTGGGCATCCCAAGCAGTGTCCTAATTGCTAAGCCCCTCTGTCATCATAAATAAAGCAGTCACCAAGACAGAGAATACTGTAGGCCATGAAGTAAGTGTGTGTGTGCACATGACAACAAAAAAATAAGTGAAAGAAGACAAAACATCACCAACATCAGCAATAAAAGATAAATCATCACTACAGGTCTTACTCTTAAGAGGATAATAAGGGAGGGACAGACATTTGGCGTAGTGATGAAAATGCCCATTAGAATGCCCACATCTCACAGTTCTTGGCTCTATCTTCCAGGTGATGCAAACTTCAAAAGGCAGAACTCCGGTCGTTGGATTCCTGTCCCTCACACAGGAGACCTGGATTGAGTCCCTGGCTCCTGGCTTGGCTTGCCCCACTCCTGCGGGCATTTGGAAAATACACAGTAGTGCACACCCTAATAATTCTTAAATTTTAGGAAAATATAGAGAATTATAAATTTTATGTTGAAAATTCAACAACTTAGATCAAATAGAAAAATCATTTCAAAGACATAAGCCATCAAAACTCATTAAAGAACAAATGAATGGGAGCCAGCGCAATGGTTAGCAGCTAATGCTGCTAAAATTAGCACCTGCCTCCCCTATGGGCTGCAATTCCAGTGCTAGCTGCTCCATTCTGATCCAGCTCCCTGCCCACAGCCTGGAAAAGCAGTGGAGAATGGCTCAGGTGCATAGACCCCACACCCACATAAGAGACCCAGAGGAAGCTTCCAGCTCCTGGTTTTGGATCAGTTCACCTTTGGACAGTATGGCCACTTGAGGGGTGAAAGAGTGGATGGAAGATCTCTGTAAAACTGTCAGATAAAAACAAATAACTCTTCAACAAAGAAGAAGAAGTAGAAGAAGAAGAAAAAACAGATAGCCTGAAGTGCCCAATTTAAAATAGAGAAATTCAATATATGAAGGAAACAATATGGAACTTACTCATATAGTCTTACCCATTTTCCTGTAGCCCTTGAAACTTTTTACCCTAATTAACTATGTAAAGATTGTCAAAAATATAACAAAAACTGGGAAAAAATTAAATAAAATGGGGAAATTCAATTCATAGTTTAAATTATTCACATGAAGAAAACTGTATACAAAAGCTCCACTGATGAATGAAAATTCCAATTATCTAAGGTATAAGTAATACAACGTTAACCCTAATAATTCCAGAAAAATAGGAGAGGAATAAATGCTTCTCATATAAGGTCAACATTATCTTAATACCAAAACTACACAAAATAACATAAGCAAAAATCACAGACTACTTTCCACTAGAAACATAAACGTCAAATATTCAGCAAGTTGTAAAGCATCAAATTGGCCAATGCAAAAAGTTGCTGGCCAAATATTTTTTTAAGATGTGTTTATTTATTTTCTTGAAAGACAGAATTGCACAGAATAGGGAGGGACAGAGAGAATCTCCCATCTGCTGGTTCAGCCACCGTATGATCACAATGACCAAGCCAAAGCTCTTCAGCAGCATCTCCAGGTCTCCCGCACCGGTGCAACAACCAAGCACTTGGACCATCTTGTGTTGCTTTCTCCGACACATTAGCAGGGAGCTGGATCAGGAGTAGAGCAGCCAAGACTCGAACTGGCACCCATAGGGGATGTAGGCACCTCAGGTGATGGCTTTACCTACTATGCCATAACACTGACCCCAAAATGTTAGTATCTTATAACCAAGTCAATTCATCCCATGAATGCAAATTTTAACATTCAGAACCAATTATAATCTAATTCACTATTTTTAACTTGAAAAGAAATATCACAATTTCATCTCAACAGATTCAGAAAGGGCACTTGAATAATTCAGCATTCATTTGTGGTGAAGGCTCTCACCAAACGAGAGATGGAAAGAAATGTTCTCAGGTGAACAAAGAACAGCTATAAAAATTCTCAAAGAGTGTGTGAGCTCTTAATCGTGAACACCAACATGCTTTCACCCTAAAATTGGGGACAAGGTGGACTTGTTTCTCTTATAGACCCCCCCAAAAATACAGATGTGTACTGGATAGAAGACTTGTAACCTTAAAATGCAATAATAAGAATATAAAACAAAAAATTGGGATAACACTTTGCTGACAAAAATAATTAAGTTGCAAACACACATAGGAAAAGATGCTTAAAGTCATTCTTCTTCAAAGAAATAACATATTAGGGCCTGGCATGATGCTTCCATGGCTCCATTTTCACCTTGCAAGGCCTGGGATCTCATATGGGCACTGGTTTGTATTGCAGCTGGTCTACTTCCCATCCAGCTCCTTGTTGGTGGCCTGGGAGTTGGTGGTCGAGTATGGCCCAAAGCCTTGGGACCCTGCACCTACATGCTGGCTCCTGGTTCCTGGCTTCAGGTCAGCTCAGTTCTGGCTATGGTGGCTATTCAGGCAGCGAGCCAATAGATGGAAGATCTTTCTGTTTCTCCGCTCTGTAAATCTGATCTGCTTGTCCAATAAAAGCAAATAATTTTTCATAGAAAGGAAGTAACACATTAAAATGCCTACATCCCATCACACAAGCACAAAGGCTAAAATTGTAAGACCGTGCTGAGTAGGATGACAACAAAGATATGGAAACGTTGGAATCCTTATTCACTTCTGTCAGAAACTCAAAGCGGTAGAACTACCCTGTGCAACAATGTAACGACTCAGCAATCCCTTTCAGGAATTTATCTGAGTGAAATAAAGATTTACTACACAAATGTTCATCACAGTTTTATTCACATCAACCCAAAACTAGAGTAATCATAGACATCCAAAAACCGTTGAATAACTAAGTTACTGTATATTCATAGAACTTGCAACATATCATATTCATAGAACTTGCAACTGTAGCATATTGTATTGCATTATGCAGTGAAATGTCAGAATTTATTCTTCCTGACACATTATACGCGCTGACTAATGTCTCCTGTTTCCCACCCATGCATTCCCCATCCTCAATCCTCCAGCCACCATCCTGCTCTCTTCTATGAATTCAACCTCAACTTTCTTTTTCAAGATTTGTTTATTCATTTTTATTGGATAAGCAGATTAACAGAGAGACAGAATGATCTTCCATCCACTGATTGACTCTCCAAATAGCTGCAACGACCAGACCTGAGTCAATTCGAATCCAGGAGACAGGAGCTTCTTCCAGCCCCTACCTCAATTTGGGTCTCCCACATGAATGAAGACAGTTACAGAAAGAAGAGACAGAGAGAGAGAGAAAAGGAGAAAGATACCTTCTTTACATTGGTTCATTGCAAGAACGTCCACAATGACTGCAGCTGAGCCAATCCAAAGTTAGGCACAAGGGGCTTCTTCTGGGTCTGCCACGTGGGTGCAGGGGTCTAAAGGCTTGGGCCATCCTCTGCTGCTTTCCCAGGCCATCAACAGAAAGCAGGACAGGAAGCAGAGCAGCCAGAACACAAACCAGTGCCCATATGGCGTGCTGGTGCCACGGGTGAAGCCTACCATGCTACAGTTCTGGGCCCTGTTATTTGAACTTGATTCACCTTGTATCTCTCAGAACCCAGTTTCCTGATATGAAAAAATATGTCATATAGGTATCCTTGGAAGCACTAAGTGAAATAATGCTTTTATTTTAAAAATCAGCAAATTAAATCTGTGATTAAAGCCATTGTGCATATGTGGGTTTGTTTGTTTGTTTGTTTTTAAGACAGAATTGAAAACCACCTCTTTAAGAATACCTCTTTAAGAATCTGACACGGGGCAGAGAGAGACAGAACTTTCATTTCCTGAAAACTGCCTAAATATTCCCAACAAGTGGCATTTGGCTGAGCTGAAGCTGGGAGCCCTGGACCTCCCATATGACTTGCTGGGGAATCAGTCAGTGAACCATCTTCTTGGCCTTCCAGGGTCTGTGTTAGTGGGAAGCTGGGGTCAGCAGGCGGCACCAGGAATTGAACCCCGGTACTCTGATATGGAATGTGGTATCACAATTGGCACTTCAACCACCAGGGTCAATGCCTGCTCCTCTAGGAACTGTTTGAGGTTCTCTCAGGTAACAGTTAATCCTTGTAACCACGAATTTATCATCCTCCATGACTCATGCTAACTCTGCTCACCTTGTCAAACTGTAACTGATGCCCACAGTGCTTTAATCCTCATATTCTGTTTTGAAATCCACATAAGAGTCTATCAGCTACTAGGAAATAAAATCGATGACAGTGGAAGAATTGGGGCTTTATTCTAACCAAGGCTCATTAGTTTTATTATCCTCCATGGTTACTTATTACTTAACTTTGACCAAGATATTTGATCTCTTTTATCTTACTTTCTTCAACTATAAAATTATGGACAGTATAGCTACCAATAAGATTGATGCTAAGATTCCTAAAGAAATAAATTGTTCTTCCACTAGACTATTGTTCATTACTGTGAACCTCCCACAATTGCTACACTGTACTTACTCTATACCATGGGTTTTAAATTGCTGAATAAATTAGTATGTGACTAATTAAAAAGAGAATTTAACACTTTTCACTCATAACCTTTTCTTGTTTGCGTATGTCCTACTTGAGGCCTGCCATTCTTCCCAAGGGAAATCGCAAAGCGTGTTCATCACAAAGTCAGCTTAGCTTAGCGTCGGGTTCCTGAGAATGACTGAGAGGTGATGGTACAGATAGATGATAGGTAGAACATTTTTAAGTCTTACTGTTTTTTGGATGTTTTCAAGTCAGTATTAGATATACCTGTACATGTCTTTATTTTAAAGTAATGAAACTAGCTGTTGTCAGCCACATCGTGGCCTGTCTCCTGGCCACTTCCTCACAGAGCACCCCGTAGATCTCCCTTTGGTCACTGTCCCCTGGTAAACCTTTGTCCCTGCCAGCAGTGCTGGCCTTAATTGTTCCTTTCCTGTGACATTGCTGTCTGTCACATGGGAGATCCTTTATCTCTCTGTCACTTTGCCTTTCAAGTTGATGAAAAATAAAAACAAGTGTTTTAAAAATGCTTCAAAGCAAAAAAGTAATAAAGCCAAGGAATGAACCTCAGATCTGGTACATAAGGAAACCATCCCTTCCCCTACAGCAGCAGCCTAAACACCTGCCTTAAAACACATAGCTGAGTAGAAGTAGACCCATCAGCTCATCTCAGTCATAAAACACATACAAATTCTCAAAAGGTTGTTTAGCTTCTCTCAGCAATAAAGAGTGATGGGCTCTCTTGATAGTGGCCACTCCACCAGGCCTGTAGTTGCCTGGGCAGAAATTTTTCCTGAGAGATGAAAGTACCAGATTAGAAAGAATTGGGAGGGAGCCAGTGTGAAAACCAGGAGACCTGTGAGACAAGAGTGAGTTGCAAGGCAGGCCCTGTGCTTGCCAAAGTGCAGGTTCCAAAGTGACACCAACTGCATTGAACATTGAATAGGAAAATTTACCGTGAACAAAGGCATGCAAATGTCAGACCTAAATGCCAAACATATTTAGATACCAAAGAATAGGCTGAACTTGGCAAGAAAAATCAAACACGAAAACCAATTCTCGGCATTTCCCTGTTGCAGCCACTGTCAGGCAGCACTTAACAATCAGGAGACAAAGACAGGTTAGTGAGTTCCACTCCCCCCGCGGCAGAGGTCTGTCCCATCAGGTCGAAGGAAGAGGACAGCCCTGACCAAGACATTCGCTCACAGGACTTCCAATACACCAGAGACGCATGTGAATGCGGGCTATTACAGAATGACATTCCTTATGTTGTGTCAAGTTTAAGATCCAGATAGACGGAGATATAGATGTCAGCTCGGAGGACAGGCAGGCTTCATTGTCCATGGACATCACACTGCCAGCACCTGTCTACTCAGCAGGCTGTGTGCCTCACGGTGGAGGGGCACACACCAGATCCTCCCCAGGCTGCAGCGGCCGGAAAGGGGGCACCTCCTCCCAGTCTGTGTCAGCACATGGAGATCAGTCAGGGGAGACCACTTATAATTATTTGATGCAGATGGTCACTTCATTAGCATAGCTACCAAGCAATCAGCCCCAGGGTGTGGAACAGCCTGCCTATCCCTCTTCCTGAGCAAGCCCTCGGGCCACCAGGCAATATATTTTAAACAAAGAACAACTCGCACTCCACCCAAAACAGGGGGCCTGTTCTGTGACACACGCAGTCACTTCTTATCAGTAGTTCTAGAAGAATGATAAATTCCTGGGTGTGCATGACTTAGCACCCAGAGATTCACCCCTTCCTGAATGCAGTTATCATGGGTGGAACTTGGAAGGAGAGCTGGCAGCCTTCTCACCTGGCTCCTTGGAGGATAGAGCATTGCAAATTTGCAGCAGGTTTTCTATCTTTAAAAACGGGCTCTTGGGAAAATCCTGGGCTGAGCTGTGTTGGGTCCATGCTCTTGCTTCCACAGCTCACTTGCCCCAGCACAAAGAAAGGAAATCAGGAAGAGAGAACTGCTGGAGACTCAGGACTCTGAACTGTCCTGCATGCTTGCTTGCTTCCTTCCTTTTTCTTTCTTTTTTTTTGACAGACATGACAGATAGATATCTCCTGTCCACTGGTTCACTCTCCAAATGCCCTCCATTACCAAGAGTAATCCAAGCTGAAACCAGACTGCAAGAAAATCCATCCTGATTTACCACGTGGCTGGTAAGATGACCCAGCTACCTGAGGCATCACTCGTGCCTCCCAAGGCATAGGTTAGCAGGAAGCTTGAATCAGAAGCAGAGGTAGGACTTGAACTCGGAGATGCTGATAGGCAAATCAAGGATCCCAAGTGGTCATTTAATCACTGTGTCAAACTCTTCTCCGTGCACTCCGCATTTTGAAGTGAGAAGTGAATGTCGGAGACACACGGGAGCCGTGGGTTTTCAAACATTGTCAAACACCTCACTGTACAAAGAACAACTTCGCATGGATTCCAGTATTTAGACCAGGAAAAGCAACACTGCTTTGAAGGAGAGTTTGAAGCCCCCAGGGTCCTCCCCTCGCATCCCCTCCTTTTCTCCCCTTGTCTCAAGCTGCCCCAGAAGAGTTTCAGGTTGTTGAACTGCAATCCTGAATGACCTGAGAAGCCAGCAAATAAAAACAGCCAACAGGAGCCCTGTCACCCCAGGAAAACAATGGACCTTGTCCTAGGTCGAAGTGTGTGAGCTCTTCCAAAGTACCCCAAAAATAAAATAAAATAATGTAAAATAAAAATTAAAGTCCTCCTGGCTTATACTCCAGGGTCCCTACTGGTGCTGCCAGATCCTGCTCCATCTCTGAGCCCACAGATCCGGGCGTGTGAATTCCAAAGTCACTACTTCTTGGACAAAGACTGATTCATTTCATCTGCAGCTCCAAGTTCTCTCACACATAAGATCCGCACAGAGGAGTTACAGCCCACAGGCCACCCCGCACAACACAGCCCACCGAGTCCCCTTACAAAATCACTGACTCGTCACCACCTGCCTTCCAGCTCCATGCCGCCTGGAGCACTGGTCCAACTCACACTGGGCTACAAATCTTCCAGGCAATTGATAAATGAGTCCCCTTTTCCCAGGGGAAAAGAAAAGCAGAGTCAAATGTTTGGGGCTGATCAATAGGTACACACCATGTGTAAGAACACGGGGCTCCCACCTTCCCTGACCAGGATTTTTCTGCCTGACTTATGTAAATAATTGCACTTTGTCTGACCTCCGAAGACAAGGAGGAGAAAATCGTTCCTGCTTATAAATGAAAATTTGTCCCAAATGCTTGATGATAAACTCTGTACACATTGAAGTCTGCTAACGAAAACTTTAAATAGCCCCTCAAGAAAGTGCCAACTACCTAGAGAACATATCTTAATCTCAGAGTTAAAGGTTGGACTCTATTTCTAGGTGCCCAATGTTCAGTAATGCAGTGGCCACACTGATTAAACATTTCTTAGAAGGTTCTTTGCTTGGTGCAGCCTCCATGCCGCTTTGTACAGATGAAATCAACATCCAAACCTTTAAAACACACACACATACACACATATACACATACACACACACACACAGTGAGGGCGCAGCGAAGTAGCCTAGCAGCTAAAGTCCTTACCTTGCACACATCAGTTCTTATCCCTGCAGCCCCGTTTCCCTCCCTGCTTGTGGCCTGGGAAAGCAATTGAGGACAGCCCAAAGCCTTGGGACCCTGTACCCACATGGGAGATCGGAAAGAGGCTCCTGGCTTCGGACTGCCTCAGCTTCAGCCATTGCGGCCACTTAGGCAGTGAGTCATTGGGCGGAAGATCTTCCTCTCTGTCTCCCCTCCTCTCTGTATATCTGCCTTTCCAATAAAAATAAATCTTTGGAAAAAAAAAAACCAGTAAATATTTTTGTTTGGAACTTAAAGCTGGAATCATTTAATTAAGTTCAACTAAATTGTCCTATCTCTCTGTGTGCCCCGATGTTCCCAGCACATTCAGAATACCATTGCAGCATCATCTGGGATGCCAGCAAGTGAAAGCAGCAGACAGGAGGATCCAAACAAGACAGACAGGATGTCCCTGGCTCTCTCAGGTCTGGGCTCCCGGTAATGAGAGGCGGAAAATGTCATGTGATAATTGCTCCAAAAAAAAAAAAAAAAAAAAAGTCCTTTACAGAGACAGACAGTAGCATGAGCAAAGACCGATTAATTTCAAAAGGGAAGAGACAGCTGTACATGTGTTGCCTGTGTGTGATCTTAGGCAGGGCCTTATAAATGCCAAGAAAAATATTTCTGCTGGGAAGTACTTTTTAGGAGCAGCATTCTTCCCCTGCAGTTTTAATATTCTCCCTTTTTTCATTTATTTATTCCATCCTCTGGCATTTACTGAGCACCTACTATTTTTCGCGTGTTCTTGCAATCAATGCTTCCACTCATTTCCCTCATCACACTCCTATTCATTGAACAGCCAGCCAAAGATTGAAGAGCTATTAAGTTTCAGACCTTCACCAGGTGCTGGGCAAATCATGAATGAAACATTGACATCTGGTTCAGAGGTCAAGCGTGTTAGTGCTGTGTTAATGTTTAGACGTTGAAGGGTCCTCATGAGCTCCATGACATCACTGCCTCACTGAGCAATCCTGGGAACATTCAGTAAATTAAGAAACTAACAACCTAATGCCATTCTTCCTGTTCCAATGTCGAAATTCTTCATAGCCCAGTGCTGAATATAACATAAGGGAACAAGAAATCGTTTGAAGAGAGGCACTTAGAAGATAACATAGCATCATCCATTCTACCCAGAGATGACAGCAATTTCTATTTTTCTTTGTGCACCTGCAGTCAGACAGAGATGAATAGTGTAGAAGAGAAGTTGGCAGCTCTTTCAGAAGTTTAACATCACTGCCACATCACCCAACAATCCCAGTCTGGGGACTTACTGTGCCTAGAGAGATAAGAGCATTTCTTAACACAAAACGTCTACACGGGTAACCACACCAGTGTTGTTTCTAACAGTCCCAAAGCAGAAGCAGCTCATGTGTCCATCAAAGGGCAAATGGATAAATACAATGTGGCTTATCCATACCAAAGAGTGCTATTCATTCGTTGTAGGAATGATGCGGATGGAGCCAAGTGAAGCAAGCCAGACACAAAAAAAACCACAGACTGTGGGATCATGTTTCTATGAAAATTGGCATGGGCAAATCCAAAGACAGGAAGGAGATTAGTGGTATCCAGGAGCTGAGTGGGAAAGAGGAATCAGGAGAGACAGCTAAAAGCTTCAGTAAAGTAAATCTGTTCTTGAAGTAGATGGTCATGATGATACTAAAAACCACATTTTGAAGTGGTGACTCAGGCCTGGCATAAAGGCTCAGGCGACAAATCCTCCAGTCCATGTCTCAGCTGCTTCATTTCCCATCTGGCTTCCTGCTCATGGCCTGGAAAAGCAGCAGAGGATAACCCAGATCCTTTAGACCTTGCACCTGCCTGGGAGACTCAGAAGTGGCGCCTCACTTCAGGTACACTCAATTCCAGCCATGGCAGCCACTTGGGGAGTGAACCAGAAAATGCAAGATCTTTTATCTCTCCTGCTCTCTGTATATCTTCCTCCCCAATTAAATAAATATAGAACTCTTCAGAATGGTGACTTCCATGTCCTATCAGGTACATCTCGATTTTACAGAGATCATGTTGAATGGGCTGTGATGAGTTGAGCTGCTGGTGGGGTGTGTGCATCCTCCTGCCACACATGAGTCATGGCCAAAGAGCTCCACTGAGGGGCGCCCTGCCAGCTGCTGCTCATTCAGCTGCTCGCAGCACAGAGCAGAGGTCACTCCAGGGGGACCAGCATCCCCAGTGCACAGCACATGGGGGAAGCTCTGGGCAGAGCTCAGAAGCAGGTGGCCCTTACAGTCACCACGCCATGTGCTTTTCTTGAGCAGGCCCTGAGCTGAGTGTCAACCGACTTTGGCTTGGGTCTCAATCCAGACAAGGCTTCGTGTCTTTCAAATGGGCTGATTCTACAGATTCTTGTTGTTTTTTTTTTTTTTTCTTCAGATAAATGAATGGGGAAAAACAAGAGATCATTCATAGTCATTTGGTAGCCAGCGATTTAATTTTTTAACAAATTAAAAATTGAACAAATTGGGCCCGGCAGCGTGGCCTAGCGGCTAAAGTCCTCACCCATATGGGCGCCGGTTCTAGTCCCAGCTGCTCCACTTCCCTTCCAGCTCCCTGCTTGTGGCCTGGGAAAGCAGTCGAGGACAGCCCAAGGCTTTGGGACCCTGCAGCCATGTGGGAGACCTGGAAGAAGTTCCTGGATCCTGGCATCGGATCGACGCAGCACCGGCCATTACACTCACTTAGAATGTGAATCATCGGACGGAAAATCTTCCTCTCTGTCTCTTCTCCTCTCTGCACATCTGACTTTGTAATAAAAAATAAAATAAATCTTAAAAAAAAAATTTGAGCAAATAGCCAGTATTGCGACGTAGATGTTAAGTCACTGTGTGTAACACCAGCATTCCCTATGAGCTCCAGTTCAAGTACTGACTGTTCGACTTTCAATTCAGCTCCCTGGTATTGCAGCTGGGAAAGTAGCATAAGATAGGCAAGTGCTTGGCTGGCCTCTGCCACCCACATGGGAAGGCTGCATGGAATTCCAGGCTCCTGGCTTTGGTCTGACCCAGCCCCTGCCATTGGAGCCATTTGGAGAGTAAACCAGTAGATGGAAGATTTCTCTTTGGCTCTTTCTCTTCCTATCATTCTGCCTCTCAAATAAGTAAATGAATAAATCTTTTTTTAAAACTTTAAGCGAACAGTTATTGAAGGCAGACGTAGAACCAGTGACCACAGGGTCTATCAACTCCGAGATTAATCTCTCCCCTCCCCCAGCTGAAGCCCATCCTTCAAGGACACATGCTTTCATTGGGGACAGACCGGGAGGCCGAGCAGCCTCCTGCTGCCATGGGAAGGTCCTCTGGTCCCTCCCATTTATGAAGCCATAGATCTCTGAAGCTGGAATAAACTTCCAGATCGTTTGGTTCCATCTTCTCCATTTATAAATGAGAAAGCTGAGCTCTGGCCATTTAAGTTTTCTAAACTCCGGACCCAGCTGATGGAGGTAAGCTTCCCTGGGTCCTGCCTCCAGCCCAGCAGCTCTAAGGCTCCTGCAGAGACACCTCCTACACCTGGGATAAGCTCAGTCATCTGAGCCCCCTGCAACATGGAAGTCTTCTCATTAGGGCCTATTTTAAGCTCAAACACAGAAAGATTTTAATAATATGAAAGTCAAAAAAAAAATTAAAGATATCATTGGACAAAATAAGCGCTGCAGTTCAAATTCTTATCTTAGTTGTCTTAAACTGCGAAACCATTTCTTACTATCATAGTACTTATTTCCCAGGTGAAATTATTTTAAGTTTTTGTAACTTAGAATTTTGGATTGAAAGTGAGAAACAACTCAACTTGATCAGGCTTATAAACAAAAGGCGATGTATTGGGTCCAAAACAGTAGCCTAGTAGCTAAAATCTTCCCCTTGGGCCCGGTGTGGTGGCCTAGCAGCTAAAGTCCTTACCTTAAACGCACTGTGACCCCATATGGGCACTGGTTCTAATCCTGGCAGCTCTACTTCCCATTCAGCTCCCTGCTTGTGGCCTGGGAAAGCTGTAGAGGACAGTCCAAGCCCTTGGGACCCTGCACCCGTATGGAAGACCTGGAGGAATTTCCTGGCTCCTGGCTACAAATCAGTGCAGCACCAGCCGTTGTGGTTGCTTGGGAAATGAATCATTGGATGGAAAATCTTTCTCTCTATATCTTCTCCTCTCTGTATATCTGACTTTGTAATAAAAGCAAACAAACAAACAAACAAAAAAAGTCCTCCCCTTGAACATGCCAGGATCCCATATGGTTGCTGGTTCTAATCCCAGCTGCTCCATTTCCCATCCAACTCCCTTTGTGGCCTGGGAAAGCAGTTGAGGACGGCCCAAGGCTTTGGGACCCTGTGCCTACATGGGAGACCCAGAAGAGGCTCCTGGCTCATAGCTCAGCTATGCTGTTTGGCCACTTTGGGAGTGAACCAGCAGATGGAAGATCTTTCAGTATCTCCTTCTTTCTGTTTATCTGCCTTTCCAATAAAAACAATAAACAAATCTTAAAGCAAACAAACAAAAAAGTCAGTGTGCTGGCACACAGAGGTAGACTTTAGCCAAGGTTTTATTGGACTTCAAAGATGTCACCACAGGCTTTCCATCCCTTTCTCTGTTGCCTCTGCTCTCCTCGTGCTCCAAGGAGCACCCACTTCAAAACTCATACTCAGCTGCAAGACAAGCCGGCAAGCAGCAGGTGTCCAATTTCCTGAGAGCTCCAACAAGACAACTGGGTCTCAGGGCCCACGAGTCTATTGTCCTTCCTTCATTATGTACTCACATTTTCATCCCTGCTGTGATACTGCAGATAAACTAATAAGAAGCCATTGAACTTGGAGTAGAATATGCAATTGTTTGCCCTGTATTTATTGATAAAGAGATCTCAACATGAGATTCCACTTTCTAAAGAGTAGCTTTTCATTCAACTCAAATACCAAAGACCCACTAAGGAATGGGGGAAAGGAGGGTTACAAGAATCCTCTCCTAGGTCTACACAATATTTTCTTTAGAGTAAGATTATTCTCTAGAGGTTTACATAGCTAGTGATGATACACAGTTTGAGATCTTGAAATTGATCCAGAATGGAAGCCAACTAAAGCCGCCCACTATCTGAGATGATTCATCAAAGCCAGAAAGCGGGTCACGTCACCTCCCCACAAAAGGAAATTGCTGGAAAACATCTTATTTTTATAGTGTCATTTGGCTTAGCAAGTACTTTCATGTCACTCAGGGTCAGCCACAGGCAAAATATGTAAAATAGGCAAAGTTGGATCCTCACAACTAGTAATACCGCATGTGCCAACCTCCTCATTCAGGAACATCCTTCAGCACGCTGGACCCTTCCCACACTCCCACCGTATACCTGATGTTGGTCCCAAATACCTAGAATCCCCTCTTTGAAGCCCAAGATTCTTCTCTCCTAGAAATAGTTAACCATGGAAGAGCTACTTTCTGAAGGCATTTATGGGGTGAGATGGACATCTGATGCTTTATGGCTGCCATGTGTCCCCATGAAGGGACTTCCTTATTCCATGCAGTTTGGGGCAGGGCAAGGGGTGGATTGAATGCATTTCAAAAAGGAAAACCACTTCCGTCCAAAGCTGGGCAGAGTTGTGAATCAAAAGAGAAGACTATGCAACCCATGTGTGGCCAGTCAAAACCCTTCTGAGAGATTGCTATGAAGAATGAAAAAAAGAATATTTTTTATTAAGCTATACAGCCATGTGTTATAATAACCACATAAGCCAGATGCTGACAGTGCCCATATTTGGGGATGAGAAATAAACCAAGCCAGAACAGAGGAGAATAGAAAATGATAGAAAATCCAGCGCCTAGGCGTCAAGAAATAGTTACCAACTTCATTGGAATTCCATCTTTTATTCAGAAGTACAGATACATAATTCAATGTATTTTCACTTCACTTTCTACCAATGTTTAGATCTATGATTCTAAATAGAAGAATGGTGGACTTGTGATTGTTGCTGAAGGACTATACCATTGTTACAATATCGGTGGAATAGTAGGGTAGAAAAGAAATTTCTAAGCCTAAGGAACTATATCATGATGGGGGCAGGGAATGAGTAACCCACTAACCCTGCCCCCCCCCAAAAAAAACAATCCTGTTGGCATCATTCAGAGCTGAGGTGAGTCAAACTTTCACCCCTAGACCTTTTACCAACACCCTAAAACGCTGTTTTTCGCTAGGTTAGCCAAGTCATTTCTCTTGCTTACAACGAAAGAATCTTAAGTGATACAACAGATTATCAAAAAGTATGAGATGTCTTCAGGCAAGCATTTGATGCACCAGTTAAGTCTCAGTTTCAGACAACCGCCTCCCATGTCAGAGTGCCTGCTCCTCCACTTGCCACTCAGCTCCCTGTTAACGTGTACCATAGAGGCAGCAGATGCTGGCTTAAGCACTTGAGTCCCTGTCGCCCACATGGGAGACTCAGATTAAATTCCAAGATCCTGACTTCAGCCCAGCCACATCCCAGCTGTCCTAGGCATTTGGGTAGAGAACTCATGGATGAAAGAATGAACTCTTCTCTCTCTCCCCGCCAACCTGAACACACCAAAAGAAAATAAATAAATAGTCATAATAAAAGATGCATAGATATCAACATACCTTACAGAATCACAGTGGAGGTGGTTCATGGACATATGACCCAGGTAAGAAATCCAAAATCTAGCTATCCACAGCACAGGTTTCTGAGAGCTCATAGCATCCCAGCTCTTTGTAACTGGCTCCCTGACCCTCCTACCACCGGGTACGGCATCACTGCACATGCTGTGAAGAAGTTAGACAACACTCCAAAGACTTGATACTGTCAGGGATTCAATCTAGAGACCAGAACCAGGGCACCTGATTTGATAACCAGAGATATAATGACATCCAAAATGACACTGGAACCTCCAGTGGAGAGCTAAGGTAGGGTTGAATTTCAATGGCAACATGGTGTATTTAAAGCTGTAGAAGATACATTCACAAAGGCACATGCCAATGATGACACCAGAAAAGCTTTCTTCTGCTTAATATAGAAATAAAAATGTGGGAAACCGGTTGCTGACAGAGAAGTTTTATTTGCAAAGGGAGCAGGTAAGCCGGGAAAGAAGAGGGAGAGATAGGGAAAGCACCTCCCAGGAGAAAGCTGGGAGATGGAGAGAGGGAGATGGAGAGAGGGAGAGACACCAAAGGTTTCAGGAAGGATCCTGGAGTTTTAAGCCTTCTCTGTGTTGGGCAGAAACCTACAGGTAAAAGATTCCCCATTGGTGGTATCCCAACCAGTTAGGAAATGGGTGGGCAATGTTTGTGCCACCCACTGTTAGGTGTGGCCAAGATTTCAGCAGACTCGGATGGTCTCATTGGACATTGCCAAGTACTTTTCCCCATCCTTTTTCCAACCAAACTATAGTGAAAGGACTCAGAGCTATGATTTCCAGAATGATGTTGGTACAAGGGACAATTGTCCCTTGCAGAACCAGAACGGAGTACAGCTATTCCATCTGCAGAGTGATCCTTCAGTGAGGCAATACTTGATGAGGAGAGCTGCGCACGGCTGAGGGCTACCTGAACAGCAAATCCAAAACCAAGGCCTGCACATCATGAACCCCGAGGGAAGAACCAGGGTAAAAACTCCACTAGAACACAATAGGACACGGAACCCTGATAGAACACTGAATAGGAAGCTGTTACCCTCTGTCTCTCTCCAGGTCCCTGACCTGGTCCCTGAGCACTCCAGGAGCGGACCCTCAAGTGGGCAAGTAAGATCAATACAAATGAAAGGCTTTCTACAACAAAGATAAAGTTTATTTAGTGAATGAAACAGATGATTCATGATCGGAATTTCAGTAAAAGAGAAATTACTTCTTCCCAGGGTGCTCAGAAAACACTTCAGGGAACAGATAAGAATTGAAGTGGTCAGCTGAGAGAGTTGAACTTAAATGGCAGCAAAAGGGAATTTACAGCAGCAGAAGATACTTCCACAAAGTGCATAGTTAAGAAAGCAAAAGGGCCATTGAAAACACTTTTCTCTGATCCTTTTGCAATCAAACTAGACCTCCTATATCCCATTCCTTGAGGCCTTATTCTTTCTTTTTATCTGATAAGCTAATCCTTGCTAAGGTGCAAATGGATTAATGAATAGCCCTTTCTGAGTAACATATTTGCATTTTAATAGAGACCTTCAGGACATACAGCCTTAAACCAAAGAAATGGCTGCAAATAGCGGTCATTTCTGATACTAGGATGAATTGATAGGAAAGGAATTATAGGGCAGGTAAGTTGGCATTTTTTTTGATCGAGTTGCTCATTTTGTATGAAGAGCTAGTATTCATCTCAGGGTTTGGAATTTAATAAAACTGAAGCCACGTTTCTCATGGGAATACTGGCAGCCACGTGCACAGCTGCCCAAGTAAAGCTTACAAACTTCTGAAATGTTTCCAAACATTCTGTGGGCACATGATAGTTTTAAATGGGCCAGAGTCCCAAAAGTGCAAGGACCTATCATTACTGCTGGAGAAGATAATACATTCCCTTAAACATGCTACTGGGAAGTTTCTTGATTTCAAATGCTCTCAAGTTTGAGAAATCTGAAGAAGCAAGAATTAAGTAATAAAGATACATCACAAAGAAACTTTCTTTATATTATAAGCAAATTTAATAGCAACTGGTCTTTCCACTTTGAGGTTTTTTTGTTTTGCTTTATTAGTGATGGTAGCATTGCTCAGGAAATTGTAAATCAAAAGCAACAATTTTCTTGTTCATATTCGTATTCTCTTATTCTAAACACAGGTCATTGTCATCAAACCCAAGTTAAATGTTACGACGTCACAGGTTTTAGACTCAACATCTTGATGATGTAAAAAAATACGTACAATTATATCAGAGTCCATGCAGGAAAAATCCAGAACTTTCTCTTTGAAAAGACAGGAAAACGTTTGTTGAGATGAATCTCCAGCTTCCCTTGTAATATGGGTAAGTTCTTTAACCTTTCTGGACTTAAATTGTCCCATTAGCAAAACATAGACAATGCCTTGTTAATTCAAAATAGAGTCATCACAACTTGCTAAATGGTCTTTTTTGAAAGAACCAACTGAATGCAAAGTTTAAAGTACTACTTTGTATTATTTATTTCATTACCATTGAGTTTTAAAATATAAAAGAATATATTCCAGGTTCCTGGTGTAGATATTTTATAAAGATTTCAAAAGCAAAGAACCTAATCAAGTATATGTGATACAAAAGCAGGTCTGGATTGAAACACTGTTTAGAGTTAAGCCTGAAATAGCTGTTGTTGGCTATAGAGGAATCTAACGTGATATCATGTGTCCCTGTTCTTGGTATGGTGACACCATTTCAAAGAGTGGGGCTGTTTTTCAGTTCCCAGAGGAGTCAGTCTAAGCTTCTTACTTTCTTTAGAGTTTGCCATATGTACAATTTCAAACCAAACACATTTCTTTTAAAAACCCACATATCAAAATTGCGCACTGCATCTTAATGCTGTCTGGGCCCCAGTATGTAATTTGTTTGGGGGTTTTCTGTTGCTTTTTTGTTGTTGTTGCCTTACTTTGAATAAGTAAATTAACCAATGAATGCCTGAGGACACGCAGCACATGTTCAGGGCTTGTGACACAGGAGGGCATAAAAGCAAGAATGGTAATATCTGCTAATAGAACTTCC
Source organism: Ochotona curzoniae (assembly GCF_017591425.1). Classification (NCBI taxonomy): domain Eukaryota; kingdom Metazoa; phylum Chordata; class Mammalia; order Lagomorpha; family Ochotonidae; genus Ochotona; species Ochotona curzoniae. Next base: position 6,389,144 of record NW_024466218.1, read on the forward strand.
CATCCCACGAGGGGGTTTTCATTTCTTTTGTTTGCACAATTTAAGCAGGCAAAGCTACCCCTTTAAATGACAGGAACCTTTTGTCCCTATGAGATTTCAGTTATCAGGCCACACTCTGTCAGTTTGAAACCATTTCCTTCCCAATTAGCTTGCAGTTGGGTAGTGCGTCGTGCTGTTTTGCGGTTTCTCTACCTTCATTTGACCTTCAGCATCATCTGCAGCATTCTCTGTTCAGCACCAAAAGTCACAATCAAGGCAGAGAGGCACCTGGTGTGTTTGTTCAGAGAATCTGGGAACTACAGTGTCTGTGGTTGACAGTCTTCCTCTGCGCTCAAGATGCTGCGTCTTCCTCAGACTGCAGAGAAGTCTCCCACATACTGAAGGTGTTAGCACCTTTATCTCAGATTCTATCTCTCCTATGCTTATCTTGTTTGAACTGAGGTTTGGGCTAGTTCCCCTGAAGCAAATCTTCTTTAGCTATTTCTATTCCCTTCCTTCCGGTTCCAAAGTGATTGCCTGCAGACAGGGAGCACTGGCTTAAGCATTCCTTCTCGCATGCCTCTCTTTTGACCACAACCAAACCAGTGATTTTTAAAAAAAAAAAAAAACCCACCTGAAAAACACAGAACGGCAATGCAGGTGGAGGAGGGGAAGAACCGGGTCCAGTGCAAATAACCCAGCTCATCCAAAAGGAACCCAGAACAAATGCAAAATAAACACCAGTTTGCCTGGTGCTGCTGCAGTCCGAGGTGGAATCCTCCCAGAATGAAGAGCAGCATCTGATAACAGTCAAGGGCATAATTAAGGAAAGCTTTAAAAGACAAAAGAGATCCGTTGAGAGATGAACCATTCTGCCTACACAAAGGAGCTAATTATTACAGGGAGGTCAGAGTATGCAATTCTCAGGATTTCTTCAAAGCAAAATCTCAGAGCTCGGAAAAACCTGCGGATCAGACATCTATGTGAGCAAAGTGCTATTCACCCCAGAAAGAAAACTGGACAATACTAGCTACGTCATGCCTTGCTAACATTGAGAATCTGCAAGACTATCCTCTACCCTCCCCTTCAATAAAACCATTTAAACAGCATTAAACAACTACACAGCGCTAAATAAAAGTTTGGCCAAAAGGGATGGAGGGACCTTGTCCCTGAATATGTCAGGGTGTTGTTAAGCTGCTGGAAGGGCTATATGAAGTATTCAGAGATCATTTAATATATATTTTTTTTAATAAAATCTTTAAGCTTTAAAATCTTTTTTTTTTCTAAGCAAAAGGGAGAGTTACTTTTGAAATTTGAAAAAGATATACACTTGCTTAAAATGCCTATGTTCTAGCTTCATTGTTGTGCAAGTTAGAAAACTGAGGCCCAAAGATGTCCAGGCAATCACTCAAGATGGATGAAATGACCCTGGAGCCCACGACCCTGGAACCCAGGACCCTGGAGCCCAGCTGCACCGCCCAGAACAGGCTTGGTTCTGGCCACGCCTCATTCGTTGTTTTCCATTCTGCACTTGAAGAATCATAAGAGGCTTACAAAATAACTCTGGCAGCCAAGAAAAGTCTAAGTCCTCCAAACCATTTATTCTGCATTTCGTTGGAAGAATGACTCTTTTGACATGTAAATCATCGACCTATAGCTGGGTGAAAACTCAGAAAAAGAAGAGAAATTGCAATCTGGCTCAAGGAGTGTGCCTGACAAAGAGATAAAGCTAAGGAATGTCAAAGGGTTAAAATGAAACATCCAGGCTCCACAAAGATCCCTAAGTGAGCTTGTTATACTAGGAAGGTTAGCCTGAAAAGGAGCACCACGCGAAAGCGCGTCCATCTGTCAATCGGAAAATGCTCCTGTTAGGGCAGGGTCTTGCATAGCTCCAGCAGAACCAGTAGCCAAAGTGAGGAATTTCCAAGTTAAAGCTAAGGAATGCGGACTGCAGGACAGTTATTTACCAAACCATCATAACTATGGCTGCCCCTGTCAACATCAACTTTCCACCTAGGTATCCACCAGATGACTAAATTTAACAAGAAATATAACACCAAACACCAGCAAGGGCACAGAACAATGCTGCACTGTTGGTGCGATCATCACGTGATCTGAGCATTTTGACATGTTCTGACAGCTTCAACAACTTAACAGACGTCTTCTCTGTGACCCAGCCATTGTATTTCCTGGCTTTTACCCAAGAGCCTCAAAAATGTATTCACAAAAGGCTTATACCAGAATATTCCTAGCAGCTGTATTCATAAAATCCAAAAGCTGAGGAAAGTTACTAGTAGGAAAATGAATAAACAAATCATAGAATATTCATAGAGCCCGGTGCAGTAACCTAGCAGCTAAAGTCCTCGCCTTGCATATGCTGGGATCGCATATGGGTGCCAGTCTAATCCTGGCAGCCCTGCTTCCCATCCAGCTCCCTGCTTGTGGCCTGGGAAAGCAGTGGAGAACAGCCCAAAGCCTTGGGACTCTGTGCCCGTATGGAAGACCTGGAGGCAGTTTCTGGTTCCTGGTTTTGGATAGGCTCAGCTCCAGCCATTGCAGCTACCTGGAAAGTGAATCAATGGATGGAAGATCTTCCTTTCTGTCTCTTCTCTTTATATAGCTGACTTTCCAATAAAAATAAAATAAATCTTTTTAAAAATATTCATAGAACGAAATATCAGCTAACAGTGAATAAACTACTGAGACATACTACAACTTGGATGAAGCTCAAAGCTTGCCGAATGGAAAACTCTCACAGTAGACTGACTGGCAGAAAAATCTGAACAGTGAATCTCTTTGTGGAGGATAGGAGAAGGAAAAAATTGGAATGTTTTTTAAAAAGAGGTAGTTATGAGCCCAGCACGATTGCCTAGTGGCTAAAATCTTCGTCTTGAATGCACAAGGATCCCATATGGGCGCTGGTTCTAATCCCAGCTGCTCCACTTCCCATCCGGCTCCCTGCTTGTGAGTTGGGAAAGCAGTCGAGGACAGCCCAAATCCCTGGGACCCTCCACCCATGTGGGAGACCTGGAAGAAGCTCCTGGCTCCTTGCTTTGGACTGCCTCAGCTTCAGCCGTTGTAGCCACTTGGGGAGTAAATCATCGGACGGAAGATCTTCCTTTCTGTTCTCCTCCTCTCTGTACATCTGCCTTTCCAACAAAAATAATTAAATCTTTTTTAAAAAGAAGGGGTAGTTATTTATTGAAAAGAACAAGTGACAGAGAAAGAAACAGGGATAGAGCGAACTTCCAACTGCTGGTTCACTCCCTAAATGTCCACAGCAGCGAGGCCTGGGCCAGGCCCAGAGCCAGGAGCCAGAAACTCCGTCAGGGCTTCTCACACGGATGGTAAAAAGCCAAGTGTCTGAACCATCATCCACTGGCGAGGCGTGTTAGCAGAAACTTCATCAGAAACAGAGGCAAGGCTCCACCCCAGGCACTCCAGCACAGGATGTGGGCGAGCCAAGCAGCAGCCTAACCTGCTATACCCACTCCTGTACCGGGATCCTACCTCCACAGAAGAGGGCGAGAAACAAGCATGAGTCCTTGGTTCAGCATTTAGGGAGAACTGAATTGACCAACTTACATCGAGGAATGGATGGATGACATATATAAATAGACACATAGATGATAGACGATTAATGATAAAAACACAGTCATCGTAAAAAGTAATTGACAGATTCTAGGTAAATAGTGTATAAATGCTTACTGTAAAATTTCTTTAATTTTGTTGTCTGTATGAAAGTTTGTATAGTAAGTGAGAAAAATAAATCTATTAAGATAGTACTTTTTCAGTATATATAGCAAATTTCTCTCTTCTCTCTTTTCCTCTTTCTTATATACGTATGCACCCATTATCTTATTCTCTGGGCTTTGACAAACCCCGGTGTAAAACTCACTCATTTGAATGTGAACATATCAGTAAAAAAAAAAAAAAAAAAAGCAAGCAAGCAAGAAAGAAAATGGAGGCCTGGTGCAGTGGCCTAGCGGCTAAAGTCCTCGCCTTGAATGCACCAGGATCCCATATGGGTGCCAGTTTTAATCCCAGCAGTTCCACTTCCCATCCAGCTCCCTGCTTGTGGCCTGGGAAAGCTGTCGAGGATGGTCCAAGGCCTTGGAACCCTGCACCCACGTGGGAGACCTGGATGAGGTTCCTGTCTCCTAGCTTCAGACTGACACAGCACCAGGCATTGCGGTCACTTAGTGAATGAATCATCAGAATGAAACATCCTCTCTGTCTCTCCTCCTTTCTGTATATCTGACTTTGTAATAAAAATAAATAAATCTTTAACAAAAAAAAAGAAAATGTTCTCTAAGGGATTTTTTGGCACGTTCAGGAAAATAGTGTGAGCCCTTGAAATGTTTTTACTGTCTGACCAGCTGGAGCTTGGATCTTAGGTCTATTTTTTATTTTTTTAAGATTTATTTATTTCTATTGGAAAGGCAGATTTGCCCAGAGAAGGATAGTCAAAAAGATCTTCCATCCTCTGGCTTATTCCTTAAATGGCCATAACTGCCAGAGCTGAACAGTTCTGATCTGTAGCCAGAGCCAGGAGCCAGGAGCTTCTTCTGGGTCTCCCACATAGGTGCAGGATCCCAAGGCTTTGGGCCATCCTCGACTACCCACCCAGGCCACAAGCAGGGAGCTGGTTGGGAAGTGGAGCAGCTGAGACTTGAACCAGCTCCCACGTTCCAGTGCTTGCAAGGGGAAGATGAGCTTATTGAGCCATTGTGTTGGGCCCAGGTCTATCTGCAAAGCCGCTCATTGTCAAGACCACACATGAGAAGTACCAGCCAGACCCTAACCCGACTCATTAAGAAGCCCCCCAAAAAGATGGCTGATATTCAGCTGGCTTCCATATATCAGGTCTTCGTTTAGGGAAAACTGTGCTTGAGAACTACCCTATTTGAATACATACTGCTTTAACATCCTAACTTCTTCAGTGTTTTTCAAACAGCACAATTGGGAGACGATGTGGGGCTCAGATAAGACAGGACACATCGCATGGTTTGTAGTACTATGAATCACAGCAGGCAAACAATGCTAACACGGAGCAGTCATGTCTCGAGTGCTCCTTGTTTGTGCAGTTTTTCAGTTGTAAACACAGAGACGTGTGCACACACACACCAGTGACTGTGCATCCTTGGGAGGCCGTCCTGAAGGGCAAACTGAACCCTTGTCCATCTGCTCTGTCCTGTCCTCTCCAGGCTCTCCCCCAGCTACTGCCCTGCAGAGCCAGAGTCCTCCATCAGCACTTCCTTGGCCAGCACAGAGCCCCAATTTGCTGAACAATAAGTGTTCTGTTTCTCACAAATATGCTCATGCCAAAAAAAAAAAAAAAGTGCTTGTACCAAGCCAAATTCAAAACCTTCCTCTTGTTTTACTTGACTGCCTGATTCTTAGAGAACAACATACTAAGGTAGGTGCAATTATCCAGAGGCAGCGTCTCATCAAATGCTCCATGAGGAAGTACACAGGCAGCATGTCCTGCAAACCCTGCTGTTACCATGCTGTCTGAAAAATCAAAACAAGGGAGGAGTGATAGTGAGGGATACTGGGAACCGTGGATGAGACCGTGCGCATGCCGTGATGAACCTGCCCTGACTGCTAAGAACATTCCATTGGCAGTTTCATCACTTTGGGACCACTGCCTTTGACTGAAAGCTTTTAGTTGTGAGATCAAAGGACAGCTCACAATAAGCAAGTAGAACTGAGAACGAAGGAAACATAGTCTTTCAGAGAGGATAAGCAGGAAGCTGAGTATCAGCAACCATGTGGCATAAGGGGATAGCCAGCCCCTCCCTGCAGGAAAACCTACATATTGTTTCTTCAACATGGGGGTGGTTTTTATTGAACATTTCTGCCGAGGAACTGAACGTAGCTGGCCATAGTCATTCTACGGCATTACCAGTACCCAACATACTTTCAAGCACGTAAAAGATCTTCAATAACTGATTTCTTGCTTTTTTTTTTTTTTTAAGATTTATTTACTTTTATTGCAAAGTCAGATACACAAAGAAGAGGAGAGACAGAGAGGAAGATCTTGCATCCGTTGATTCACTCTCCAAATGGCCCCAACGGCAGGAGCTAAGCTGATTTGAAGCCAGGAGCTGCGAGCCTCTTCCAGGTCTCCCACATGGGTGCAGGGTTCCAAGGCCCTGGACTGTCCTCTACAGCTTTCCCAGACCACAAGCAGGGAGCTGGATGGAAATTGAGGCCACTGAGTTTAGAACCGGTGCCCATATGGGATCCTGGTGCATTCAAGGCGAGGACTTTAGCCACTAGGTTACTGTGCTTGGCCCATGATTTCTTTAAATAAATTATAAGGTTTTAGGGGCCAGTGCCATGGTGTAAACCTCTACCTGCAGTGCCAGTATTTCATACAGACACCGATTTGTATCCCAGCAGCTCCACCTCTGATTCCGCATCCTGTTTGTGGCCTTAGATAACAGCAGAGAGGGTTCAAGTCCTTGGACTCCTGAGCCCACATGAGAGACCCAAAAGAAGCTCCTGGCTCCTGGTTTTGGACCTGCCAAGCTCTGGCATTTGTGGCTATTTGGGGAGTGAACCAGCAGATGAAAGACCTCTGTCTAAATTGCTGTCTTAACTCTGCCTTTCAAGCAAGAACAAAATTAATCTTTGTAATAAATAATGAGGCTGCAGGGTAGAAGGGCACAGTGTTCGCCTGCCTGGGTTCTGGCTCCTCCAGGGCTCAGATTTGATCTCTGCTGCTTACCAGCTCTGCAATCTTAGACAAACTACTTAATCTCTGTGATTATTTCCTAACTTGCAAAATAGGAATGAGAACAGAACAGCACTCGTGTGAGATTGTGTGAATTTAATAAATGAATCAACGTGAAACAGAAACTGCGTTCGACAAGTGGTAAATTCAATCTAGATGTTAGCTTTTTTTTTTTTTTTTCCAGAACAATTCAGCAGGAATGCAATTTGCATGAAAACTTCCTAGGTCTTCTTGGGAGAAAATATGAAGGAAGTTGTCAGATTAATGTTTGGGCACCTGAATACAAAAACTAAAAAGCAGGCAACTTGTGGAAAAACCAAACAAACAGAGCAACAATTTCAGCCATACCCTGTTATGCTAAGGGCCATTATCCACAATTTGATTTGTTCTTTAAATTGTTGCAGGGTAGACCACAAATGCTGCGATCACAAGACATGTGATTCACTCTCAGACCCTGGATGAAGAATCCAGCTGACTGTCACACAAAGGTGCGCTGGTTCTACTTTTGGAAGGTATGATCAAGTGTCTGTGTTAACAAGGACTTGTCGATCCACATACAAACAGCAAGACTTTTGATGGCCAAAGAGTTGTAATTGGTTGGGATGAGGACAGATATCCTCCAACTTCTCAAATGCCAGAAGACAATTAACCCAGAGGCAAAGCAACCACATGCAAAGTGGAAGTCCGGGAGGAACAGAGCAGAACACCCACGTTGGCTGCTGACGTATGTTCGGGAAATTATATACAGGACCTAGCTTGGTGGTGCTGCTTCAGCCCCTCCCACCCTGTCATCTGCTGAAAGGAGTCTTTTGCCAGAGCTGCCTGTAGGAGACAAGTCTACCGGATTCTTAGTTTCAGAATGCGTAAGTTCTCCTGTGGACAGAAGTAAGACCGTGCTCTCTGGGATCAAATTTCTCTTGATCTCAAGGCCTCTTCTCTCAGAGTAAGGGGAAAAAAAAAAAAAAATTCTGCAGCTCCAACTCTTAAAAGCCAAAGTCTGAAGAGACTTCATGACGCCATGACAAAATGGCCCATGATGAGTTCTTTTTAAGGCATGCGTTCATCCATGACTTATTTTAATAATGTTCATTCTGAAGCCAGTAGGACCAAAACTTGAGTCTGTTGGCTTTCATTAAACTTCTGGCCAAAACATGTCCCTTCCCTGCTTCCCTGCTTTTCAGGCTAATGAAAGGCTTCACCTGGACAGCCCGGTGAGAAGGAAGCCTTAAGGCAGGTGATCCCATTCCGATGGGGCCCATGAGGACGCATAGCTGTCATCAACCAGTTCTGTGATGTCCAGGAAGGCAGTCACTCAGCACCTCACCTGGACGCCTCCCCTTTTCATGTAGAAGAAGCTGCTGGTCCATCGTCCTAGAGGCCATGTGTCCCAGAAGTGGATGCGCCTTCCCTAAAGATGACTATTCCTTGACCTCATTCCTTGAGTTACTCCTGAACTCCCCCTTCGGACAGCAGTTCGCAAATTCTTTGATTAAAAATCATGGGGAACCCCAAAGAGCCTTTGTTTGTAGGAATTACATCTGGCTAAAGTGGAAATTAAAAATTACAATTCAGAAAAGCTTTAAATATTCCTATAATAACGCATTGCATTTATTTTTAATTTTATTAAGAAGGTATAGAGACACAGAGAGAGGCAGACAGACAGGGACTTTCCATCCGCTAGTTTGCTTTCCAAATATCTGCAATAACCAGAGCTTGTGGGGAGCCATGCAGTTGGGTTGGACGGCATGGGTGTGTGATGAACACCGCTCCTCAGTTAGCAAGGCTGCGAGGAGTTTCTAGCTGCGAGGCAAGGCCCGGCAGAATGTCTCTGATCACCTCATTGCTGCCTCACCCATTGTATGGAACTCAATCACCTCTCTGATGTTTCATAGAATTCTTCTGAGGGTGTTGTTGTTTTTCTGCTAATGTGAAGTGATTCCTGTAACTGGTATGACACCTCAAATTGATCTATCATGTTATGATAAAAACACCTATAGTAACGTAAGGCTATGACACACAGTTAAAAGTATACAATAGTACAATTGAGCCCACTATGTTTCCAAACATCTTGTTATGTGCCCACTTTTGTCCTGAAATTTGCCCTAGTATAAGTAATGTTTTCCTTAAGAAATGGCTTGATAATATCCTGGAATAGATGGCAATCATGGAGGTACAAAGAGTTTGTTTACCATGCACCTCGAACTGTTACAACACATGATATGACGCATTTTAGTTTCTTAGCACAAGAAAGCAAAATATGTGGGGCATCTTCAAAAAGGAAACAAAACAAAACAAAACCCCCTCAAAATGGCTTAAATCTCAATCTTATACTGGCACTTATATTTAGGGAAAGAAAAACAATTTATAAAAATTTCTATCTTATATTGGCATTTATATTTAGGGAAAGAAAATAGTTTATATAGATGAAAGGAAGTTTCTTGTAGAGGCCCTCTGTTTGTAGATTAGCTGAATTGCCTTGATCCCTTTCACTGCCCTTTAACAAAAGAGTAAAAAACAATTGAATCAGCACTAGGTGAAGGTGACCGTAATTAATGCATGATTTGATTATAAGCTTTAGCAAAGAATCCATGTTATATGCTTTTATAAAATCCTTTCATTTATGATCTTTTAATTCTGTATTCCTAATATTTTAATCAGTATTAGTTTGTGTTTAGTAAAAATTGATTTTGAGTATAAGTAAACTACTTGTCACTATGTAACTGCATGCGCTGCCAACCGTGGAGTTCCTGGTTTCAGCCAGGTGATTGCAGGTTTCAATGAGTAATGGTTTGTTAAGAATGTTTCCTTTGAAATAGAAAAATATTTTTTAGGATTGCTTCTTGCATTTTCATAACCATGATGCAATGAAAAATGAAACAATTGGATGTTGTGCAAAATTTGTGATGATTTATGTATAAATAAAGAAGGCAACTTTGCTGAGTTGTCCATTATGAGCATCAAGCCATAGTGGTCCGTGTCTTATCTCTTCCTATCATCTCGCCGACCCACGCATCCTTTGCAAGCTCTCAGTCAGCTGGAGCTGGTCTCCGGCAGGAGCTTACCCAGGCAAACCAGGAGCCTGGAACTCCACCCAGCTCACTTACGTGGGTGGCATGGACCAAGGTGCTTCAGCTACCATCTGCTGCCTCCAGGTCTCCCAAAAAGCCAGGCTAGAAGTAAAACAGACAAGACTAAAACCCAGGCACTCCAAAATAAGATGCTGATCTCAGCAATGATTAACCTCAGCACCTAACGCCCATCTCAATCACTTTTTTTTTCTTTATTGGAAAGGCAGATATACAGAGAGGAAGAAAGAGAGAGAAAGATCCTCCTCCCACTGGTTCACTCCCCAAGTGGCCACAACAGCCAGAGCTGAGCCAATTTGAAGCCAACAGCCCAGCGCTTCTTCTAAGTCTCCCATGCAGTGTCAGGGCCCCAAGACCCTGAACCATCCTAAATTGCTTTCCCAGGTCACAAGCAGGGAGCTGAATGGGAAGTGGAGCAGCCAGGACATGAACTGATGCCTTTATGGGATCCCAGCACATGCAAGGCAAGGATTTAGCCACTAGGCTATCATACCAGGCTCTTAATAATTTATTTTAAAGTTATCAATCTAGGCCAGTATGGTGGCATAGAAGGCTAATCCTTCATTTGTGGCACTGGCATCTCATACGGGCACCACTTCAGGTCCTGGCTGCTCCACTTCTGATCCAGTTCCCTGCTAATGGCCTAGAAAAACAGAAACTAACGGCCTAAGTTCTTGGACCCCTGCACCCATGTGAGAGACCCGGAAAAAGTTCCTGGTTCCCACCTTCAGATGGTCAAGGTCGTGGCCATGGCAGCTACTTGGGGAATGAAACAACAGATAAAAGATCTCTCCCTGTCTCCACTCACACTGCAGAGCATGATTTGGGATGGGGGCAGACCAGACCAGGCAGGGCTACATCACCTGTGGGCCTCATTTGAGCCAGATTGGGGAAGGGCCAGATTGGGCTGACTGTTTCAACTGGTGCAAGCAAAAATTAGAGTGGGTGAGGGTTGGCTGGGCTTTGCCACAACATCAGATGGCAGAGGCTGGCACTGGGGGGAGGGGTGCAATTCTGTTAAGTTAAATACCAGAACCACCTGGAGAGTACATGATCTGGAGTAGGAGCGGCTAGTAGGGAGATAGTGGTCACCTCCCTCATGGGTAACCACTGCCACTGGAGAACACGAAAACGAGGACAGGGGCAGGCACAGAAAGGCACCAGCCAGTATGCGTGTGGGCTGGATAGTAGGTTGGTTGGGTTGAACTAGGCTTCAATGCCCATTGACAAGTACCAGGGCTAAATGGGATGTGGGACAGACTGAACAAACCTGCAGTACATACTGGCATGCATGGGAACCAGGGTAGGGGACAGAACTGGTGGGGGTTATGGGGAGTCGCCCCAACTAGGCTGCAGCTCCCACTGGTTTGCGTGAGGACCGAGTATGAAGTGGGCAGGATCAAGCTGGACTACAACACCCATTGGTTCAAGTGGATGACAGGGCTGGAAACAGAACTGACCGAGCAATTGCAACAACCAGCATGTGCATAAGCTGATTGGGGCAACGAACTGTGCCAGATCCTGTGCTGGCAAATTCACACAAGAACCAGGTCTGGGATCACCTCAGACGAAGTTTCTCTGGGGATCCCTCCAACTGAATTGCTGATCTCCAAACCCCAACCAGGAAGAGACTATGTCAGCCTGTGGATTCTGAATAGGTTTCATCGCGATTGGAATGGTGAGATTGGCAGCAATTCAGAACTGTTGAACTATCAAAACTGCTTGAGCAGGACCCTCGGAGCACGCCTCACATTGGGGACCTGGGATGGATGGGAGGCTGGGTGGGGCTTTTCCCTTTGTTTCTCCCCTGACCCCAGATACAGGGAAAAAAAATGATATTGGTGTGGAAGCAATGGTCTTACCCACTTTCCTGTAGCCCTTGACCCTTTGTACCCTAATCAACTAAGATTATTTTTTAAAATTAACTAATTAATTTTTAGAAAAAGCTCTCTCCCTGTCTCTCCTCTCTCTCTGTAATTCTTTGCAGTTGAAATATATATATATATAATATGTGCATAAATATATAGCAGTTAAATATATATGATACATGCATAAATATATAATAATAAATAACAAAGAAATCCATTAGACATTAGCATAAGCAGTATTCAGGTAACATGAAGTATTTCTTTATTTTATTAAAAAATACATTTTTCGGGCCCGGCGCGGTGGCGCAAGTGGTTAAAGGTCCTCGCCTTGCACGCCCGAGATCCCATATGGGCGCCAGTTCTAATCCCGGCAGCCCCGCTTCCCTTCCAGCTCCCTGCCTGTGGCCTGGGAAAGCAGTCGAGGACGGCCCAAAGCTTTGGGAACCTGCACCCGCGTGGGAGACCCGGAAGAGGCTCCTGGCTTTGGATTGGCATAGTATCGGCCCGTTGCGCTCACTTGGGGAGTGAATCATCGGACGGAAGATCTTCCTCTCTGTCTCTCCTCTCTGTATATCTGCCTTTCCAATGAAAAAATAATAAAAATAAATCTTTAAAAAAAAATACATTTTTCCAGAGGAAAATATTAGAAGAGTAATAAATTTATGTTTTTTATAAATTCCTTTAACATTTGTTTTAATAAAAGATGGCTTGTTTTGTGTGCTTCTGCATTCAAGTTACATTATGTTACTCTAACTGGCAAGTTTGACGAAAATCCGGTCCTTACGTGATCAAATAGTTGGGCAAAGAAGGGCTCTTTGACCCCTGAAAGGGCTTTGGCAATCTCCAGAGGAAGCTGCCAGATCACCCTGAGAACTCCAGGGCTCGTGGGCTCTGCAGCTCGCAGAGGAATGACACAGCTGGGTTCTTTCTACCCTGTTCTGTTCTGCCCTCTCCCTTTTCAACACCAGCCAGGTGAGAAAGTGGCATCTGAGTGCACCTATGGTTAACACACCCACACGTGAAACCAAACTACCACTTGGCCCAGAATATCCTCTACCATGAACATAACCCAAGGCAATGGCAGGCATCTCATTAATGAATTATTTACTTTTATCGCAAAGTCAGATATACAGAGAGAAAGATCTTCCATCCATTGATTCACTCCCAAAGTTGCCACCTTCGTCGGAGCTGAGCCAATTCAAAGCCAGGAGCCCAGAATCTCTTCTAGGTCTCCCAGACAGGTACAGGGTCCCAAGGCTTTGATCCATCCTCCAGTGTTTTCCCAGGCCATAAGAAGGGAACTGGATGGGAAATGAAGCCACTGGGATTAGAACCAGTGCCCTTATGGGATCCCAGCACGTGCAAGGCAAGGATTTAGCCACTAAGCTACCGCACTAGACACCCACTGATGTCTTTTGACATCAAAATGTCCTGGCCTCCTCATCTGCTTGTCCTTTCCTGGTCTCACCCAATGCTGTTCCAGGTATGCCTGGGTCGTCTAAGTACCTCTGGTAGAGATGTGTCTAAAGGGATAAAAAATGCTCCTGGGTGAGGTACTAAAAAGAGAAGAGATAGAGAGAGACTCTTTCACCGGTTCCACTGAAAGTAATTTCACAAATGCAAATACCTCAGGTCCAGAATGGAACTAGAAGTCACACTTCAGTTTAAGAGACTATTCCCTTTTATAAATAAGCAATCAGCCTTTATTTCACAGCTAAGCCTTGCTATGTTGAGTGACTGTTTTCCCAGACATCGTCTAAGACCAGGATTGATAACCGTCTAACTCGGTTGATAATAGCACTAATTTCCATAAAGCTGAGAAACCTCAGCTTTTTACACCATCGAATAGCCACTTCAATGACTAAATGAAACAATTAGCCTCCCGCCTTAAATCCTAAAATGAAGACACCTCCTGTTCTGGTGTATGGTTTGCTTGCTGAGGTATCCGAATGCGTGTAGATCACCTCCTGGCAGCGGGTCTCACGTTTGCAAGCATCACTTCTCCACTCTCCTCCGATAGCCTTACAAGTGGGCGCTGGCAAGACCTCCATTCATTCATCCTAGAACTCTGCAGTGTAAAGGTAGGCGCTCTCCGGCCCTGCACTTCCACCTCCCCCACCCCTGCTGGCACTCACTTCCCTTTTCTTAGAGCCCTGAAGCTGTGTGTTGTGCAGAATTGGAGCTCAGTGTCCCATGTCTGCCCTGGAACAGAGCCCTGAAACGCTCACGAGCATTGAGGAAGCCAGACCAGCGGCCTCTCACTTCCTCTAACTGCAAACAAGCGCTCTTTATCAACTCTCCCTCACTTTAAGAGAATATTAGCAATGCCAAAAGAGCCTCCAGGCCTCGGGGCTCACTTTCTCTGCAGGTCATCAGAGTTAAGCCACTCTTTTCCCTGCTTCGTGGGCAGGATATTTGTTATGCGCACACTTGGGTGGGGAGGTGACTGACCAAGCTGCCACTTCCCTTTCCCATTCTCATCCTACCCAGATGCCCGTGGGAAGTCCTTGATCGCTGACCTTGAGTCCTGCCAGGAAGGAAATCGGTGTTTCTAAACCTGGCACTACCCTCAGTATTAGGGCATTCGAAGAACCTTAGCTGACATGGCTTTTTGAAGGGGTTTTTTTTCTATTCCCCTAAGACCATCTTCCCAAAGGGAGATTCAGATGGCTGCCCTGGTTGATTCAGTGCTTTCCCATGCATTGGCAGCTACTCTTTTACAGGAAATCAATCAGCAAATATTTAATCAGCACCTACTACGTATCTATCACCCCCAGCCTCACCAACTGAGAAACGAAGCAGAAGAAAGCCTAATCTACCCTCAAGGAGACCGCGACCTATTTAAGAAGACAAAGCTAACACCAAACAATTAAATGGCACCCTTTGTGGCTCCAAATAAGGCAGAGAGTTGTAGCAAACTGTGGAAGAGAGAGGATTTGTCTTAGGACTGGAAAGATGGAAAGGATTTGAACAAGGAGAGGAGAGAGGTCACTAAAAACCGAACGGAGATTGAATAATGAGGGGCGCTAAGGAGACTACCAATTAGAAGGAACACCCCGGGCCTGCCTGGGGAAGAGGGTGATTAGAGACCCGAGTGTGGTAAGTCAGAGGCTTCGGTGGAATTGAACACAGTCTCACAATCTTGACATGTGTGCACTCCATCATTTTAGAGTTTTCCTTACACTTTGTACCTGAAAAACAGGGTCCTTTATTACCAGGCAGTGGTGGCTAAAATGTCTGGAATGACATCATGCATACTTTGCTCCAAAGTCAAGTAGTTGGTTCTGCCCTTCCCTCCAAAAACAAGTTTTAAAAAACAGTATTAAAAAAATGAAACAAGGAGCTGTCTAAGACTCCGCCAGCTGAGCCAGCATCCCACAAGAGTGCCAGTTTGAGTCCCAGATGCTTCACTTCTGATTCAGCTCCCTGCTGAAGGTCTGGAAAGGTGATTGAGGAGTATCCAAGTACTTGGGTCCTTGCACCCATGTGAGAGACCACAAAGCAACTCCTGGCTCCCCACTTCAGATCAGATCAGCTCTGGTCATTGTGGCCATTTAGAGAGTGAACCAGCAGATGAAAGATCTCACTCTGTCTTCTCTGTAATTCTGCATTTCAAATAACAATAAAGAAATCTCAAAACAAAAAGGACAAATGAAACAGCAAAGAGTAAAATTATCAATGCTATCGGTTCTTCAAGATACATGCTTTCGCTCTGAGCTCTTCTGGACTCCAACGAGGAACCTGTAGAGCTGCCTTAGGAGACAGACAGAGAAAAGCCAGGGAGGGCTTCGCCAGGCCTGGAGGTTCCGAGCCTACTCCACTTTTATCTACGTGCTGAGTTTATACTCAGGATTTTCAAACAAATCCATAAACCAATCTCTGGTGCAAAGAAGTCCTTGGAGACTAGTCATCCGTTCATTCGTTTGTCATCTGAAGCGTTTATTAGCTTATTTGATTTGTATCTTCCATTTAAGGAGAAACACACATTTCACTGAATCACACTATGATTGATGAACTCATTCACTCATTTCCTTATGTCTTAAGAACTTGCAGATGGCTTATTATGTAGTTACTACCTCCCAGTCAAGATCCTATGAGGGATGAAGCCAAACCGGTGAGTTTTGGCTTTGAACACCGTAAGAAAGAAATGAATGTGAAGAGGCTGACAAATGACAGTGACATTGATCACAACAGTAATATTGATGGGGCCCAGCACAGTGGCCTAGCAGCTGAAGTCCTCGCCTTGAACGCATGGTGGGATCCCATATGGGCACTGGTTCTAATCCTGGCAGCTCTACTTCCCATTCAGCTCCCTGCTTGTGGCCTGGGAAAGCTGTCGAGGACAGTCCAAGCCCTTGGGACCCTGCACCCGTATGGGAGACCTGGAGGAAGTTCCTGGCTCCTGGCTACAGACCAGTGCAGCACCAGCCGTTGTGGCTGCTTGGGGAGTGAATCATTGGATGGAAGATCTTCCTCTCTGTATATCTGACTTTGCAATAAGAATAAATGAATCTTTAAAAAAAAAAATGATGATAATGGTGGTGGTGGTGAGTGGCGAACCAACACCAATGCCAAACATTATATGCCAAAAGCTTGCTGATTTGATTTTGGTCATAGCTGTGAGATACTGCTGAACTGACACCAACAAAGACTTTGATTTAGAGGCTAAGGAAACAGATTGGAGTCCTGGCTCTGCTCTCGAGTACAGCTTCTTGGTAATCTGTACTTTGGGGGCAGCAAGTGAAGGCTCAAGCAGTTGGAGCCGGGCTAGCCATGTCTACACAGATGACCTGGTTGGAGGTACCTGGTTCCAGCCCAGTCTAGCCTTCTGCTGTAGGCATTTCTGAATCAGCAGATACTTCTCGCTCTCTCTCTTTGTCTCCATCTTTCTCTCACTGAGTTGCTCTCCTTCTCTCTCTACCTTCCAAGTAAGCTAAATGAATCAAATTTGTGGGTTTCCCATAGCCATGCAGCTACAAAGAAATGGGAATTCACTTCAAAAGTCATGCTTTTGCCACAAGGATTAATGGACGTGGCTTTATAATGAAGACACACAACTGGAAACATTTATTTGTTCTTTAAATGTTATTTGACACAGTGGCTATTTTCTGAATAGTGTATTTTCTCTACAAAAACCTCCTGGAATCATGGTTAAAATAATCCTCCTCCAGGACCCCAACTGGGAAAGGCTCCTGGCACCACCAGCAAAATATTTTGTCTTACCTTGTCAACCAACCTGATCTTTCCACTCTGAACCCATAGTGAGCCAAGCCAGAGACCACAAAATGGAAATATACTTTAGAGGCCAGTTTTAGAGAAAATAAGATCTAGCAAGCACTAACACTGTATATTTTTCAAAACATGTGAGTATTAACTTCATCTCACAGCTGGTGACACACATCCTATAATGCTGTTGGCCTGGAACCCAAGCGCAGAAATCACATGGTTCACTAACAACATTTGGTTACTTGCTGTTATCACACTTTAATGAAAAAAAAAAAAATAGCCAATCGCTACATTGTTCCTGGAAGAAGGGACTTCTCATGGAATTGTCCAGTTGCACTCTAGCACACTTTGTAGAAGCCAGCAGAGTTCCCTGGGTTCTCAGCAGTTCTGGCTTGTGTTTTCAGCGATACATTGTCACAGAGGCAGGAGCCTGGCAAGACTATCTGAGTATCATCAGGACGTTTCCTTGTTGCAGCTACTTGCCTGCCCTCTTGTTTCCACCAGAGAGCTTTAAAAACACTTGCTTTTCTTCCAGAAATCAGGTGGTAAGATATCAAACAAAACAAACTGCCTTGTTAGCAGGAAAGAACATGAACACGAAGAGCAAAGGAATCCGAATATTCAGGGTTTAACAGGAGAAAATAAGTCACATAAGTGGCTTCCTCATTTCAGTTGACTTCACTGTAGCTGATAAACTGTGAAATTTCCATAATAATACAGAGTGGAGGAAAGAAACAGCAATTTTATTTGATAGGGAAATTGCATCCTGTTACTGGATATAAAATTCTACAGCATGTTCAATGGTATTTTCAAAGCATTGAAAATGTAGAAGTGCGTTTTCATTTCTAGATGCAGTTGTAATGTAAATAATAAATCCACTGCAATTTGGCAGGTTCAGAGACTTCTGGCATCATTAACTCAGAAACCCAAAGTTACAAATGCTGTGCTTATCCTATTTGCTAGATCCTCAGCCGGAAGACCCCTATAACTCTGGGGGTGTTTATAGATGCCCTCTGCTTCATCTACAATCCTGTCTTGCTTTAGGGTCTTCTGGGTTCCCTATTGCTTTTTGTATCACAATTTAACCATTCATTGCTCTTTGATGCCCTTCTTTCTCCCTCACCGGCATCCCATTTTGCTTCTTGCTTCTCCGTCCATTTGTTCCTCAATTAAAAAAAAAAAAAATCAATCTTACCTCAACTTCTCAAAATTTTCCATAATGGTAAACTGACTGACAGATGGCTGTTACTTTGAGATGTGATTTCTCAACTCTACTCAGCATGAGAGCTATCGCCTTGCGGTTTGCTGAGGCTGAGCTGGACCAATGCAAAGGAAGCAACAGCAGTCTAGACCAAGTCTCATCCTGGGGGATGCTTGATGCTTTCGCACCTTCTCTCAGAACTCTGCCACAGCTATAAGAATGAGTTTTCAGCTGCCTTCTACAAATGCAGAAAGTATGAGAAGGAGAGCCACCGTGCCCCAAGACCCACCTGTCAATCCGGAGGTTGGCAAGCAAAAACCAAACTGCCCAGAGGTAGGAGTTTGTCTCCCAGAGGGTTAGGTTGGTTCTTGGGACAGCCAAATCCTATCCACAAATGCATGGGATCAAATCCTACCTTCACTTCCAATCATGCTTTCTGTTCCTACAGCCGAGAACAGCATGATGGCTCAAGTATTTGGATTGCAAAGAAAGTCCAAATGAATTCCCAGCTCCTGTCTTTGGTCTAGCTCAGTTCTGACTATTGTGGACATTTAGGGGTTGAACCAGTGGATGGAAGATTCAGTCTCTCTCTCATCTCTGTTACTCTGCCTTTCATATAAATACATATTAAAAATATATAATTGTAAGCACTTTGAATACTACAAATGAAATAGATTTTAAAAAACAGTTTTTTTAAAAAAAAGCAGAGCATGGAACTATAAAACTTTCAGAAAACAACAGGGCAGTCTTCTTGACGCTGGTATAAGCAAAGATTTCTCACATAGGAAATTTAAAATACCAGCAACAAAGTAAAACCAAAGTGAAGTGACATCAGGCCACAACCTTCTGCACAGAAAACAGTCAACTAAATGAAAAGATAGGCTGAGCTGGTCTTGTAGCTCACTGGACTGCTCTGCTTCCTGAGACATTGGCAACCCCATATGAACTAAAGATTGAGTCCTAGCTGCTCCATTTCTAACCCAGCTCCCTGGAAGGCAGCAGAAGTTGGCCCAAGTTCTTGGACCCCAGCCACTAACATGGGAGGCAAAGATGTTGTTCCTGGCTCCTGGATTTGGCTTGACCATTGCAGTCGTTAGGGACAGTGCAATAGCAGATGAAAGAACTCTCTCTCTCATTCTGTGTGTGTATGTAAATCTGCCCTTCAAGTAAATAAATGACTTTTAAAAGTATTTTTTAAAAGAAAAGGCAGGTTAAGGAGTGGGTCCAGCAAACGGTCCAGCTGATAGAGTTACAGAAGGCATATAAACAAGTAACAGACATATGAAAGGGAAACATCTCTTATCACAGGGAACTTGAAATCAAAACCACGATGAGATATCACTTCACAACTAATTAGAAGAAGATATTACAGGGCCAGGATCCCGTATGGCACTAGTTCTAATCCCAGCGGCTCCATTTCCCATCTGGTTCCCTGCTTGTGGCCTGGGAAAGCAGTCAAGGACGGCCCAAAGCCTTAGGACCTTGCACTCATGTGGGAGACCCGGAGGAGCTTGTAGCTCCTAGCTTCAGACTGGCTCAGCTGCAGTCGTTGCGGAGTGAACCGTTGGACAGAAGACCTTCCTCTCTGTCTCTCCTCCTCTCTGTATATCTGCTCTCCAATAAAAATAAATATATACTTTAAAAAAAAAAAAAAGAATACGATATTACAAAGCAAAGAAAAACAAAGTAGTGCTACTGAGGATATGGAAGAAAGCAAACCAGGACACTATCAATGAGTAGGAACATGAAGTGCCATCACCACAAACAACAATGTGGCGATTCTTCAAATCTCAAAAAGACAACCACCATGTGATTCAACATCTCATTTCTAGGTACACGTCCAAAGGAACAGAAGCCAGGATTACAGAAAAATACTTTCACACCCATGTTGCTGCATTATTCCTGGAACCTAAAAAATTAGCAAGCTCAATGTCCAGCAGCAGATGCGTGGACAAAAACAATGTGTGGTACATGTACAACACAATACTGTTCTGGCTTTTAAAATAAAAAGGTAAATGCTGTCACTGAAGCAATGTGGATGAACTTTGAGGACATTATGGTAAATAAAATAGACCAGACACAGAGGGACAAATACCACAGGGCTTGTATGCTTGGTTGCCAGAGGCTGAGCGGAGAAGGAAATAGATCATTGTTAGTCCGAGGGAACAAAGTTTCACATAAGAAATAATTTTAAAAAGAAAGAATAAGCATGGATTTTAGCCTAATAAGTACACCACTTAGCATGTTCACACACAGAGTACTTAGGGAGTAAATCCCAGCTCTGGCTTCCGGTTCCAGCTTCCTGCCAAAGCAGACCCTGGCAGCAGTAGTGATGGCTCAAGTAACTGGATTCCTGCTGTCACTATAGGAGAACTGGATCAACTTCCCAACTCCCAGGTCGCCCTGACCAACCTCTGCTGTTACACACACATTTGGAAAGCGGCCAATGAATGTGAACTTCCTCTCTCTCCATCCTCCTTCCTGTCAAATAAAACTTTTTTGAAAGAGGAAAATTTAATTTGCACTTTTATTGAAGACAATTTTGGTTGGTTCAGCACAGCACAGCGCTTGGCACCTGGGAAAATTTAATCATCCTGATTTACAGAGTAGGCCTTCAACAACGATGCAATTTCACATACTGTACATTAAAAGAATACATCAACATAATATGGACTTCATGAGCATCAAATATACTCATTTTTTATTTTATGGAGAATCAATAAGAGGTTGGGAAATAATTTTATTTCTTGTAAAACATAATCTTAGAACTGCCATCGGGAAGTTTCAGGATTAGGTTTGAGTCTAACAAAATTCAAAAGCAACAGCGACTTAACCAAGATAGAGATTTCATTCTTCCTCAAGTAAGAATCTGGGGAAGTGGGCAAAACAGAACTTAAAATGACTTGTTCCTTCTAGTTCTAGGGACCCAAGACTTCTAACAATTGTACCATTTCTGAAGTACAACCATGGCCTCATAGCTTGACACAGGGCAGGCTTTGGGAGGATCCTGTGTTGCTCTGGATGAGGTTCCAGCATCCAACAACAAGAGATGATGCAAAAACAAACAAACCCACTCATAAAAGCGTTGAGAACACGATTCAGTTTGCTTCCAGGGCAGACGGTGAGAAAGCAATTCTCAGTGTTTCCTGTGCACCCTGTTCTGTGGAATCGTGCTACTCCTCAGATCTCTGGGCTCCGCTCTTGGTGATTCTTGCAATTGGTCCACTGACATTTGGGGAGCCACTGCTCAATATTTCAAATCCCATGTTAGGTTGAAGACAAGAAGTGGTTGCAATGACAATGGAGTCTTCTGTTGAGCACAGGTTAGATTAGAATTGTTTACTGAAAGCAGTTGCTCTGTATAAAAAGGTCCTGACCTACAGTGTTTCTATTGAAAGTTCTGGGGGGCGGGGAGGGACAAACATGCATTCTTAGGGGAAAAAATGAATTTAATTGCATTTGAAAGTAAAGCTATTACGGTAGAAAAGGCCAAAGTTTAAAAGAAGCATTTTGTGGATTCTCTTACAAAAAGAACCTGTTCTAAATGATTGAACTTTTACAAATAATTTTACTTATATAATAAGTATAATAATGATGCTTACTTTCTGGCTCCTCTACTTGGAACTCTTGATGTTTATTTAAAATGAATGTTCTTAGAGCAGGACACCCCGATATCTGATTCTTCTAGTTCCTTAGCAAGTCAAATTATATAGTTACCAAGACACACGTTTACTGCCTGAACATTCACAGTCATGTGTGAGACAAAATGTACCCATTGTTGCTAAGTGCATTTTCCAGTCTATATTTTACTTTCTTACAGATAAAAGCAATAAAAATGTTTGAGCCCAACACTGCAATATAGCTTGAAATTCCTTGCCTACTGAAATCCTAGCCAAAAGGCTTTCTTTAGTTTTATATTAAATTATCCCGTTTTGTTGGCTGCCTTAATCAACTTAACTGATTATTTACCAGATCGCCATTTTCCCTTGTGCAGACACCATAGCCAAGCTCACACGAGCAATTTCTTGGCCCATCACTGTTTTTTTCTCTAAATGCTAAAACAATTCTTCTTTCCCCTCCCCAGCCCCCTTCTTTGTGCTCTTCCAGTACATAACCACAGGTTCCTAATGCTTTGCAGTCTCATCATTTGATTTGTCTAGAAAATTAGTGGCTTCAGATTTTCATTTGCTTTCTAAGAAAGAGATGTGATTTGGGGGAGAGTTGGGGAGGTGACTGAGCACAGCCAGTGGAACAGTTAATGCTTTAACCTTGCGTATAATTTATACAATAAACAAAGTCACATGCTCCCCTAATAATTTAGATGTAAGCAAATGTTGATTTATTCAGGAAGGCTACTGCCGGGAGCAAAGCCCGCAGCACTGAAATTTGAATTAAACTAGGACAGAAGCAGGCTAGTCTATAATAACATTTGTATAATTTTATTTTTGCCCTTGGCTCAGTTCATTTCCTCGTACAGTAGATGCATGAAATTGGTTCTTCAGCCACCTTAAGCTGATGTCCATTGATATCCGGGCAAGCAGAGAAGCAAGAGAATGTGCCTTCCTAACGTTTTGTGTTTTCAATCCTCAGGCCTTGAATTCCTAGGTCATTTCTGACAACAATTATCTCCCTTGAATTGTGTTTTTGGGAAATTTCGCAGGATAGCTTCCTTTCACCTAAAGATACTGCCTCCCCCTACAAACACACCCCCACTTTACCCCTCTTGCTCTGGAGGGGTAACTGGAGCAGAGACAGTTAAACAGATGCAAATGTTGTGCTGTTTTTATTCCTTTATTCAAGCCCTGGGGCATGAAGTCTGAGTTCTCTTACTGTGCTTTCAGCGGTGAAAAAAGGGCCTCAGGAAATTCCTTAAATGATGGTGAAAAAATAAACATTAACTTGAAACAGTGAGGGACCAAACCCCCCCCACCTCCCTTTTACTATTAACCTTTGACTTAAATTAAAAAAAAAAAAAAAATTAGGGACTGCATCCTACAGGGTTATCCAATGCTATCTGGGACCGAAGTACCTTTCCAGGGTCGCAGGTTGAAGCCGGTAAATAATTCTCAAACGCTTCTGGAAAAGTAAGCTAAGTTTGCCATTCCGACCCAACGAAACTTGGTTTTTCCGAACTGCGTGCAACACTTGCCAAGGCGGATGCACTGGGCAGACCCATCACGCCTCAAAACGCCCGCTAATTTTTATTCCCTATCCTCCATATTTCTATTGCAAGAGCCGCTCTTTTGGGGTCAAAAGTTCTGAAATCAAGAATTTCTTCCCTTAGGTCAAGAAATCAAGTATGCTAAAAGTTCTCCCTCCTTTTTGTTGTTGTTTTTGTTGTTTGTTTAAGGGGGAGTTCAGGGGGGAAAATCATGAAAATCAGAAATGAAAGGACGCGTGTTTCCATTTTGTGGGAAATATGCATTGATCTTTTCTTCTTCCAGCTGTGAAGGTAAACAGCAGCTGCGGTGTTTGCGGTGTGGTGTTTGCGAGGCAACTGGAGTTCTGTCCTATTTTGGGTAACAAAATCCGCTCCCAGGCCTTCCCCATCTGCGGCTGATTGTGCCCCGGGGCTGTTGCAGCCAGCCAAAGGGGCCTTTCAAAAAAAAAAAAAAAAAATCCAGGCCATGTTTTGCCTTCATTACGAATTCCAAATACAACAAGTTTTCACTCGGCTTAGGCTTTGCTTATGAAAGTTTCTCACAGTTCTCAAAAAATATACAGACTAATAAATGGCCCAGCAGAGGGAGGAGAAAGCAAGAGCGATGCTGCCGTCTGGGGTTCCCGGCACGTCGGAAATCACAGGGGCAGAACCGGACTAGGACGAGCCTGGGTCACTGGAACCGAGGGACCACCGTCCGAGGCCAGGCCCTGGACCGGGGGCGTGGAGCTTTGCTGGGTCCTTTGCTGGCCGGCCCGCTGCTTCCCCCGGGGACGCGCCATGAGGCTGGGAGGCTGCGGGGCACATTGTGAAACCCTGTCCCCACGGGGTGACTGTGAAGCTTCAGATGTTTTTGAGCATTTCCACATAAAGAAAAAAAAAAAAAGGACGGGTTTCAGGGGATAAGCTCTGGCTGAAGGGAAGAATTCCTGAGGCGGTGGGTGTGAGGAGGAAACTTTTCATTGTCTTGCTGCAGAGATTCTCGCTCGCTCTCTCTTATTTTTCTTTTCCCTTTGCAGCCTCTTTATTAAATCAAGATGTTATATGAATTCTCCAGTTAAATATTACATGCGTGCTTCTGAAGCCAGCCCCTCACCCCCACCCCTTTCTTTCTCCCCGTTTGTTCGGTGCGGGCTCTCCCCTCTCTCATTGCGCGCTCTGTCCCAGCCTGGGAGGGAGTGGACATGTTCGGTGACAAACTCCAGAAGGCCATGCTTTCTGCGAACTCCAGATCCCGACCCTTTCACTTCCACAGAATGTCCTTTGTTTTCCACACATTTTAACTTCAGTAAACAGGTCAGAGCTATTTAAAATGGCTCGGACAGCAGAAGGACATTTGTATTCCTCAATAGTCTACTCGCATACAGGTTCTTGGTAGAGGCTGATGTTGTGGACTCCTTGTTTTTTTTTGTTTTGTTTTGTTTTATGGCTTTTTTTCTTAACCCAAAGCGCGGGGGCAGGTGTTGTGGCACAGAGGGGTACGCTGCACTCGGCACACCTGCATGGCATACAGGGATGTGTGGAATCAGGTCCCACCCTGCTTCCAGCCCAACTTCCTGCGGAGTTGGAGGGGCAGCAGAAGGTGGCTCAGTGCTTAGGGTTCCTGCCGCAAGGGGAGGCTCGCTGACTTGTCCTGGCTTGTCCTGCCACAGCTGTCTGAGGCATATGGAGATTAACCTGGCAAACTTCTGGCTCTCACTGTCTTGCTGCGTTCCTGGAAGTGTGTGTGTGTGTGTGTGTGTGTGTGTGTGTGTGTGTTTCTCCTCTCCGTCACTCTGATAGATAGATGATAGATAGATAGATAGATAGATAGATAGATAGATAGATAGATAGATAAATAGACAGACAGATAATGGATGGATGGATGGATGCCTCAGTAACTATACCTGGCACATTCTGATCCACCGTGCTGACCTCAGGTTGGTGGTGTATAGGCTATCACGTGAAAGTCTATGGCTCCTTCCTGTGTGATCCACAAGCAGCCCTCACCATCATCCACACGGTTCATGCTAACCTCTTGGATCCACTCATCTGATGACAGAAGTACACTGTGGTTAGTGATTAAAGATCGCACACAAAATCATTCCCAAACCTTTCCTTTCTATTTATTTATTTGTTTAAGACACAGAGCATGAATAAGCTTCCATACACTGATTCACAGCAGCCTGGGCCCAAGCTAGGAGCTGAGGACTCCGTCTAGGTCTGCCACGCAAACACTAAGAACACAACCACCTGAGCCATCCATCATCTGCTGTCTCCCAGTAGCGAGAGGACAGTGACAGGGATCCAGGATGGGTTGAACTCTGTGCTCCAATGTGGGATGCAAGAATTGTAACCACTAGCCTAATTTGGCACCCTCAACCCCTGCCAGAAAGAAAAAAAAAGTGCACAACCAAAAGTTTCTGAGTGAGTTTGGGAAACAATGCAGTGTGTCTCCCTCTCCTCTGACTACATTCAATGAGACTTGTAGGTCTTTCTTCCAGACGTGTATCCTATAATGGCCATATTAAGCAGAAGCCTAAAAAATAAACAAAATAAGCAGAAGCCTTAGCTGCAATCTATCAGACAATAGAAAATATTCATGTTTTTAAACATGCTATCTAGAGAATATATATTCTATATGTAATAAAGGATCTTGCAAGTAGTTTAAATTTGATTCAACTGGGATGATTACGTGTGGAGGAATTCTTTTATTGGTAAACCTACCACCGGCAGGTGTGCGTGTCTGCACTTGCACGCCTGCGTTAAAGCAATGGAGGAAAAACAGTCGGGAACAAGGTGAAAAGAAGTTCATTCCTTGTCTCAGGAAATTCAGACCTCAGAGTTTTTTAAACGAAAATATACCATTAACATCAGATACTAATCGCAAGGTAATTATTTCTAGAGAGTTTGCTCAGGAACACACACCCCCATGACCACCTCAGGCTAACTGACGCACCTAGAGACTTACGCTGTCCTTGGTTGTATGTGAGTTCATTGTCCTTGGGGGAAATAAAAGCTGCTTTCCCTGTTACTCTACCCTCCTGTAAAAAAAAAATAAAATGCCACTTCAAAAGATAAAAATGCATCAGATTAAAAAACACTCCTCAAGGGCAACTTGGATGAAAAGTTAAGCTGGGCAACATCAAACTAGACCCCCTTCCTATAAAATACCTCAAATTCAAAGAAGTTTCTTTTCTTTTTAAGTTACTAGTGTTCTTAATGAATTTCAGACCCCATCAGACAATTTGTTTTTTGCTTTTTTTTTTTGTTTTTTTTTGTTTTTTTTTTTGGCAAAAACGCTTGTTACCTATTTAAAAGATGGCAAGAATTGGTTTTACAGAAAGCACCCGAAATATGAATCACCTGATAAAATACCTCTCTATTCTTTGTCCAAGGGAAAAACTCTTTGATCAAGGAATTTTGAGACAAAGGAATTGTCCACGCTTGGGAAGCTGCCTCCTGTCTGCCCAGGGAACTTTCTGCAAGCTTTGCCCCTGCTGAGTCAGCCTCCCAGCCAATCCTGCATGTCCTTGGTAGCACCTGGCCATGCCTGCAAGACCTCACCATTAATAGGCCTTCCACAGATAGAATGTCAGATGATATATCTGATTCTTTAGAAACTTCTCAAGTGTCAAGGTAATTCCTTCCCTCATGAGGCTATATTTTCAAGTTCATGTATTCCCATGTCTATTAACAAGCCTATGAGACATTCCATATTCTGTAACTCTCACTGGAAATGCATTGCACTCAGTGTTCTGCTGTCATTCAGTCATTCAACCTTTACTCTCTTTACTTTCAAAAGAACCTACTATGTGACCATCCAGCCTACAGGACCCAGGAGAGCCAAGGGGCAGGAGACAGAGATCGTACCACCATCAAGGAAAGTACTTGCTACCAGGTAGAGGCGTCCAGCAATCTGCAAACAGAAAATGAAGACAGTTGCTTCAGATGGTGGCTACTGAAATAAAAATGAAGAAGCATGTTGAGATAAAGAGTCAACAGGGAAAGGCCTCTGTGGACGATGAACTTGTTGAGCTGAAACCTGAATGCCAAGAGCTTGTACAACCTCATACCAGCGTCATGAACAACTCACATGATTCCAAGCAGGGGCACTCAGCTTTGACCTCCTAGAAGGACAACACGGGGCATTGTTGTTCATCTGAAAGAATATTTAGCAACTATCAAATGTTCCACAAGTGTCCTCCAAAGTGCACAAAGTTATCTAAATCGCTGGCCTTTGAGCTCGTATTTTTCTTCAGTCCTACAGAAATGCTCCCCCCCCCTCGTTGAGTGTGCGTCTTTGGTGATACAGCATCCATTTTCATTTTTACTTTCTCATAAACTCTGCAACAACCAACTGCTTGAACATTCTGTTTGTTTTCCTTCCTGAGACCACTAGCTCCATTGTAGGATGGGCACTTTTATGTTTGAGGAAACCAGCCCCAGTAGTGCAGTTTCACTGTGCAAGCAGCATACTTGCTGGGCTAGCCAGACTCAAAAACGATGACTTTAGCTTGTGGCTTAATAAGAAAAGACTTCATATCATGTATTAATTTTTAAAATGTTTTCTTAGGCATCTTTTCACCTTCATGGCAAATCCAGAGGTCAGGTAAAAACAAATGCTTCTGGTGTGTTTTTGTTTAAAGGTGTGAAAGTTTGCCCTTGTTTTTTTCCCATGTCACACCTGGACTCTCCATTATGGCTACTTGGGTGTGCGATGGCTTGTCAGAAAGCTAGCCATAACTTAGATGGAAAACTGGACTCCATTAAAAAAACATTAAAAGCTGAGAGGGAGGCAAGTTGATGTGGCATGGCTTCCAGCAATGAGAAAGCAGGAGTGCATGTTGAAGCTTAGAAATAGAAAGTGATGTCCTCATAAAAACATGGCTCTGGGCTGGTGTGCCACTAGAAATTCTTCTGTCAGTTTAGAATATTTTGCTCTAAGGGATTTCGACTTTCAAATGTATCTTTGGATGCAAAATAGACTGCGCAGGAAGAGACAACACTGAAGAAGGGAAAGAAGCATTTGCTCCCAATTATGATCAGTTTACATTAAGTGGAAGATTTTTTTTTCCCCAGCTAGAATATGTGATCAGAAAGTGTGCAAGTAAGTTGGACAAACTACCTGGCTGACATGAAGCAAATCGCTGCCCTCTATAACTGTGAAAATGTAGCTGAAAACTGATAGACCTGAACAATATTAAAAGCCCTGGCACTACTGGTTATCAGGGGAACCTTTCAGCCTAATTGGAAAGCTCCAAGCTTCAGGCATCTGAGATTTTTGGCCTGGGGCTTTTCTAGAGCATTCCAACGCACTATATCCAATCAATAATGTGAAGTCATGCACAAGCCAATGCGAACCTTATTAACTCCCCCTGAGTTTTGTATTTGACTTGTTAAACTGCAAAAAAAAAGAGTTGCAGAAACAAACAGAAAAGAAATATTTTGGTCCCTGGCTACCAACATACAAAACAAACCAACTCCAATGCTCAAAGAAAACCAAAAAGGGCTAAAGGAGAAAGATGTACTTTTGTATTTTCATCCATAAAATGTATCATGTGTGACCTCCTTTAACAACTTCTGTTGCAGTTAATAGGCATAGGCGGCATTCATGCAGGCAGGATGAATTATATCATGAAGCTGAGTTATTTTGATACAAATTCTCCTCTAAAACCAATAGACACGAGACTTTCTTCCACAACGCATTCTAATATTTTTCAGCCCAATCTAGCTGTACTTGGGGACTCACAGGTGTACCAATTAAAAAGTTGGATCATAGATTCCAACACAGTCAATTCCTCAGAGCCATTGTTGTCAGCAATTGGAGCGCCTCCCAATTTTCCTAACAGATCTGCTTGCACACAAGTAGCAGAATCTTCACTCTGGTGACTGTGAAAGGGCTACTTGATTCAGGTGTTTGGAATCAGGAGCTCCTGTGCTCACTCCACCGTAGTCATCAAGGTTTCAACAGCAACAACCAGAACACGTTTTCATCTGGTTTTGAATTTTGCTCTCCCTGCCAAGGTTCACCAAGCTGCCATCAGGCATGAAAGGGAATCTAGGAGATATCTGTGGTGAGTGAGAGGTTAGAGTGCAGAAAATCCAGCACCTGCTCGTTCCTGCCTGCCTGCAGTGGGAGGCACCAGCCACCGGAATCACAAGGACAGGTTAACAGGCAGGTCTGAGTTAACAGACTACACTCTATGCTAGTGCATTTTAGTACTAACATTTCTTACATGAGAACACATCTTCAGGTCACTGTTAGCCAACCACAGACGGCCATCATTGTCATTGCCTGTACAGAGGTGCAAAAACCAGGACCTGCTTTGAAGGAGAGCCTGGAGCTACAAATGGAACCATCTCTGAGCCTTAGGCAATGCAGTGTCACCAGTGCTCTTGATGGCTGTGCAGCCAAACACCAACTCTATGACTTTAAATTGGAAAATCACTCTTTTCTTTCTTAGGATCTATCTATCTATCTATCTATCTATCTATCGCTATGTATCTATCTATCTATGTATCTATCTATCTATCTATCTATCTATCTATCTATCTATCTAAAGGTCAGATTTATGGACTGATAAAGATAGAGAGAAAGTGGGGAGAGAGAGATAGAGATCTTTCATCTGCTGGTTGACTCTCCAAATGGTCACTAGAGCTGGGGCTAGGCCAGTCCAAAGTCAGGAGCCAGGAGCTTCACCTGGCTCTCCCACATGACTGTCAGGGGGGCCCAAACACTTGGGCTATATTCCACAGCTTTACCTAGGCCATCGGCAGTGAACTGGGTCACAAATGGATCAAGAAGAGCCCAAACAGGCGCCCATATGGGACACAGGTGTAAGACCAAGGCTTTTCTTACTAGACCAGCGCCAGAAAACAATTCTTAAAAAACAGATTGGAGGATGCAAAGTTTTATAAAATATCTTGACCAATTTAATTATTTGTAGTTGTTATTTTTACATGACCCAAAGAGACATACAAGAGAGAAATCAGTGCAAGATAAGCTAAAGAATGCTATTTTATAAATGTCTAATAAAAGTTTTAAGGAAACTGCTATGGTTGTGGGAATATTTATTTGTTAGTGGTACCTAAAACCATGACTCCTGATGACCCTTAAATTCAATAAATTACAAAATGAGTGTGACCTAGGGTGGGAAGGGCTGAGGATTAGGAGAAAGTAGGTGATATAATTGTTCCTAAATTTTCTTTTTCTTCTTCCTGTGTCTGGGGAAGGGGAGAGATAGGGGAAGAAACTGCACCCAGCCTTCCTACTGCCTCAGTACCCAGGAATGGGAAATGGCAATCCAGTGTCATTCCAGGGTTCCCGATGTGGAACATGCTCCAAGGGTTCTGCTCAAGTGGCTCCAATAATTGTGAATTGCTGTCAATCTCAACACTCCGAGGATGAGGAAAACTTCCAAGGTCCATTGGCTGACACAGTCCACCTTAGAGTCTTCATTCACCCAGGTATTTCCTGTCAACACTTGGGTGGGGTAGTCGACCAATTTGTTCTGTCCTCCTTCCTCTGCCCTGGTACCAGATATCTTCTGCAAACCCCAACGGACTGCCATATCCTCCATGTGCATCTGAGCATGCCGTCCACTGCTCCATTTAAGCCACTGAGGAGGTTCAATTCTGACATATGAACCCCACAGTCAGATCACATATCCTGCAATTTTTCCCCGTGGTTGGAATTCTGAGTTCAGTGATTTAGTTGTGGGGCATCCCAACGAAGCTTTGTCTGCAGTAATCCCAGACCTGACTCTTGTGTGTGCTTACCAGTATGAGCTCCGGCTCATTCTGTCATCCATATCTGCTTACACACACTGGTAGTGAAGAACTTAGTCAATCTAACCCCTTTCCCCTGCCTGACGCTCAGGGCTGGCAACTTGGGGACAGTTGCCCAGGTGCCCTGCAGGGGACCTAACTGCCTACGTGACACCTGTCCCGTCACCCCAATAAAGAACCCCCACCTACCCCTTGAACTAACCAATGGTGTAAGGGTCCCCCATTCTAATGAGGAATGCTAAACTAACCCCCTGATTGGTTGATTTTTGTATAAAAACCCTAAGATTTAGAGGTTCGGGGTCTTCGTCTTCGGGGACCCGGGCATGTTCGAATAAACGCTCCTGTCGACTCCTGACTCCTGGTGATTCTTCGGGGGGGGAGAGCGGCGACGGCGACGACAGCGGCGGCAGCGGCGGCAGCGGTGGCAGCCGCGGCGGCGGCAGCAGCAGCAACAGCGGCAGCGGCGGCGGTGACCGAGACCGTGACCGAAGCGGCGGAGGGAAGAAGCGGCGGTGACGGCGGAGGGAAGAAGCGGCGGTGACGGCGGAGGGAAGAAGCGGCGGTGACGGCGGAGGGAAGAAGCGGCGGTGACGGCGGAGGGAAGAAGCGGCGGAGTCCACAACTGTGGTCTCAGTGAAGAGGGCCTGTAGTTGGAGCGGCCCAGAGCTGCACGCGGACCGGCCAGCTGTTGGCTAGTGCCGCCGAGCTGTAACACTGTTCCTGGCCCTGCCTGGTCCAGGCTGAAAGAGCTGAAACCTCTGCCCCACCTCCGCCTGCTCGTGGCCCACCTGCCTAGCTGGTCCCCTGTTAAGGGAGCCCCGCTCGCTTGCCGCACCCGCTCGTGGCCCACCTGCCTAGCTGATCCCCTGTTAAGGGAGCCCCGCTCGCTTGCCGCACCCGCCTGCCGGCCAGCCTGGGAACAGGTTCCTTCCAGCCACCCTGTCTGGAGCGTCGCCACAACATTTGGAGGTCCCACCGAGATCCCAAGATCACCAGGACTCAATTCGAAGGGCGTGTGTGGTGAGTCTTTACCTTTCTTTACGGGTAGAGTTGTCCCAATCTTTTTGACTCACCTCCTTTTCGGCCGAGTCTTACGTTTGGGCCCTGATGAGTAGGCTAAAAGGCCTCTCGCTTAGGCACTTTTGCCACCCATTTTCCTTTTTGCATTTTTAATGCTCGGTGAGTTAGCTGGAAGGCCCCTCCAAGTCGGGCACCCTTGCTAAGGAGGAGTAGGTGCGTCCCCTCCGAATGATTTTTCCTTCAGTAGGCCTACTTTGTTAAATGTGTGTCTGTCTTGTCTTGAAACTGTTGTATGCGTTGTGTCTGCCGGCTATAAGTTAAATGCTTGTAAGAAGGCCTCTTACCTAGATTCAATTGGACCTATAAGTGGCGCGCCTAAATTCTAATTTGAATACAGCGAGAGAGAGTTCTCTAAATTAATTTTCTGAGCTAGCAGGATGGCCAAAAGTCTCCGGAGAGGTTGGGAGTCGGCAGCTGACATTACAGAGTCTGGGCGGACGCGTAATTCGGCTCTGTCGGCTGGGATCTCTTGGTGACGACTGGGGTCCCCAAGGCCGACGTCCCTGGGTCCAGGTGCCTGACCTGAGGGACTGTGTGCTCTCCCCGGTTCCGAGCTAGATGAGCTTGCTTGCCTGGGTTCCGAGTCTGATGGGCTTGGGGGTAGCCTACTGCCTGGTTCCGAGTCTGATGGGTTGGGGGCAACCTTCTAATTGGGCGTCAGATTCGATGGGGCTTCTGCCTGAGTTCCGAGTCTGATGGTGAAGGCGACCTTCTAGCTGAGTTCCGGATTCGAGGGGCTGTATAAGGCGACCTCCCAGCTGGGTTCCGGATTCGAAGGGGCTAAAAGTTCTAAACTCGAGGGGGAAGAGCCGTCCAAGTGCCAGGTCAGAGGGACCACCCGTTTTGCCCAGGTTCCGAATCCCGAGAGGTGGAAAAGTGCCTTTTCCACCTGGGTTCCGGGTTCGAGGGGCTGTGATGTCTTTGTTCTGAACCGGATGTGTGTCACGTGTCTTTGTCTTTGAAGTTTGAAAGCTTCCGTTGCTCCAAGGTGTTGCTGGTTACCGCCAGCTGGGCCTTTAGGCATTGGTATGCATATGTAGCAGGACCTGGCTGGAGCCAGCTCTCAACCACCACCCCCTTGCTGGGAAGAGGCTTGAGTTCACGCTTAAGTTAATGCCTTCTCGGTCCAGTTTTCCTCGCCTTTTCCAGGGTCACCTCTGCTCCCAACTAGGCGCATGGGGTTCTATGCCTTTTGCCTTTTGCCTCTTGCTCGATAGTGGATCTCACTGATATTAGTGATGGGTTCATGTGCTGAATCAAAGCTCTTTTGTGT
Organism: Ochotona curzoniae; assembly: GCF_017591425.1. NCBI lineage: Eukaryota > Metazoa > Chordata > Mammalia > Lagomorpha > Ochotonidae > Ochotona > Ochotona curzoniae. The sequence continues at coordinate 6,422,530 of NW_024466218.1, forward strand.
GATGGCCACTGGCTTCGGTGATAGATTCTAGGTGTTTTTCAACACTTCCTGCTCCTTACTTGGTTTTGAAATTTAACGTGGCTTGTGATGTTCTGGCGCTGGCCAAAGATGGCCTATTTATCGGTATGGTTGGATGGATGTGTACTTAACCAAGATTTATTCAGATCTATAAGTTGATTAAGATTCTGAACTAAGTCTCCTGACTTTGGGAATTCCATAGGATCCATGGGACTCCCAAAGATAGAGACGAAATCTGGATAATTTAAGTGCTATCAGAGATTGGATTATAAGATCCTGATGCTGTGAAATTATACCAAGTTGATTGCTTTATGTACTTCAGAGTGCATGGATGGCTACATGGTCACAGAAAACGCATTAATGTTTATTGATTGTGTCTATGGGTCAAAATACCTCCTATCACAAACTATCGATGAAGAGGAGGTGATTGCTTAGGGGTTAATGACTTTACAGGTTCTTGTTTCCTAATGATTGCATTCGTAACACAGTTATCTGCCCTAACCTAGGCGCATGTATGGACGGAGCCGAATTCCCCTCAATTCCTCTCCCCATCTAAAACATCGTTCCTTTCCCTCCTTATTAGGTGCGAGTACCTGACTAATCAACGACATGGGACAGACCATGACTACCCCCCTTTCCCTCCTGGTAAACAATTTCAAGGAAGTGAAGACCAGAGCACATGATTTGAGTCTGAATGTTAAAAAAGGAAAATTAATTATGCTATGCTCATCAGAGTGGCCGGCGTTCGATGTTGGCTGGCCTGCTGAGGGTACTTTTAACCTGTCTGTTATTGAAGCTGTGAAGGAAATCACCATGCGCCCCAAAAAGGGGTATCCAGATCAGACGCCATACATAGTCGTCTGGGAAGACTTGGTTAATAACCCCCCTCCTTGGGTAAAGCGATTTCTACCCCTACAGGAACCTCAGGAGACAGTGCTGACTGTTCGAGAGCACTCAGAGAAGCGACCAAATGAAAGCAGACCTTCGGCGCCGCTTTACCCGGTTCTACAAGGGGGTGTGGAGGAAGACTTGATTTTCCCTCCGCCCTATTACTCTCCTATCCGACAGGGCTCACCCCGAGCCGCTCCCTCTACCAGAGCAGACAGAGTGACCGAGGGGCCGATGATGGGACCAGCAGCAGGCACCCGACACAGGGTGCAGCGAATGGCACCTCCGGGGCCAGCTGATTCCACGGTGTTGCCACTAAGGGCCATAGGCCCTCCAGATGGGGAAGGAAACCAGCCTCATCACTATTGGCCCTTTGCTACGAGTGATCTCTATAACTGGAAGATGCAGAGTGCCAAATTTTCTGATAACCCCAGAGAATTAATTGATCTTTTAGACTCTATCCTCGTTACCCACATGCCAACCTGGGATGATTGCCAACAGCTCCTCCAGATTCTCTTCACTACCGAAGAACGTGAGAGAATTCAGACAGAAGCTCGTAAATTGGTACCAGGAGCCAATGGAGAGCCTACTACCAATATAGATGTAATAAATGAATGTTTCCCTCTCTCCCGCCCTAGATGGGATTTTAATACGGCTGAAGGTAAGGAGAGACTCCGGGTCTATCGCCAGACTCTGTTAGGAGGCCTCAAAGCGGCCGCTCGCAAGCCCACTAACCTGGCCAAGGTAGGGAGTGTACAACAAGGTAGGGATGAGAGTCCAGCGGCATTCCTAGAGAGGATTATGGAAGCTTTTAGACAATATACGCCCATGGACCCAGAAGCACCAGAAACTAAGGCGGCTGTAGTGATGGCTTTTGTCAACCAGGCTGCCCCAGACATTAAGCGAAAGTTACAACGAGTAGAAAGACTAGCGGAGAAAAGCATCCAGGATTTAATAGTGGTTGCAGAAAGGGTGTTCAACAACCGAGAGAGTCCTGAAGAAAAAGAAGAAAGGCGATATAGAGCCAGTGAGCAACGGGATCGCAAACTTACTAAGATATTACTGGCAGCTACAGCCAGAGACCCAAGAGAAAGGGAAGAAAGGCTGAAAAACATAAGCAGAGAACGAGATGAGAAGTTCAGAGACAGACAAGGCGAGAGGCCTAGGGATAATAGAAACCAGGAGCTAACAGGCAGGCTTAAGCGTGATAGGAGCCAGGCCTGTTTCTATTGCGGAAAAGAAGGACATTGGAGAAATGCATGCCCTGACAAAAAGCAACGCCACCGTGAAACACCGGTATTGGTAGCGGGGGAACTGGATGACTAGGGGTGTCGGGGTTCGGACCCCCTCCCCGAGCCCAGGGTAACTCTTAAGGTAGAGGGGACCCCGATTAATTTCCTGGTAGACACAGGAGCGCAACACTCAGTACTGACAAAACCCCAAGGAAAGTTGTCAACCAAAACTTCCTGGGTACAGGGAGCCACAGGAATGAACCGGTACTCTTGGACTACCCAAAGAACGGTGGATTTAGGTATGGGCCGGGTATCCCACTCGTTCATGGTCATTCCTGAATGTCCCTACCCACTGTTAGGGAGAGACTTGCTCACTAAAATTGGAGCACAAATTTGTTTTCAACCGGGAGGACCTCAAGTCCTCAATCATAAGGGACAACCCATTCATGTCCTCACTTTGCGGCTGGAGGATGAATACCGTTTACACCAACAGCCTACTCCCCCGGCCTCAGACATAGATGAATGGCTGCAGAAGTTCCCCAGTGCTTGGGCAGAAACGGGAGGCGTTGGATTGGCCAAACACAGGCCACCTATTCTCGTGGAGCTAAAACCTGGAGCTGATCCGGTAAGAGTTCGTCAATACCCTATGTCAGCAGAGGCACGGGTTGGAATAATCCCACATATTAGACGATTACTAGATATGGGCATATTGAGACCATGCCAGTCAGCATGGAACACACCCTTACTGCCAGTCCGCAAGCCTCACTCCAGTGACTACCGGCCAGTTCAAGATCTCCGGGAGGTGAACAAACGGGTGATGGACATACACTCTACTGTCTCTAACCCCTACACCCTACTCAGCTCCCTGCCTCCAGACCACTGTTGGTATACTGTTCTGGACTTAAAGGATGCCTTCTTCAGTTTGCCCTTAGCCCCAAAAAGCCAGGAATTATTTGCCTTTGAATGGATAGACCACGAGAAAGGCATCAGTGGGCAACTGACGTGGACCAGATTGCCCCAAGGATTCAAGAGCTCGCCCACCATTTTTGATGATGCCTTACATGAAGATCTAGGTGAGTTCCGTGCAACCCACCAACAGGTCACACTTCTACAATATGTTGATGACCTCCTGGTAGCTGCCCGTGACTATGGGACTTGCCTAACGGGGACAGAGGACCTTCTCCGGACACTAGGTGAGCTGGGGTATCGGGCGTCTGCAAAGAAGGCACAACTCTGCAAATCCAAGGTAAATTATCTTGGCTATGTATTGGAGGGTGGTCAGAGGTGGCTATCAGACGCCAGGAAGGAAACTGTTTTGAAGATCCCAAGGCCTACCACCCCACGCAAAGTACGAGAGTTCTTGGGGTCTGCTGGGTTCTGTAGACTATGGATACCAGGGTTTGCAGAACTGGCAAAGCCCTTATATGGAGCCACCAAAACCCAGCCAAAGTTTCAATGGACAGAGGAGATGGAGGCTTCCTTCCAGAAGATTAAAATGGCCTTGTTATCGGCACCTGCACTGGGGTTGCCTGACATAACTAAGCCTTTTCATCTGTATGTAGATGAAAAGCAAGGAGTGGCAAAAGGAGTTTTAACCCAGTATTTGGGGCCATGGAGGAGGCCAGTAGCTTATCTTTCAAAGAGACTAGATGCGGTGGCTGCTGGATGGCCCCCATGTTTGCGCATCATAGCAGCCACGGCACTACTGGTAAAGGATGCACATAAACTGACTTTGGGTCAAGAATTAAGTGTTACCACACCCCATGCCATAGAAGGTGTCCTCAAACAACCACCTGACCGATGGATCAGCAATGCGAGACTCACTCATTACCAGAGTCTTTTATTAAACCCTACTGTCATCACCTTTAGAGTACCTACAGCTCTTAATCCAGCTACCTTACTGCCAGACCCAGACTTGGATGCCCCGCTACATGATTGTTCTGGGATCTTGGCGCAAGTCCATGGAATTCGAGCAGACCTACAAGACCTGCCACTACAGGATGCTGAGGTGACCTGGTACACTGATGGTAGCAGCTTCATGCGTGACGGACTTCGCCTAGCAGGGGCTGCGGTAACCACTGAGACGGAGGTAGTATGGGCCGAACCCTTACCCCCTGGGACCTCAGCCCAGCGAGCTGAACTTATTGCTCTGACCAAAGCCCTAGAGTTAGGCAGAGATAAAAAGATAAATATATATACTGACAGCAGGTATGCTTTTGCCACGGCCCACATACATGGAGCAATCTACAGAGAGCGTGGACTGCTTACCGCAGAAGGCAAGACTGTAAAAAATAAGGAAGAAATCTTAGCCTTACTAACAGCTTTGTGGCTACCAGAAAAACTGGCCATAATCCACTGCCCAGGGCACCAGAAGGCCAATACCCCTGCAGCAAAAGGAAATGCCATGGCAGATAAGACAGCCAGAGAGGTGGCAGCCTCAGCTCCTGTGCTAGTAACAAAACTACCATGTCTAGGTAGTGCCTGCCTGCCTGACCAACCCTCATACACCTCAGAAGATCAAAAATGGATGGAGACCTTACCTATGGTCCTAGAAAAGGATGGCTGGAACTATTCTGCCAAAGGCAAGGTCATACTCCCAGAGAGGCTAGGAGATGAACTCCTACACAGCATACACAGTTCTACCCACATGGGTGCTAGGAAGATGCAAGGCCTAATTAGAGGGGCCGGAGTAAAAATCAGAGAAGCCTATCCCAAGATTGAACAAATTGTGAAAAACTGTAAGACTTGTCAGTATGCTAACATGACCAAAAACTCAGCTAATCCTGGGTTTAGACTGAGAGGCAACCGCCCGGGGGCCTATTGGGAAATAGACTTCACTGAGGTCAAACCGGGAAAATATGGATACAAATATCTGCTAGTTTTCGTAGATACCTTTTCAGGATGGGTGGAGGCCTACCCCACCAAGCATGAGACAGCCAATGTGGTGGCTAAGAAAATATTAGAAGACATCCTACCAAGGTATGGCTTTCCTACTATGATAGGATCGGATAATGGACCGGCATTTACATCCCAGATAGTCCAGGCCTTAGCCTCAGTACTTGGAGTAGAGTGGAAACTACATTGTGCTTACAGACCCCAGAGCTCAGGACAGGTAGAAAGAATGAATAGAACCCTAAAGGAAACTCTAACTAAACTGACCTTAGAGACTGGCGGTGACTGGGTGTCACTCCTCCCCTATGCCTTATTCCGAGTACGGAACTCTCCCTATAAGTTAGATCTAACTCCCTTTGAGATCATGTTTGGAAAACCTCCCCCCATTATACCTAACCTGAGAGCTGAAGTAATAATGGAAATTAATGATCATAACTACCTTCAATCCCTCCAAGCCTTACAGTGGACTCATACCGACATTTGGAGAAGACTGGAAGCCCTCTACAAAACTTCACCACCTCCTGAGCCTCACCGTTACCAACCAGGAGACTGGGTGCTCGTCAAGCGACATCGACGAGAAACTCTTGAACCTCGTTGGAAGGGGCCCTACACAGTCATCCTGACCACTCCAACAGCTCTCAAGGTAGACGGAATAGCCACATGGGTCCACTACACTCACGTTCGCCCTTACGAGTCTCCCCCAAAACTAGACTACAAATGGAAAGTCGCCAAGGACGATGGCAACCCTTTCAAACTCAAGTTACAACGTGTCACCGAACCGTGATGTTTATTCTGCTTCTTTCAGCTGGAACTCTAAGTCTAACGCTAGGTCAGCCAAACCCACATCTCCCATACAGATGGGAACTGAGACGCTTCATAGATAACAAAGATGGCAGGATTGTACTCACATTCAGTGGACCCTTAGGAGGAGACCCTCCTCATTTTATAGTATCTTTATGTGACCTTGCCCCTGTTGATCCCTGTGGACACGCACCCATAGTAATGGGTGCCACAGACTTCTACATGTGTCCAGCAGGGGGATCGTCTTACTGTAACCAGCCTAATCATTACTATTGCGGATATTGGGGATGTGAAACAGTGGCAACTGCCTGGCAGCCGTCTGAAACAGACGAAGACATAGCTGTTGGCTGGTGGCCCCCGGATTGCACACCTAGGCGGTTAGCAACGCCTGGACGTATGGGGAAGGGCTTGTGTGGACTCATCAGAATAGAAGTAACCAATCCGATGGATAAAAAATGGGACTATGGAAAAATGTGGGGAGTGCGTTATTATGAAGGAGGGACCGATAGAGGAAATGTGTTCATAATTCAGAGACACCTAGAAAAAGGGACACCCTCTATAGGCCCAAACTGGGCCAAGAAGCAAGAGACAACACCCTTGCCTGCTAAGAGCTCGGAAGTTGGCCCTATCCCATTACTAGTCTTGGCACCGTTAATGGGCTACCTGACTGGAGCCCAAACTGCAAAAACAACTGTGTTACTCATTTTCACTGCCCTCATAAAGACAGTGGCAGCGACCTTGCCTCCAGAGACTACCACGCTTGTAGAGACTGCAGCACCCCCAGGAATAACAACTGGAACAGCACGCCAAGTGATGACAACGTTACATGCTCCTAGACGTCATCCCCGTGCCGCCATTCCCCGCGCCACCCCAAGGTCAGCATCTCCAACCCTGAACTGGGCACCAGTCGCAGACAAAGATCCACTCTGGCAGCTTCTACAAGCGACCTTTCAAGTACTCAATGCCTCGAATCCTAATCTAACTCAGTCCTGTTGGTTATGCTATGGTGCAAGACCTCCCTATTATGAAGGCATAGCTGTCAATGACACTTATAAAATGTCCAGTGGCTTTAATGGATGCAGATACCAACATGATGCTGAGGTCAAACTCACTCTACAATCGGTAAAAGGGCAAGGGTTATGTATAGGTAAAGTTCCAGAATCTCATCGTCATCTATGTGTCAAAACTATACAACCTACCACCTCAGCTTATGTTATTCCCTCGAATAACACTTGGTGGGCTTGCTCCACTGGGTTGACTCCATGTATTCACACCCAGGTACTCAACAGATCACAGGATTATTGTGTACAGGTTCGTTTGTGGCCTAAAATATTCTATCACACAGACACTGAGATCTATCAGTCCATGGAAAGTGGACTCCCTAGTACCAGAGTCAAGAGAGAACCAATAACTGCCATTACTCTCTCATTGTTATTGGGGTTAGGAGTAGCCGGAACCAGCACTGGAATTACTTCTCTGGTCCTGCAAAACCAATACTATGGTCAACTCCGAGCAGCTATAGATGTTGATATAGAAAGGATAGAAAATTCCATCTCTCTCTTGCAGGACTCATTAACTTCCCTGGCAGAAGTAGTACTTCAGAATCGCCGAGGACTAGATTTATTGTTACTCCAACAAGGGGGGCTATGTGCAGCATTAGGAGAAGAATGCTGTTTCTATGCTGATCACTCAGGGGTAGTGAAAGAGTCCATGGCTAAAGTGAGAGAAGGCCTGGCCAAGAGGAAACAAGAGAGGGAAAATAAAATGGGATGGTTTGACTCTTGGTCTAACACATCCCCCTGGCTGGTTACACTGGTATCCACTCTGATGGGCCCTCTGGCTGTTCTTCTACTGTTGTTGACTGTTGGACCTTGTCTTCTCAACAAGCTGCTCACTTTTGTAAGAGACCGTATAAGTGCAGTACAAGTGATGGTTTTGAGATCCCAGTATCACTCTTGTCAGGAGACTAGCCTTGACTTCGAGGCTCCCGAGCCATGATTGGCTCTCACTGTTACTAGAAAGAGGGGGGAATGAAGAACTTAGTCAATCTAACCCCTTTCCCCTGCCTGACGCTCAGGGCTGGCAACTTGGGGACAGTTGCCCAGGTGCCCTGCAGGGGACCTAACTGCCTACGTGACACCTGTCCCGTCACCCCAATAAAGAACCCCCACCTACCCCTTGAACTAACCAATGGTGTAAGGGTCCCCCATTCTAATGAGGAATGCTAAACTAACCCCCTGATTGGTTGATTTTTGTATAAAAACCCTAAGATTTAGAGGTTCGGGGTCTTCGTCTTCGGGGACCCGGGCATGTTCGAATAAACGCTCCTGTCGACTCCTGACTCCTGGTGATTCTTCGGGGGGGGAGAGCGGCGACGGCGACGACAGCGGCGGCAGCGGCGGCAGCGGTGGCAGCCGCGGCGGCGGCAGCAGCAGCAACAGCGGCAGCGGCGGCGGTGACCGAGACCGTGACCGAAGCGGCGGAGGGAAGAAGCGGCGGTGACGGCGGAGGGAAGAAGCGGCGGTGACGGCGGAGGGAAGAAGCGGCGGTGACGGCGGAGGGAAGAAGCGGCGGTGACGGCGGAGGGAAGAAGCGGCGGAGTCCACAACTGTGGTCTCAGTGAAGAGGGCCTGTAGTTGGAGCGGCCCAGAGCTGCACGCGGACCGGCCAGCTGTTGGCTAGTGCCGCCGAGCTGTAACACTGTTCCTGGCCCTGCCTGGTCCAGGCTGAAAGAGCTGAAACCTCTGCCCCACCTCCGCCTGCTCGTGGCCCACCTGCCTAGCTGGTCCCCTGTTAAGGGAGCCCCGCTCGCTTGCCGCACCCGCTCGTGGCCCACCTGCCTAGCTGATCCCCTGTTAAGGGAGCCCCGCTCGCTTGCCGCACCCGCCTGCCGGCCAGCCTGGGAACAGGTTCCTTCCAGCCACCCTGTCTGGAGCGTCGCCACAACAGTAGTTGCAATCGTTGGGTCAGTTTTGTTTCCAGGCCCATCTTTTGCATAAACCAATGGATGCTGCAGCCCAGCCCAAGCCTGCCCACCACACTCTTGCCATTCATGTACACCCATAGGAACTATAGCCTAGTCAGAGTGACCCCCAATAAGCCCCAACATCCCCCAGCTCTGATTCCTGTGCATCCTGGTATGTGCAGCAGACTGGTTCAGTCTGTCCCACATCCCATTCAGCTCTCATACATGCCAATGCATAGTGAAGCCTAACTCACTCCAAAAGACTCCACTATCCAGCCCACAATCATGCCAGTGGGTGCTACTGCTTGTCTACGTAGGCCTAACCCCAGCTCTGGTTCTCTTGCTCACCAGTGGGAGTTGCAGCCCATCAGAGAAGTGCCCACGGTTTCTCGACTGAACCCACTCCTAGTCCAGATCTTGTACTCTATAGGTAGTTCTGCAGTTCTTTTACATGAGGGTCAGGGTCATGGTCCATCCTGACCTGGCCCTTGTTCCAATTCTCACTGGCAGGTACAGTGATCTAGTCCTGCCAGGTAGGCCCCCAAGTCTAGCTTTAGTGTTGCCTGGTACGTGGTGGTTGGCAGTGATCCCGGCTAACTATCCCAGCTCAGGTCTCCTACATAGGCTGGTACATTGGTCCGATCCATAAAGGCCTTGCAACTGCCCCCAGCCAAACCATGTGGCCTCAGCCCCCTTACTTATCTGCAAATACAATGGCCTTGTTGATAGAAGTCTCTCAGAAGTCACTTCTCACCTGCAACATACTCGCTCAGCGGTCCTCTCTCCCACACATACTTCTGTCCATTCCCCTGATCAACCCATAGTCCCTGCCCTCAAGAGAGCTTGAGTTCCCCAGCCCAGGCTTCCAAAGCCCAATTCTCTGGTGGGGTGGTGTGCTGGCCTATAGCTCTTGTGCTCACCATGGTCCTAAGTTCCTGTCACATGTGATGTCCAGGGACCCTACCCTTCCACACACCCAAAACCCAAGCCCAGTCAAAGTTCCACAAGCCCATTCCACCAGTACACAGGCCAGCATGCTAACCTAGGTCTCTTCTGCTCCCCTTCTCCTTCCCCCAACCCTGCCCGAGACCAAGCATGTGAGGAAACCCCCGCCTCTCTCTACCCACCTGGACACAAGCCCCGTGTCCCTACATTCCCCTGCCAACTCCATCCCCCTGACCATTTGCAAGCCCACTCCCTCAGGCCCGCAGGGGTTCGAAACCCTCTGGTGCAGGCATAGCAGGCCACTTGCCCGTGCGGCACCCTTTCTTGTTTAACAGAAGATATCTATCTATCTATCTATCTATCTATCTATCTATCTATCTACCTACCTACCTATCTACCTGTCATTTTGAAAGCTATAGTTACAGAGAGGGGGAGAGATAGAAAGGGGAAAAGATAGATTTTCCTTCCACTGGTTCACTCCCCAAATGGCTACAACAGCCAAGGCTGAACCAGGCCAGAGCCAGGCTGTTTCCCACATAGAAAGGAGCCCATTCCTGTCCCATCCCCTGCTGCAGTTTGGCAGGGAGCTGGATCAGAAGTAGAGCAGCTGGCACCTTTACTGGCACCTGTAAGGGATGCCAGCACCCCACTTGGTGGCTTTAACCCCAACAATCTGGTTTTAAAAAGCAAGGGAATGATGTCACATAAAAGAGAACGCCCAAAGGTATGACACTTGGCATTATAGAGAAGGAACTAAGCAGGAAGTATTGACTGCAGTCCTGACCCTACAAGAGCCTTCTTTCAGTCAGCTAAGCTGAGCCTTTTGAAACAACTGTGCAGTCATAGAATATTCCGGAGACCCATCAGCTCAGGCTGTCTGCCATGTCTGTTGTGCCTGTTGTTGAGCAAATAAATATTTTGTATGCTTCCAAGCTAAGCTTTCACAATGGAGATGACAGCACATCCAGAGCCAGAAACAAGCTTTATACTGGGACCACACTGTTTGGGGCGCACATCACATACTAGAGCGGCTCGTAGCATTAACAGGGCATGCTCTCTGCACCCTGTCAAGCTGTGCCAACTCAGCCTCACTTTATTAAGTCACTATAGCTAGGCAGCCTTATGCAGGGATGGTAGAGAAAGATGGCATAAACCTTTGGCTCCCACAACTCCTCCAACAATGTTCTCGGTAGGGACACCGTTACCTAGTGGTTAGATTTTCAGGAGATTTTTCTACTTCTTCCCTGTGTCTAGACACATCCTCTTTAACCCTCCTCTCCTCTGCTGTCTTACTGCGGTGTTTTTTATAGTATACATTATCCATGAACTTTTAAAAAATGATTTATTTATTTTTATTGTGAAGTCAGATATATAGAGGGGAGGAGAAACAGAAAGGAAGATCTTATGTCCGATGGTTCACGCCCGAAATGACCACAATGGCTGGTGCTGTGCCGATCTGAAGCCAGGAGACAGGAGCTCTTCCAGGTCTCCCATGCGGGTTACAGGGTCCCAAGGCTCTGGAGCCGTCCTCAACTGCTTTCCCAGACCACCATCAGAGAGCTGGATTAGAAGCAGGGCTGCCAGGATTGGAACCAGCACCCATATGGGATCCCGGCATGTTCAAGGGGAGGACTTTGGCTGCTAAGCCACCACGCTGGGCACTCCGTGAACTTTTTCAAGACCTCTCACGTTGTATCTCACAGTTCTGGTCCTGGGAAGTCACAGAGCAGAGTACCAGCACCTGCTCTACTTCCTTTGAGTGTCTCGTGATGCATCATGAAGAGGAAGGAGTCGAAGAACAAGTGAGTGCATACAAAAGGGACAAACACACAACCCAGTGCACAGAAACCAACCCCGTACCTAGAGAATAAGAGCTCATTCCTGGGAGAGCGGCACCAGTTCTTGCCAGAGGGTGCAGCCCCCAAGATCCATTCACCTGCTCAAGTTCTCATCCCCTCTCTATACTGTTCCGTGGGAAACCAAATTTCAACATGAGTTTTGAAAAAGACAAACTATTCAAATCGTAGCAGGGCCACTAGCAGGCAAGCCTCTGGGAGCGTGTAAACAAGGCCAGACTCTTCCCAGGGCCTCCAGGAACATCCCAGCACTGCCACATGTTACTTTTAGCACACGCATTCTCTCTCTCTTTTTCCTTCTTTCTCCTCATCCAGTTCCTTCTCCTCCTCTTCATTTGAGAGACAGAAAAGACAGAGATAGACACAGAAGAGATAGAGTTCCTATCTGCTCCCAAATACCCACAGCAGCTTAAACGTCTCAGATTTACCCAAGTCAGGAGCCAGGCACTCAGCCAAGGTCTCTGTTGGTGTCGGGGACCGTCTCTCTGAGCTGTCGCTGCTGCTTGTATCAGAGGGAAAGTGAAGTCACGAATCCAAGCCAGGTTTCCCACTCACGATGCCAATGGGGGAGACGGGTGTCTTACTCCCTATTAAAATGCCTGCCTGAATTTTAGATTTTGTGTTTTGCTTTAAGCCACTATCTTGTTTATGTGTTTCAGCAGCCATTATGCTTTTTCTTCTTTTAGTTCTTTTTTAAAGTGGCTTATTTTACTTGAAAGTCAGAGTTACAGATGGAGAGAAGGAAAGACAGAAAGAGACAGAGAAATCTGCATTGGATCACTCCCCAAATGGCTGCCATGGCCAGGGCTGGGCTGGGCTGGCCCAAAACTGGGAGCTTCTTTAGGGTCTCCCACATGCCACATCTTTTCCTGCCTTCTTTTCTTGTCAACGGTTTTCCCCATATTCCATTCCCTAGCTCAGTGGGTTACTCAACACACTATCCAAATCTCAGCCCTTTGGCAGTCCTTATACACTCGCTGCCCAGCCAGGTTTTTGCCACTCTTTTAATTCTGCAAACTCCTCTCTCTTCAGGCCCACTTGCAAAAGGATGGTGTCTGCAGGCTCCTCCGCTCTTTCTGCACCCCTGTCACATCTGGTCACTGCCACACTGTAGCTCACAGCATTTGAGGAGAAGCCTATGCAAATGAGGGTCCATGCCCAGAAGAAACTCCAGGATATTGGTTTCAAATCAGTCCAGCTCTTACCAGTGAAGCCATCTGAAGAGTAAACCAAAAAATGGAAAATCACTTCTGTAACTCTGGCTTTCAAATAAAAATAAAATAAAAGTAGGGCCCGGCACAGTAGCATAGTGCCTAAAGTCTTTGCTTTGCATGTGCTGGGATCCTATATGGGCACTGGTTCTAATCCCAGCAGCTCTGTTTCCCATCCAGCACCTTGCCTGTGGTCTGGAAAAGCAGCCGAGGATGGCCCAAAGCCATGGGACTCTTGCACCCGGAAGAAGTTTTTGGCTCCTGACTTCAGATTGGCTCAGCTCTGGCCATTGCAGCTGCTTGGGGAGTGAATCATTGGACGGAAGATCTTCCTTTCTATCCTTCCTTCTCTCTGTATATCTGACTTTCCAATAAAAATGAAATAAATCTTAAAATAAAATAAAAAAGTAAAAAAAAAAAAAAAAAAAAAGAGGAGTCCCAAAGCCTAAGGGTCTGAATTCCATGGCAAATCTGTTTAAGAGGGAAAAGGGCAAAAATCTTTATCTTAAAAAACAAAACCTCAGGACCAGCACAGGGTGTAGCAAGGTTGTCCCCTGCCTGCAGTGCCAGCATCCCTTATGGGCACCGGTTCATGTTCCAGAAGCTTCACTTCCAATCCAGTTCTCTGCTTATGGCCTCAGAAAGCAGCAGAATGGCTCAATGAAGAAGCTCCTGGTTCCCAGCTACAGGTTGGCCCCGCTCTGACTGTGGCAGCCATTTGGAGAATAAACCAGCACATGGAAGATCTCCCCATCTCTCCCTCTCACTATCTGTAATTCTTTCAAGTAAAAATAAATCTATGGGCCTGGCGCAGTAGCCTAGTGACTAAATTCTTCACCTTACATAACTTGGATCCCATATGGGCGCTGGTTCTTATACCGGCTGCTCTACTTCCCTTCCAGCTCTCCCTGCTTGTGGCCTGGGAAAGCAATCAAGAATGACCCACAGCCTTAGGACCCTGCACCTGCATGGGAGATCCAAAAGAAACTCTTGGCTTCCGATCGACTCAGTTCTGGCTCTTGCAGCCACTTGGGAAGTGAAGCAGCAGATGGAAGATCTTTCTCTCTGTTTCCCCTTCACTCTGTAAGTCTGACTTCCTAATAAAAATAAATAAATCTTTAATAAATACATCTATAAATCAATATATATATATATATTTTTTTTTTTAGTAAAATCCTAACAGAAAAAGAAGACAAAGGAGGCAAGGGGCCGGCTGGAGTCTAAGATATAGGGGCTCTGTGACCCCATCTGCCTCAGCTTCTGATCAAAGAAGTACAAACTAATCATACCCACTTCCTCCCCGGGCTACCGTTCTTGAGTTCTGCCCTCGGGACATCCTCCTTGCCCTTCCTCCTTCTGGAGTTACTTGATTATACGTCAACATAATCTCTATCAGGAAGTGGCTGCACGGAACCAGGAACATAGTAATTGCTCAATAATATTAACCGGCTCTTTATTTTGTGTCCAACTAACAATGGTTGACATTCATTGAGAGTGATACTCCAGGTACTGTGTTTAGCACTTTCATAGTTAGATATGATTATTGTTATCCTAACTGATGAGGAAATTAAGGTGGTCACACACTTAACCAAAGTCAAACATTAACCATCAGAGCTGGGATTCAGGCCCAAGGAGTGTGATTCAAAGTCCTGCACGCATGCCCCCTGTGCTATGTATTTCGTTGCTTCTAAGATGCACGTATGTTACAGTCAAGGATTGTCAGAGTCTTGTCGGCTGCGACTCTTCTTATGGGACATAAAATAAGGTTATGCTCAGCACCAGGTGGCCGGATTTCTAGCACCGTACTTCACAAGAATCAAAATGGAGAAATCTGGTTTTCACTGATCTTGGACACTTGTCTGCTTTTGTAGTCATGAATAACGGTTCTCAGGATTATGAAACCTCACCGGGCCTGAAACGAGGAGGCCAGGGATGGAAGATGTTGCCTCCTGCACCCCTGCAGCTGGAGGGGCAGGCCTGGGTCAGACGCCTTCTGATGCCAGGGGGCAGCGCCCAAACTGGCTTGTCTCCGTCTTCACTCAGAAAGCGAGGCCTGTGCAGGATACTTGGAGAGTAAGCGCACTGATAGATGGAGTTGGATGTCTGGCAAAGTTTATAGTAGCAGAGGCCATGAGGCAAACGAACAGAAGCAAGCTGTGAGTGGAACTCTCAGGGGAAATCTCTCTTAGGGAGCATTTCACACAGAGGAACCAGAACTTACGGAGGCTTACTTGTACTGTCATCTCTGATCAAGCTCACATTTGAGCAGTATAGGACGAAGAGATAGGGACACAGACCATTGTTGGATTATCACAGGGAGATTACGTTTATCCAAAATCCAGTCTTATTTTCATGGAGGCACTGAGCCCCTGTCCTGAGAGTCAAAGCTGCACAGGCAACCTCCTGATGCTGTGATTCAGTCTTCTGCTTCTACACCTCATAGCCTGTCACAGGCCTTTCTCCAGGTCCTGTGGCCAGCTATGAGACTGAGAGAGTGAGTGGATGAATAAATCAATGAGATGAATAGCAGTATTCTTGGAGATCCCAAAGTCCAAGTCATGTGTTTTAGGAACAAGAGCAGGCACATATGATTGACCTTAGAGGAGCAAAAAGTCACAATTACTTTACATCTTGTACTAGACGCAGAGGGTAAGGTCCACATTTCTATCACATGCTCAGGCCCTAAGAACTTCAGAAACGTCCTCACTATTTTAGACATATTTTATTGCTTTGGTTTGTTTGCTTATTTTTTACTTGAAAGACACAGTGACAAAGAGAGAGGTAGAGACAAAGAATGAGAGAGATTACATCCACCGGTTCACTTTCCAAATTCTCCCAAGAGTCGGGGCTGGACCAGCTGAAGTCAGGAACCTAGAATGTCATCTGGATCTCTTCTACTGGTCCCAGTGGCCACAGCACTTGAGCCATCATCTGACGCCTCTCCAGGATGTGACAGCAAGAAGGTGGATCAGAGTTGAAAGAGTTGAAACTCACATTAGCACTCTGCTATGCTGTGAGTCCCAAGCAACAGCTCAAATCACTGGATACAATGCCCGCCCCTTTATATGTATTTTAAAGGAACAGAAAGATGGCAAGAAACCTTCAGGCTGTTTTGAGGCTGGGCTGTTCTGTGGGACTTAAATGTGACAGGAATTCCTGAATAGCAGGCCCAGAGTCAAATGCAGTGGTAGATTTTTAAGCTGACCTGGAAGACTCAAACTTGAGTCAAGTCCAGATGCAGAGGATGGGGAAGGCAGGAGGGAAGCTGAAGGGAAAGAAAACCAGAGAGTGACAGAGACACGAACATTTCCCACTGAATGGAAATCAGGACCCAAAGTCATACTTCTGCGAAGGGGAATGAAAGGGAAAGAAGGAAGCGGGTGGGGAGAAAAGGAAGCAAATGAGGGGAAGAGGGAAGGAAGGAGAAGATGAAGGGGAAAGGGCAGGGTCCCCACAAAATCAGACAAGAAGTGGCAGATCCACCAACCCACCATGACTTTTACTCCCCCAAACGAGACAACTGGACGCCCTGCATCCTTTCCCCAGACCTCGGCACTCCCTCTCTATGTGTTTCACAGAGGAAAGAACCTACAGAAAAGACCGTGAAGTTCCAAATGTCAACCTTCCAAAAGACTCTAGGTTTAAATCTGGAAGAGACGCAGAGATAGGCAGACAGTGAGTCATAAGGTAAATTGTTAAAATAATTATAATTAGCACAGCAGATTTTCCGGGAAGGTTGACTGTGAAACACAGCAGGTAATGTCAGAAGAAACGATATACCAATACCTTACAAAGGATTATTTCACAGTTTTCAAATTTTTGTTTATTTAACATTGAGTAAAAGCGCCCACCCAATGGTTTACTCCCTAACCACCCACCAAAACTAGGGCTGGTTCAAGGCAAAGCTGGGGAATTAGGAACACAATGCAGGTCTCCCGTATGGATGATAGGGGCTCCGCTACTCGATCCGTCACCTGCTCCTCCTGGGCTCCTCAGGGAACGGGAAGTTGCAATCAGGAGCAGAGACAGAATTTGAACCCAGGCATTTCAGTATGGGACGTGGGTGTCCCAACCAGAGCAGCCACACTATGCACCCAGTATCTGGACGATACATGATTCATTCTTTTTTAAAAGAAGATTTTTATTTCGTCTTACTTGAAAGTTATAATTACAGACAGAGAGAAAGGGAGGGAGAGACAGAGAGTTCTTCCTTCTGCTAGTTCACTCCCCAGATGGTCGAAACTGCCAGAGCTGAACTAATCCAGGAGCTAAGCCAGAAGCCTGGAGTTTTTTTTCTGGGTCTCCCATGTGGGTTCAGGGACCTAAGGACTCGAGTTATCCTCTGCTGCTTTCCCAGGCCATAAGCAGGGAGCTGAATCAGAAATGAAGCAGCCGGGACACAAACTGGGACCCATATGGGATGCTGGTACTTGCACATGAGGTTTTAGCCACTGAGCCATCATGCTTGCCCCAAAGGATTCTTTCTTAATACAACTTGTGTGGGTGCCTATTCTGAAAGAGGAGAGAATTCCTCTAGCTTTCTCTGAGGGTACACTACAATAGGTAATGGGAATGGAGAATTTTTTTTTTAAAGATTTATTTTTATTATTTTTTCATTGGAAAGGCGGATATACAGAGAGGAGAGACAGAGAGGAAGATCTTCCATCCGATGATTCACTCCCCAAGTGAGCGCAACGGGTCGATACTATGCCAATCCGAAGCCAGGATCCTCTTCCGGGTCTCCCACATGGGTGCAGGTTCCCAGGCCACAGGCAGGGAGCTGGAAGGGAAGCGGGGCTGCCGGGATTAGAACCGGTGCCCATATGGGATCCCGGGCGTGCAAGGCGAGGACTTAACCACTGTGCCACCGCGCCAGGCCCGGGAATGGAGAATTTAATAAGTTTATTTTTGATGCAAAATCACTTTTAAAAATCCATGCTCAATTTTTTCATGATATAGATTTCCATGAACATTCTGAGGTGCTGTCCCGTAACAGGTGTAAGTCTGAGTGTGAGTGCAGCAGTGGGCAGCAGGATCCACTCTGGAGCGGGCTTCGATCTTCGCATCCAGGGAAGGGGGACTCCCAAGAGACACTCTCCGCCTGACCAGATAGAGTAGCAGCTAAAGTCCTCGCCTTGAATGCACCAGGATCCCATATGAGTGCCGGTTCTAATTCCGGCATCCCCGCTTCCCATCCAGCTCCCTGCTTGTGTCCTGGAAAAGCAGTTGAGGACAGCCTAAAACCTTAGGACCCTGCACCCTCGTGGAAGACCCAAAAGAAGCTCCTGGTTCCTGGCTTCGGATTGGCTCAGCTCCAGCCATTGCAGTCACTTGGTGAGTGAATCATTGGACAGAAGATCTTCCTCTCTGTCTCTCCTCCTCTTTGTATATCTGATTTTCCAATTAAAAATAAATAAATAAATCTTTAAACAAGAGAGAGAGAAGCTCTCACAGTGAACTTGAAGGGAATGAGCACAGACGAAGAATAAGAAGAAAGCGGTTGGCAGGGAGTGAAGGGCGAAGAAAAACTCAACCCTGGGAATCAGCCAGAAGCCCGTTAAAGCACGGTGTGGAGGTGCACGGGCGCCGTGGGCCTCTGAGAACAAAATCGAAGCGTGAAAGGACGAGGCAAAGCAGAGACGATTAAACAGAAAACGTGTACACTTAACGAAAACCGCCTTTTAAAAGAAATTAAAGGAACAGCGCAGTCCTCCTGCCCTTTGCCTCTCTCCTTCCCTTCACTAATCAAAAGCAGTGAAAAATAAAGGTTCCTGAAAATTTGAAGGAAATAATAATTAAAAAAAAAAAAAAAAAAAAAGGACAACGCAGACCGGCTGGCGGAGGTTGATGAGGGGAAAAGAATTCCATATTTGAAGACACATCCTACCGGTGAGACTGGGGGCAAGAGTTTCCAATTACTGAAAGTGTGAAAATGGCAGAGCAGATATGAAATATCGTATTTGTGTTTGTTCGGTACCGAAATGAGGATCTTTCTGCCCCAAGGTCAATGTGAACAAAAAGCACAGTGACCTGGGAGGGAACGGGGCGTCAGAGTGGCTCCCACCCCCCAGTGGCTGTTCCAACCTGTGGACGCCCAGCCCCACCGTGAGCCGGAGCCTTCCCCACGCCCCAAACATCCAGTACAGCCCAGCCGGGGATGGACGCACTCCAGGGAGGGGTCGTGGTTTGTGAATGCTCTGCCACTGACTACCGTTCCCCAGGTTTCTCCTCACTGTTAGAGTATAACAATCTGGGAGTCTAAACTTGCTCTGCCTTTCCTGTCATCCTGGAGAGGCCCTGGGATACCTCTGAGACTAAGATCGAACCATCCGAAATGACTCACCTGCATATTTCACCCATCCCACAATGTTTTGGTGCAAATACTCTTTCGTACTCCCAATCCACAGCCATAGTGGAACACTCATGGGACACCTATCTTCAACTCTGCCCCCATCTCTCTCTGTCAAATACAGCAGCTTTCATGATGTACCTTTTTCCTTTTCAGAAGGAAGGAAGGAAGGAAGGAAGGAAGACACTTTCCACGCTCCCACAAGAGGTACAAATGGTGTTGTCTTTGAT
The DNA here is from genome assembly GCF_017591425.1 of Ochotona curzoniae. Classification (NCBI taxonomy): domain Eukaryota; kingdom Metazoa; phylum Chordata; class Mammalia; order Lagomorpha; family Ochotonidae; genus Ochotona; species Ochotona curzoniae. Next base: position 6,441,917 of record NW_024466218.1, read on the forward strand.
TCCCAGTGTAACTCAACAGGGAAGCTGTCACAATGTCCAGAGCCCATGACATCCTGCAGATGAAGGATGTTTTCAAATTTCTGGCCGCAGGAACCCACTTGGGAGGCACCAACCTTGACTTCCACATGTAACGGTACATCTACAAAAGGCGAAGTCACGGCCTCCACATCATCAATCATCCAGGGAACATGGGAGAAACCCATGCTGGCGGTGCTGGCCCTGCTGACGTCAGTGAGACATGCTTCTGGAAAACTGGCCAGAGGGCCATGCTGTTCACTGCTGCCACTGGAGCTCCTCCTGGCGCTGGCTGCTGCATTCCTGGCACCTTCACTGACAAGATTCAGGTCGCCTTCAAGCTGCTGTGCAGCCCAGGACTGACCACCAGCCCCTCACAGAGGTGTCATGCACGAACCTACCCACCATTGCTCTGTGCAACACAGACTTTGTGCTATGTGGACATTGCCGTCCTGTGCAGCAACAAGGGAGCCCACTCCATGGGTCCGACGCGGTGGATGCTGGCCCTGGAGCTTCTGTGCATGCGTGGTACCGTCTCAAAGCTGAGAGCCAGGAGCTTCTCCCAGATCTCTCTTAATGCAGGAGCCTAAAGACTTGGGGCATCCTTTGCAGCGCTGCTGGATGGGAAATGAAACAGCAATTGAATTTCCTGAGTTGCTGATACATTCTAGATATTAATCCTCCATCAGTATAAGTTTGCAAATATTTTGTCCATTCTGTTGGCTGACTGAAGTCTATGGATTATATCTTTGCTGAAGATACACTAGTTTTATTGATAGCTTTATTGAACCAAATTTCCTGTATATGTAGGTCACCCATTTAAGGTGAGTACATTTGCAATGTTGTGAAGCCATCATCACTACCTAATTTTTGAGCTATCTCCACTGTTTTCCCAGGCCTATTAGCAGGGAGCTGGATCAGCACTAGAGCAGCCAGGACTCAAACTGACACTTTTATGTGGGATGCCAGCACTACAGGCCATGGCTTAACCCACTCTGTCATAGATCCAGCCCCTACTTCATTCTTTTTCTATTGCCAAATAATAGTCCAATATATAGATATGCCTTTGTGACTGATTCATTCCCTAGTTTTGGGGTTGTCCTATTTGGAGGCCTTTCTGAATATTATTGCTATTCATGGGCAGATTTTATGTGTACATATGACTTCATCTCCCTAGGAGAGATTGATGGGTCATATTTAACATTTTGAGAAAATTAAAATTGTTATCCAAAGTGAGTGCACCGTTTTACTTTCCTTGTCAACATTGAGATCGTCGAAGACTCACTTTTTTGTGTTTGTTTGTTTGTTTTTTACTAATTACATTGCATTATGTGACACAGTTTCATAGGCTCTGGGATTCCCCCAACCCCTCCCCATGCCCTTCCCCCATGGTGGATTCCTCCACCTTGTTGCAGTATTGCAGTTCAAATTCAATCAAGATTCTCTCTTTGCAAACATATACCAAGCACAGAGTCCAACATCTTATTGTCCAGATAAATTCAATGGTTTCTTGGAGAGACCATCTCTGGTCTGAAGGCAGAGCTGGCAGAATATTATCCTGATCAATTAAAAGCCCCAACACAACATTAACAGCAATTTACAACATTATGAAATTAATTGACATGGTATTGAGTAACCAATATGTTAAAAAAAAAAGCAAGTTCTTAACCACATCCTGTGACTACTTCATTGACATTTAAATTTTAGTTTATATACAGCCAGCTTCTATACACCTTAAAATGGCTATAGGGTACTATTTAGCTGTTTCGTGTCTATTTTCATTTTAGTATTTAGCAGTTTATAGTGTTGAAGCATAGTTTTGCTGAACTTGGCAGATTTTAGGATAGTCTAAACTGGCTTATAACTCTAACAAGGCATATGTTAACAGTTGAGGTGCAGAGCAGTTTTAGGAGGGGTGTGCAGAGAAATCTTCAATACCCTAGTGAGGAGTAATTAATCTTTGTGTCCTACCAAGTAAGGTATATGCATCACAGATTTTTAAGATATGTTCTTGGACCTAACATGGTAGTCTAGTGGCTCAAGTCCTCACCTTGCATGCTCCAGGATCCCTTCCGACTCCCTGTTTGTGGCTGGGAAAGCAATAGAGGATGGTCCAAAGCCTTAGGACCCTACACCCACATGGGAGTCCCGGAAGAGACTCCTGGCTCCTGACTTCAGATCAACTCAGCTCCAGCCATTGTGGCCACTTCAAGAGTGAGCGAGTGGACAGAAGATCTTTCTTTCTGTCTCTCCCTCTCTCTGTAAATCTTCCCAATTAAAAAATATCTAAATCTTTTTTTTTCTAAGATATGTTCTTTAGGATATTCCAATACTAAGGTGAAAAAAAAAAAAAAAAGAAAGGAAAAAAGTTAACGCCAGATTCATAAAATCACCAAATTGTAAGGGCACAATTTCTCCCCTCACCTGTCAGCAACCTTCATCTGTTTCTCCTTTTCAGTTGTTTTTTCTAATGTATCCTGGCCTTTGTATTCATTTATTTACTCAATAGCAAGTATTTATCAACTATATCCCAAGGATTATGTCGAGGCTTAGAGACACCAACGAGAAAGGGCTCGCACAGGTTCCACCTCATGGAAGCAGATGGTAATTAAATAATCCCACAAAGTGATGAGTCCAAAGGAAAATGTCAGGTAACCATGAGTGCTTGTGGCGGAGAGCACTGATTCTGTCCCAGTGAGGAAAGGGAGGTATCCAATGAGGAAGTCACAGTTGAGCTGAAGGATAAGGAGGAATTACGAGGCTTCAGAAGAAAAAACACTTTCTACATAAAAGAGACATCTCCTGTGTAAAAGTCCTGGAGTTATAAGCTGAGTTTGGAGACTAGCAGCTCCTGGGGTTATGAGCTGCTGGGAGACTAGCAACCCAGAAGTGGATGGGAGAAACCCCATAAGGATGCAGAGGGAGATGGACCAAATCAAGCAGGGTCTTGAGAGATTTGGGATTTAACTCCAAGGACAGGGATAAAGCATTAACAAGGTATGTTATCTACAAAATATCCACTGAGGGCCAGGTCCATTTCATCAGCAGCAAAAGTCTCTGGTGTCAGAAAGCACAAGAAGAGCGTCTTTGTGCCCCCAAACTACAGCATCTCCTGAGCACAAAGGGCAGAGATGATACCTCTACTGAACAGCTATGAGCACTGATTGGCTGGCTGGTTTTCGGTATCTGAGATGGATGGCTCAGGTTCACACTCTTCTCAAGCTTTTCTTATGGTCCAGGCAGTTATGACTGTAGCACTTAACCATGGATGTGAGGTTTAGAATTTTACATCAGCCGAGACCTTTGTTGACTCCCAAGGACATTTGGAATTAAGCCAGCCAAGGGTAATCAATTCTGATGCTTTAGGCTATGCGACCACCCGTGGGTCTTGGGAGAGAGACTTCCTGTTGTATATAAAACGGTACAATTGGCTTTGAGTGTGACGGTCTCCCTCTCTCACTGATGTATTACACAGTGGCCTCTGCCAGAGGCAAGGTGCCTGACGACCCAGAGCAGGATCCAAAGCAGTTAAGGAAATCTTAGATTCATTAAGTAATGAAAGAATTGGTCAAAACAATTTCCTTTTTCTTCCTCAAGAGGAATTGTTCCATCTCTGTCTGCTGTTCATGTGAAACTGCATATAGAGACAGCATACAGGCCAAGAAAAAAATGAAGAAACACAATTTGGAAGTGTTAAACTTCGACCTCAGACTTTTCTATGATGTATGTCCGGTCAGGCAGTGTAAAGCCTTTATCCTAATAAACAGTCAAGTTTCACTGAAGATGAAGTTTAGAGAAATAACCACAGAATGAAAGAGCACACAATTTCCTTTGAATAGTGGCTACGCTGAGTACACAGCCTGCCTGGGGAAGGTGGTATGAGCACTGATGTTGGCATATTCTACTCTCATTAGGAAACACAGACAGTCAAGGTTCTCCAAAATCAAGAACCAGATACACAGTCCTCTCCAAATTGCTTTGATTGGAAAGCACCTTGCTGTTTATTTGTCACCAATGGCGAAAGAAGGGAGGCACCAGGAAGGAAAAAAATGGTGGCATGCAAGATAAAACCTTGGGGATGAAGTAAAACAAGTATCCAAAGAATGAAGGCATTTCTTTTCATCCTCTCAAGTTTATCAGCACCCATTCAGCCCCCAGTCCTCCGGCATCAGACCCTGTAACCTAAGCCAAGTGACATGGTTAGGTTCAGGATTAGGGTTGCAGGAGTCTTATCAGTGTAAGAATTTGGGAATGGGTTTCCTGTTACTTTCCCTCCTGACTGCCTTCCCTGTCTCTCATATTTGTTGAAAAATATGTGGGGCTGGGAAAGAGGAAAAGCCAACCTCACCACTAATAGCTGCTCTTCCTTCAGGGCAAAGTTGCCCTTTCTAGCTCATTCGCAGGACTGACATTGCCCTGAGGTCTGCCCAGGCAGCTGTGCCTTGTCTGTTGCCTCTTGGGTTACAGGTTTCACTAACCCACCTACGAATGAACTTGCTCACTTCTTCCAAGAACCAAGCTCACCAGGGACTGGCAAGGGGCGTTACAGTAACCACAAAAGTCAAGGTCTTCACAGAAAAAAAAAAAAAGGAGTCACTAGTTTTATGATTCAGATGAAGAGCTTCATACCCCCAGGAATCAAGGAATGGGTTGGCCTTGTTTTCCCATTTAACTTGCTGAACATTGTGCTACAGAAGAGATTAGTGACAAGTTATTCAATGTTTAAGTTTAAATATGCTCCCTTTCAAAAATTGCATACATTTTATTTTTGATAATTTGTGCATATCTGATTAAGGTGCGAAGGGCTAAGGGCTGGAGGAAAGTGGGTGAGACTGTTGTTTCCACATTGTCTTTTTTCCTTCTTGTATCTGAGAAGTGAGAGACAAGCAGGGAAGCCACACCCAGCCGCCGTGCCATCCCAGGTTCACTGATGGGGCTAACGATGCCCTTTTAAGAGCCTGTTTTGTTTAGGAAACCGTAGATGCGTCAGAAGAAAGAGAATTGAGAGAAAGAAAAGAAAAAAAATGGTTACAAACAATCCACATGCTAGGCTTCATCTGGTAGAAAGGTCACTGGTCTTGGAGTCAGAAGACTCCTCCACTTGTCACATATTTGGGGAGTCATTCTTTCGCTTTTCTCATCTCCGAAAAAATTGAGAAAGAACCCCGGGTGAGAGATATTGCAGGAAAGCAATTGGTTGTGGTTTCTAAATTATACAAGAGGAAATCCTCATTGTCTCAGTCAAGTTAAGAAGAAAAGAAAGTGACAACAGGAAACCAACCAGACTGAGCGAAAGAATTTCAGGGCTTGGTAAGATTAAATAGATTAAAATATAAACTCCAATCTGACTCAAGATGCTTTGAAATGAAACATGTCGCCTAGAGTGCAGATGAACATTATCCTCTTAATTTACTCTTTCTGGTTCTTCAGAGACTGACAATGAGAACTTGCGACTTCCCCGAGCTGAAAGCAGGGAAGGGGAAGGTGGTTGTGCATCTCCTCCAGCAGCTCGCCCAGTCCCACTTCCTATTGGCCTGCAGACAAGAAGGCTGCTTGAATGTGGGTGTGGCCCTTAATAGATCCATTATCAATATTAATTTGTCCTCAAATTTCTTCCATGCTCTTAATTCTTTCTACATCAAACACAAGGACAAAACTTGGTGCTGAAGGATTCTTTGCTTTTTTTTTTTAAACACACTTCTGAGAGAACCAAAAATATATGTGTATATATATATATATATATATATATATGCACACACACACACACACACACACACGGGGGGGGGGGGTGATAAGCTGAATCTAGAAAAGCGTGCTTGTCAATGTGATTACAACAGGCCACACTGCCATCCACACCAGTGTTACTCACAAAGAAACCGTAAGAAATAATAAGGAAATGCAGAGGTCAGTTTTTAGGTTGAATAAATCTAAAATCAGGGAGGGGCACCTTTATGAGCAATGAAGAAATAAGATAAAGACATGTCCTTACTCTAAAATCTTGGGGCCAGCGTTCACTTAACAGTACCAGCATGTCATTTGGACCAGTTTCAGTCTCAGTTGCTCCTTTTCTTATCCAGCTCCCTGCTCATGGCCCGCAAAAACAGCAAAGGATGGCTCAAGCCCCTGGGCCCCTTCACCCACATGGGAAACCCAGAAGAAGCACCTGCTGCCTGGCTTCAGATCAGCTCAGCTCTAGCCATTGCAGCCCTTTGGGGAGTGAACTAACGGGAAGATCTTCCTATCTTCTTCTCTCCCTTCTCTCTGTAACTCTATCTTTCAAATAAAAAAAAAATCCTTTAAAAAATTAAAGTTAAAAAAATCTAGAGGCTGCTTGGGGTTGGCACAGCAAGCTAACCTTCTGTCTGTGGTAAAAATAACTCACTCAGACACTGATTCATGTCCTGGATGCTCTACTCTCCATCCAGCTCCCTGCCTGTGGCATGGGAAAGAAGCTGAGGACAGCTCAAGTGCCTGGGTCTCTGCACCTGCTTAGGAGACCCAGAAGAAGCACCTGGCTTGCCCCATTCAAAACTGGACCAGCTCCCGTGGTTGTGGCCATTTGGGGAGTGAATTAATGGATAGAAGATCTCTCTGTTTCTCTTTTCTATAAATCTTAATTTCAAATAAAAATAAATAAGTCTTTAAAATCTAGAGACATCTTTTACTATTGCTGCTAGAATTAAAAACAAAAACAAAATCCTCTACTTCTGGGAAATAAAAGGGCACCAATAAAACTGTAACAGGCTGCTGTGAAGCCAACAGAAGCAGGCATCTATATTGACTGGATAAATCTAGGCATCTTTAGACCACTATAAGAGTAAAGCAAATAATAAGAAATGTTGTAACTGCACCCAACTCAGTCCAAACCCCAAAGCCAATTCAAAAGGCATACTGTAGATCTCTGCTTCATGATTCTAAGTACCAGGTTAGTTCATTATTTCATTAACCTGAACACTGTTGCAGATTTTATAGAAGGCATGTGTAAAATATTGTCAGGAGGCCTGTATGGTGGCAGAGCAAGCTAATCCTCTGCCTGTGGCACCAGCATCCCCTAGGGGCACCAGTTCGTGTCCTGGCTGCTCCATTTCTAATCCAGCTCCCTGATTATAACTGGGAAAGCAGCAGAGGAGAATCCAAGGCCTTGGGTACCTGCACCCATGGGTGATCCAAAGAAACCTCCTCACTCCCAGCTTCAGCCCAGCCCATCTCTGGCGATTATGGCCATTTGGAGAGCGAGGCAGCAGATGGAAGATCTCTCTTGTTTTCTCTCTCTCTCTCTTACTCTGACTTCCAAGTAAAATAAATAAGTCCTTTCTTTTTAAAAAATAAATAAAATAAAGCATTGTCAAACACTAGGTTGCTTTGCCTACATTATTTCACATGTCCAGATATACCACTCAGCAACTTTCAGATGTGTGACTCAGACTAAAGTGTTCATTCCATAGTGAAAAAAAATCTGCAATGAAAGGAGCGTTTAAACTGCACTGGCAAAAGAATGGGCTGTGTTCTATGTGAGTCCACACTGGAGGTGGGTCTTCAGTGTAATGCGGTAGTCAAGAATGAGCCTTGGGTATTCTGCCCGATATTGGGAAAAGCCACTGGAACCAAACGTAACTCATTTGCCTGTTATGGGTTAATTCTAATTAAGAAGGAAATCAGAAAAGTGAGTATCTTGCTTTGTTTTGCTGTTTTGGTCTTTCTCCCACTCATCTGTTTTTGTTTCTAGAGTCCAACATTTTCACAGTTTGTTTTTTTTTTTTTTTAAAGATTTATTTATTTTTATTGGAAAGGCAGATTTACAGAGAGAAGGAGAGACAGAAGGGAAGATCTTCCATCTACCAGTCCACTCCCCAAATAGTCAGAACAACTGGAGCTGAGCCATCCAAAGCCAGGAGCCAGGAGCACCTCTGGCTCCCCAACATGGGTACAGCGGCCCAAGGCTTTGGACCATCCTCCATTTCCTTCCCAGGCCATACACACAGGAAATGCTGGGAACAGCAGGAACATGAACCTGCGCCCATATGGGAATGCAGGTGCTTGCAACAGAAGGATTAGCTAATTGAGCCATTGCAGGCTATTCAATTTTTTAAAATTTGCAGTAAGAGATGCATAAAATGTGTCATTTCCACCATTCTTAAGTATTCAGCTCAGTGGTGTTAAAGATGGATTTTGATGCCAAGCAGCCATCACTGCCTCTGTCTCCCCAGACCGTTCCCATTTTCTTGAATGGAAACTCTATGCCCGTTAGAGAACTCCCCATTCCTTCTTCTCAGTCCTTAATAACCCCTTTTTACTTTCCATCTCTACAAATGTGACTATTCTTAAAAATCCACAGACGTGGAATCATAGTATCCATCCTTTCGTTTCCACTATACTTTGAGATGGGCTAGAGAATCTACACGGAGACATCACCAAGCTTCAGTGTAATTAATAAAAGCAAACAACAGATATCTGTTAACACAGACCATTTTGCAGGTTTGGCGATCAATGCTTTTCCTATGCTGTCTTTCTTTAATTTACAAGGAGAAGTTTTAAATTTTGCATTTGCTGCAAACCAGAAATGGCATCAATAGTCAGTAATGCTTTACCTATCAAAAGAAGCAAAAAGCAAAACACAGGCTCCTGGGTTGCCATCACCATCTTGCAAGCTCTTTTGCAGAGCTTCTGCTTTGTTTGAGGGCATCAGCAATCAGAGACATCAGCAAACAGACACGAGGGCTTTGTTTTCTCAGCAGGAGCTGCTGAGTGAGGGGCACAATGGATAGCTATTTTTTTCTTTTTTAAAAATTAAGATATCCATTCTCTCCAAAGAAACCTCAGAGGGACAGATTGAGGATTTAATTTTAGAATCTCATGTCTGAGTCTCATAACCAGATGGTCTTTACACAATGGAAGTTCCCAACCATCAGTCATAATTGTTTTTATCACTATTATTATTATTAATGTTATTATTAAGAATAATGTTGAAGCCATTTCAACACCCATGTTGAATAGCCCTATCAGCCATGCACCCGTTTTAACTAGTCAGGCGTACCCGCATTAAGATCCTAGAAATGGTATCTTCTACTGATACACAGCACTTTCTTGATAGTGATTCGTTAAAGTTTGGAGAGCAATATATTTGTTTCTTCTTTAATTACAACCTTCTGATCAGATGATTTGGGGGGGGGTTAAAGGGAAAAGAAAGAACACATTGATGATTCTTGTTCTTAAATTTTATGTTTTTAGCCATGGTATGATTCCACTGGATAAGCTTTACAGGGTTTTCAGAGGTGGAGCACAGGAAGGTTTTTTAAAAATTGAAATATGACATCCGTATCATTAGGGTTTTAAAGTTAGTAATGTGCTTAAGGCAGATTTTTTATGGTTAGCAAAGCTGAGAGGTTCTGACACCCAAAGGATGCACAAAGAGATAACTTACATAAATGTATATGGTGCCCTGGAGGGGCCGCGATTGTATTATGGGGATTCTCATGGACAGCCTTGATTCAGACAGTGGAACAGTGAAGCAAAGCTAAGTGCTTCTGAACTGGATGGGCTGTGCATGAGAGCCGTCGCACTGCAAGTACAAGCACCTTCCGCGCCGGCTGTCTGACAAGGAAGGGCTGGAATACGTTAGTCATACAAAATATCTAACGAATGTTCACCTGATTTTAAATGTTTCTTTAGAAGAGTCACTGCGCAGCTTTACAATAGATGGCCAAGCAGGTTGCAAGGAGCAGGCTGGAAATGATCGTGTTTAAAGCACAGGAGTTCATAGAGGACGGCTTGCTGTGACTGATGGGCTGCGTGGACTTCTGGAGGTTTCGTTCCACCTTAGACTTCATTTCTTTCTATTCTCAGAATTACATTTTTCTTTTTTTTTTTTCAGATTTTGTTTTTAAAGTGCTTGCTGGTGCTAATTTTGTAATTCCTGAAAGGCAAAAAGCAAATAATTATGAAGAAAGAGGTTCATGGCAGAATTCTAGTCAAGTCCCACATCTTACACAACTAATTATCCAAAGTGCTTAATTAAATGTTTTACATGTGTGAAGCAGTCTTGTCAAAGTCATGACTCCTCAGAGGAACCAAGAGTGTGTTCCCTGGTAAGCCAGTAGCAGCGCAAACAGAAGGCCTTTCACAGCCAGAATGAAGAAGGTCTCATTTCCTCCACCTTCTGAAACAATGGGATGCCCATATAATTTCTACATGAAATAAGCATAAGATTTTGTTGTTATGTGTAAAAAGCAGTAGTTCCTGAGATCTCAATTAAGTCACATCCTTCCCTTGCATGAAATCCCCTTCTGAGCTAGTAATGTGTACTTTTTTATGGTGATGGTTATTATTTTGGTTTAGATTATTATTATTATTATTATTATTACTTCTTTGAAAGGTAGAATTATTTATTGGTTCATCCCCCAGATGGCCACAACAACCAGGGTTGAGACGACACCAAAGCTGTGTCCCCCATAGGATGTAAGTCCCAAGCACTTGGGCCATCCCTCACTGGTGTCTCAGCCGCCTTACCAGGGAGCTGAGTTGGAAATGGAGCAGTCTGGGCTCTGTCAGGTGGTCATATGGGATGCTGGCGCGGCGGGCAACAGGCCTCCCTGCTTTTGCACAGCTCTTGCTTCTGTGCTAGTAACGTAAACAGGAGCCCAGTGTGAGGCATGCTATTCACTCCACAATACTGCAAACTATCCCAACGCTCATCACGACCATTCACTGGGACCTTAACCATGTGCTGAGAACAAGTCTAAGTATTTTCTACAAATTATTTGATTTATTAAAAAAAAAAAAAACTCTTCAAGCTGCGAGTTTCCATTCATATTTTATGGCTGAAGAAATTAAGAACCAGATTATGCTGCAAGTTAAAACGGTCAAGCTGTGGCACAGAAGGCAGTCACCACCAGTGACACCAGCATTCCATTTTGGACACTGGTTTGAGTCCGGCTGCTCCATTTCTGATCCAGCTCCCTGAGAGTGGGTCTAGTTAAGCAGGAGGAGACGTCGTGGCCTCCTATATCCACATGAAAGACCCAGAAGAAGCTCTTGGTTCCCGGTTTTGATATAACCAAGCCCCCCTGGTTGTTGTGGCCTGAAAGGATAGACCAGAGAGCGAAAGATATTTCTCTGTCACTCCCTCTCTCTCTCTCTCTTGCTCTGTAACTCTGCCTTTCAAATAAAGTAAGTCTTTTCAAAAGAGAAAGAAAGATGGCAAGAGAGAGAGAGAGAGAGAAAGAAGGAGGGAGGGAGGACGGGAAGAAGGCAGGAAAGAAGGAAGGAAGGAAGACAAAAAGCAAGGATAGTGACAACTTTAACTCAAAGAGTGGCAGAGTGGTGTGAATGGGTGGGTGTGTGTGTGAAGGCAGAGAGAAAGAAATATCTCACATCCACTGGTTCACTCCCCAAATGATTGTAACGGCCAGGCAGAGGGCTGGAGTGGCTCCCAAGGGCTGGCCGGGGCCTCAAGAACTTGGGCCGTCTTCCTCTGTCTTCCCAAGTGCATTGGCAGAACGCTGGATGAGAAGCAGCAGCAGTAGCATTCCAAAATGAGAGGCTTGTGTCTCAAGAGATGGCTTAACCTGCTGGGCCTCAACACTCAAACAGAAATCCCACTGGCAATTATTAAAAATGCAGAAAATTACTTATTCAAAATTCAAAATATTTCCACAAAGTTGTTAATCTTTTTTAATCTCAAAGGTGGCAGAGGGAGAGAGAAGGAGGAGAATCTTCCAATCGCTGGTTCACTCTCCCAAATCCCTACAAAAACTGAGGATGCGCCAGGTTAGAGCCCATGGTCAGAAACTTAATCTAGGATCCTTATGTGGGCAGCAGGGACCAAAACACTTAAAGCTTTTAGCCCTACCAGGCAGGGTGCACAGTACAAGAAAACTGAAATTCAGAAGCAAAAGCTATGCGAGCATCAGGCATTCTGATATGGATGCGGGTGTCCCCACAGGAGTCTCTACCGCAACAAATGCCTACTCCTGGCAGAGATTTTTTAAACGCCAATAACAAAGAGTGATGCTACACCACTTTCTTCTGCTTCCTTCTGGATGAACTTTACTCCGCCGAATATGGTCAGGCTGTATGTATTCATAGATTTCCCATGTCACATCATAATATGAAATTATAATCGGTGTCCTCTTTGAGCAATGAATCAGAAAGAAAAGAAACCTTGGTAAAAGACAAAATTGATTCAAGGGTCTCAACACACGACCTTGATCCAGCCTTCTATTTCTGAAATATGGGTGAGAATGCTTTCCATCGTCAGAGCTGCAACTGTTAGACCACTGGCCTCAAGTGTGACACCGCAGGCTCTTCACATGGACAATGACGGGGAAAAGAAGTGAGCATTCCACAGCCTAATTATAAACAGGTGGTGGCTGAGGCCAAACTCCAGGAATTACAAACCCATTCTGTTTGAGCTCATTAATGCTTCTATTCAACTCCAGGAAAATGTGCACATTCCATAGCATTATAGAGAGTTTCAGGATGGCTGATAAAAAACAGGTGATTTTTTTTTAAAAAGCCTCAGAAGTAAATAAAATGTCATTGGCCTTCCTGTGTTTCAAAGCCTCTTGTGGTGGTCACAGGTGGATCCTCCTGGGGCAGTGACAGAAATATTGTCCTTTAGGGGTCACGCAGGAGGAAAGTGTGGCAGCCTCGCCATGGCTGGTGATACTCATGTGCGTTCAGGTTGAATCCAAGCACTGAGGCCTCTCTCCTTTTCCTAATGGAACATGCAATGGAGTTTTAAAATGTGATCTGGGTGTCTGGCTGCTTCAGTGGAGGGTGCTTCAATTTCACATTTCATCTCAGCAACTAATGTCCATATCTTGTCAAATTACCACCCAGAATGTACTGCAGGGCTACCCTGAACAAAGCCATGGTGTTGTGCGAGAACTTGCCATGTGAGGGATCGGTGACCACAATGAGACCAAATGAGCTGTCTCGCATTAACAGCAGAAACCGGGGCCCTGAAGGAACATCTTGTTTTCTCTTCCACAACAGTCAGAGGGCTATACTTCTCCAGCAAGCCCCTGAGTGCAATTCACAATACCCCATCATTGTCTTTATGCCTTTAAAACTGCAGGGTTTAATTTAGAGTGAGACCCTGGAAGATGAAAACAGACGTCCTTGTTTCCTTCTGATGGCTTTCTGGCTGACAATTTTATTGTCATTGTCTTTGGTGTTGCTAATTGTTGTTAGACTGCTGGTCTCACTTCAGTTAATTATTTTAGAAGAAGGCTAGAATAATTTCATTTTTTAAAAATGATGTATTTATTTTGATACCACAGTAAGAGAGACAGAGAGAGCGAGAGCTCCTACCTGCTGCTTCATTTCCCAGATGGCAGCATCAGCCAGCACTTGGGTCAGGCTGAAGCCAGGAGCCAGGAGCTTCCTCCAGATCTTCTGCATGGGTGTCAAGGTCCCAAGCACCTGGGCCACCCTCTGATACTTTCCCCAGACCATTATCAGCAGGGAACTTGGTTGGAAGTGGAGCCGTCAGGATATCAACCTGAGCCGATATCAAATACCAGCTTGGAAGACTTAAGGTTTATGTGCCATGACACAATGCTGGTCCCTAGGATTTTAATGTCCTCTTCTTCCAGATTTATTTTTGATTGGAAAAAAAAAATGAACAACCAATCCAAAGCAAACATTACAGATATTAGAAAATGCAGAAGTTCACTTTTACAGTATAAATTAGATTAGAAAGTTCTTTCAAGTCATCTCAGTGCTTCAAAGGCTAATTAAAGTTCAAGTTCATCTTTTACACTCAGTAAGATATGGACCTAAGCTTTTTACACACTCTTCCATGAAGTAAGCTGTCGTCACTTTCGATTTGAAGGTTTTCTCTTTGCTTTGTGCTGCACAGAACAAAGTCAATTTTAAACATATTTCATAGATTTTATTATTTTATAGTTTTCATCAACCACAATCTAAATCATAAACTTTAACTCTAATTCACTAAGCTATAGCTTCAGCTTTGTGACCTCTTTAAATTCCGGAAAACTAAGATTCTCCCACCATCATCAAATGAGAATTGCATGACCACAAATTCAGTGATCAACCCAAGACCCTGGACCACTGTAAAATGCCAATGACCGGGACCCAATGCGGTAGCCTAGCAGCTAAAGTCCTTGCTTTGCATGCACAGGGATCCCATATGGGTGCCGCTTCATGTCCTGACTGCCCTACTTCCCATCCATCTCCCTGCTTGTGGCCTGGGAAAGCAATAAAGTACAACTCAAAGCCTTGGGACCCCGCACCTGCGTGGGAGACCTGGAAGAAGCTCCTGGCTCCTGGCTTTGGATCAGCTTAGCTCTGGCCGTTGCGGCGTGGAGAAATCTGACTTTCCAACAAAAATAAATAAATACATTTTTTAAAAAGTCCAACAGTGGTCTAATTGTCTTTATTTAAAACGTCATCTTTTTGATATCATTCAAGAATATTAAAATGATGTGGAAAGTTAACATTTCAGAACTTTAACTTTTTCAAATAAAATCTTCCTTCTTCAGAGCAGTCATCCTGGGGAGCACAGCACTGCCCTAGCAGTGACTCCTTATTGAGACCTGCCCTTATTCCCGCGAGGAACCAAGAGGTTAACCGGCCTTCCCGTTCTCAGGTGTGCTTTCTGTTTTGATTCTAAACGGCGTCAGCTGTCGTCATCATCACCTACTCCCCAGCCTGCTGCTATCATTTCCAAAAGTTCAACCATCAACAAATATCTGTTGTCATGAAATATATTTAAAAGATCGTGCTACAGGCTCCGAGGGCAGAAGGGAAATTCCAAAAAGTATGTTTTCCACCATATGAGCCCCATTCAGAATGCCCAGCCCAACTTCCCAGGGCGAATGCTTTCAGAGAGGATCCACTCTCCTTTTCTCTCCTCCTGCCTCTTGTCACCTGGTCACTGATGGCCAGCTGCTGACCTCGGCCAAGCTGCCTGACTGCACTCATCTGTTATAATGATCTACAAATACCAGAGGCCTACGAAACACCTTCCCAGCTCCATCATTTCGGGGTGATGCTGTAGAGTTCTCCATGGTACACACAGTGTTCTCCTTCCAGGTCACTGGGGGCCATAGCTTTAGCACATGCAGTCAGCACCCCGACCATCAGGGCAAGTTTCTTCCATGGTCTCTTTGCTTCCAGCTTTGCCCTCTGAAGTTAACGGTGCTATTTGCAGGATTTCATGGACCTTAAACTTTTCACTGCTGATCAGAGAATGAATCTACACCAGCTACGGAGGAGAGAGGAGTAGAAGGAAGGCAATGTTGTAACCCTTTTCCTTTTTCTTCTTATAGGGCATGGATATTCTCAAACCAGACAATCATGCCGTGAACTTGTAACCTTCAAGAACCTACCAACACCCCTGATTCTCATTAAGACATTAATCTCTCATATCATTACAGCACTTATCTGATTGGCCCTGTTTTTTTAAAGGTTGGCCCTTCCTTTTTCGGCTGCTATTACTGCAGTTGCTCACCTTAAAGGTAAATGATGGTTAGAAAAGATTTCCTGTGAAATCCTGCCAGTTGCAGGTATTTGCAGGATGTGCCTGATCCAATTTAGGATTTTTTTTTAAAGTATCCTTGACCTTACAACCTGGTCTTTTTCACAAGAAATGTCAGAAGTCTTCGAATTAATGAACTGTAAAGTGCTCAAAACCACTCCATTTCCCAAACTGTCCTGCATGGATACAACACTAATGGGAGGTGATCCCCGAGTTTACAAGCAAATATCCCATCCCACCTAAAAATCAATGAAGGCACCGACTGGCTCAGGCACAACCATCCTTTTGAACAAAGACCTGGAGAGGGAAGAAGCAAGGCAGGTCAGAATCAGAGCTACAGTCTGGTGGAGACGAGCTTGTGTTCGTCTCTAGCTCTAAGCAGCACTTCCGTCACATAATGGAATGCCACAACCCCCCCATCAAAGACACCAGCTGGAAGCAAGCTTGGAGAGAAGCGTGGAGGCTGGGTGTGCCGAGAGGGGCCAAGCACATCTGAATGGCAGGTCCTCGCTGCACCTAATGCAGGTTTTGTTTTCTTTTAGTTTTGTATTTTTTTTTTTAATGTGGTGTAACTCCTTCAACCTTTTTGCAATTCTGCATGGTTGAACATTTGAAGTGAGTTTGTGTATCACCCCAGGTAGTGATTCAGACCTGATTGGGGCAAAGCAGACTGCCTGTGCTGGTTTTTATTCACATCATTTGGGACGCTGTGTCGCCGGAGGAACCAAAAAAGCGCAGCTCTGTTGCCAAATTATCACCTCCCCTTTGATCAGACAGGGCGGTGATCCTCCTCAACAAGTTGTGCGACCTTAATGCAACAGCAATGTCAGGTCAACTTGAGAAAGTGAAGAGAGAGCCCTAAACACAAATAAAAAGAAACAACCAACAATCCTTATAATTATCATCATCTGCTGCTTTTCCCTCTTTTGGCAAAGAAACACTCCATCCATTTGCAGAAATCGCCCGGGGAAACGTTACATCAAAACTAATCACAACGATTAAAATCAGCTTTTCTGTGCAAGACGAGGGTAAAAAGCAAGTTGGAGGCTGCAATGAGACTGTTTTTCCACCAAAAAAAAAATCTGGAAAAAAATTGTATATGTATATTTCTCTATGCATATATGTAGAGCTTTATTTTTGAAGGAGATCAATTGTATGCCCTGTGATCAGTTAATTTGATTTAAGTTTTATTTTGGAGATTGATTTAGACTGGAGGTAAAGGCATGAGCTAATTGTATCCTGATCCTTGCCTTGAGGGGTTTCAAAGCCCCGGAGCAACTCTTCTCTGTATTTTGTTCTGTCTACCTTAGCCAAGCTATTGCATTTCTCTCTGGTGTGGCGAGCCGAGCAGATCGCTGGGAGAGAAATCGGAAAAGGGGGGAGAGGAAAAGGAAAAGGGGACTTGGAGAGAGACTCTGTGCTTCAATGTTTCAGGTAAGATCTGACGGTTCGGGTTTGTTATTATTTGCTAAGGAGGGTACGGCTGGGACTTTGGGCGCAACTCGCTTTTACGCATGTGCCAGGCATGGGGCGAGAGCGCGGCACACTCGCACACACACAGCCCGCCACGGCGGCGGCTTGGGACCCGCTCGGACCTGCGCCCCGATCAGCGGCCGCCGCCTCCTCCGGGCTGCTCCCGCCGGCTCTTGCCTTTCTTCCTGCAGCGGGTGTGGGTGCGGGCGCGCGCGGACCGAAGGAGCGGGCGCGGCCAGTCGAGGGAATCGGGGCGGCGGGAAGCCCAGCGCGCCCGGGGCCGGGCTGCCGGAGCTCGGAGCGGAGCGGCCCCCGGCTCCCGGAGCCTTCGCCGGCCGCCTGCCCGCCTGCCCGCCGCGCCGCGCCACGCTTCCGCCGGCCGCTTCGCCGCGGCTCTCTCCCCCCGCACCGCGCTCGCTCCCTCCGCCCCCGCACCTCGCGGCTCCCTTTCTTCCCCGGCGCCGAGCCCGGAGCAGGCACCGCCGCCCTGGGCGCCCGGAGCTCGGGCGCATCGCCTGCAGGACGCGCGGGGGCGGCGATGCCCGGGGGGCTCTGCTCCCGCCGAGGCCGGAGCTGCCCGCTGCTCGCTGGCGGCCTCAGTACACCCGCTGCAAGGCGCCATTGTGGTTGCCTAGCCAAGCGGGCCTGGGGGCGGTTTATTTAATTATTTATTCTTTTTTTTTTTTTCCCCTGTCCCCTCTGCCCGGCCGGAGCGCATCGCTTCTCTTTGTGAGCCGCGGCCGGTGCCCGGTGCTGTCCGCCTTGCGTCTCGGACCGGGCGGATCCAGATCCGCCGCCTCCGCCCACCCCGTCGCCTTTAAAGCCCCTTCCCGTCCCCTCCCTGTTCCAGTGCTCCCCCCCACCCCACTCCACCTCCCTGCTTAAGAGTGCAAACGTTTCATTTATTTTGTAAAAACCTCATTCCTCTTCCTCCCCGCCGCCTCCCCTGATAAAGAGCCCGGCACATGCTCTGGATTAGACGTCTCCTTGGGAGGCGGGGACGGGGGTGGCGGGCGCCGCAGGTTACCGGCTGGGGCTCGGCCGCCTCGCCTCCCCTCCTCCCCGGGGCCCGCAGCGCCCGAGCCCGCAGCCCGCAGCCTTCCCTCCCCTGCCCCGCGGCCCAGGTCCCCTTAAAGGGGCCGCGGTTGGCGGGCGCCTGGCGTGGCCGCCGTCTGCAGCGGCGCCCGGGGCGCGGAGGCGGCGGGAGGGAGGCAGTTTGGCTCCGGTCTGACCTCTTTCCTCCCCAGCCCCCCACTGCCGCCGTCCCTCTTTCTGGAAACGCCAAGTGCGTGTGCTTCCTCGCCTGCCCCCAAGAGGGACCTGGCTGGAAAAGAAAGAGTCCGCGCCTCCTGGAAAACCAACTGGGGCGGGTGGGTGGCGCGCGCGCGTGAGGTTGAAATCACGCTGAAAGTGAGTTTGAGCCTTCCCACCCCCCTAAACAAACGTCCGGGACCAAGGTGGTGGTGGTGGGGGGCGGCAGGGCTCGGTAGATCTGGGGTGCAGGAGGAATCCTTCACCTGGGCGCGTGGCCGCCCTGCGCCCCGCAACTTGCTAGGTCTCGCAGGGCGGCTGCGTGGTTGCCTTTGTGCTTTCCAACAGTTGCACCGTCGTGGAAATGGTTTTCCGGTGCCAGAATGCTTTCGCGGCGGCCGTGCTGCGGGGTCGCCTGGGCGGTAGCCCGTTAAGTTAGCAAAGTTGCGAGGGGGTGGGGGTGGTGGCGGTCGGCTCGTGGCACCGGCCCCCGCGCGGCGAGGGTCCCCTCCGCAGGCAGGAGGTGTGGGGTCCCAGTGCTGCAGTACCTTTGGGATCGTGGAGCTGTGGGTGTGCGTGTGCGTGTACCCTCGGTGGTAGAGGCAGAGACGTAACAGTTGAACATACTCATTCTTTAAGAAGCGTTTGCCTTCTGTTTTCAATCAACTACGCTGGCAGCTAGAGATACAAGTTTATTTGCGAATACCCTCTGGCTACGGAGCATGCTTGGATTGTTTTAGCAAATTAAAAATGAGCAAAATGCTTTTACCTTCTCAGCAGTCGACTGCTTAAGAGACCTCCTGTTTTGCGTTGTGTGTGTGTGTGTGTTTTTTAGAGACACGCTTTCTGTGTCTCCCTCAAATGTCTTTTTAATGTGGAAAAGGGAGAAAATAAAGGATGTTTAAAGGCTGAGGCTTCTGCCGTAGAATGATTCACTCAGCCTGCGTCGACATCAGGGAATTCACCTGCACGTAAGGCAATCTGCAATCTAATAGCGCGCACTTGGTGCGTTTAAAATAGCGCCTGGTTCGTTCCTCTCCTGGATAATGGACAACTTGTCGGTTTGTTCCTCCGGTTTCTATTGGTGTAGCAGTTGGCTTGCTGTGGAGGGCCGACGTTTAGGAGGCTGCGCGCCGACTCCCACAGCTTGACGCAGGCGTCCCGCTGCTGCCTCATGGCAAAGAATTGTTAGCAAGTTGTTCGGATGACCCTAGGTTCCACCTTTACCGATTCGGCTGCAACTTTAAAACTTGGCACTACAACTTCGTTGGGTTGGGCTTATGCTTAGAAGAATAAAATAACTTAATTCGGCGAAAATGTTGTGTATTTGCTGGGACTGGAGGAGTGGGTTTCAAAATCAATTTCGTGAGAATCAGTGATAGTTGAGGGGGGAAAAAAAAACCCTCACTTTTCACAGTGTGCAAAAATGACTGCAGAGACAGTGCTGGTTTGGTTATGCCGGGGGCAGAGTCGAGAGTTCTCTAACACACGCTAGAGGTCTCCCTTCTAGCTGTGAAGGATTCCGCGGGTGTCATTCTTGGCCAGAGCCTACGTAGCAGGGGGCTGCGCTACAGTGGCTTGGTTCCTGTTCCTTTAAGTAATGGTGATTTGCTGCCCGTTCAGCTGACTCTGGTGTCCCCCCCCCCCCTCAGCTGGGAGAGAGCACTCAGTCATTATTATACAAATTATACCACCTAAGTGCCGGGGAAGTAACTGCGGTAAGCCTGTGTAGATGATAAAAGCGTGTTATTCAATTTGCACTCAGTAATGCAATATGGACTTTATGGCATCGAATTATTTATCCAGAGCAATTTATTTTTATGTGTAAGAGTAATTAGAGACCTATCAAGAACTTTGTGAAATTAAACTTTCATTGAGCTCCACATTTAGCAGGAACAGAAAGAGTTGTCAAGTTTTTTTGTTGTTGTTCCATTTGCATTGCTTTTTGAGTCATTCAAGGAACTGAATTTTTAATTCAACTAACGAAACATCTTGTTCCATCTTTATGTAGAACCATCACGGAAATGAAAATAAAATTTTTGGATGCAAACGTGTATGCTTAATTTTCATAGCTTTCTTATGCAGAAGTGAAAAACAATTTCCTAGGCACTGTAATAGCACCCTGACTTTTGATTCATATAAATTTCCTAAATGTAAATGATGCTTTGCTTATCGGTGAGTTTGCGTTGAGATAACTTACAGAAATCAGGACAGAGAAGAGCTTTTGAGAGTAACATGTTCTGTTTGTGGTATTCATCCATTCATTCCCCAGCTTTATTTCGCTGGATGCGAAGTCCGGTTAGGTGCTGGAGACAAACAGGAAAGAAAGAGCATTCAGTCTGTCATCACCCAGATACGCAGGCAACAATCAAATCATTGAACAACAAACAGATGGATTGCTTTGAGGGACAAGGACTGTGGGCACTCCAGTGACGTTAGCCAAAGATGACCGAGAATGAGGCCAGGACTCCAGCACTAGAAACTGAGTGATGGGGGCAAAGGAATCCGAGAGGTAGAGTTCCAGGAAGCAGCATTTGTGGAGCTGGGAGAGGCTGGGCACAGTGAGAAGGCACAGGTACAGGAGCAACTATGCTGCAAGGCCGAGCAGCTGGCTCTATCACGTGCAGGGGTGAGTGGAGAGGTTTGGGAGAGGGCCAGTTGTGACATAACGAGACAGATGCTGAAAACACAGCGAGGGCTGCACTCTGGGACCCCGAGTGGGAGGAGGAGCCTTGGGAAGGTGATTGCAGCCGCTCAGGCAAGATAAAGTGCAGTGCACTGTCAGGGGGAATTGGTGGCCTGGCAGGGGAGGTTAAGGGAACCCAGTGAAGGATTGGCTGCAGGCAAACCAGAGGAGAGACAGGCCAGGTGGACTCCTAGCTTGCGGATGACTTAAACAGACCCTGGGATGGCTGAATCCTGGACGGATTTTGTAGGTGGCGCTTCACTGCTGACAATCAGGACAGCCGCGATGACCTGCATCTCTGGTGTAGCTGGAAGCCAGAACAGCTGGCCATCCCTGCTCTGTCGGTGCAGCTTAGGGAGGGCCTGTGTGCAGCAGGTGCCCAGCTGCTTGCCTCTCATCCTGTTAGCCTCTGTGTGCATGGCATCATGAGGTGGTATCTACCCAACCCCTGCCAAGTGGGAATTCATCGTTGAAAGGAATTCCACGTTGAATCCCTGGAACCAAACCACGCCTGTGCCTTACGTACAGTCATGGTGTGTGTTACAACATTATGGATGTGGATGAGTTCACTGTTTAGCCTTATTTGTTTTAAAAATCCATTTAAATGAAAATAATGGACAAAGAAAAGCTTTAAGAGCCTAGCTAGTCTCCATTTGATTATATTTTGGTGCCGTTTCCCTCAACTGTGTGACTAGCGCTCCTGATCTCAGCTACCTTTGTCTCGGTGTAACATTGTCCTACTTATCTTAAGCACCTTTTTGAATAGATTATTTCTAACATCTGTTCTTTCCACTTTTTATATATTCTCTCAAACGTGTCCCTTTATGTCAGACCTGGAGGAAATAGTTTTGCAGAATGTGTATTTCACCACTAAAATCACTTAAGCTGAGGGGCAGTTGATCTAAAATAACTTAAAAGTAGCAGTCAGGCTTTTTTTTTTTCTTTACCAGGAAGAGAATTTCTGCACCAGAAATTGACCACAAATGCTTGGAATTAGTGTATGTCTCTTTTTTTTTAAAAAGATTGGTGGCGTGGGCAGGGGTGCAGCGCAGTACCCTAGCGGCTAAAGGCCTCACCCTGCACACACCAGAATCCCATATGGGTACCAGTTCTAATTCCAGGGGCCCCACTTCTCATCCAGCCCCCTGCTTGTGGCCTGGGAAAGCAGTCAAGGACGGCCCAAAGCTTTGGGACCCTGTGTCCTCTACTATCTTCCCAGACCACAGGAAAACAATATTTGCATCAATAGGTTGTATCAAGCTAGATCCCTTTCCTCCTCCCTCCAAAGCAGGGCAGTCTCTCTGGAATAATCTCTCCATCCTCGTCCCCACTGTTGCCTTGCTTGCTCACTCTGACTAAGCAGCGCCGCCCCCCCCCCCACACACACACACTCTGGGTGTGTCTGAGATCCCAGATGCCCGCGAGAACCAGGGCTAAGAATCAGATAAGACCAGTCTTACCCACCACCCATCTGGCCGGTGAGTGAGAGAACTGAGGGCTTGAAAGGTTAGCGGACTTGCTGATTTCAAAGAATGGGCTGCCAGCAGGCTGACTGCAAAAGCCTCGTGCTAACCATGCAGCCTTGCCACCCATCCTCCCAGCTCTCTCTCTCTCTGTGGACATTTGGCAGGGTACTCTCCTGCTGTGCCACCAGCTTCCAGGATCCCCTCTAGCCTTCCCCTTCCTGCTTCTCCCTCCCTTCTATCCCCAGCTAACTGCTGCACCACTACCAGTACCCTGCTCGAGATGATCACCATTAGAACATCAGATCGTTCTCTGGCCCTGACTGGGCATTTCCGCTTGCTGACAGCTACTCGGTCATGCTGACCACAATGCACATTTGTGCCCGTCTCATTGAAGGTAACTCAGCCCTCGCTACCCACGCCAGCCGTTCCTAAGGAGAGGCGATATGAACCAAGCGGAGTGTTAGCCTCATAGCTTGAAGAGGCTCGCTAGAGGAAGGGATGCTCTTCCTGGTACACCTGTACAGCACATGGACCACTGTCACTTGCTGCTTTTGTAGCATTTCGACTGCTGGGATTTGTAGCTAATGTGTTTGTGTGTTTTTTTCTCTTTCTAAAGTCCAAGACTTTCTATGTGGGAAAAGAAAAAGGCTACAGTTGTCCCTGGTACTAATGCTTCGCTCTCCTAGCCACCCACCTCCCGCTGTTCCACATTCAAATCCCACTTCGTCTTTTTATAACTATATTATCTTGGCCAAATTATTTAATCTCTCTAAGCGTGAGTTTTCTGAACTGTAAATGAGGTAGTAATAGGTAATCTGAACTGTAAGTGAGCTAATAATGTGAAATAATTATAAATGAGTTAATAGTCCCAGGACTGCTCTGAGAATTAAACGGGATGGATATTCCCAGCCTTCAGAAAATATCCACTTAATATTATGAAGATCAGGAACTATGTTTATTCATTTTGCTTCCTCCATTTCTTAATCCAGTAATTGTTGGGGACATGTACATTCATTTCAGAGAAACCAAGAGTAAAACCAGATGGGGATTTCACGTTCCTCCTAGAACCTTTTGCTGTGGACAAGAAGGGCCAAGTCTGTCAGGTGCTCTTGTCTGGTCAACACAGACTTTTTTTGTCAAAAAAAAAAAAAGATCAATTGTTCAAGGACAGGCCAAATATGATATAGGGAAATACTGATGCTAAATAAGATATTGGCTCAAAGATGATCCTGCATTTAACTTTTGATTACTCACATTACAGACCTAAGAGTAGTTGTGGAATTTCCAAGACCTGTGGACACTCAAAATTAATGCCAGGAAAATAACAGGAATACCCTACCCACACTGCTGTGAACATAGCATAGGAACTCCGGATGCCTTACTACACAGCCAACACTGGAATGGGTGTCATCCCCATTCCGCCCAGCAGATGGCAGTGACACATTCACAAGTAAACTCACAAGCATCCTCTGAGTTTCTGGTTTGTCCCATTCTCAGTGGTTGCAAAAGCGACGCCAAGCCAGCCTTAAAAATTTGTCTTGAGTCCCGCATAAGACCTCGGAGTCACTGTCACTTCTGGGCTGTGGTCCAGGGAGGAAGGAAAGAGAAGCCACCATCATCTGTTCGAGTACTGCCTGTTTCCCAGAGATGTGAGTAGGAAGAGCAAGGTCTGTTTTCCTGGGCATTGAATCAGATCAGCACAAGAGAATGCTGTCAGGCTCCCGCATCTACCATGCTGCCCTGTGCTCTGAGTGGAGGGCGTGCAGCGTCTCTTAGTAACCCGGCATGCTGGTAGAGAGAAGAACCGGTTTCAGGCAGGCGTGTGCTGGTGGAGACAGGAACGATAAGACCGCACCGTGTGATGGTGAAGAAGATGTGTTTGTAGCCCTCTGGGACAAGGTAGTGATAAGAACTGTCTTCTGATTGCTTAGGACGGTGACTCCACTGTTGACTGGGTGGCCCTCAAACTGGGTTTTGTCATCTACGCAACAGGAGCCATGAAAACTACCTCCTAGCGATGGCATAGGCTTAGATACGCAGCACAAGGCAGTGTTGCTAGGTGGCAGGCTGCTTTTGCAAGGGCTCTACAATCCTCTGTGTCATTAAACCCTCACTGTCACCAAAGAAGGGAGCGGTGTTGCTATCCCGTGTTGCGGAGGATATTGAAGCAAGCTCCAAACCCCTAGGTTTACTCTCTCTTAGTAGTGACTACTGTTAATGGCTGATAATTATTCACGTCATGTATGCTGGGAATTTACTACATGTGAACTCTGCTGAGCTCCAAAAAATGCCAGGAAAAAGTATTTATTCTGTCAACTGCAGGGCTAAGTATTTACTCTATAAGAAACAAAATAAGCAGTTTCAAAAAGCATTGGCTCTCGTTGATGCTTCAACACAGGAAAACGCATTAATGAAGAAACTGCAGCATAGTCAAGTGTCTTGTGTGTGTCCCACTGCGGCTGCCACGGCGATTTAGAGATGCAGAAATCAATAATGGGCTTATATCCCAAGAGTGTATCATAAGAGAAATGAAAAAGGAAGAAGTTAATGTCTGACGTTTTAGGTTTTTCACCAGGGTCCTGAGGGATTCATGGCATCATAGCCATCCTGGGAAATGCGAGAGGAGCCACAACAATTCGGATCGATCCCAAATTCCTTTTGTCGCACTTTCCTTCCGGGAGAGTCCATGTCCTTTTAGGAGCAGGTGGGAAGATTCGGGGGACTTTGCAAGGTGGCCCATTTCCTTCCTCTCCCGCCTGCTCAGCTCTTGTGTCTCTGACTGCACGAAGTTCACACTAGAAAGAGAAATTCACCTGCCAGAGGAATGGACTCAGCCCTCTCTCTGGCAGGAATTGTCATTCCGAATCTGGGATGGAAGGCACGTTTCAGAATCCCGGATCTGGGGTGAATGTTTGCTGCAGGCACTGTGATGCTGCGTCAACATTTTCATCCCGTGTCACAATGCCCCGAGTTCACGTCCCTGTTCCACTTCCTGTTACGTACACTGGTGCTGGCCTCAGTACTTAGGTCCCTACCAGTCATAAGAGAGACCCGGATGGAGTTCCAGGCTTTTGGCTTTGGCTGTTGAGGGAATCAATCCACAGATACAAGATCACTCTGACCTCTTTTTTTCTGTCTCAAGTTCTCTGCCTTTCTTTTTTGAAGATGTATTTTATTCCTTTGAAAGGCAGAGCCATAGAAATAGGGAAGACAAAAAGAAGCCGAGATCCTCCGTGCACTTCCCAAATGGCTGCAGCAGGCAGAGCTGGGTCAGCCCAAAGCTTCTCCAGCCCGGAGCTTCTCCTGGATCTCCCACATGGCTGCAGGAGCTCCACCCGGCATGCCGGCCGCTGCTGCTTTAGCAGGCGCCCCAGGAGGGAGCTGGATGGGAAGTGGAGCGGCCAAGACTGAAACTGGTGCCACAGCACCGTGTGGCACTGCATGCAGTGACTTCCACCCACACCAAAGCACCCCTTCCACCTACCATTCAAATACGTGAAAAAGAAGGAAGGGGAGAAGACCTTAATAAAACTGAGCTGCAGTCCATGGAGTTTGAACCCTACTGTCTACACTACGTACAAGTGAGGTTTGGTGCAAAGGACAGCTGTTTAAAGGAGGGCCAGCATTCCAGAATGAAACCTTCCTCAGCAGCCAGGAAGACTGCAGGTCACAGACAGAGTCTCTGTGAAGTGAATCATTGTAGAATCGCGTAAGTCACGCTAGCTATTCAGGGTTGCCAGCATAAGCATGGGAATCTGTATGATGTAAAAAGTGCATGGATTTCAGAAACTTTTTTTTTATACCAAAATAAAGTCATCT
The DNA here is from genome assembly GCF_017591425.1 of Ochotona curzoniae. Taxonomy (NCBI): domain Eukaryota; kingdom Metazoa; phylum Chordata; class Mammalia; order Lagomorpha; family Ochotonidae; genus Ochotona; species Ochotona curzoniae. The sequence goes on from NW_024466218.1 coordinate 6,468,132, forward strand.
TTTAATTCCATTTCTCACAAACTTTGTCAAGTCTCCCAGTATAAGAAGTACAGATATTGCTATATAAGAAAGTTGGATTTTTTGTTTTTTAAGATATATTCATTTCTGGGCCCGGGTGCAATAGCGTAGTGGTTAAAGTCCTCACCTTGAACATGCCAGAATCCCATATGGGTGCCGGTTCTAATCCCGGCGGTCTCACTTCCCATCTAGCTCCCTGCTTGTGGCCTGGGAAAGCAGTCAAGGATGGCCCAAAGCCTTGGGACCCTGCACCCGCGTGGGAGACTTGGAAGAGGCTCCTGGCTTCAGATCAGCTCAGCTCTAGCTGATGTGGCCTCTTGGGGAGTGAACCATCGGATGGAAGATCTTGCTCTCTGTCTCTTCTCCTCTCTGCATACCTGCGTTTTCAATAAAAATAAATAAATGAAAGAATATATATATATATTCATTTCTATTTGAGGGGGCTGGCACAATGGCTCAATTACCTAATCCTCCCCTTGTAAGTACCAGCATCCCATATGAGTGCTATTTCATGTTCTGACTGCTGCTTTTCCCATCCAGCTCCCTGCTTGTGGCTGGGGAAAGCAGCAGAGGATGGCCCAAAGCCCTGGGACCCTGCACCGGCGACCCAAAAGAGACTTCCTGGCTTCTGGCTTCAGATTGGCACTGCTCTGGCCTTGTGGCCGTTTGGGGAGTGAATCAATGGACGGAAGACATTTCTCTCTTTCTCTCCTCTCTCTGTAACTCTGCCATCCCAATAAAAATAAATAAACCTTTAAAAGGGGGGTGGTATTAATCTCTGTTGGAAAGGCAGAGTTACAGGAAGAGGAGAAACAGAAAGCTCTTCCATCCACTGGTTGCTTTCCAAATGGCCATAACAATTGGAGCTGGGTCGATCAGGAGCCAGGAGCTTCCTCTGGGTCTCCCACAGGGTGCAGGCCTGACCTGAGGGTTTGGGTGGGCCTTCCTTCCATGAGCAGGGAAGTGGAACATCAGGAGCTTGAACTGGCATCCATATGGGATGCTAGGACTGCAGGTAAATGCCCAGCCTGCTACACCGTGGGAGCAGCTGTGGAAAGTTGGGTTATGATTGACACCTGCCTCTAATCCAACTCATTCCCACATAATATGCCAGGAGCGCATGACTGACGGAACCAGAAGAAACGTGCCAATCTCGCATGCCGCTGTGACGTGGCAGGGCTGAGTGCCAGCTGAGGCTCTGGTGCCTTCCATCTTCAGAAATCAGGCATTTCTTTTCTTCTTCTTCTTCTTCTTCCTTTTTTTTTTTTCTTCCAGATAAACCTTTGTCTTGATGCAAGCCTTTGCACAATGCTGCTCTTTTAATTCTGATATGCCTTTATGTCTAAATGCATTAGAAACGAAGACTGTTTCTAGCTAAAGCTCAAATCGTTTCAAAAGCTCATTTAGCTCTGCATAATTGCTCAAGGAGTATTCTTTGTTTCTTATTCCCCATTAAAATTTGTTTGAGTCAAAATGCATTTTAGATTTTAAACTTAGCTTCAGATCCTACTTTGGAAAATGGGCATCCATAATCTTTTCAGAGCCACTGACAGCTCTTCTGCAAACTGTGTCTGATTTATGAATATCTCCACATGATTCTGCTAAGGAGTAGGACAGTTACACCTACACCTTCGCCCCTTTGTCAAGCCAATAGCCTTCGATTAGGAAACTGAGTCAAGTGCTTCTGAGGTTGTCGAGAGATGAAGCTCTTTGCAAATCATTGCTTTCAACATCAGTTTCTAGGTCTGAGTTTATATAGCCACACATATAATACAAATGCTTAGGAGCAGGTTTCGCTTCTTCGGGAGTAAAGTTTTCATATAATCTGTATTCTTTTCATCACTGTCTATCTTTCAGCCTCGTAATTACTTTTTGGTTTCTCTGTCAAAAGAGAAAGAGAAAGAAAGGAAATAAAGCTCAAACCCATTTCCTTTTCTTCTCCCCCTCAACAGCTTAACAAAGGATATTGGAAAGGAGTGAACGTTTGGTGCCTGCTCACCGGCAAACGTAGCAGTAAGAATAATGCACAAGAAAAGTTAAATTAACCTCATTTGTGCTAATATTTTAAGGTGACATTAATTAACCCAGATTTAAATACTGTGCTCTTCGTTTATACATTTCTATCGGACTCATGTGTATTTCTCCGTTGCAGCTTTGCAGTCCTAAGATCTGACTTCAGCATTATCGTGCTGACTCATCCAACTCCTTGGCGATTAGTCTTTCTTACTTAGGAACATTAAGCCATCTTTCCACAGTATCTTCTAGCTCAGTGGTTCTTGACCTTAAGTATGCCTAGAACTGTCTGGAGAGGTTATGAAAACACAGATTCCTGGCTGCACTTCGGAGAGTTATCAGGTGAGTCGGAGTAAGGCCTGAGGAAATGCATTTTTGACAGATTCCCAGCGGACATTGCTGATCTCCCTGGGCCCTCACTTTGAGAACCTCTATTGCCAAGGAACAGCAGACCTTGGAGATGCTGCTTAAAGGACTGGCATTGTGGTGCTGCAATTTAAGCTGCAGCTTGAGAGACCGGCATCCCACACTGGAGGGAGTGTTGGTTCAAGTTCCCGCTGCTCTGCTCCCAATCCTGCTTCTTGCTAGTGTGCGTATAAAAGCTCCCCACCCATACAGGAGACCCAGCTGGAGTTCAAGCCTGCTGGCTTAGGCCTCATGCAGCCCTTGCTGTCGCAGATATTTGTTGAAGCAGATGGAGGATCTCCTTCTGTCTTTTCTCATCCTTTCTCCATCATTCTGCCTTTCCAGTAAATCCCAGTAAAAATGGATTCTGCAATCAATACATTTGGGAAGCACTGTAACTCCATCTTGGAGACTTTGAAAGGATTTTGAAGATTTTAAAGATGTTTATCTCTGTGAAAGGCCATGTAACAGAGGGACAAAGATAGCCATTTCTGTCATCCACTTGTTCACTCTTGAAATTTCCACAACTAACACGAGCAGGGCCAGTCTGAAGCCAGGAGCCCAGAACTTTACTTGGGTCTCCTGTATCAATGACAGGAGCCCAAACACATGGACCATCATCTGCTTCCTCCCCGGATGTGTTAGGGGGGATCCGGATGGGATGCACAGTAGCCATGACTCAGTCTGGCGCTCCAATGATGGATTCAGGCATCCCAAGCATTGTTTTAATTTATCGCACCACAGAGCCTACCTACTCTAGTACCTTGAAGATTTGAAGAAGTTTTACAATGTGGTTATTCAGTTTTCTACATTCTATTTTCTCAACTGATTTCATAATGGAGCCCTTTATTCTATCTGAACCAATTGACTCTAAGCGTTAACATCCATGGCACAAGTGTCAGTAGAGGCTGCCTGGCAGTACAGTACTTGGATGTACCTCTCATCTTGTCAACTTCTCATCAACAACCGACTGTCTGGACACAGTCTGCCATCCTAGCCTCCCTCTTCCCCTTTTACCAGAGTGTATTACTCTCCCGCTCAGTCCCATTCAAGCTGCTCATAGCCCAGGTCAGTCTTCACTCTCCAGCACGTCCTCGTGGCTCACCTCCCCTGCCGTTCTTTCTTATTGTGTCTCTGCAGCCAGCCCAGGTTCTCCCTGGCACCTGCCATTTCCTTATCATCTTGACCTCTCTGGTGCCTTCTGTCTTGCGAATGCTTGACCCGGGAACATTTGCCCTTCTCATTCACTTTCGGTGCTGAGATCTGAGTGGCAACAGCTGATTGTCACCTAACTCCTCCTCTGCATATTCCTCTACCTTCTTCTCGCTTTTCATAATGAAGCAGCATCGTGCCAGGTCCGTAAAGGGTTTGTATCTCATTTTTCTAGTGATCTTAACTTCTGCATTCATCCAGTGTTTCATGCTACTTTATCGACCATACCCCTCGAACCGAATCTCTGCTTGTCACAGGAAACAAGCCTATTTTGTCCTGAGGTTCCTTTTTTTTAAATTTTTTTCATTGAATATTTTACAACAATTTCTCAAGGAGTTGGCATTGTTCTGCTTTGTGATTCTTAACATCAACGCTGGAGGTTTTGAACCACTTTCCAGCTGAAGAGATACTGATCCTACAGGAGCAGATGTTTAACAATCCAAGTTGGGAACACGGCTTATTCTTTTTAAGAAATGCTTCCTCCTAAACTCTGTCTTCTCTTTTTAGTGGATGAGAATCCTATCACAGCCTTGTGTGTAGTGGAGTGTTGTCCCAGACTCCCACCCTGGGTCCCGGATCTCTGGGGGGTGTCACGGTTTCCTCATATAGACCTCTGACATCCAGAGCCCTGGTCACTTCTCTGGAAGCTAGGCAGGAGGCAGGAAGCAAGAGAGGGAATTCATTCCCCCTGTGGCCGTGGATTTCTTCCTAAGCTTCTGTGCTGATCATGGAGAGCTTCTGGATCTACTCACATTGCCTGGCCACAGGGAGAGGCAAAAAGCCCCATCTGGCATTGCAGTGACTCAAGAATAAGCCCAATATTCCATAAGGCATGGGAGGGCAGGGAAGGGAAGACTCAGTGAAGCAGCATCTATAAAACACTTTGCCTAGTGCCAGCACTGAGTGAGTGCTCAGACAATGATAGTCCTTGTCCTCAGTGCCATTGCCATTGTAACTACTACTGGCTGTCCTCAGTTACACGTGTGCACACAGGCACACACATATGTACACATGTGAAAATGCTTTCTGGCTCCACATGGAATCTGTGAGTCTCGAAAGAACTCGAGATGAAGTTCCATTTGAGCGGGATCTGACACCTGCTCTCCTAGCTACCCAGGGAGGCTGTGAAAAAGTCACTCCATCTATGGGGGAAGAAGACTACACCTGCTCTGATCTTACTGGGTTATCAAATACCTACAAAGAGTTAAGTAGTTAGGCAAGCTGGGCATGTTACAAGGCACATCCTCTGGGGGTGCTAAAGTAGGGGTTCTCATAACTTGGGGGGATAAGACAGTTTCAGGCCACTGCAGCAGAGACCAACAGGAAACAGAAGAAAGGAAGGATAGCAGAAGCTGAGGCTCAGCTCTCAGGCTGCCTGGGGAGCATTCAGCAGCACAATACCAGCCCAACAGGGAACAGCATGTCATGGGAAGAATTCACAAAGCTGTGATAGAGCTAAAAGGGCAGGAGAGCTTCGGGTGTACAGAAAAAGTGCATTTTGTAAAACTCCAAACTGTGCCAGTGAAGTACTGAGCTCCATGCTACAGTGATAAGCATGGAGTATCTAGTTATCAGTCTCCTTGGGGCCAAGCCCCTACCCTCTTTGTTCTCCATGCTTTGGCATCTTAGGGCAAAGCAAAGCAAATGGCAATGGGAGGGCTTGACCACCCACACAGAACTAGAAGCCAACTGGGAGGCTGGAGAACGGGCAATAGAAACTGGCCCCTGGAGAGGCTCATGCCTGGCAGGCCTCAACCACACAGTAAACTAGAGGTCAACGTGTAAACGGATTTGAAAGGCTAGTGAGAGGCCAGCCTGGGAGAGCAGGATTTAGGGAAGAAAACCAAGTATCTAGTCTCATCTTTCCATCCCTACCCTTCTTCTGTAATGTTGGGGTGTCATTGGCCACTCTCTAAGACCTGGATGATCCAATATTACCCAACTGCCATTCTCATGTTTCTGACCATGTTCCTCAGCCTCTTCTGCAGGTACCCCCACTCTTTGCATTGTCTGCCTTCCCTTGACTTCACTGCCAACCAGTGCTGCCAACTGCAGTCTGTTGTCCATCTGTGTGTCTGCACCTGCCCACTGCACACTTCCTCCTGGCAGAAAGCACGGCTTCCACAGCGAGCTTGTCTCCCTGCTCTGCTGTAATGGTTTTAATGGCATTCCATGCAGAATCCTCAGGATTCTAACTCCTTCCTTTCTGTTTAGACATAAACACACATACGTGTGCAAGCATGCAATGCAAGTAGCCCCATAGGCACGTGCACTCTCTCATAAACATACACTCAGAGGCACTGAAGTCCATGCTTCTAAAACCCTCCCATACAGGCACCCTGCTTCTGTGCTCCCTTTCATTCTTGACTCATCTCTTGTGGATCACTGCTGCAGCTCCTGTGCTTGCCTCTCTGAACTACTCCCCAGCCACATAGCTCTGCCCTTTAACGCTCCATTCAGGGGCAGGTGTTTGACTTAACACTTAGACTGTCAGTTGAGCCATCTGCTTCCCAAACCAGAGTTTCTGGGTTTCATTTCTGACTCTTCCTGCTGATGTGCACTCTGGGAGGCATCAGGTCATGGCTCAACTTGACTTCTGTAACCCTGTGGATAACTGGGAGTCCCACCCTCTGCTTCAGCCCTGGTGGAGCCCTGACCAGGGTGGGGGGTGAACCAGCAGACAAGGAAGCTCTCTTCCCTCTCGTTCTCCCTCTCTCTCTCTTTTTATCTCTTTGCCTTTCAAATAAATAAATAAACAGAAAACATAATACTTGGTTCACAACATTAAATTCCAAGCTGTGCTGTAGAGAATCTTACATCCGCCTGGGCACGTGGGTGTTGCTGTGTACATGTGTAAGCCCCCGGCAGCAGGGAGGCCCTGGGGTTCAAACAGGAGCTGGAAGAGCCTGATCGTTGGCCTGCCCAGCCCAGCTCTGCTGCGTACCAACCCACAGCCCAGAGAAGCTCTGGTGCCTCCTCATCTGTGAGTGGGAAGTGCCCTTTACCCACACAGTACAGTGTCTCGGGAGGACCAAGTGAAGAAAGCCCTTGTCACAGTGGCACATGGTGCACCCTTGTTCCACAGGGGTGTAGGGAGGTGTAGGAAAACAGGTTGCAATGTTATTGTTTGGGCCCAAGAATGTTTCCTACTTTTTACTTTTGTATATTTTCTGGATTCTCTATAATAACCGTGAAATCCTTTTACTAACATGAAGTTGGTCTTTTCCTTGGAAATGAATATGATGTTCCTTTTGTGTTTAAAAATCTGCCAGAATTTTCCATGGTCTACAAGAAATGACCCTTAGCCCCAGTCTGGCCTAGGGTGCCTTGTGCCCCTGGCTGCCACCAGGCTTGCTAATAACAAGCCCTGCTTAACATCCTGGCGTCAAAACTCTCCAGACTTCTTTGTCCCCAAATGCTGTGTCCTGTGAAACTGCCATCTCCCCTGACTTTAAGCCTGCCACGCCAGACTGCTGTTCACCCTTGGAGACACAGCTCAGATCCCCCTGAGCTGCCCTTGCAGCCTGCAGCCAGTGTCACTCACCCTGCACACCAACAGCTCCCTAAATCTGTGGGTTGGCCTGCAGTTCTGTAGACATCTTCAGATGTCTGTCGATTCCTCAGATGTCCTAAGGGGGAACAGGAGGTGGGAGAGGCTAAAGGGCTCAATGCATAAGAAATCAAGCGAGCATTCTGGAAGATATGGATAGAAGGACAACATGATGAAAGCAACATTATGGGGATAGAAGTTAGCAATAGTCAACCACTGGTATTCCAGGACCCCTGTGGATACTACATCCACAGATGTGCTAGTGGTCCCTTATAGAAAATGGCATATGGAGTAGGTAACTCACTTGTTAAGAAGCCCACCTGTCTTATCAGAAGACGTGTTCAGTTGCCAGCTCCAGCTCCTGACTCCAGATTTCTAGTAATACAGCCAAGGATGCAGTAGAAATGGCTCAGACAACTGGGCTCCTATCCTTATATGGGAAGCTTGGACTGGGTTCCAAGCTTCTGGCTTTGGCCCACCCCAATCCTGACCGCTGCAAGTATTTGGGGAGAGAGCCAGCAGATGGCAGCATTCTCTCTCTCCTTCCTCCCTTTTCTCACCCCCAACAACCCGTGTGTGTTTGTGTGTGTGTGTGTGTGTGTGTGTGTGTGTGTGTGTGTGTCTGCTTCTCAAGTAAATAGATTAGTGAACAAATAAATGATTTTTTTTTTATAAAGAAAATGGTGGTAGCACAGTGGGTCAAGTGGCTACCTGTAACACTGGCATCCCAGGTGGGAGCCTAGGTTTGAGTCCTGGCTGCTTGCTCCTAATTCAACTTGGGACACTGCCGCCCACATGGAAGACCTGGCAAGAGTTCTGGACTTCTGCCTTCAGCCTGGACCAGCCCAGAGCATTACGGCCATCTGGGGAGGGAATCGGTGGATGGAAGAGCTTTGTCTCTCCCTGTCTCTATAGATCTGTCTTTCAAAAGAAACAAGGAAATTTTTAAAACATTTTTTCTTAAATATCTTTTGACTGCTGAGTAGAGAATTGGCCTTAGGTTGAGGGAGACCCACTGACAAGCTTTGGCAGTTGTCAACAAGAGAAGTGATGAAGGTCTCTGTCGTTTAGGGGCCAGCCTAGCACAGCAAATGAAACTCACTCGCGGTGCTAACATCCCATATGGGCACTGGTTTAAAGCCCACGTGTTCCACTTCTGATCTAGCTCCTTGGTGATTCACCTGGGAAAGGAGCCAAAGATGGTTGAAGTATTCAGGCCTCTGCAAATACCAGGGAGGTCCCGATGCCGTTCCAGCTCCTGGCTTCTCCTTGGGCAAGCCTTGGCTGCTGTGGCCATCTGGGGAGTCAACCAGCAGATGTAAGATCTCCTCCCTCCCCCACCTGCTCTGTAAGTCTGCCTTTAAAATACATCTTTTGAAAAAAATAAGAAATCCACAAAAGAAGAAAGTGCCATAATCTTGCTGTGTCCTCCGAATCATGTGTAGATTGCTGTCCAATATCATGTACGTGCTGTGTAAGTAGTTGCTATCCTGGACAGCATAGGAAAGAGTGACAAGAAGCAAAGTCTGCAAGTGTCCTGTATCCTTGCAACTTGTCCTCTGTATATTTTGCATCTGTGAATGTAGAACCTGCAGGTGCAGCAGGGCTGCTGAAATCATATACGAAGTCAATGATGACAGGAGGCCAGGAAGTCAGCCGAGAGGGGTTTGGCAGTACTGGAAGCAAGAGGAGCGAGGCTTTGTTCCCAGGCGTCCTGGCGCTGAAGAAAGAACCAAGAGCTCCATTCCTGACCTCTTGTCCTGAGCCCCCCTGCCCTCTGCCTCCTTGCTTGGGGTCAATGACTTCGTCTGGTCTTAGTAGCTGGTGTGTGGGTTTGATGCATGGGACCTAGCCACATGACCAACTACCAGGCACTGGAGACATGATCCAACCCGATATGATACGATGGACCTCTAGAGAAGGGCTGCTGTCTAGGCTTCCTCCACTGCTGCTACATTCAAGACAGCTGAAACGGCGCTGGGCCTTCTAATCAGAAAATGGGGTGGACAGCAGTGAGGTGAGAAGTGAGGGAGGTGTTGGTGACGCAATGGTTCCGTGACTAAATCTGCACCTTGCAAACAACAGGATCCCATATGGGTACCGGTTCTAATCCTGTCTGTTCCACTTCCCATCCAGTTCCCTGCTTGTGGCCTGGGAGAACAGTAGAGGACGGCCCAAAGCCTTGGGACCCTGCACCTGCATGGGAGACCTGAAGGAGGATCCCGGCTTCTGAGCTGGTATGAGCTCAACTCTAGCTGTTGCAGCCATTTAGGGAGTGGATCAATAGACAGAGAATCTTACTCTTTGTCTCTCCTTCGCTCTATAAATCTGCTTTTCCAATACAAATAAATAAATCTTTTTTAAAAAGAAAGAAAATGGTGGGGCTGACAACATAGTATAGCATTGCTCAGCCTGAGAATTTTCTATCTTGCTACATTTCTATTTGTTTGAAAGACAAACAAAGAGAAAGAGAAAAATCTTGTATCTGATGTTCATTTCCCAGATGCCTTGGGCAGGCTGGAAGCCGGAGCTGCCTTCCCAGATGCACAGTGACAGGAAACGGGAGTCATAAGCAAAAGCGGGACTTGACATCCAGGCACGCTGACAGGGCTCTAAGCATCCCAGGTGACTTCCAACCCACTGTGCCAAGTGCTGGCTCAAGTGCAGACACAGTCACAGGTGTGCTTCAAGTGGCCTGAAAAGCTGGTGGAAGAGGAATAAAATGTTTAGTGGGGAAATGAATATATGTGAGTGTCTAGGACATTCTAAAGGCTATGAATAGAGTGAACTTGGACATGAACTGAGGAGAGTGGGAGTTTGGGCATAAATGTGAGAAGCTTCTCTTATGTAACAGAGCTCCGGGACTTGGTCACCTGCAAAGACAATCCACTGGGACTCTAAGCTGGCATCAGCTGAGTGGATGATTGTTTTGTAACTGAACTTGTTGTAAAATAAACTTGCTTATATGTAGGTACTTCAGAAGTTAATGGGATTAAAAGATAATTTGAGTACAGAATATTTGAAATCTATGTATGAAGGGGTCAGATCATGGAAATGTATGTAACAAAAAAACTATACATGAAGCCTTTGCATCCAAATTATTCTTTTAATACCCTTCTCAACAAAATTTTTAAAGTACCCACCTATATGGGAGAGATGTCTCTCTTTTTAAAAAAGATTTATTTTATTTTTATTGGAAACTCAGATATACAGAGAGGAGAGACAGAGAGGAAGATCTTCTGTCTGATGACTCACTCCCCAAGTGGCCACAACAGCCGGAGCCAAGCCGATCCGAAGCCAGGAGCCTGGAGCCTCTTCCAGGTCTCTCACACAGGTGCAGGGTCCCAAGGCTTTGGGCCATCCTCGACTGCTTTCCAAGGCCACAAGCAGGGAGCTGGATGGGAAGTGGGGTGCTGGGATTAGAACCAGAGCCTATATAGAATCCTGGTACATGCAAGGAGAGGACTTTAGCTGCTAGGCTACTGCATTGGGTCCATGTGTCTCTAATCTTTTTATTGACTGTAAGAGAGAGCCAGCATAGGATCTTGGACTGCCCTTTGCAAGAGTCTAAAGTAAAAAGAATGATAACATTAATTGCAGTGTATCTTGTACTCGGCACTAAGCCAGCGTCATCTTAATCAACCTTTACAGCAACTAATCGACGTAGGAATTATGATCCCCACTGTGGGGCTGAGCAGATGGAGGCACCGGGCTTTATAACTTCACAGGGTCGCACAGGTCAGGTCAGGGATTCTAAAGCCAATGCTGTTTCCATCCCAGCTACTGCTCCAGGGTGGACTGACCCCTGTGTGTTGACTCACATGCAGACATCTTCCTAATACTTTAGTGTTCTAGAATAGTCTCCAATAGCCGAAAATGAGCCTCATTCCATTGAAGCGACAAGGCCGCCTGTTGATTGAAAGGGTGCTGAGCTTCTTAGGTGGCAGCCCACCCTCACCGTTTCCTGTTCTAAAAGTCGGCAGAGGGTGACCACACTAGGTGGGCTGCCCCCATAATAGAAGCCTTAGCACATTCTGCCTTTCTGCCCACAACCTCAGCACCTCCTCCTCACCAGGAACCTCAGTACCACCTCCAGCAATCTGGAGAGTCCTTCTGCCATTCGGGAGAACACTGCTGGCTGCTCACACTCCAGAGTGCACGTGCAGCCGAGCTGAGGCTGGGGAGTGTCGCCCTGACTCCATGACACTTCTAGACACTGATCTGAAGCTGTGCGGAGGAGCTAGTTGGGAGGGGGAAGGAGAGGAGAGCAAAATGAATGTGGAAGACATATGAGCAGATTCTCAAGCACTGTGCAAATAATAATAATAATAATAATAATAATAATGATTACAAACCACTGACATCGTTGGAAAGCCAGGAGGAGCACTGGGGATGTCAGGAAGCAGCCAGCGGGGTGGGGACAGGAGTCATCAAGGTGTCCTTGTGGTTAGTGAGGCCAGCCGAGGGGCTGTGGGAGGCGACAGCAGGGATGCAGAGCAGGCTCTAGGTTGGGGAAGAGCGGTTCAAATCCCTGCTTCACTCCACAGCCACTGGGGGATGGCAGGCAAATTGCTTACTCCCATGAGCCTCAGTGTCCTCTTGTCTTCGGTGGGAGGATGACCCTGGAGAGTGTGTGATGGGCCCAACCCTTGGATGTGCAGGGCCCTGACCAAATACTTTTGTTTGGGTACCACCTAATAAGAACACCTTGAGGTGGTTCAGGTCAGTGCTTTGGCACCATCCCAGCTGCTCAGTCTTGCCCAATTCTGTGAAAACTTGCACCTGTGGCTGGCAGGTGCCATCTACTTGGTCCTGGCACCGGGATCCGTGCACAGGGCTGGAGAGGGTCCTGTGAGTGCAAAGCCTCCAAGCTCCTCGGGGCAGGAGAGAGTTACAGAGTTACCTGAAGAGATTTAGAGAGTGCTCTGAAGGGGAGAAGGGCTGGGGACTCGGCTCGAGGCTCCTGATGTGTTTGAGGAAACCTTGGGAAGTATCAAGGAAGCAGTTCCAGTGTGAGCGGTCCCAGGAGGCACAGGGGCCTGGCACGACCACGTCGAAGGCTGCCATGCTCCCAAAGGAACATAAACATCATCCACGGAACAAAAATCATAGTCAAACAAGGTCACTGCATGGCCATAGCTGAAGCAGTCAGCCATAAAGCCATGACCCAGGACAGCACTCAATGGAGAGCTGGCGACCACAGACACGACCAGTTCCTTCCCCCTCTGTTGCTTCTCTGTCAGTGATGGTTCTAGACTGTTTCAGTCTTCCCAGGCTAACAGATGGTCAAGAGGACCTCCAGTCACGGAACTGCCCTCGCTCCTATTTCACCCCGTCCCACACTAGCTCCCATCATTTCCTTAGACTCTCACAAGCCCAGAGGTGGTAGTGAATCCCCCACCCCAGTTCTCACCTGTGAGGTCTTGGAGTCTGCTCTCACCACTGCCAACAATACATCTACCTGAGTGGCTAGTGGTACGTCTCCGGAGGCCGCTGACCAGCCGGCTTTGACACATCAGAATCTTACACAGGAAATCTAGGAATCACTCAGCACAGTGCCTCCAGTGTAATGTAGCATCACGATTTGGAGGCATTTCCTGGTCTCTGCAAGCCAGTCTCTGAGCGCGCAGCCTGGCAGTTCCTTGTCAAAGGGGCTAAGGGCAATGGACTAGAAACCTCAGTGACACATGGGCCTTCTTAGTCATGCAGATGTTCATGTGCCACTCAGCACTGCGTTTAATCCAAATGTGGTTCTGAATAGGATGCCCAGGACATCTGTGTCACAGGCGAACTGGAGAGGTACTATGCTGGCCTAAGAGGGTGCGTCCCATGCTTCATGCTCACAACAGCATGAGGGATAGCTGCTGAACCTGCCCAGCCACCCGCCAAACCAAGATAAGATTCCAAGGGTTTTCCAGCTGTGGCTCTGGGCAGGCCAAGGGCAAGGGTGAGTGTCCCAGCACAGGAAGGGTGACTTGCTTCTGTCTTCATGAACAGCTCTGGTGGCAAGGGTATGTATGTGGCAGCAGCAGTTTCATATTTATATCTTCTTCATTTCTCAGCCCAGCCTTGTGAAGCAGCCAGCAAAACCATTATCATGCCCAGTTTTTACCTGTGAAAATTGAGCACCAGAGACATCTTGAGTTTTAGTTTAGTTTAGTTTAGTTTTAGTTTAGTTTCTTTTGGTTACCGAAAGGCGGAGACAAGTGGATTCAGGGATCAGAGCGAGGCAGATGAAAAACTCTGATACGCAGTACTTCAGGGACACCCAAGTCAGAAACTGAGATTAATATTTTTCATGTATTTATTAGGAAAAGAGTGTTCCCATCATCCGATTCACACTCCCAAATGTCTGGGACAGCCGGGGCTGACGCTGGAGCTGGGACCAACGATACAGGTCTTCTACATGAGTGACAGGAACTCCTGTTACCTGCATCATGTCATGGAGGCAGGAAGCCCACCCAGACACTTCAGGTCTGGTACTTACCTGGCATTTTAACCACTGGGCTCAATGTCTACGCAGCACATCTTTTTTAAAAGTTAATCTTGACTTTTTCTTATCATTAGTAAAAATATTTTTTTTTCTTTTCAAGTGTTTATCCCAATTACTTCTTTTATTTCTTTTATTGTGTCCATTAGATGTTCCAACATAAAGCTGAATTGTGGTGTTCATAGCAAGCCTTCCTATCTAGATCTTAATGTTAAATGAAATAGTTTTAAATTTTTAATGTTGCCATCGGTACATTTGGTAGAAGAGATTTAGGGAAATGTTTCTATTATATTTCAGATATTTTCTTGCAGTCATACCTTAGCGTTTTACTAGTACCGACTGTTTTGTTGACTTAAATGTCTTTCAAGCATCATAAAACCATTTAAATTTTCTCCTTTAATTTGTTGAAATAATATGTTTATTTCCCGATTTTTTTTTTCCTGGGATAACTCCTACCTGGATTATTGATATGGCATTTAATTCTATTCCATTTAGAAATTTTATGTCCTCAGAAATAAAATAAAATTCTTTACAAAAGCAGTTTTGATAAATGTCCATGTCAAGATAGACATTATATTATGTGATCGAAAACTGGAATATTATCACCATCAATAGTCCCGGACCACCATGTGACACTGGGGAGGAATGGGGGTCTCAGCAGCAGGCAAAGCTGGTGAAAATCTTAAATCTTCACTTGAACGCTTGAATTTCATCAGCAGCAACAAACACTGCTAGTTATTTTCCTTGAGGTGATATGCATGCTTGATTTTTTTTTCTTTTTTTTTAGTTTCAGCCAATTACGCAGGTCTCCATAGCCATAGGTTATCTGCCATTTTTTCTTTCTGGCGAACATGGTGTTCCGTGTAAGGGTGGCCAGTGGCGTGTGCAGCTCAACTGCAGGTGTTCAGCACGAGACAAGCCGCATGCTTCGGTGGGAGCAGGGATGTGCCAGTTAGAGACACCAAATGTTAACAAGACGTGTACTCAGGGGTTGGCATTTAATAACAGGAATAATATTTCCTTCATTGATAAATGCTATTCCTTTGCTTCATCAAATAGCTTTAAAGTAAAATTTTTAAACTTCTAAACATTTTATTTATTTTTAAGAACATTTTATTTGAAAGGCCAGGAGATTGAGAGACAGACAGACACAGATTTTTCCATCCGCTGTTGCAGATGCAACACCCGAGCCAAAGCCAGGAGATGGGAACTCAACCTGGAGCTCCCACATGAGTGGCAGGACCCCAAGCACTCGAACCATCACCTGCTGCCTAGCAGAGTGTTAGCATGGGGAGCAGAGCCAGGGCTAGAGCCTAGACGCCCTAATGTGTGGTGTGGGTGTCCCAAGCCGTGGCTTCACCATTAGGCCAGTTGCTCACCTTGTTGAACACTAAGTGTATGAGATTGAAAATGACAGTGACCACTGGTACCATGAGGCTCTTGGCTTGTATTAGTTGAAAGGCACTATTGGATATGTGTTAATAGGATTTTAAAAACCCATTAACATCTTCATGTTACTATGAACACAGTTTTCACCTTGCCATTCACCAAAACAAGTTTCAAGAGACCCCCAGGATCGTGTGGACTTGGAAACCACTGTTCCCCTCTGTTCCTTGAAGGGATCAAGCTTTTGCTTGGTGGGGACTTCGCACATGCTGTTCCCTTTCCCTGGAGTTCCATCCCACAAGCCTTGTATTATCAGCTTTCCTGCTTCTCCTGAGGTTTTCCAGGCACACTGCAGCGTGGGCTCAGTTACTGTGCTCCTGACAACCTTGACCTGTCCATCACAGCACACACTAACATGTTATTACCGATATGTTGATGCACTGATACAACTCAAGAATGCAAACTTTGGCCCCACGCACATGATCATGCCTAGCATGACTTAGCAACTTGCTCTTAATGACTAATGTTAAATGACTGCATGAATGATGCCGTGCCTGTTGATGCCCACCTCAGTCTGTCAGCTTGCAGGGCTGAGGCCAAGGTCATGAACTGCACCCGTATCCGCCATTGCCACTTGGTCTTGTCCCTCCCCAGCCTGTGCTCCTTAAGCGTGGGCTGCAGATGAGATGGGATGCAGGATGCTGGCGTGTACAGGCGGATCATCAGCATGAGTAGGAGAAGTGTGGCTAACGTCCTCTCCGAGACTCTCCTAGGTTTGTGGACCTCTGCAAAGCCAGAAAGACAACCCCAGCACTTCCTGATCTTCCAAGACCTCCTTAAACTTCCTGAGACTGTGAAATCTCTCTTTCTTATTCGTTTACTGAAAGTCTCCAATACATAATGCCTGCAGAACCTTGAAAAGTCATGGGAAACTCCTCAACAGTTATGAGCCATAGTGTATTAAAAAAAAAAAAACAGCAACAACTCTGAACTAACAAAATTATCATTCTGTCCCAGATTCAGACTGAATTGAGATTATGATAGCGAATATGCTGAAGTTCTGGTTGAGAGGGCAATTTAATTAGAAGCCTGTTTCTTCAGGCTCTTAGAACTCCACCCTACCCTGGCCCCCCAAAATAATTCTTTAGGATAAAATTTCTAATGCCGTCTCTCAGCCTAAAGATATGTTTTCTTGTAGAAAGTTGAGTAAGATTTCATGTAGGCTATTTTTAAAACCCAAGAAAAAGGGCAAAAAAGGGAGGATTTCACCACTTAAGAAATCACTCATTTTTTTTCTTTCCAAATGCAAAGTGTTTCCTATAGAACTTTCTAGTTGCCCTTTGTAATGCCTTTGGCATGTATGAAGAAATTTGATTGAACTGTAATGAAGTTGTTCACAGCATGTGTGCTGTTCAGGTTAAGATTTCTTTCAAATAATAGTTGTTATTATTATTTTTTTTATCAGAAAGGCAGATTTATAGAGAAGGAGCAATAGAGAGAAAGATCTTCCATCCGCTGGTTCACTCCCCAAATCACCACAATAGCTAGAGCTAAGCTGATCCGAAGCCAGGAGCCAAGAGCCGCTTCTGAGTCTCCCATGTGGGTCCAGGATCACAAGGCCTGGGGCCATCCTTCTCCTGCTTTTTCAAGCCACGGGCAGGGGACTGGATGGGAAGTAGAACAGCCAGAACACAAACCAGTGCCCATGTGGGATCCCAGCGCCTGCAGGGAGAGGATTGAGCCAATTGAACCATGGTTCAAGGTGAAGATCTTATTACTACTCTTGAACAACACCAAGAAAAAAAAGTCTTGCATAGAAATGACAGTTGGGGAATTAGGATCAAAATCACAACTGTAAATGAAGAGGTCTCTATGTGCATGTTACAGATTCATTAACACCTGGTTAACAAAAAGCCTTTGGCCTTTTGCTTGGAAATGACCTTAAAAGTTGTCTAGTTCCAGTCTTTGTTTTATAGGTGAGAAGAAAAAATAGAAACATGACCTAAGGAGTTACAAAAGTGTTTAGAAGATAAATGACTAATTCTGAAGCAGGTGACACACAGCCAAAACACAGACTCTCAAAGCAAAAGTAGATTGTGTGACTCCTGTAGCATTTGGGAGGGAGAGCAGCCCCCCTCCCTCCCTGTCGCCTGCTTAGGGAAGGTTGTGATTTTCGTCATTCTCCGCGGGTCACGTGGTAGCAAAGGGGTGGTGGCCAATCCATCCTCCTGGCAGATTGCACATCCCTGGGGACGGAGAGAGGGATGCTGGCTTCTCCTCTTCCAGTCAGATGCAGAGAGCAGTTCTGCCAGCAAGTTCCCCGACCCACAGTAGCGGGTGGAGAGGGACCCGAGTGCTTCTTTCTTGCTGGATAGTTACACACGGTCCTGGTTCCTACCAAGAGTGGCCAGGAATTTCTAGATGAGGTCATCTATGCACCAGTAAGTCATCACTCATCTCAAATTCTATCACTAAAGACTACTTACACACGTACGATTCAAAGACAGCATCCACGCCTGAAGGGGAGCCGATGCCACAGTGCACACTGGCCTTTTGAGTGGTTGTTGTTTTAATCATTTGCTGCCCTCGACTAGCGTTAGGGAACAATCAGATGACCACAGATAGAGCTTCATGATGTTAACATTTCTGTGGAGGACCATGGTTTCCCAAACAGAATTTTTCTGGTACCATGACTAATGCGCAGGGACAGTTAGTGACAGAGTTAGATTGTCGTGTAATTGACAACGATGTTATAATTGGGGCTGAAGCATGTGAACTTGCTGATGTTTGATATCTTTGACCCTGTATCAAATTCTGGTCCCGCATAGTTCAATCAAACACGTCAGAGAACTCGAGGGAAGCGAGAACTCTGGAAGTGTAGTGTGTTCATAACAATTAAGCTTTTGAGACAGACATGTCAAAAAACTGCAAGGTGCTCTCGACGGCTGGAATCACACTAAAGAGTGAGCAAAACATAAGGAAAACTAGCCGGCCCCGTTCTGAAGCCAGGAACCAGGAGCCTCTTCCGTGTTTCCCATTCAGGTGCAGGGTGCCCAGGCTTTGGGATGTCCTCGACTACTTTCCCAGACAGTAAGCAGGGAGCTGGAAAGGAAGTGGGGCCACTGGGATTAGAACTTGCATTCATATGGCATCGTGATTTGTGCAAGGTGAGGACTTTAGCCACTAGGCTAATGCGCCAGGCTGTAATCTATACATTCTTAAAGAAACCCCTAAGCTGGTAGCTGTTCTAATTCATAAAGGAAAATATCCAGGAAAAAAAAGCAGCTTATTTACATACAAGTTTTTAAATGTCAGTAGAAACGAAGTGTCTTTAATTCTTTAAATAACGAACACCCTGATTTGGAAGACGGTCAAAATTCAACATTAGCTGGATTTGCAGCACAACAAATTCTGTACACAGCCGAATGTGAAGTTGGCCAACACTTCCACTTCAAAGCCCTTCCCCATTCTCATTTCTCCCATCGCTGGCGCTGGTGCTTGGGGGTGAGGCGGTCTAAAACATGAGGGTAAAGCAAATTTTTATTCTGATCATTTGCGTGGTTGAACCCTTGATTTGCAATTGCCTAACGACAGAATCAGAGTTGGTTGGTGGAGCCCACGAAGCGTGGGCCCAGGTCACTTGGGGAAAGTTCAGAAAAGAGCACTAACAAAACCGAATACGCTGAAGCATCTTCCTCGGCCATGTCCTTGGAACCCTTACCTCCTTACACGGGGCTGTTTCCGAGGGCACCTCATCCTGACCCACACACCACTGGTAAGATACTTGGCCTGCTTGTTTTTCAAAACAGAAAAAAATAAGATTTAAAGAGTAAATGGCTCGCTCACAGTCATTATGAACTCTGAGTGGTGGAGTCTATATTTTAGCCCAGAACCTTTACTTTGTCGATGTCCAGGGTTATTTCCTTATCAACACACAGTCCTGATAGCCAGGAATCGGTAGAACCAATCAACGAGGAAGAGGTAGGTATTGTGTCTTGTTCAGGGTTGTCGCTTGAAAGTTCCTGTGGACTTGCTCGTTTTGTTCGCCCACTCTCTCTCTCCCTCCCGCCCTCCTTTTCTTTCCTTCCTTCAGTCCTTGCTTCCTTTCTCCCTCTCTCCTTCTTTCCTGGTTTCTTATTGCTTAATGCTAAGCTCACAACTATGGTTTTGGGGATAAAAACCAAATACATTAAGCTAAGCTTTCTCTGTCACCCACCCTCTTTCATTTCCGTATCCAACTTTGGGTTCATTTATAACCAACATGAGAGACTTAACGGCCGCGCTCTAAGTGCCAAAACCATTCTCTACCACATAGGAGGTTGTGGCATAGTTTGAGAAATTAAATGCATGAAAATGATACTGTTGGCTACTTAAAATACCTCGCATCATTTATAAAACATTATCCGCCTTGGTTTTCTCATATTTTTAGCTCAGCAAAAGGACCCAGTGAAGCCAAGCACTCGTATTTATCTTAGTTTTTTCAGATCGTATTTCAAAACCTCAATTGTTAGTTTCCCTGCCTACTGAGAGCTTTCCTCCTCAAAGCAAACATGAAGAGAGGGATTCTAGACGCTTCAGCTGATGTCAGCTCTCCGCGGCGCTTGTTGGCACACGTCCTTCTGCGGTCGGTGGCAGCGTCTGCTCCTTCACCCTGAACCTAACAGGATTCAGCACATGATTTTTTTTTTTTATCACCGGTGTTTGGGAATGGTCTCAGCCTAGGAAATGACCTCAAAATGTTACTTTGCATTGGTCAATTTGTTTCAAATACTGTGAGTGCAGTGATCAGAACAAGACAGACCTGGAAATTCTCCCAACTTTTCCACTCCTTACACCACCAAAGTCAGACCAAGCCTGGGTGAGACTCTGTATTTTTTTGTTCAAGAGCAACATTAATAATAATGACAAGTTTGGCATCTTATCCACATCAAGATATGAACATTTGAATTATATCTATGTGCATGCAAATATATATGAATCTA
Organism: Ochotona curzoniae; assembly: GCF_017591425.1. NCBI lineage: Eukaryota > Metazoa > Chordata > Mammalia > Lagomorpha > Ochotonidae > Ochotona > Ochotona curzoniae. Next base: position 6,488,188 of record NW_024466218.1, read on the forward strand.
TGATTGTATGAATATATGGAGGCGTATGTGGAATTATGTGTTAAACTAGCTTGTGTATCTCATTCCCTTGGAGACAGTCTCTCACACTGTGTCCATCACAGGGAGAACAGATGAGCAAGAGAACTGGGCTGTGTAAGAAGTAGTTAGGTGATAATGCTGTGGGCCAGCCCTGAAGGCAGCACACAGTGGAAAAGAAAGACACATATAAAGTATCAGTTCACATTTGATAAGAGCACATAATGCTTCTTAAAACCCACAAGGGTTTTATCCTAGCAGTTAAAATGCTAGGTGATTCACCTTCATCCCACATCAGGCATACCCGGATGCCATACCTGGCTCTGGCTCCTAACTCCTGCTGCCTGCTGATGCAGACCCTGGGAAGCAGCTGTGACCAAGGCACGCAGTCCCTCCCTTCCTCATGGGAGTCTTCAGCTAAAACCAACTTCCCATCTCTCTCTCCCCACTTTCTGTCTGTGTTCCCCTGCCTCCTCCCTGCTGCCCCAAGTGCCCTGCAAAAGCAAAGGAAGAAGGGAAGGAAGGATGGAGGGGAAGCCGAAAGGAAGGAAGAAAGGCAGGCCAAGGACTACCTTACTAAACTCCTTTAAGGTGGATTACGACTGACTTGAAAATCTTTCAAGATCAGGCCCCAAGCCTCTTCTCGCCTCTTTTGTTGCATTATCTTCATAAATCCAGCCATGGGAGAGGAGCGATTCAGAGATTAGCACATGCAAAGGCCTTGAGGTAGGGGAAAAAATAAAGAAATAACATGAATCTTTAAAAAAAAATCAGCCTACCTAGTTGTACCTTTATACACTATATTCAGCAGCTGTAAAAGCATGATTTTTTCCTATTTCTTAAAAGATTTTTTATTGTTATTTTTATTTCAAAGGCAGATATACAGAGAGGAGGAGAGACAGAGAGGAAGAGCCTCCATCCGATGATTCACTCCCCAAGTGAGCGCAACAACTGGTGCTGTGCCGGGATTAGAACCGGCGCCCATATGGGATCTCGGCATGTTCAAGGCAAGGACTTTAGCCACTAGGCCACGCTGCTGGGCCCAATTTTTTCCTATTTCTTTTCTATTCCAATCCAGGAAACACTGAGTGCCAAATGAGTGCTACACATTTCTTTAAAAAATAAAAAATAAAAATAAAAAGATTTGTTTAAAAATTAGAGTTACACAGAGAGAGATACCTTTGTTTTATTATTTTATTCTTATTGGAAAGTTAGATATACATACAGTAGGAGAGACAGAGAGGAAGATCTTCTGTTCACTGATTCACTCCCCGAGTGGCCACAATGGCTGGAGCCAAGCCGTTCTTAAGCCAGGAGCCAGGAGCCTCTTGCGGGTCTCCCACGCAAGTACAGGGTGCCAAATCTTTAGGCCGTTCTCGACTTCTTTCCCAGGCCACAAATAGGGAGCTGGATAAGAAGTAGAGCCATTGGGATTGGAACCAGCACCCATAAGGGATCCCAGTGTGTAGGGTGAGGACTTTAGCTGCTAGGCTACCACACCAGGCACCACAGTTTTCTTTATATGAAGAACTAACATGTGAGCAGAATGACAGGCAGCATGTCCAATTAGGCAGCAATGGGCTATTGGTTTTACATCCCAGTCGGGGTGGTTTAGACCCACGAGTTTCCTCTGCAAACTTTGTGCTACAATGTTTATGACTATTAACTCTTTTTTCCCCTTCTATTTTATTTTTAATCTTACAATATAACTCCATGGGCTCTGGATTTCCCTTACCCCTCCCCAAATGCCCTCCCCCCAAGAATTCCAGCTTAATGTGTTTATCATCTCCTATGCTTCATTCCCTTTGGGGATTAGATTCTAATATGTGAATTTTGGGGAAAGGGAATTCAGACATTCCAAAAATTAAGTGATAAATACTTATTCTTTATCTCTTTAAGGGATTCACTTGGAAGACAAAATTATAATCTACATTTTGTGATGATTTCTATGCATTCTAAATACTGTCCTTTTCCCCTCCTCCTTTTGAAATAACCTGCTTCTATATAACAAACTACTTCAAAAGTTAATGCCTGGGCTCGGCGCGGTCGTGCAGTGGTTAAGGTCCTCGCCTTGCACGCCCGGGATCCCATATGGGCGCAAGTTCTAATCCCAGCAGCCCCGCTTCCCATCTAGCTCCCTGCTCGCAGCTTAGGAAAGCAGCAGAGGATGGCCCAAAGCTTTGGGACCCTGCACTCTCCTCTCTGTATATCCGCCTTTCCAATAAAAATAAAATAAATCTTTAAAAAAAAAAAAGTTAAAGCCTTGGAGCCAGTTGGATGGCTCAATTGGTTAATCCTTTGCCTGCAAGCACCAATATGATGTAAGGGCATCGGTTCATCTCCTGGCTTCTTCCACTTTCCATCCAGCTCCCTGCGTGTGGCCTGAGAAACAGTGGAGCATGGTCCAAAGCCTTGGAACCCTACACCTGCAAGGGAGACCTGGAGGGGTCTCCTGGCTCTAGCTTCAGATCAGCTCAGCTCTGGCCATTCAGGAAGTGAACCAGTGGATGGACGATCTCTCTGTCTCCTTTCCCTCTCTCTCTCTCTCTCTCTCTCTCTCTCTACCTGCCCATCCAATAAAAATTAAATGATTTAAAAATATATAGTACGTGAAGACGTCAATTGTTATCACTCATGACTCAGTGGATTCATCACTTTTTGTGATGCTGGCTGCGGCACCAGAAGGCTACATTCAACCTGCAGCCCCTTCAGGAGTTCTAGACAGCTCCTTCAGGTGGCAGGGAGCTCAGTGAGGGCTAGCTACCAGCCACCTCCATGCCACTTCTGCCTGGGCTTGGGCATCTTGGAGCAGCAGCTGAGTTCTAGGAATTAGAGTGAAGAGCACCCTGTAGGAACAACAAGGCTTCTGCCCAGCCTAAGTGGGAGACGGCGTCTACAGTCTTTCAGTTTTCAGTCAAAGCAAGGCTGCGGCGTGGGCTATATTCAAGGGCTGGGGATTTTGATCGACTGGGAGGACTAGGAAAGAGCTCATGATCATCTTGAATCTAATACACCCTCTCTTCCCTGACCCACGCCAATGGGAAATTAGATTGACTTCCATGTGGGCTACAAGATGAATGTATACACATCATATGCATACGTCGCATCTAACAATCATGAGATTATGTCTCTTGGCTTCTTAAAATAAATTTTTAAATTAGTTGATAAGTGTTCGATAAAGTCCTTCCAACATGAGTATGCTGCAACTATCCCTGTTTTACAAACCCAAATGAGCAAATTAACACATTTTCTTCATGTTAGAGCAGAAATATAGCTCACTTTTGGCAATACTATTTTAGAAGTTTGTCATTAAAGCCTGTGGAATTTAAATCAGCAGTCCCAATTGAAATACAATTGAGTTTCTGCTTGTAAACATCATATTTAGAAGGCTCTTTCTGGAATGTGAAGACTGTGATTGCATGCACTGAGAGAATGGAAAATCTTTGTTGTTGATTAGCTGGGTGGGCATATAACAGCCTCAGCAGTGGGTTCAATCCAGACTGTCCCATTTAGAGCTCGAATTCAACATTTCTACAACATTCTGTGAAATCATCTTCATGGGGTGGATCTGTCAGCGACTTAATCAAGTGTTCGTGGAGTTGTACTTGTGGATTTAGGGTTGGTTTATTTATTTGAATGGCAGAGTTCCAGAGAACGAGCGAGAGATAGTCCTTTCATCTGCCGATTCACTCTCCAAATGGCCACTACAACCAGGGCTGGGCCAGGCCAACATCAGGAGCCAAGGGCTTCTTCCAGGTCTCCCACATGGGCGCAGAGGCCCATCTTCTGCTGTTTTCCTGACACATTAGCAGGGAGCTGGATCAGAAAGGTAGCAGCCATGACTTGGACCAGTGCTCGTACTGGATGCCAGTGCTACAGATGGTGGCTTAACTTGCTATGCCACCAGCCGGCCCCTGTATCCAGAGTTTTTAATAAGCACAGGCCTTCAGAGCAAGCCATCTCTACCCCTTGAACTATTGTTGAGACGGCACTTTTGAACAGTATGAGCCATCACCTGGTAATGCAGGCCCACCAACCTCCTGAGGACTAAACTTGGTGCTTAAGCAAGAAGCTCCCTGCCTTAACCCAGCTGGCTTAATTTGTCCAGCATGGCAGTTCACTGCACCAGAGAGGAAAAAGCTGAATTCATTTTAAAATCACAGCCCATTCAGCCCATTAGGGAGAATTAGGCCATGATGCATTAGTGCCAGGCACTTGAGATGTTTACTCTTTTCATTAATTTTTTTTCTTCTTAAATATTTAATGCTTAGGGACTTTTTCCTTCAATGTACCCTGCAAATGCAGTGGCTGAAATGGTAGGACTTTTTCATTACATTTCATGAGCCATTGGTGTGACTTTAAAACTTTATCCTATAAATCCAACAAGGTCTGGTGGCCAGGGCACAGAAGTTATGACCCCAATCTTGCCAGCATCCTCTGCAGCCCTGGGCAAGTGGCATGAATCTCATCTCTGTTGCAAGATCTATAAAACAAGCATCATAATTTACTGAGCTCCAACAGAATACGATGAAGGATAACTAATTAGTGTTTACAGTCTGGTCTGATGAAAGGTGTTAAATGCTATTGTTGTTGTCTTATTATGTATATGATCCCCAACCTTGACATCAGAAACAACTGGCTTGTGACAGCAGTGGTTTCTGATGAAGCCAGACCTCAGAGGAGACATACAGCACACTGTGTCAGTGGGTTCCCTTCCTCTCTGTAATTAAATATACCATATTGTCATGAGCAACAGAGAGCGCTTACATGTTCACCAGCTCATGTTCATGTCTTTCCAGAATGTCACGCTTTATTGATTATTTTAATCAAACCAGCACCAGGAGTCATGGGCCTAAGGGACCAGAGGAACCCTGAGGTGACTGACTCCTGGCAGTCACAAACCAGGACAAACTTGGGTAAAATAAATGACAAATTCATAGTCCAGTGTGAATCCAGTAGAGCACATTAGCCCACACAATCAAGAAACCCACTTGATTCACAACCTGACATGTAAGAACAGGAGGCAAAAAGCAGCCAAGTTAAGAACCAATTGCACTAACCTCGATGATAGCTAACGGATTTGGGAGTTGTAAACACAGTGAGAAGTTAGCAGATCAGTTCAGAGAGGTCCAGGCAGGCGCGGCCTCAGTCACCCTCTTCATCCTTATCGTATTCCAGCCGCCGCACAGCTCTGGTGTAGTCTAGGATTCAGAATGTCAAGGAGTTTCTTTAACGCTAGCCAGGTGATTATGCCACGCTCACCTGCACAGGACAAATCTGTTCTCATTGCTTCAGACTGGTCTTTACATAGGATTTTTTTTCTTCTTTAATATTTACTTATTTAATTATTTGAAAGGCTGGTACAGGCAGAGAGAGAAAGAGACAGAGAGAGACATCTTCATTCCCCAAATGGTCACAGCTGCCCGTGCTAGGCCATGCTGAAGCCAATAGTCAGGAGCCTCATTGGGATCTCCCACGTGGGTGCAGGGACCCAAAGGACATGGACTATCTTCTGCTGCTTTCCTAGGCTGTGAGCAAGGATCTGAGTGTGAAGTGGAGAAGCCAGGATATGAACTGGCAGCCATTATCAGATGCCAGCATCACAGGCAGTGGCTTCATTCACTACACCATCGTGTTATTTTTCTAAAGTTGTAAGTTGTTTTCATCCCAAACCTTGTCAGGATATGCAAACAGGAGTACATGGAAGCTTTATTATTGCAATTTTTCTGTATTTGTAAGTGTAGGCCTTGAGCTTTCAAAGATAGCATTTGTTGTTGTTGTTTTGATGTCAAGCTATTATGCAATTCAAATCATCTTACCTTTAAAAAGTCCCAAAGCAAGGTAGAGTTGAGGAAACAAGAAGGGGTGCATTGTGTCCATGTTTGATGTGCTGCAGACGCTGCTCAAGCCAGTCGATGAAGCCCCCCTGTGCGTGCGCAGGTGCAGGAGGTGGCAGCACTCTGCCTTCCATTTCCACCGATTTCACATCCAGAGATACAGCCGACTGCAACTGGAAAATACTTGGGGGGGAAACTTATGCCTGTACTGAACTTAAATAGCTTCCTTCCCATTAGTCTCTAAATAATACAGTATATTAATTATAAGTATTTACACAGCATTCACATTGCAGTGAGTGTAAGTTATATCTAGAAATCATTTGACATGTTTAAAATGTGCATAGGCTCTGTGCAAATGCTGTGCCATTTTCTAGAAGGGACTTGAGCATCCTCAGATTTTGGCATTCTGAAGGGTGAGCTAGAATTAATCTCCCTTGCAAGCCAAAGGGGAACTAGCAGTATATAACACATGAAATACAACCAGCAGCAATGAGGGGGCAGTGTGGTAGGGTGACAGTGTCAAGACTGGGAAACAACCTCAGTGCACAGCTGTCCTCTCCCAAATTCCTTCTCAAAATGTTACAGAGCACACAGGGATTATTTTTTGTGCCTTTGTTCAGGTCCTTTCTGTCACAAATTTGTCATTTAACACTAAGGACTCACAATTGAGCCATATCCAAATAATAAGAGTAAACCTCAAATGAGTGGCATATGACACATAAATCTCTGAGTGAACTCTGAAGAACCGAAAACCACAAGTTACACAGTCTGAGCAAGCCGCCAATCAGCCTGTCATAAAGACAATTTTCTCAGCCATCTCTATTCTCAACTGGAAATGGAAAATGAGTGAGCTGACTAAGACAGGAGACGTTATTAACACAATGACTTAATCACTTTGTGGAAGCTGATAGCAGCACACCAAAAATGAGCAGATAACTATTTATAAGATGATGGCAAAAAAACAGCTGAGAATTAAATCAAACAACTGCTAAACTTTAAAAATCTGAAAATTCCAAGAAGTATGTGATAGAAAAAAAATATTAGCACTCATGGAAAATAGGATATTACATAGGTTTAAAAGCGGTATGTTGAGTGGAGGCGGGTCTTTGGTGCACTAGTTAAGCTGGTCACATGCCATGTCAGAGTCAGCCTTTGAGGCTCAGATGTGGTTGCTGATTCCAGCTTCGTGCTAATGCGGACCCTGAAAGGTATCAGGTGATAGCTCAAGTGCCCAGCTCCCTACCACCCACCTGCAAGGGCCGCATTGAGTTCCCTACTCCTGGTTTTAGCCTGACCTAACCTTGGCCTTTGCAGGCGTCTGAGGAGAGAACCAATGGATGAAAGCATTTTTGTGCGCTAGTTCTCATTATTGTTCTCGACTGTTTCTCTCTCATAGGTAGGGGAAAAACATGCATTCAAAAAGCAAGCGCATTAATCCTGAATGCCACAGTTTAAGAGATGGGACCTTCAAGAGATGATGAGGCCTGGAGAGCTGTTCTTCATGTTGTGAGAGTGGTTGCTTCCAGTGAGAATGGGTTTGCTATAAAACGAAGTCTGGTTCTCTCTCCTTCTCACCCGTGCAGTATCGTCCATCATGTTATAAAGCAGCATGAAGACCCTCACCAGATGCAGCCCTCAGCCTTGGACTCCCCACCTCCAAAACTGTGAACTGAATACAGTTTTGTGCATTGTTAATAGCATAAAATGAACCAGGAAGGAAAAATGGACATAAACACACCAGCCAACGTCATCAAAGAGTGATGTTCAGCATGAGAAAGGAGATGCCTCATGTAAGAAGAGGCCTCATATGTAAGAAACTATCTTGTTAGTTTGCAGAAGGTAGAGGAAGGAATATTTGGTGTGTAACAACCTAGAATTTGACTTTTCATTTGCATAACAAATATTTTGGTGCACACCATAGGATTGGGGGAGAGGCTATCCTTGTCCTCAACTACCTCCCCCTCTGGGGCAAGAACTCTCTATCCTTGATCTAGTGCTATAACAAATGCTGCAAAATCAAGTCACCCCCAAGCTTAGAAGCTGAAGACAACAACCAGGAGTTAGGTCTCTTTAGTGCATATATGAGCAAGGCCGTTCGGCTCCTTCAAGTCTGGCAGGTCTGTATGGGGCTGGATGATCAGAGTTGGCTTTAGCCAAGATGACCCAGCAGCACTGCACTTGGCTAATTCAGGCTTGATGTCAAGCCAGACACAGCAGAATTATACTACTTCTTTAGGCCTAGACCCCTAACTCAGCTGCAGCTATTTCACACATACTTCACTGGCCAAAGCAAGTCATTAGGCCAACTCAGATATAAAGAGTAAAGGAATAGATTGCATCACTGAACTTGGAAAGAACCATGTCACATTGTGTAGTCAATCTGCCAGTTACCAGGCTATACAAGATACACTGTTTTTAGGGGAAAATAAGAATAAGGTATGAACTGAGCCAAAATTTCAGACCTAGAGGGAGATGGAGAAAAATTAAACTTCTAAGGTAGACAGGAGCTAAAATCATGTAGGACCTGTAGGATGTATTTAGGAGTTGGAATTTTTTGAGCAAATAGAAAGTTGTCATAGAATCAATAGGATTACATCTGTAATTTAGAGAAGATATACTAGAAGGTCGGCTGAAAACAAGAGAATGGAGCTTAGAAGACCAGTTCAGAGGGGCAAGCATTGTGCCATAAAACTGGTTAAGCTGCCACCTGTGATGCCAGCATCCCACAACAAAGTTTCTGTTCCAATCCCAGCTACTCCACTTTCAGTCCAGGTCCTTGCTAATGTGCCCCAGATGATGACTCAGCTATTGGGTCCCTGCCACTCACGTAGGTGAAGGAGACTTTCAGGCACCTGACTTTGACCTGGCCCAACTCTGACCACTGAGGGCAATTGACGTGTGAGCCACTAGATGAAATCTCTCTCTCTCTTTCTCTCTCTCATGTTTGTGTTGCTGTGTGTGTTGCTCTGCCTTTCAAATAAATAAACCTTTAAAAACTAAAATTACAAATGACTTAAAATGCTACTGTAATAATGTGAGATGGAAGTGATAAGGACTTGAAGAAAGAGGAATGGAGAAGGAAATGGGTGATTAATTTGGGGAAATATTGACAATGTGTGGTTATACCTGTTAGTTAGCGCTCCTCATTTCCCTGAACAGCCTTCCACTTCAGTGAGCCCATGTTGACTCAAGGATGATCATCTTTCCCAGCTTCGCTAATCACATCCCAGGAGGCATGTGATTAGAGCCTGGTCAATGAGACAGAAACAGACGTGTCACATGGTATGTTCCTCCACCTTCTCCAAAAGACAACTGAGAAGTACCTCTGTGTCTTTTGTCTTCTTCTCTCTCATTGCCTGGATCACAGAGATCCATTTGTGGTTCTGGAGGAATAGGACTAGACCCTGAGACGAGTCTGGGTTCCTGAGACTTGAGAGAGAAAAGCCTCCCACGAGCCCTGCCTGCCTCCCAACTGTTAAGCACGGAAGAATGAAATGATCTCATCCAGGCAACTGCTACGTAGAGGTCTTGTCTTTCACAACTTGTACCTGAACTGATCCTGATAGGGAAGAGACACTTGAGGTTGTTTAAAGCAGATGTGATTAGACTGGAATAAAGAGCAAGCCTCTTAGGGAGGTCCATGGGTTCTGTCCCGTAGCTGAGAAGTTTACGATGCCTGTGGAAGAAACAGATAAAAGCTTCACCTTCAGGGACAGGAATTAGTGATGAGCACCCAGGGTGGGGACATAAGAAGGCTTACTCTGATGCTAAAAATTAAATCTCTGTAGTTCACAATTACTTCTATAAAATAAGAACACTTGTTAACTTATTCTGTGATGTCAACATGACTCTGATACCAAAAGCAGATATGAATCCCACAAGACTGGAAATGTAAGCCAAGCTCCTGTATAAATGTAGATGGGGAAAATCCACACCAGGACAATAAAAAATGAAACTGTGATCATGGGAGCTATCCTGAGAATGCAAGGTTAGTTTACACACAAATATCAAACATGTAAAATAGTTTAATATAATAAGAGACAATGATCTGATAAGCCTTTATTTTTATAAAAAACTAATTAGATAAAATTTAAAACTCTTGGAGTTGGTGCTGTTGTGATGCTGGCATTACATGTCATATCCTGGTTCAAGTCCTCGTTGCTCTGTTTCTAAGCCAGCAACCTGCTAATGTGCCTGACAAAACAGCAGCAGATGGCCTACGTGCTTTGTCCCCTGCCCACACACATGGGAGAACAGGCTCCTGGCTTTGAACTGCCCCAGCCTTGGCTGTTGAGGCCACTTGGAGAGTAGAGAGTGAAAGATTTTCTCTCTGTATCTTCTCTCTCAGCCTTTAAAATAAGTAAGTCTTTTCTTTTTTTAAGATTTATTTATTTATTGGAAAGTCAGATACATAGAGAGGAGGAGAGACAGAGAGGAAGATCTTCCGTCCGATGATTCACTCCCCAAGTGACCGCAACCCGGCCGATGCTATGCCGATCCGAAGCCAAGAGCCAGAAACTTCTTCCTGGTTTCCCACACAGGTGCAGGGTCTTAAAGCTTTGGGCTGTCCTCAACTGCTTTCCCAGGCCACAAGCTGGGAACTGGATGGGAAGTGGAGCTGCCGGGATTAGAACCGGTGCCCATATGGGATCCCAGCGCGTTCAAGGCGAGGACTTTAGCCGCTAGGCCACGCCACCGGGACCATGTAAGTCATTTTAAAAAAGAAAATATGGCTCAAGAAAGTTCTATGTATTAAAAGATTCAACTTGCTTTCACGATAAAAACAATTCCCTCAAACTAATAAACTGACATTTATTTAAAATAAAAAAGCAGCTAGAATCATATGAAAGACTGGATGTTGAAAGACTGAATATTTTTCCCCTGAAGTAAATAATAAGACAGGAATCTCTGTCCTCGCCACATCTATGCTCCTCAGCATTGTACTGGATGTTCTAGCAAGTACAATTAGGCAAGAAAACAAAACAAAGACATCCAGGTTGGAAAGGAAGAAGTGAAATTAGTTGTAGATGAAATTATTTTGTGTATGGAATCTGTCCTAAACATCAAAATAAAGAAGTTCTATGAGATTTCAGGATACAAACACAATATTTTTAAAAATCAGGGTCCAGCCAGGTCCGGGCTGCCTGGCCCAGGTCCATTAGCCCAGCTATGACAACTGGTCTTCCACAGTGTAAAGGATGGAGTGCTGGAAGGCAGACCACAGTGCACATCAAGGATGTGGGAGCCCACTGGGCCCTGCAAAGGAGATCTGGTACTATGGCAGGGTGGAGAGCAAAACATATGGACAGCTACCCCAGCCGAAAAATGACAGCAAATATCTGGGCAAATGGAGACTCTAAGGTCAACTGAGTCAGCCAATGGACATTGGAAGGGATTCCTCATCCACAGATTGGCGAGATGGACAGCATTTCAGAACTATTGCATTCACCTGGGCAGAACTTTGGGAGTGTGTACCACATTGAAACCCTGGGTTGATATTGGGTGACCATTCTCTATCCTCTGCTAATGGGATGGTTGGGAGCCTGGGAATGGCTTCTCTTATCCCCCACCCCAAAAAGGGTGGAAGAAATAGAAAGTTTGGAAACAATGATCACACTCTTTCCTAGCCCTAGCTCCTTCCCACGCTGATCAACTGTGTAAACTTCACCTAAAATTTAAAAAAAATAAATAAATCAGTTATAGAGGCAGGCATGTGGTCAAACAGCTTAAGCCTGCCGTTGGTGCCCTGAGCTGCACGTGCCTGGGCGTATGTCTCTGCTGTGGGTCCCGATCCTACCTTTTAACTCATTCCTACCAATGAGGCAGTGTTGATAGCCCAGGTACCCATGTGAGCAACCCGTTTTGATCTCCTCACTCCTGGCTTTGGCTCTCCAGTTGTGCTGTGGAAACTTGGGGAGTAAACCAGCAGGTGGAAACTCATTCTTGCTCTTTCTCTCCCCTTCTCCCCTACTCTGTCTCCCCTCTGCATGTATGCCCATTGCCACTGGAGTGTTGTTGCTTCCAGCCTGTCTCAGTGGAAAGAATCAAGACTTTTAAAGGAATCCAGGGATCAGTATGGTAGCCTAGTAGCTAAGTCCTCACCTTGCATACACCAGGATGCCATTTGAGCGCTGGCACATATCCTAACTGCTCAATTTCCCATCCAGCTCCCTGCTGTGACCTGGGAAAGCAGTGGAAGACAGCCCAAGGTTTTGGTACCCTGCACCTGCATGGGAGACCCAGATGAGGCTCCGGGCTCCTGGCTTCAGATCAGCTCAGCTCCAGCCATTGTGGCCACTTACGGAGTGAACCTGTGGATGGAAGATCCTCCTCTCTATAACTCTGACTTTCCAATAAAACTAAATAAATCTTTTTTAAAAAGGGATCCAATACAAACCACTTCTCTTCTCCATCAATTAGAAAATGAACTCACACTTGGCTGCCAAAGTGTTACCTTTGTTACTAAATAAGCTTATATCAGATGAATCAGCATACATCTGCAGGCCACGGATCTTCTTTACACTGATTTAGTCCAATTTCTCTTTGCAGTCAATAAGCAGCACTTGACCCAGGGCTTTCCCAGCTGGAGAGGGAGGAAGCAACCCTTTTAAGACTGTGATGAAGGGGGACACTGGGATGCCTGAAGGACAGAGCGGAAAAGAGAGCTGCACAAGCTGTTTCTTCTCAAAGTCACCGAGCTGATCAATAACACTATGTGTTATGTTGATGGACTTTCCTTCACATCTAGGCTGGGGATAAAGGATTTCCCATAAACATAAACATTTAACTATTTCACAATCTTCAGAACCCTGCTTTCGCATTCCTTTTCTCATTCTCACTCCCTCCTTGCTCCTCTTCCTCCTTCTCCTCCTCACTCTTCTCCTGCATCTTGTCTCTGAGAAGGGTTCTGTCTGGCCACACTAGATGCGGTGGCAACTTGGGAGCAAGAGTGAGCAGCAGAGGTGTTGCATTGTGCTGAGATGGGTGTCGACTTGAAGCTAGCAGTGGAATGTCATAGGAATGAAATGATTGACCTTGAAGCCTAGAGGGAGCTGAGACCGGAAAGACCAGAATGCTCTCTGAGCTCTAAAAACAAAGTTAATGAACAAGAGTGGAGCCTCAACTTTGTAGCTGTTCAGTCCTACGTCATCATCTAACAATCCTGCAAAAGAGGTGTCATTATTCCTCCGTCACAGATAAGGAATATAAGGCTCAGAAATATAGGGCAACTTGCCTGAGGTTGCACAGCTCACCACTTGCAGAGCAGAGACATTATTTAAACTCAGATCTCTCTGCATCTAAAACCTGACCATTTTTCTTTTTCATCACATCAATTGCCTCCAGGGACATAAGCAAAGGAGAAAATAAGAGGTTGCAGAAAAAAGGGAACCTGTAATGTTTTAATGTTCAGAGCTGGAACTTCCCCCAAGTGAAGGAAAAGATAAGGATGTGGTCTTGGGAGGGGTTGCTGGACTATGTGGAAGTCAAAACATTCAAAAGAGAAGACCAAGAACATAGGAGTCATAGGTTGAGTGGATCATCTGCATGGAGAGTAAATTTGTCTAGGAGGTCAGTCAGAATAGAGATGGATAAGCATGTCCGGTAGGAAGTTCTGCGTGATGGTAAAAGGACAATTAGAGGTTGGTGGACAGGAAATGATGGGCACAAAACCATGATTGCCATGGATCTCTTATAGAACAGTCCCAGGGTAACTGCAGAATTCTTAGCTATTGCTATCTTTTTCACATTGTTCTCTACAAAGGGTATGCTGCCATTTCACAGGGCCATGGACATTTTTTGTTGTACTGCGGAATTAATTAGTGGGGACTTCAGAAAGTTTCCAGAAGAATGGAACTTTAAGACTGGGGAGAGCTGTTGATGCAAAGGTTAAAATTCCACTTTGGGCACCAGTAGCCATAGTGGAGTGCCTGGTTCAAGTCCTACCACTGCTCCCAGTTTCAGACTCCTGTTAAGGCTCACCATGGGAGACCTCAGGTGAGGGCTTCAGCACTTGAGTTCTTGCCACCCACATGGGAGATACAGATTGGATTCCGGACTCCTGCCTTCAGCTCGACACAGATCTTTTCTGAGATTTGGGATTCAAACAGTGAATTGAAAATCTCACCATGTGTCTTGTCCCTGCCTATCTCTTTATTGCACAAAATAAATAAAAATGATTTTTTTAAAAGATTAAGTCTAATTTGGTACAAAAATTTTGAAAACCATGGATAGTTTGGTTTTGTTTTTAAAGATTTATTCATTTTACTTGAAAGAGTCGCAGAGAGAAAGAGAGAAAGCATGAGAGAGAAAGATCTCCATCCATTGGCTCTCTCCCTAAGTGGTCACAAAAGCTAGAGCTGGGTAGATCTAAAGCTGTGAACTAGGGACTTCTCGGTCTCCCATGTGGGTACAAATGCCTAAGGACTTGAGTCATCTTCTGCTGTTTTCCCAGGCCATACACAAGGAGCTAGACTGGAAGTGCAGCAGCCAGGACTCCATTGGTGCCCATATAGGATGCCAGAACCGCAGGGAGGATTAGCCTGGTATACACATACCAGCCCCAAGATAGTTTTAAAATAACACATTTTTAAAAATCTATTTATGTATGTATGTATGTATGTATGTATTTATTTAAAAGGCAGCATTTCACAAAAAAAAAATGTTTCAGAGAAAGAGAGAAAGAATTTTCTATCTGCTGGTTTCTTCTCCAGATGACTGAAATGGCCATTTCCAGGGAGCTGGACAAGAAATGAAGTCACTGAGATCCAAGTTAACACTCCTGTGTGACGCCAGCATCAGCAGGCAGCAGCTTAATCTGATGTGTCATGACAGTGGCCCCATAGACACATTTTCCATGAACTTTTTGAAGACTCCCTTGTACAAGTGCATTTTTAGGTTCAGATAAGGTTTAGAGTAACTAGAGAACATCTCTTTGGAGTGGTTTGCAACTAACCTCAGTTTGTCTAGGATGGCTGCAGGTGAAGAAAAGGAGAATCATGCCAGCCCCTTCTACAAGGTTCAGGATATTTCTGGACTCTATGGTCAGGCACACTTGGAGTTCAGTCTCAGCTCCGGGTTTTGTGTTGGTAGCTACAAGTCCTTGAGTCATAAGCTCTTAATCTCTCCCTTCAGTTATCCTAACAGAGAATAAAGTCATCCTTATGAGTAAAGGAAGCTGAAAAGAATTTGGTTTTTGAAAGATTTTTCATAGCATTTACCTAATTTGAACCACTGATCTTTACTTCTGCTTAATGTGCAATTAGTATTGCTGCTTGTCAAATAAATCAGCAATGACTCAGCATTTACTATCAGAATTACTAGATGTGGTCATGAAAATCTTTTTTTTTTTTAAAGTTCTTATTTAGTTAAAAGAGAATCAGAGAGAGGAAGACACACATACTCAAAGTAATTTCTAACTTCTGGTCTGCTACTAACCACTCCACAACAGCCAGGTGTTGGTCAGACTGAAGCCAGGGGCCAGGAACTCCATCAGTCTCCCAACTGAGTGACAAGGGCCCATGTTCCTGGGTCACCTCCCGTTGTCTTCCCAGGTACTTCAGCAGGCAGCTGTTTCAGAGGCAAGCAGCTAGGACTCAAATCAGCATGGTATCACAAGTAGCATCCTAATTTGAATTGTAAGAGATACAGTGTGAGGTTACTAAAAAAAATCTATTACACATGTGATAAAAATGCCATACTTCTATGTGGATAATTCAGATTTCTGCATATAGGCAGTTTCCACCCACAGCAAAACCTGAGTGGTAGCCCAAATAAGTGAACATCTCAGCTGCATCATATAACCTTTTCGCATTGCTCTGTAGACAGATATTTATTTATTTATTTATTTTTTTAGCAAGTACAGATTGCTACACAAGCAGAAAAAAGGATCTGCTTGAATTTATATTTTCTTTTCTTTTTTTTTTTTTAAATGTGGCTGTTATGTTTCTTTTTTTTTTTTTTTAAGATTTATTTTTATTATTTTTTATTGGAAAGGCGGATATACAGAGAGGAGATACAGAGAGGAAGATCTTCCATCCGATGATTCACTCCCCAAGTGAGCCGCAACGGGTCGATACTATGCTGATCCGAAGCCAGGAGCCTCCTCCGGGTCTCCCACGCGGGTGCAGGGTCCCAAAGCTTTGGGCCGTCCTCAACTGCTTTCCCAGGCCACAGGCAGGGAGCTGGAAGGGAAGCGGGGCTGCCGGGATTAGAACCGGCGCCCATATGGGATCCTGGGCGTGCAAGGCGAGGACTTAACCACTTGCGCCACCGCTCCGGGCCCTGAATTTATATTTTCAAAGTGAGGCCTTGCTGAAACAGATCTGAAGGTATTGCTAGATCAGCCTCCTTTCCAAATAGGTTGGATAATACTGTGTAAGTAACAATTTGTTTAGGATGCTTTGGGCTGCAAATAACAGGAGATTCAAAAAATAGCTTAGCACATTTCTAATAAACAAGACAAGTGAAATGGCGTGTAAGGACAGAGATGGGGCTGTCTCAGGATTTGCTCACTCGATGTTGTTAATTCTGTACCCTTTCAGTTCTGCCTTCTCGGAGCATCTAGGGAGGGATCCACATTTGTGATACACATAGCCACAAGATACATGAATAAAATAGGGATTCGGTTAGCAAGCAGGGAAGGGGAATAATCAATGGGTAGGCACAGTGATCAAGATATTTTGAAAGTCTTGCTGGCGCGTGACTAGTAACTTTTGCCAAGTTTACTTAAACGTTGAAGAGTCTTCACCATATCTAGTTTTACATTGAGAATACCAAGAGGTCGCGCTCCAGCCCTGGGACCGGTGTCCCTTGCTACTCCAGTTATTAAATTTCTCGAAGTCTCAGTTTCCATAAAATGTGGACAGTAATAAAACCTCATAGACAATTTGTGAGCATAAAACACAATCATTCTTGAAAAGCACTTAAGAATTCCTGACATACACAGTAAGTGCCTAATTCACATTATCCATTGTTTCTCATCCTTCTCTGTTCACCAAAGTCCTCATGTGGCCAAGACCAACCTAGGGTCCAAGACTCAAAATCTGAGCCTCGTTTTTGAGCGCACCGAGGCCAGCCAGGTCTACACACAGCCATGGGTGAAGTCAGAGCCTTTACCCTTCACCTCCTGTCCGCATCTCCCTTCTCCCGGAATGGCCCAGGAGAGGGAGCCTCAAATCAGACGCTCAAGAGTTTTTAGCCAAGCTTTGCTGACTACTGCCAGTCAGATGCCTGCTTTTCCTCTGGCTTTTCCTAGAAACTTAGGGCTCTGTGGCCTGGCCCTAGACCAAGTGTGGGAGGGGAAAGCAAGAACAGGCCCAGGGAGTCTCTTTTCTGCTTCATCCAGGCAACTCACTGTCTTCTAATTTATAGATTGTATTTTGTATTAGATTCTTCTGACAAAAGGAATTCTGTTCCTTGTGAAAGCGTGAAAAGCAAGAGAATGAGGTGTGAGGAGCCTCCATGAGCCCCTCTGGGCCTACACATTGTCTCATTTGATTCCAAAGAGCTTGCTGGGAGGCTCTCCCAGGAGCTCCAACTTTGCAGGCATCTGAAAGCCACTCCTCGATGATAAATTTTGCATGTATCTTCTATCTTATTTCTGATGTCCTCTGCCACCTGTGCAGTTGTCACCCTCAGTGATGCACCCAGCTCATCCACACTTGGCTCCCAGGACCAATATGTCAGCCACTCTCTAGTACTCCATGCAGGTGTCACTAGCTCCATTCTGATCAGTAAGCTTTGTCTCCATTCAAACTCTGTTCACCAGAGTGCAAATTCTTTTCAGCTCATCTCCATGCCAGATGTTCCCAAGTGTGGTCCAGGGTCTCGAGTTCCTTAGAAAACCATCCAAAGAGTCTGTAAGTCAAAACTATTTTTTTTCACAATAATACTAAGACATAATTTGTTTCTTTCATTCTTATTCTCCCACAATTGTACAGTGGAATTTTCCAGAGGCCACACAGTACGTGACATCACAAAAGATTGAGCGTAGAGGCAATCGTGAGAATTTGGATGTCTTTTGTTTGTTAAGCCAGACATTAAAAAGATCTACAGAAATATGGAGCAACGCTACTGTTCTTATTAAATCCCCCTTTTAAGGGGAAAATCCATTCTCAGGGTTTTTTTTTTAATATTTATTCTATTTTTATTTGAAAGGTAGAGTTAAAGAAAGAGACAGAAACATTCATTGGTTCCATCCCCTAATGGCTTCAATGGCTGGAGCTGCGCTTATCCAAAACCAGGAGCCAGGAGCTTCTTCCAAGTCTTCCACATGGATACAAGGTCTCAAGGACTTGAGCCTTCCTCTGCTGCCTCCTCAGTTTGGAAGTGGAGCAGCAGGGACATAATTGGTGCCCATAAGGGATGCCAGTGCCCCAGGCAGAAGCTTACCCTACTACACCATGGTGCCAGTCTCAAAAAAATCTAACTTGATGCAAATATATTATGTATGCTAACATATAAGGCTGTACTTTTATTGAATTTTAAAATAGATATGTTTCCTGAGTTTTAATTTCTTAGATGATAATTTTTTTTTACAATTACATTTACTTACTTGCTAAAGAGATAAAGAAGTAGACAAAGACAGAATTGCTATCTACTGGTCTATTCCTAAATTACCTTGATGGCTGGGGCTGTGCTGGCACTGAATCTGTGAACCAGGAACGCAATCCATATCTCTCATGGCAGTGGCAGGAATGCAATTCCTTGTGCCATCACCTACTGCCACCCAAGATCTACAACAGCAAGAAGCTAGAGACAGATGCCAGAACCCAGTAGCAAACTCTACTGCAAGACGTGGGCTTCCTAACCTGTTTCTTAATCACTGGGCCAACTGATAAAGACGTGGATAGATACAACCCATGTCAAAATTTCTAGAACCTTGAGTAACTTTTAAGAATTGAAGGCATCCTCAGACCAAAAGATTTGAGTGCTGCTACTCTATACTTTGCTGTTTTCGTGTTTACCAGCATGGTATGCAGTATTCCACAGTGGAATCTGGAATGTTCACCATCTGTGATTGCTGCTGTTGACTTGCACTGGAAATGGATCCAAAGCTCCTGAAGAATCAACTGTGCAAGTCTTATTTAATAATTTTGTAACAGTTTGCAACATATTTTATAGAAATGCAATACTTTTGACTATCATTAATCATATTTGGAAGATTTAAACTTTATTACCAGAATAATCTGTCTAAAGAGTTGCTCTTACTTTACTGATTTGTTTTTTAAAAAGAAATCAGATGCATCCCATAGCACAATTCAATAAAATATGATACTTTGAATAATAGTCACAGAGTATGTAATTAGTTCTTTAACTTGGACCATTAAACTGGATGGAATCCCATTTTTATCTCTTGCTATGTAGTTTGGACTTCTCCTCATTAATTATTTTTTTATTGGTGTGTGTGCCATTTACCAGACTCTGTGAAGTTAAAACTAAAAGAAAACTACAGATCATTGAATTGAAACACCTCATTTAAGACCCGGCAGAGGCTTGGACATGGTAATTACTTTAAGGTCATCCGTTAAATAGCCCAGGACAAGCTTCTCAGATCACTACTTATCAAACATGGAATCCTTTGTCTGGGTAAAGCGTTCCATTCCAGTGTTGACTGTAGGTCTGTAGTAAATTATCAGTATAGACAGTGAACTTACTGTAACGGAAAATTTATTTGCTGAAAAGTATTTAGTTACCAAAAGCAAAGTCGAGATCAAAGACAAAGAAGGCACCTTCCCAACACAGGTAGTCCTGGCTTACACTGGGAGGACAATCAAGGTTCCTGCTACCTTCATATCTCTCCTCAGCCCTCCGAGGCCATCTTCAACCTGGTACCAAGGGACAGAACCAGATCAGGGCAAAGATGGTCCAAGAATTCATGGGTGCCCAAGTCAGAAACAGGAAGGCTTCCTTGCAGCCTGGATCATTTGCCACCTCGGCTGTTCTCTGCTGTCCCCTTCCAAGCTTCTGTTGCGCTGCGTGCTCTTCCATCAAGAGAGCCAGCTGCCTCTCTGCCGTTATCCGTACCTGCGGAGCCTTACCCACATATTCCTTTGTCATCCCATCTGTTTGGCTCCTGCAGTTGTCAGCACCCAATTTATACTTCATCCCTCAAATGCAATCCTTCCCTCCCAGCCTTCATCACTGCATACCACTTAACCAGACTAAATTGGAACCCCTCTTATGTGCTTTGCAAATACCTTGTGAATAACCTGTCTCAGTGCTTCTTACCTTCCTCTGGCAATAAAATGAAAGCTCCTTAAAGGTTGGGAAATGTCTTAGTCATCAGGGTGCCCCTGGACCTAGTTCAAGGCCTGGCATATACTAACCTCCTTAGAAATAACTGTTGACTGATTGGATGGACTAATGAGTGGTAATCTCTAACTCATCACTAATAGGAATACAGTGCAAGCTGCATGGCAGTTCTGGATTCTAATAGCCATAAGAAAGAGTCAAAGAAACAGATGAAACTAATTTTATTACTACAATTTTGACTCAATATGTCCCAAATCATCTTTAATATGTAGTCGTATTACTAGTGGGATATTTTACCTTTTTCTCTTGGTCCTATGCCTTCTGAAGTCAATATGTATCTTATGATCTTTATTATGCAATGAACAACAGAGGCACATCTACTATAAGGAATGTGCTTAGTAATAATAATAATAATAATAATAATAGAGGCTGGCATTGTAGTGTGGCAGGTAAGGCAGCTCTGCTTCCCTAAGGCTGACATTCCATGTCCCCATTGCTCCACTTCCAATTCACCTCCCTGTTAATTAACCTTGCCTGTAAACACTGAAATGTGAATTTAATATCATTTTCACAGCAGAGATTGTTTTTCTTTTAATTCATTTGTTAATTATTTAATTTTCCAACTCTTTCAAAATGTAAAAAAACAACAACAACAACAACAAAAAACCAACCTGTAGCCCACAGACCCCATAAGAATAATAGGTTGGTTGGTGTGCAGGGCATAGCAAGCTGAGCCCCGCTCTCAACCACTTGGCTGTCTTGCCTCCCAAATGTCCTCCAAGAGAACTCTGGGGCCTTTTTTAGAATCAGATTAAATACAGTGGGAACATGCCTGGTGTGATGGCTCAATGGCTAAAATTCTCACCTTGCAAGTGCCAGGGTCCCATAAGGGCACTGGTTCTCATCCTGGCTGCTCCACTTCCAATCCAGCTCCCAGCTTGTGGCCTGGAAAAGCAGTAGAAGACAGCCAAAGCTTTGAGATCCTGCACCTGCATGGGAGACCTGGAACACTCACCTGATTTCTGGCTTTGGATGGATGGTCATTGTGGCCACTTGAGGAGTACACCAGCAGATGAAAGATCTTTCCTTCTCTTCTTCTTTCTATAAATCTACCTTTCCAATAAAGATAAATAAAGAAGCCATTAAAAAGAAGAAGCCGTAGGAAGTCCATTGCCAAGGACTCCAGAGGTGAAAACAGTAGTAATGGTAGTGACAATTGTCATAAATCACGTCCCCAGGCACCACATCAAGGCCGGTTCTCAGCACAAAATGCAGCCTGTCCTTATCATAATAGAGATCTGATTGGATACTAAGACTTCAGTTTCACTGTGGAATCACCACTGAGCCCCTGCAGTCACCGGCTCAGCCCCCGCCAGCACAAACCCCATCCCCTGCGCTGGACTAGGCTTCGCTACACTCAGGGCCCCCACTCTATGTTAGGCACTCACACACTTCTTGTGGCTTATCTCCCAAAGCAGAATTGGGGCAGGAACTTGGCTTATTCCCAGAGCCTGGAACAGGGCCTAGAACAGGTACTCCATGGAATCACCTCTCTTCCATGGTCATCCAGGTAACACTAGGCAGGTAGAGCCTGAACTGGCGTCGCCATCGAGGCTTTACTGAAGAAACAGGTCTGTTTCAGACGAAGTCACTGCAGATCGGCTCGCTCTTGGCCAACTCTTCATGTGGCTGAGCAGAGGAGGGAGGCAAAGACAGGCTTGTGTTTTCGTCACTGCTGTCTACTTCCTCACTGACTGAAGGATAACCAAGTCTTCTTTCAGTGTGGGGGAGACCTAGGGACCAGGAGAGCGTCCCCGGAAGGCAAGATCTCAGGTTCTCTATTCCACCTCTGGCCCAAAACAAGCACATAAAGGGTGAGCATTTGACCCAAGGGTTAAGATACAGCTAGGGATGGTGGCGCCTCCTGGTGGGGAGCTTGGGTCCAGCTCAGGTCCCAGCTCCTTGTTGCTGTGCACGCTGGGAGGTGGCAGGTAGAGGCTTCAGCAACTCACAGGAGTGACCCAGACTGAGTTCTGGGATCCTGGCTTCCTGCTAGCTCAGCCCTGGTTGTTGCTGGCTGTTCTAGCAGCTGGAAGATCTTTCTCTGTGTCTCCCTCCCTATCTTTCTCTTTCAAAACAAACAACACAAAGTCTTACGAGCCCTTTATTGTTCTCAGGTCTTGTCTAGAACATGTTATCGCTACTGAGCATTTCCGCGTGCTTAACAAGGAATAACACTTGAAAAATTGAGAGCCATTTATATCTTCTGTGTTTTGCACTTCAATCAGGGAAAATCTGCCTTTTTCAAGTTTTTTTTTTCTTTATAATTTTCATACTTTACGAGAATACCACAAAATCCTCAGAAGGAAATTAAACCCCTGTGGCAGGAATACAAAACCCTAAGTTAACTTTATCTGAATCAAGTTAGAATACACCAAATGACAGTTACTGGTGGAAAAAAAAAAAGTGGCTTTTGTTCTCTTTATAGTTTTCTGCAAAATAGTTGTATAATTAGCTCTGAAATCATGCACAGAATAAAACAGCTAGCCAGCCAATCACTAAATGTGATGTGGTTGTCAAGTGTGTAAGAAAATCTTTGGACGCTAACTGGAATGTGAATCTGGGGGAAGGGGATCAGGCAGACACAAGAGGAATATTTGATGTGATATTTTCCTGCAGGGCAGGTGCAACCAAATGAAAGGAATAGGACCTAAAGCTAGGAAAGGACGTTTAGTCTTGTAGTAATATTGTCATATTGAGCTTTAATTTTATCCATTTTAAAATGCGGGGGTCATCAGTACGGTAACTTAAGGTCTAAAGCTTTTTGTAAAATTCAGTACTACCAGGGCACATTCAAGCCTTGGGTGTGACAGCGAGAGCGAGCCCAAACTGTAGAAAAGTAATTTCCTAGTTGTCGTGTGTAATGCAAAGATCCGCTAACTGCACTGAGAGCATCTGCTGTGGGCCCAACCAGGTCCTGGAGACAGAATGGAGGGAGACCAGTAAGGAATCTGCAGTCTAGCGTGTTTCCTACCACGGTCTTTGTCTTCTAGATGGATTCACTGTTTGGTGAACTTAAAAGAAAATAAAAAACAGGTAAGAACACATCCTGTGGGAGCTGTATGGGAACACATAAAATAATCCTGGCTTTGTTGTAAAGCATTCTTGTTTCCTATGCAATTGGCATGTGGTAATTATATTTGCTTTCTAATTCCTAATGAGCACTTCTTAAGTAATTGGCACCTGTCTGGGCTCCCCGGTATGAAGAATTACTCTGGATAACTTCCACGGAAATTGTGTGTGTGTGTGTGTGTGAGAGAGAAAGAGAGAGAGAGAGAGAGAGAGTGTGTGTGTGTGTGTGTGTGTGATTGCCTGAACTGCAAGAAGAAGGCATCCCCTGTAATTGAAATCAGTTTCCTTGGTGCATTTCGTACTGGGTTACCAGGGAGGAGAAGTTCTATCAAGTCATGATTAAAAGAGTTTCTTGGGTGAGTCAAGGGCTCTAGGGAACCCATGCTATTTCCGTGGCTGAGAGTTCCGAAATCTGCAGAGGACAATCAACAGGTATTGCCACGGTCTGTCCAGCAAACCTAATCAACACTAGCTACTCAACAGGCGCTTTACCAGGTACAAAGTATAAAGCATCAGTAACATAAGCCTCAGAAATTCTTTATAGTTTATCAAATACTTGACTATCTTCATGGAACAGGGTGCAAGAGCACACAGTGACAGTAGTCAGTTTGTGATATAAGCACCTTCAGTTCCTTCATAGAGTCTTAATTTCAATGTAAATGGAACCCCAGGTCTTTCATTACTAATACACTATCAAAGTTTGTAAAAATAATTTATGGGAGAGCAAAGGGATATCATTATAGAAGAATTTCACCACTATTGTTTGTTAGCAAGGTAGAGATGGGCACATGTAATTAATTATAGTAATGGCATGGAAATGACAGCCTTGATGGACTGCTTCCCAAATCCAGAAATTCTTTCCAATTCACATCACTAACACCATTGTATTTATGGGCGATCAGTAGTAACAAATGATCATGGAGGTAGTGTTATAGCTAAATGGGTTTAGCTGCCACCTGTAATGCTGGAATCCCATATGGATGCTGGTTCGAGTCCCAGCTGCTCTGGTTCCCCTGCTAATGTGCCTGGAAAAGCAGCAGAAGATGGTCCAAGTGTTTGGGCTGCTGCACCCATGTGGGAGACCCAGACAAAGCTCCTGGCTCCTGGTTTCAGGCTGGATATTCAGCCTTGGATACCTGGGGAGTGAACCAGTGACCAGTGGATAAAAGATCTCTCGCTCTCTCTCTCTTTTTTAATCTTTTCTTCTCTCTCTTTGTAACTCTGCCTTTCAAATAAACAAAAAATAAAATGAATCTTTAAAAAGAAATATGCTCATGAGCTTGTCAGAAATAGTCACATTTAAAAGAAATAAGAGGGACCAGTGCTGTGGTGCAGCAGTTGAAGCCCCAGACTGGGCATTCCATATGGGAACCAGTGTGAGTGCTGGCTGCTTCGGATCCAAGTCCTCACCTGCTGCTCCTGGGAGAGCAAGTGAAGATGGCCCAAGTGTTTGGGCCCCTGCACCCATGTGGAAAACCTGGCAAAAGCTTGGGTCCTGACTGCAGCTTGGCCCAGGCCCGGCCATTGCAACCATTTGGGGAGCCAACCAACGTACAGAGGATATGTCTCTCTCTTCCTCCCTGACACTCTGCCTTTCAATTAAAAAAAATATATCCTAAAAGTATATAAGTAAATAAAAGCAACATGAGAGCCCAGGTCAAACTGTTAGGCTCAGCTCGCGTACTTGTCTCTGTCAGTGCTCAGACCCGCACTGGGATAATAACAAAGAGAGCTGCCAAAGACCTGGTTTTATAACACTAGCAAGGTAGGTGTGATTAGCAGACAAGGAATCCAAAATCATAGACACTGTAAAAAAGAAGTGGAAACTGCTAAAGTACAAATGTAAATATCATAAACTCAGACAGTGATGGGAAGTGTAGCTGAGAAGCCTGAAGGAGTGATGGAGGCGTGGGTGCGCCAACTCCGATAACCTGTTCTTTAGGCTACTAGTAGTTGCTGGTTACAGTTGACTTGGAGAGATACAATTTTAAATATCTTATACAAGATTGTGAAGGCAAGCACTAAAACAACTAAACAAATGACAGCAAGAAAGTTAAGAGGGAGGAAGGTGGACAAAAGGTGGAGCAAAAGCAATAAATTCTTTAACCTCAGCTGAAAGATGCTACCTAATGTTGAGAAATAATTTAGAGCTGTGGGAGAAGAGTTGGAGGTGGCCACGACTGTGAGTGCTTACCTTTGAGATATGGAACTAATTTGACTTTTCACTTTAGAACACTCTGGATAGGATGTGGAACTGCTTTATTAATATTTTTACAAATGCTTATTTAGCTTTGTTTTATTTGAAATGGAGAAAAAGAGATATTCCATCCACCGATTCTCCACATGTTCTCGATAGCTGAGCTGAGCCAGGCCCAAATTGAGAGATGACACCCTCAAGCAGGTATCTCACACGGATGACACAGCGCTTGCACCATCATCTCCTGCCTCCGGGTTCACATGAACAGGAGTCTGGAATGGGAGCAGAGCCGGGACTTGAACCTAACACTCAGCTATGGGAGACAGGAATCCCAAGAGGCATCTTAACTACTGTGCCCAACTCCTGTACCTAAACATTTGATAACGAATACATAAGAAGGCAGACGAAAGCCTGAAAAAAATATTCTGGTTTTGTAAATAACAAAGGATATGTTTGATAAAGTAAATAGGAATAAATTATGACAAGAGTAATGCCTAAAATATAATCCTGTTCTTAAAAATGTTTTTATTCACATAGTAAACACAGATTTTTTAAAAAAGTTATGTATATATTTATTTGAAAGGCAGTGTTCCAGAGTAAGAGAGAGGAACAGAAAGATCTTCCATCTACTGGTTCACCCCCCAGATAACCGAAACAGCAAGGACTCAGCCAGGCCAAAGTCAGGAGCCTTGAACTCTGTCTGGGTCCCCAACATGGGTGCAAGGGCCTAATCATTGAGCCAGCTTCTGTTGCCCTCTCTGGGGCAAGAGTCAAGACTGGAGCCAGCCTTACTAGCAGTGGCTTAACCAGCTGGTACCTCCGCAGTTGCCGCAGAGGGGTTGCCCTGGAGGAAGGGGGCAGGCATGGGGATCAATTTCCTCCTCTCCCCCAATATCCAAGGTGAATTTGTTTCAGAAGTCCCACAGATACTCAAGTCCTGCAGACAACAGACATTTTACATATAACCCACGCACATCCTCACATATATTTGAAATATTCTCTAGATAATTAATACCGAGTGGATGTACATTCTCTTATAATTCCATTTGTCAGTGAACTTTTGGAGGCTGTTAATGCCTCACACAATAGAAGTGACATGTAAATTGTTGTTAGCCTCTTTGGCTTAGCAATTATGACAAGGGAAAAGGTTGCACATGTTCTATGCAGATGTAACTTGTTTTCTGAATATTTTGATTCACAGTTGGTTCAATCTACATACATACAAACTATAAATACAGCGATTATTATACTACTGTACCTGCTTGAAGTGTTTACCAGGAGCATCCATAACTTCTAAAAAAAAGATCTATTTATTATTATTTTGTTGGAAAAACAGATATATAGAGAGAAGGAGATACAGAGAGAAAGATATTCCGACTGCTGACTCATTCCTCAAGTGGCCACAATGGCTGGAGCTGTGCCCAGCCAAAGCCAGGAGCCAGGAATATCTTTCTGGTCTCCCATGCAGGTGCAGGGCCGTCCTCCACTGCTTTCCCAGGCCATAAACAGGGACTGGATGGGAAGTAGAGCATCCAGGATATGCAGCAGTGACCATACGGGATCCCAGTGGTTGCAAGGTGAGGATTTAGGCACTAGGCTATTACACTGGGCCCACCCATAACTCTAGAAAGCATAACAAGCAACTGATAAAAGATACTAAATGTTGGGCCCGGCATAGTAGCCTAGTGGCTAAAGTCCTCACCTTGAACATGCAGGGATCCAGTATGGGCACCGGCTCTAATCCCAGTGTTCCCACTTCCCATCCAGCTCTCTGTTTGTGGCCTGGGAAAACAGTCGAAAACAGCTCAAAACCTCGGGACCCTGCACCCATGAGGGAGACCCAGAAGAAGCTCCTGGCTCTTGATCAGCTCAGCTCCAGCTGTTGTGGCTGCTTGGGAAGTGAATCATCAGATGGACAATCTTTCTATCTCTTCTCCTCTCTGTACATCTTACTTCCCAATAAAAATAAAATATATCTTAAAAAAAGAAAAAGTAAGAAAAACCTTAAAAAGAAGATACCAAATGTTTTAAATTGTTTGGCAAAAATGCATTGAAATATTAGTACACATCAGTACACATATCCATTCATCAGATCATAAATTCCTACTGTGTGCTGCGTTTGGCTCCCATCTCAGGAGAAAAAGAAAAAAAAAATAAAACAAACAGTAACTATCCAGTCCCTGTCTTCAAGGAATTCAGTCATACGGCACAATGAACAGCACCTAATTTACAATATAAGGTAGCAAGTGTTGTGGTAGACAGAGTAGGCATGGAATTCTGGTGAAGGGTTTGAAGGGACACTTCATGTCCAGGAGGTGACTGTTCCAGTCGCAGGAATTCTGGGAAGCAGTGATGCCCCAAGGAGTATAGAAATGTGAATGCCAAGGTGAGTATAATATGCACACTAAGGAAAGTATATATATACACGTCCCGTGTCTAACATGTATTAGTGTGTGCAATTGTAACGTGAAAGCAAACAAGCTGCCTCATAGCCAAGTTCAAGGCTGACACAGCCTCTCTTCCTGGCTCTGCTTCAGCAGCTCCAACAGCCAAAAACTAATGGCATTCACTTTGGCCAGAGCATGAGGAGGAAGGAAGATAAAATTTCCTTCTAAAGCTTCAGAGTGGCCCCCAATTCCCTTGTAGGACAGATGTACAAACATCTGAATTGTACCTGAGAGGTGGGTTTTTTTTTTCTTTTTTTTTTTTTTTTAAGATCCCAAAACACTGATCCCAAAGGACTCTCCTTTGCCAGAAAACAAGCCCCAGGCTAAGAAAGCCTTCCTGCAGGTGACACAGACTGGCAACCTGCAGAGCAGCTGCATCACTCCAGCTTTGCTACATCCTAGCTCTCCCTCCATATTTAAGAATGAGACTAGGAGGAAGGTTCCGAGGTCCCCGTGACTGGGGGTTAACAGGCATCGAATCCCTACCCAAGCTCACACGCACACCTCCTCCTTGGGCCATGCTGCACGTGGTTTTCAAAGAGCGAGCCTTGGCAGGGCACACAGCATGTTCAAGTCCACACGCGTATCTGCATTGCTGGGGCTCAGCGGTGCTTTGCTGGCAGTATAGCCACGCCCCGCAATACTTTCGTTTGGTTTTTATGGTCTTTAAAGCTGCCGTGAAAGTCAATGGGCCTGGAATTCAGATTTCTGAAATAGTCTACCTGGGTGCTGAGATTTGGTTGTTCAAACCTGTTTCTCTTTGCAACAAGACTCTCAGCATTTAAGGCAAGGAAAGCGTGATAAGACAATGGCAGAGGAAACTGTGGGTTTATGTCTCCAGGTGGGCTAATTTCCAAATTACACTGGAGAAAATTGCTCAGAATAATTTCACAGATTTCCTCCGTGGTTCATGGTGGCAGGATTGTTGCACCTGCACATTTTAATTACACGTTTATTTTTTTCCACAGCGAAGCTATCTCTATAATTGGGGGTTGCTTGTCTTAGCCAAACTCGTTTCTCGTAGCGCCCAGGAGAAACAGTTTTATGCTGGGAATGAATAAAGGATGACGTGAGGCTATCTGACATAATTACCCTGCAGATTTTGGGTTACTCCATTATATCTATGATGCAATCACCGAAAGGAGAACCTTCGGGAAGCATCTTGATCCTCACTGCACTCACTTGTCTTCCCTACCTGTGAGACCATGGCATGTTTCAAAGCAGACCACAGTATGTCAAAAGTCTCCATCAGGAGGGACTGAACTAGGACACTTGATTCAGCATTGGCAGTTACTGTGAGTATCTTTTTAAAGAATATGTTCATTTGAGAAACACAGAGAGATCTCTCATCGGCTGGTTCACTGCCCAAATGTCAATAGCCGGGGCTAGACTTGGTCCAAAGCCAGAGCTGAGAACTCTGTCCATGTCTGCCATGTGGGTGACAGAGCCATCAGCTGCTGCCTTCCCACGCTGCACATTAACAGGAAGCTGAAGTCGGAGTTGAAGCTGCGTATTGACCCCAGGCACTCCAATGTGGGACATATTTCAGCTGCTAGACTGAATGCCCATCCCCTACCCCATAAATATCATACATGGAAAATTCCCGTTTGTTTCAGCAGATATGTACTGAGTGCTTTGTGTGTTCAAAACTACACAGGAGGCACTGTGAGAGATTCTGAAATAAGGCCTGCCACCAAAGCCTTGAGCTCTGGAGGATCATGAAAAGGTCAAAGTGAAATGCATGCCAGCTGGGACACATGTGTGAATAAAATTTTCTGGAATAAGACAGGATACTGCTGTGCCTCAAGGACCCCAGTTCAATGGTGCCATGCACCAGGGGGTAACAGATAGACCTCCAATATCAGCTCGACTTAGGTAAAAAGAGAGGAGAGGGCAATCAGCAGTCTATAGTATCTGGTTTTCACCTAATTGGGTGGCACTGATAAGAGCCATTTTATTATTTAGTGAATATGATGCATAAAAGGAATTCACTGTGAGATCCAAGAAAGGAAATACCTTAGAGGGACAAGAAGTAGAATATCTGTAAGAGGATGTCAGGTTGGACGCACCACAATTATTCAGCATTTATTATGGCTCTCAGGATGGGCTGATGGAAATATGGTAGAATTTGGGATTGTCCCAAAGACTGTGGGACACTACTAGTATTTGGTGGGAAGGGGCCAGGCACAGCGAGACGTGCCGCAGTTCTGGGGGCAGTGTCATGCAACAAACACCTGTCCTGTGCTCTTCCTGCCTTCTAAACCCAACCCAGCAAGGAGGAGGGAAATCTGCTTATCACCATCAACTTTTCAAAAAGGATTAATTATTTTTGTCTGAAAGCCAGATTTATACAGAGACAAGAAGAGAGAGATCCTCCATCCACTGGTTCACTCCGCAAATGTTGCAACTGCTGCAGCTGAGCTAGTCCAAAAGCAGGAGCCAGGAGCTTCTTTCACGTTTCTTACGTGGGTACAGGAGTCCAAGTGCTTGGGCCATTTTCAGTTGCTTCCTCAGGCTCAGTAGTAGGGATCTGGACTGCAACTGGAGCAGCTGGGACTCAAATTGGTGCCCACTGTGGCATGCCAGTGCCTTGGGCAGAGAATAATCTAATTTGCTACAGTGCTGGCATATATACCAAATTCCCCCCAAATGCTACTCCCATATAAATGCAGAGAAAACTGTGCCTTGCTCTGTGCAGAACATCCCAAGCATCCAGCCCATTGGGCAGATCCTCCCTGAGATCTGCTCAGGACATGCACTTGTGCCAGTCTGCGTTGGTAGCCCTCACACTTCTGGCTGCCCCAGGCCAGCCTCCAGCCACTTCACATCTCCTGGCCTAGCTCTGCTAAACATTAAGTCATCTGCATTATTTCAAAATAAACTACTTTCCATTTATTCATCTCTTATGTTTTAAGGACAATATCATGATTTTTATAATGATGGTAAAATACATATAATATTTATCATCTGTCTGTAAAATGATGTATTCGCTTATCTGAAAGTGGCAGAAAGAGAAAGGGAGATCTTCTATTCACTGACTAAACTCACCAGAGGACAACAGGCAGGGCTGGGCCAGGCCAAAATCAAGCGCCAGGAATTCCATGCTGGACCTCCTATTTGGGTGGCAGGGGCGTGGGCTCTTGGGCCATCTGCTGCTTTTTTGGGTGCAGTAGCAAGAAGCTGGATTAGTAGCAGTGCAGACAGGACTCTTCAGTAGGGGGTGCCAGCATCACAAGCAGTAGCCTCTCTCATGGGTGCAGGGTCCCAAGGCTTTGGGCCATCCTTGACTGCTTTCTCAGGCCACAAGCAGGGAGCTGGATGGGAAATGGAGCAGCCAGGATATGAACCAGTGCCCACATGGGATCCCAGCAGATGTAAGGTGAGGATTTAGCCACTAAACTACCACGCTGAGCCGTGGGGCCTCATCTTTTCATTTATTTAGCTGTTCATGCATTCCAGAGCCTGGGTTGTGTTTAATGACCTTGTACATGCAAGGAACAATCCTGGCTCCTATTAATTATGCAACATAAAGGGGAAAGGGCCCAGTCCCTGTACACTAGTTAGTGAAATAATTTTTCATATCTAATATTTTACGTTCAAATATTTCATATTCCATTATTACTTGGAAATTCAGTTTTAAGTCATTGCATTCCATAAAAGCAAGCTGAGGACTGTTAAATGTAATGAATATTTACCAATAGAAATAGAAGAATTTAGAAGTCTTTTGGCTAAAACATTCTTTGAATCTTGGATGTGCCTGGAATAAACGTAAAGTAACTGAGTTATACTCAGAGCCTGACTGAGACAGTCTCAAAGAGTAACCGAGCTGGAAACGACTGGGGTAGCCTTAGGAATGGAATGCCCACTGGCTCATGGATCGCATGGTAGCATCATTTTTGTCTTTTTTTGTGTTTTCTTTTTGTCACCCATGCATTGGTTATTCACTGGCACACTTTTTCAACTCCATGGTGCTCTATTTTTTTCTTCTTTTTGTTTTTGTTTTAACTCCATACGTGTTGTTCACCTTGCTTCATGGCTTCTCATTTAAGGGAATGTATAATGATGGAGTAATAGAGACTACCATGTCCAGATGTGAAAACACAACGCATCCCTACTTCCAAACCAAGGATGGACTCCCAGTGAAACTGTCGGACATACCTAGACAATGGGATGCTGGACTGTCTGACATCGTACTAGCAATGTCGGGGCACACTGAAATAACAGACCGATGGAAATATAACTCCTTATGAAGGATTATACTATCGTAACAATATAGGAAAAAGTCAGTCGAAGGAGGTGGGAATTGGCAGGGGAGGAAATTCCAGATTCTATAGTATGGAAATGTACCATAAAATTCAAAATAAAACTAATAAATAAATAAACAATTTTTTTAAAAAAAAAGGAATGGAATTTCACTCAAAGTATACCAGGGCTTCCACAGAAAGCATTACTTATACTAAGACTGGAACATTCTAAACAGATCACAGTTACACTCAGAGTATAGCAGAATACACTTAGCATGCTAGGATCTTTCTAGAATTTTAAACATCTATTACTCAGAAAGTAAGAGACCTTTCTGAGAGGGGCTCATACTCAGTATGTTTCAGCTTGGAGTTACATGGTCCTCATGATGAGAAGCCCCTTTTCTACATTTCGTCGTTTCAGTGAACTGAAGCATAATTTCCTCTTGTCCCTAGGGCTTGAATCATTGCAGTCGTGCAAATTCGTTAATGTTAGAGAAAGAAGGAACTAAATCCAGTCATTGGAATCACGGAAATTCTTTAATGTTAGAGATGAAGGAAGTCCAGTTCAGCGAGGTTCAGTTTGCCTCTAGTCAAGGGCTCCTAATGAATTAGCAGAAGTGCTCACGCTGCAGCCTTGTTCCCTGAGCCCTTTCTTCACCAGATTCTCTCAAATGAAAGCACTTTCTAGAAGTTTCCCTTTGCATTGTTCCTCAGGTTTTGCCTTTCCTCATCACCGGTCCTTCTATGCGTCTTTCTCTTCCAAAGTTCCCTTGCAAAGTCAATACTGCCAGCACATGGCCTTCTGTAGGTCATGGTCAGTAAGAAAGCTCCAACAGCCTAACCAGGCACTGCCCTCAGAGCAATGCCCAAGGCTTGCCACCCTGCTGCCATGAAGCTGTCCTCAGTTATTCCAAAGTACATATAACTTTTCTTATTTGGAAGTTAGCTACTTTATAATCGAACGTGTGACTACAACCTGATTTGTATGACTGAGCCATTACTTTTATTAGTATGTCTTTTCTTAATATTGTAGTCAAGAATCTTTGGTTCAGAGAAGTTGAGTTCTCACACTGCAAACTCATCCCCTGATCCTACAAGCGCTTGACTTCCCCTGCATCTTTGGCTTGCACGTGGCTTTGGTAACCTTAGTGCTATGCGTAATATGTTGTTCTTAGTCAACTGGAAATGAATAATTTCATAAGTAGTGTGCCTTTCTGTCTAAAGCAGAGTCCAATCTGTGATTTCAGGACTGAGCTGTGAGAGGGTTAAGATCAACTTAGAGGAGGTATTTCATAATGCAAGGTGAGCTGAGAAGTATCTGAGCTCTGTGAATTATCTGTACCCCAACTTCCCCCTCAACAATTAATGTAACCGCTGAAGCGTCATTGTCATGAGACCCAAGGCAGTGTGCGCCCCCCCCATCCACTGCCACCGCCCTGATGTGAGTCCCAAATGCTTAGCAAGAGGCCTCTGACAGCCTGAACAGAAGAGTGGAGTCGGGGGCGGGAGTAAGAAGAGAGGGGTGGGAAGTGTTTCTTATTCCTGACATTTGAGCTGTGAGCTGTCAGGAAGGAAGAGATCTGAGTGGGTTTTATCAGTTCCTGAGTGAGGCTCTGCTGAGAACGCTGGCTGAGTTCTCCCAGCTCAGCTCAGAAGTGCTGCAGCTTTTAGGGGCAGCTCTGGTGAAGGACAGCAACAGGACAAGGGTTGGGCCCCCTCCCCCGACCTCCGCATAGGGTTCAGAGCTTTTACCCTGCATTTTGCTCTCTGGGTTATTTGGGGCAAGTTGTTTAAATGCTGTCAGTGTGTTTTCTTGTTTCTCAGGTGGAAGCTAATCATAGTGCTTCCCTTTGGAGGGGCTGGGAAATTTAGTTGAGATGATACAGGGGAGAACATTTGGCAAACTGTAGCATGATATGAAAAGCTCCGTTACGTGCTATTGTCGATGGTGTCTCAGCTCAGTCCGTAGGTTAAAACGCTGCCCGTGCCATGGAGCCGGCATCAACTCACAGGCTAACTGCCTTCCTAAAATATGAAGCAGTAACTCCTCTCACCCCCAACCCAAATGAATCGCTTATGCCCAAACACAAAAAGAAAAGAATATTTTATTTTTGCAAAGAGAATGCATCTGGATATAGTTTAAAAAAAATTTTTTTAACAATACCAGCAACGGTCAATTTAGCATTAGAAAATATCAGTGCAGTCTTGCGTTTCCAGTCTTTTTGCCTCTCATGCA
Source organism: Ochotona curzoniae (assembly GCF_017591425.1). Lineage (NCBI taxonomy): Eukaryota > Metazoa > Chordata > Mammalia > Lagomorpha > Ochotonidae > Ochotona > Ochotona curzoniae. Next base: position 6,522,549 of record NW_024466218.1, read on the forward strand.
CAGAGCTAGGTAGCAAAGGTGCATCAGTTGCAACAAATGAGTCACAGATGGACAGGGAGCAGAAGCAGCGTTGGCTTTGGTTGAGCTTGCAACGGGTTGTGTTAATTATTTTATTTTGTGCTTACTTTATTTTAGCGTACAACAGTTTTAGATGCAATGATTATATAAGTAATCACGCTACGTCAGTTTGTTCAATGAGAGACAAAAGCATTGAAAAATGTACAAATTGGCTCGTTTTTAGGTATTAATTATAAAACTCCAAGCTCCGTAAGAATTCCACTGACAGTGCTTTGGCTGTGTTTGGAATTTCATTCAGCATCACTTAATGGAATCTGTTAATCACTCTTCGTTACGCAGAGAGGATACAGAGAGGAAATAAATTTTCCAATGGTTTTGAAAGAGAAAGTTCCAGAATGTATTAAAGTCCTGTTGTGTTGTCAGAATGAATATATTTTTTGAAAATACATGATTTCATTGTGTGTGTTTTGGTAAAGAAGAGAGCAAGAAAGCGAAGGCTAGAATTGCTTTTTTATGTAAATTAAGAGACCCCCCTCAAACATTCTCGTCAAGATGTGTACTATTTGGTGTGCTCAATGCTTTCAAAGTACTAGACCCTAGCTCCAGAACTATGGCAGTTCCCTTTTCATATCCCCGCTTCATATGATGGGGGGTCCTCTTTGGAGCTACAATTACTCCGCCCTCACTCTCAAGAAAGCACATTAAAATTGCAAATAGGTTCTAGAACAATTATTATGTAACTCTCCCATCTTGGCACCTTTGAAATAGTAACACATTGCTTGACAAACTAAGAAATGCCTGTGGGTTTCTTATTCTAACATAGAGATTAACAAAAACCCTGCAGTTCCCTGTTTGGGGATCTGTGTGAATGATAGAGAACTTGATGATGTTTGGCTGTATCACTTTAAAAAGTAATGGGGGGCCTGCGCCGTAGCCTAGTGGCTAAAGTCCTTGTCTTGCATGCATTGGGATCCCATATGGGTGCTGGTTATAATTCTGGCAGCCCGCTTCCCATTCAGCTCCCTGCTTGTGGCCTGGAAAAGCAATTGAGGACAGCCCAAATCCTTGGGACCCTGCACCCACATGGAAGACCTGGAAGAGGCTCTGGGCTCCAGGCTCCCGGCTTTGTATCAGCAGGGCTCTGGCTGTTGCAGCCACTTGGGGAGTAAATAAGTGGACAGAAGATCTTCCTCTCTGTCTCTCCTGATCTCTGTATATCTGACTTTCCAATAAAAATAAATCTTAAAAAAAAAAAGTATTTGTTGTGGCGGGGGGTGGGGCAGTTAGTGCAGTGGCTAAGAAACTACTTTGGGGGCTGGCATTGCAGTATGGTAAGTTAAACCACTGCCTACATTACCTTAATCCCATGTGGACAATGGTTCCTGGCGAAGCTGCTCCAGCCATCTGCTAGTGTGCTCCTTGGGAGCTGGCAGGTGGAGGTTGAAATACTCAGACTCCTGCCAACTCCTGTGGGACACCTGGGTGAGCTCTAGGCTCCTGGCTTCAGTATGGTCCAGCCCTAGCTGCTGGAAGAATCTCAGTCTCTCTCTCTCTCTCTCTCTCGCTTGCTCTCTCTCTCTCAAATAAGATAAAAGTTGAAAACAAAAGTAATTGGTGGAATACCAGACAACTAGTATCAAGGGAAGACTGAACAGTATTTGCACTCTCCTGAGAGAGGACTGGCAAGAAACCCTGCCAGTCACTTCCCATCTCTTTCCTTAGCTGCCAGAGCCTCTTGCAGCGTGGGGAAAACTCTCCTCGGCTCTTTGGTCTCAGGGAGTAGCCCTTTGTGGCATGCCCCCTCAAGGCCGTACTTGACCAGCCAGGGGACACTGAGACACAGATTGCTAAGCAGAAATGAACACACGGCTGGCTGGGTTACACTCTCTTTCCTATGCCTTTTGAGGTATTGCCTCCAAAAGAGAACTTGGAGATTGTTGTCTGCAGTTCTTGCAGCCACCAGGGGAAATGCCAGTTGAGAGTAGGCTGTGACTTTGAGATGAAACCACAGAGCCTGTCACGTCTAGTTGAATCTGCATGTGCCAGTCTTGTGCACCCTGACAGGCAAGCTGCTCGTGCAAATGCCCCAAGAAGGCACTCCCTTCCTACACTGCAAATTCAGACTTCTCCAGAGTGCATCTGTCAAGCTGGAAATTCATCTCTGCTCCCATCCTCACCTTCTGTAGGCAGAAAGCATTGCCTAGCTGTTTTCTCAGTGAATTGCTGACCTGCTCCGAGCCTGGCAGTGCGCCAGGGCTGGCAAGTGCTATTAGTTTGTTTTGGGTCAGAAGAAGCTTGGTGGAACTGGTCCGATGCCTTCGCAGCGCAGGTGTGGGCCTGGTGGGATAGAAGCACAGCCAGGGAAAACATAGAGCAGGAGGCCAGGCAGAAACGGCTGTCCTTGCAGACTCTGGTTTTTTTCTTCTGGCTCAGGTGGGTTGCAGGTATTGGGCTACCATCCTTGGGTGGCTGTAGTCCCAGTTAAAGATGCCCACTTCCTGCACTGAATTAGTTGAAGGGGAAACAATGAATTCTAGCTAGTTCATAGAATTCCAACATGGCTGGCTGCTAGGTTTGAGTCCATTCAACAAATGATTGTTGGTCCCCACAGTGAACATCATGTTAGGCACTGAGCACAGAATGAAGAAATAGAATATCCCACATGGTTGAGACTGTACAAAGATAGGAATGTTATCTTGCTCAAGGAATATAAAGAATAATTGTGAAAGAAGTATATTTTACCTTAAATCGCACCTAATATCATAAATCTAGAAAGAAATGACCCATTCAGTAACAATAATCTGTTGGAATGGCAAACCCTAACACAAATAGCATTGATATCTATACTTAGTTCAGATTTGGGGAGGAGGGGTAGGATTTATCTAATGATTTCAAAGAGTTTAGCAACCACTGCTGAGTTAATTCTTAGTGCTAAATCTGACTCAGCCATCCTTCTTTGCAAAAAAAAAAAAAAAAAATTAAAAAAAATGGCATTAACACTTCAGCATCCCACAGGGAAGAAATTCTGGAAACAAAGCATGCTCACCGCCCCACACAAGCATCAAGTAGCAAATTAAAGACAGCCTAATTCATCTAGAAAAGTTAAGTTGAAACTCAGAAAAAGCAAACCAATGCCCACGAAATGAAAGTCATGGACAACAGGAGTGCAAGTTGCCTTCTCGCCAGTAAACAGGAAAGCTTTTTAATAGGTGTCATGGGGCATCTTTGATGGGTTCTCTGCATCTCTGGGTGCTTTCTGGAAAGGCTTATTCTGTGCTTGGACTTTCAAGGAGGAAATTTCAGCCTTCCTGTTAAAAACAGAAAGGAAGAGAAATATTTCATGTGTGAGAAATGACGTAAAAGATCACCCTACTATCTAAAGATAGCCAAGCCCTCTGATGGATGGCCCCAGAACCACATTCATAGGAAGAAGGGAACTGAAAGAATTCAGTTATTTGAAAAAATCAGGTGAGACTCTGCCAGTAATGGAGGGCACCTGGAGAAGTGATCCTTAGGGACATGGCACTCCAACCCTCAGCACTCACCTGGCACTGTTCAAAGGACCAACCAATACTAATAGATTTTTGACCTCCTTTCTCAGGCCTATTTCACAGCAGCTACTCTTCAAAGAAAAATGAATCTAACTTGTGTTTTTATGCTTTGTGATGTTTCCTTCCGCCTGTTTTTGAATGGATATTCTAACTTTATGCATTAAGTTTCTTTTCTTGAGAAAGGCAGAGTGACAGGGAAATCTTCCATCCTCTGATTCACTCCTCAAATGACCACAGCAGCCAGGGCTAGTCCTGGCCAGAGCCAGAAGCAGGAACTCCATGTGAGTTCCTGCAAAGACAGCAGATGGCCCAGGTATTTGGCCATCTTCTGCTTCTTTCCCAGGTGTGTTATCAGGGAGCTGAATCAGAAATGGAACAGCCAGTGCACGAACCAAGTGCTAGTGTTAATAGGTGACAGCATAAACCACAGCACCATAATGTCAGCCCCTAGATATTGTTATTATCTTCTAAGGCCCATAAACTTTTCTTAAAAATTCATATACACATGGCCACAAGCACACTGTAGCCTCTCCATGAAGGTATTTTGAGATATGTAAGAGGGATTCTACTAAATAACAAGGAACGGGTCTTGTGTGTGGGAGGAAAAATGTCCAAAGTGGAGGGGAGCTGCTCAGATCCAGTTCTAGGACATGAATATGCATTGATGGGTTTCCCTGGAAAGCACACTGCAGTGAAGCTAGAACCCAGGCTGGGCTGCAACTTGAGCTCATTGGGACAAAACTGGAAAAGTGACTTGATCAATATTACAACAGCTAGGAAGCAGCACTACCTCATGTCAATGGGGGCCACTGGGCTCAGAGTCCATATTCAGTTAATGCATCATGCCACCACCTCTCCTTATACAAAGAGTTAAGATGGATACAAGGACACTCAGCCTAAGGGATGCTATAGACAAGTGAATTCATAACTGTAGTGCTTGCAGCAATTATCCAATGAATAGCTTCCATGTGCCGCTCACTGTGCTAGGCTAGGTGAGTACAAATACCACTACTGCTAATATTAATGCTAATCAAGCACCTCTTTTAATGAAGCCTAGGGAGATTAGCGATTATAAGGCGTGCAATTGCTCAAACAATATCATTGATATCTATACTTAGTACAGATGACCAACTTGCCAGGACATGATGGGGGGATTTTCCACAGATCCCTCCAAGGGCCTGAGTGGAGATAGGAAAAACCCCAGTTCTGTGGTTCAGTGGCAAGACAGTGACTATTGCGAACACATCCTAAGCATGTAGCACTGCATCAAGCACTGTTCTCAGCATCTCACCCACATTAACTCATTGAATCTGCACAACAACCCCCCCCACACACACACACAGATGAAAGCCAGGGTGTAGAGAGGTGAAATATCTTGTCCAAGATTAACCTGACACATTGATAGCAGTGTCAGAATTCAAGTCCAAATTGCTTGGTGTCATATACTTAACCACTATGCAATACTTTCTCTTTTACTCTTTTTTTTCATCTCTCTTTTTAAAGACATTTACTTATTTTAAAGGTAAAATTACACCAAGAGTGGAGAGACAGAAAGACAAAGATTCATCAAATGGTTCACTTTCTAAATGCCTATACTAGCCAGGGCTGAGCCAAGTTGAAGCCAGGAGCCTGAAACGTCATCTGGGTGGCAGAAGCCCAAGGACTTACGCCATCTTCTTCTTTCTCAGGCACATCAGCAGGGAGCTGAATCAAAGATGGAACAGCTAGGACTCCAGCTGCCACTCATAGGGATACCAATGCCTCAGGGTGCAGGTAAACCCACTGTGCCGCACCACCAGCCCCTATACTAACACTCCTGCTTTTCAAGGAAATTATTCCAGACTCTTTGGAATAATTCTGAGAGGAAGGCCTCTCAGAACAGGTAGTAGGTGGTCCCTGGGTGTTCAATCTTAGATCAAGGACATGAAGAGGATGTCTGGTCAAGGGACTACTAGCCAGGGTTTGCAGGATGAGAGAGAAGAGCTCTTAAGGAAAAGCTATGTCTTCCAGTAGCTGACAGGTGAACTGGGCATTGGAGAACCACGAGTCCCCCTCAGGGAGCAGGCACTGGGCACATGCTGGTGTTCCAGAATAGGATCCTACAGGAGTAATGCAAGATGAAGAGTATAAAGGCATCACATTCAAGGACAAAGAGCAAAAACAAATAGGACATGTGGTGGCAGTGGATAAAGGAATACAACCTCCATCCTCATCCCTGATCTGTTCCTCATGTCACTCAGAAGTGTTAGGAGTAATGCCTCTGAGCCAGAGATCCTGAGCTGAATGGGCTGCAATGAGAGGGCATCGAAGGGGCATTGAAGGATTAGAGATGGGAAAATGACAAGAGGCTGGCACTGCAACACAGTGGATTAAACAACCTATGATGCCAGAATTTCACAGGAGTGTCAGCTCAAGTCCCAGCTGCTCCACTTCCATCCAGCTCCCTGCTAATGTACCACAGCAGCAGATGGTCCCAGAGCTTGGGTCCCTGCTGCCCACCTGAGACACCTGCATGGAGTTCCTGGCTGTTGATTTTGGCTTGGCTCGGCTCCTGTCTTGGCAGTCATTTGGGGAGTGCACCAGAATGAGCAATTAGAGAATCTTTTTTTTTTTCTTTCTTGCTTTACATCCATAGGTGTGTCTTTGAAATACATAAGTAGCCAATAGACCTTTGGGAAAAAAAAAGGTCAGGAAATAAAGAAAGCAGAGCAAGTTTGAAGGCCTCTGTGACTAAACTGTGCGTCCTCAAATTTGTATTCTGGAGCTGTAACCCCCTGAATTATTCTATTTGGGAGACAGTGTCTTTAAGGAGGTAATTAAGACTAGATGATGTCACAAGGATGAGATAGGATCTTTAGTAGGACTGACATCTTCATAAAGAGAGACAACAAAGATCTCTCCTGCACTCTACAGAGAGAAGGCTGTGTGAGGACACAGAGAGAAAGCAGCATGTACAGCCAGGAAGAGCAGCTGAACCAAAAACCAACCATGCTGGCATCTTAAACTTGAACTCGGAGCCTCCAGAACTGACAAAATACATTGCTGCTGTGTAAAGCGTCCAGCCTGTAGCATTTTGTTAAGGCAGACTGGATAGGCTTATACAAAAGGAAACACAGTTAATGTACATGTGGGTGGATTTAAAGCAACTCAGAAGTCCTAAATGTGGAAGTGAATGGGAGGAGCTTGAAGGAGGAAGAGGGAGCGATGTCCAGGTTCTGTCTTTATGTGAAGGGTGACTGTATGCAGGGAGTTAGTAGGATTACCAAGGTGGGGGCTTATAGGAGGGTCAGATCCCTGGGAGTGAGACTGGAAGGCGGGTCTGATCAGAGAGCATCCTCACCCCTAGCCCTTGGGTCTGCAGTGGGAACTCAAACCATGGTGGCACTGGGCTATTGCCAGAGCCCTGCCTCTAACCTCTTCTCACCACTGACTGACTTCTCATCCTAATTCTTAAAGCAAGTCTGTTTGGATTAGGTGTTTCAATTCAAGCTTTTGGGTTGCCTAAGCTGCGACCCATCATTGGTCACACTTGTTGTAGCCACTGGTCATATAATAGAATACTTGGCTTGACAAATCAGTGGTTGGAAGTCTTCCACTAGAAGAGTCTGACATATACGCATCCTATGACAGATGATGGGGTTCATTAAATGCAGGAAAGTAGGGGGGAGACCATTATTTTGGTTTTCAGCTTGATAAGAGTAGAGGACATATCTGACATTCAAGTAAAGGGACCCAGGGCACCTGATGATATGAGTCACTCAGCAGAGCAACGACAGCCACAGGCATGGAGTTCAGAGATGTTGGCACATGGGCCCATTTTCTATTAACTAGACAGAGGGAACACGAATCCATCATACGAAAGGCAACAATCCCGATAAAGTACAGGAAGCTAAATCCCAGTACTGTTTCCTTCCCCTAAAGACTCTGCTAAAAATGCTTTCATGTATTAACATTTAAAAAATATGTATAGATCGTGTTAACTTTTTTTCTTTTCAGCAGTTAGATTTATGCTTCTCTTAAAAAAAAGGATTATTTGAAAGGCAGAGTGGAAGAGAGAGGGAAAAAGAGAGAGCTTCTATTTGCTGGTTTACTCCTCAGATGGCCACAGCAGCAAGCCAGAAGCCATGAACTCCTGGTCTTTTGCTGCCTTTCCATTAGCAGGAAGCTTTATTAGAAACAGAGTAGTTTATGGGTGTGCAACCCTCTCAAATGTGTAAACAGTTTTAAAAAGAACATAAGAATTCTTTAAAAAGGAAACAGCAGCCAGAATTCAAACGAGCACTGCAACATAGAACGCTAGTCTCACAAGCAACAGCAGCCCCTAGGGTTACTCTTCTCATTAATATTCTCTACCTGCGTAATAAATGTCTTGGAGACCATTGGGTCCCAATCTTGGCCACACACGGGCATCACCCTCCCCCTGCACACACTGCTTTCCACATCAATGAAGTCAGGTGCTTAGAGGAAGGATCTTGGGATCCTTACTTTGTGTGTGTGTGTGTGTGTGTGTGTGTGTGTGTGTGTGTGTGTGTGTGTGTGCATGCGTGCATGCCAGTTCTTCAATTAAGTCTAACATGCAGCAAATGGCCTAAGCCAAGGCAGTCTAGGAGACGCCTGGAGAAGAATAAGTCATCAGAGGACAGAAAATCAGAGTGTACGAGGGCCTTTCAGGGACCCCAGTCAGGCCACACGAACTTCCACTTTAATAGGTCTGGGACCAGTACATTCTTTTACATTGTGAGACTGTACACATAAAAACTGGAAAGAATAAAACTCCCATGCTTTATGTTAAGTACTTAAATATAATTGCCATATTCCCTTTATCTTTTTTTTTTTAAAGAGGAATGGTAAGGCTGACATTTCTCCCTTAAATTATTCAGTGAGACTGGTGATTCCAAAGTATGGGCAGCCAGAAGATTCACTGTTTGGTGTGAAATCTCCTGCAGAAGAAACCTCCAAGGAGTGAGGGGAGGAAGAAAAGTCAGATTTAACCCACAGGAGATGAGGCCCATAACCAGCAAGAAAAAGACATCAGCCAGAAGAAGGAAATCAACCAAACGTGCTGCCAGGTGCCTTCATTCTTCCTTCCTGGAGAAGTGGGAATTCAAATAGTTTATTCTAATTTTATTTGAAAGGTAGGGAGACACAGAGACCTTCCATCTGCTAGTTGACTCCCCCCCAAATGCTCACAGGAGCCTGGGTCTCCTACATGAGTGGCAGTGGTCCAAGTGCTTGAGCCCTGCCTGCTGCCTCCAAGGTGTGCATCAGCAGGAAGCCAGGACTTGACCCCAGGCTCTGCCATAGAAGTGAGTGCTGCAAGCAGCATATTAACTGCCAAGGTCAGCGCCTATTCTCTGAGTAGTGGGATTTGGAGGTGGACCCTAACGAACCAAGAGAATCCACAAAGAGGACTGGAGGAAGTTCCTCCGTAGAATGGGAGCTGGTACTGTAGGGCTCAGTCCAACAAGATTCAGGCACCTTAGCGGGCTCCTCCCACCACAGGATCAGCTCTGGAATCCACCCTGCAGAGGCTCAGCAGACCCTGCCCTTCAGCCCAAGGCCCCATTGCTCTTCCTTTGCAAGCCTGATGCCTTCCCTTTAGCATCGTTTTAGGTCATGTTCAGTTGCTATAACAAAATACACAAGACTGAGCGATTTATTAGGATGGACGTTTATTTTGAAGTCCAAGAGCATAGCACTGGCCCCTGGATCCAGCTCCAGGGAGCGAGGAGAAAGGCAAGGAAAGGCGCACAGGCAGGTATGCGCATAGAAGAGAGGTACCATGAGGGGTGGTCTCACTTTATGACTACCCTTTCTTGTGGTAACTCACTCAGTCCTGGGAGAAAGTTGTTAGCTCTCTTTAATGACCAAACTGCCTCTTAAAGGCCCTGCCTCCCACAGCCACCACAATAGCAGTCAAATTTCAACATGCAGTTGGAGGACACAAATTATATTCAAACCTACGCAAATGAAGTTTATCTGCCTTCTCCTGGGTCACACTGGAGCCCTGAACCAGCAGCAGCAGCAATAGCAGCATCCAAGAGCCTGCATCTTCTGAGTCCCACCCTTGTTGAATCAGACAAGATGCAGATGGACTCAGCCTTCTGTATTCCATCGAGCCTTCCAGATGATGGGGAGATGTCTCAAGTTTTGGAGACTTCAGCCTTCAGCTTTCCCTGTATTGGAACCTTCCTGTACTGTTTTCTCAGAGTCCTTCCTGTCCTACAGGGGACTACCCGGGATGCAATGCTGGGAACCCAGGTTAGGTGATGAGGAATTTGGACCTGGATCTCAGGTAAGAAAGGAGTTGTGATGACATTTTGACTAGGGAAGGAAAATGGCTGAAGTGATATTAAAGATCAGAGGGTAGAACTTTAGCATGTGGCCTTGAACCCTGTCCTCTGCAACAGCAGCCAAGGTGGGTTATCTGTCCATTTCTGGAGGAGGTGTCATGACTTCCACCCGGTTTTCCAATGAATTCACAGCCCCAAAATGCTTTAGGAATCATTGCAAGGAGGAAATTATTTTGTCACCTTTTGGACTTGCTGGCACATCATATTAGGTTTTGAAGGCAATACTCCTTGTAGTGTGGTCAGATAAGTATTAGAATTGTCTGAAAAATATGCGCTACTGGGCTGCAACCATCAGAATCTCTGGAATTGAGAAATCTGCATTTTAAACAGATCCTCCTATGATATCCTCTGAGCCCCTGCCTCAGGCTCTAACTCTAAAAGCTAACAATTCTAGGAAAGCCACATAGTGATTCAGAATGCATGTTAGCCAAAGCATGGTGCTAAGGTCGCGGAAGCCCTTACAGCTTCCCAAATGCCACAGAACTGGGAATAGCTGCATAGTCAGCACTTGCCTGGGTTTTTCTGTGATCATGAACTTAAAGTTGTGCTTTATATGTCACCATATGGATGGCAAAGACGCCTGGAGTGGGGCTCATCTTCAAATTGCAACAGTTCAACTCAACTTCCCAGAGCCGGATGAAGAACAGGTTCCTGTGTTCTCCCATGGCAGACTGAAGTCAGATAGCTACAATAAGGACAGAAGAAAAACTACTGATTGTGTTGGCCTACCCCTCCCCCCAGCAGACTGGGTGTGCTCTAGGAGAAAGTCTTGCTTCTTATCGCTCTCCTTTTTTTTTTTTTTTTCCTGTTTTATTTACTTAAACAGCTGAATGGAGGGAAAAAGATGGAGAAAGAGACTTTTACCTGAATCTCACACCAGGGTGGCAGGAACCCAGGTCCTTGGGCTAACATCTGCAGCTAGGAGCAGAGCTGGATCTGAATGGGAAGGAAGAGTCAAACGCAAGCACTCTGGGATCAGATGCCCAAGAGATGCCATGCCCACCCGCCTGCCTCTTAAGGGTGGCAGATTTTGCCAAGAATCCGTTGTCCTAGTTCACTTTTTCTTGCTATAACTGAACCCCACAGACTGGAACATTTATAAAGAGATTGATTTCTTACAGTTCTGGAGAATGGGTAATCTGGGGAGAGAGCCTTCCTGCGAGTGGGGGGGGGGGCTCCCTGTTAAGTGCAGGCACTGCAGGACACCCACGTGGGGAGCGGGATCAAGCATCAGGGCAGCTCCCTCTTATAACAAAGCCACTCCCTGGTCAAAATGTCATCACAACTCCTTTCTTACTAATCCATTAATCCATGAATAGATTAATCCTGTCCGCATAACCCAGTCACCTCTCGGGGGTCCCAGCTCTCAAATGCCATTAACATAAGTCTCCAGCAAACAACACCTAGCAGGTTGGGGTGGTAGGAAGGACACCTTCAAATCATAACAGTCACTGATCACATATTTTGAATGGTGGTCTTTCTCTGGGCACCGAGAAAAACACCGAGAAAGGCCTGGACTTGACAACCACTCCAAACACTGGTGGGCTTGGTCATCTAACCACACACGTTGTGTGATGCTGGGAAAGTTACATGATCTCTCTGGGTTTCTACACGCGTGGGAAAGAGGACTTGTACCTTGCAAATATTCCTAACATGGAGTTGAGAGAGTTAAGATCAAAGACCAGGACCCCCTCACCACCTCCCCCCCCAACTCCCCCACAAAGCATTCACTAAATGAAATACGATGCAGATCCATTTTTTCAGATTTCTCTATTACCTGAATCTTTGCCAAGAAACACTTAACTGTTTTATAGTCGGGAAAGAGTGATGAGCCATGGTTTTGTTCTCACGCACTCACGCACGTACGCGCAAGTGCTTTAATTCAAGGGAATGAGCTACTGAGAAAAGACTCTAAAACCAACAATGCACTCAGCACAAGGGGAATTTATTCTGATGTGCAGAAAGGACAAGGCATGACACATATGGTATCCTGATCAGAGGGCAGTAATAGGGAGAATACACATGAGGAATTCCCGATCCTCTCCCACAGCAAGGGCGCTCTGCCTCGGCACACTTCCATCAAAGCACTGGAGAAGCTGGGTCCTTACTGCTTCCTGTCTGCTTGCCATCAGGCACCGAGCCTGCATCTCCAGCATCAAATTAAAGAAATAGAACAAACCCATCCCAGGGCTTCTTTAAATATTCACACAAACCCATGTGCCCCTATCAGTTAAATTAAGCTTTCCTAACAAAAAAGTAAGTCAATTAGTTCAAAATGTGGGTTAGTGCTTCTGGGTATTTAAAAGGGGATTTTTTTTTTTCTTTTCTTTTTTAGTTCGTTTAGAAACAGCCACAGGGCAGGAAGATACCCACTGTTCCCCACTTTCTGCGAATTGCCAGGAAACACTTAGACACTAGTCCTCCCTATCTAGAGCTTCCAGATCTGGTCCTTGAAGTGTTTCAGTATCCCGAAGATAGTGGATGTGAGCCTTAACATTGATCTTGCTTTGCCTTCCTAGCCCAGACCCTACACTCTCATTATTCCTCAGAGGGGACCAGGCATTGCTGTAGAAACACTGAGAAGACATGATTTTACCCTAATTGAACTTCTTCCATTACTCACTCAGCAAATACACTCTAGACTTGTGTCAACAAACGTAGATCTCCAGGACATGATCAAATATAGCTCTAGAGTACGTCTTGTAACATGTGCTGCAACACCATTCATCCAAGGGGTCTAGAAGCAATACACCAAACTTTACCAAAATACAAGTAAAATGAAATATTTGACCCTAGCAAGTGCAGGCATTTGGGGAGTAAACGAGTGGATGGAATCTATCTCTCTGACACTCTGTCTCCGAAATAAATTAATAAACATCTTTAAAGAGAGAAAAAGATTTCTTAAGGAGATGAATTTCTAAAAATAATTTCTGGGCCAAAAAATGGAAACCTTGCTATGGCTTTCGGAGATGTTGCCTATTTACTTTCTCAAGAGGCTTTTCTAAGCGAAACTGACAACTAAAAACATGAGAGTAACACGGTCGTACCAAAATTCGAATATAAAGTGGTTCATAAAAATTTGTTTGTTGTTTTGATTTTACTGATTTAACATACTTCTTTATTTGAAATATAACAATTAGTTTCAGGTATAATTGGTATTATAAGACCATTATAGTTTCTTCTTCATTATTTAAAAAAATGCTACACCTGTTTGTTAGATAGTAACATGCATCTTTAACTCCCTTTCCACCACAATTAACATTGTAATGATATTGAAATAAATGCTATTTAACAATAAGATTAACATCCACTTGACCCTACATGCCCTTTAAAAATATAGGAATAAAAGATAGGGAAATAAATGACCACCATTATTAATTTTAGCTTAGCTTTGACTTAACTTTGAGAACATTTATATTTGACCTCTTTTTAACCAAGTTTGTTTGAGCTGCTCTGTGTGTGTGTGTGTGTGTGTGTTTGTGTTTGTGTGTGTGTGTTTGAAAGCATCAAGGAAAAACAGTCCTCTCCTCTTCGCTCCATCCCCAATTTGTGCAGCACAGCCCAGGGTTTCAATGAAGGCATCCCCTCTAGTGGGGTTACATTCATGGGCACTCCTTTTGTCTCTGAATTCTTCACTCTCATTACTTCTATTATTTTTCAACTTAGATTATTATTATTTTATGACACAGTTTGAGAGGCACTGGGGTTACCCCTCCAATTTCACTCTCATTACTTATAAAACACAAAGCAGTCCTTACTTTAAATAACCCAGGAAAATATTGCTGTTTCTTTTCTTTCTTTTTCTTTTTGTTAGCAAACAAACTTTATTGCTAGCTCAAGCTAGGATCCATGTCTCATCCATCGCAGTGGAGTCTTGACAAGGACCGATTATTCTGTTTCTTAACCCGTTTCTGTTGTATGTACAGTCACAGGCCTCAGTTTCTAATATTCTGCCTTTCCAAGATTTCCAAATAAAATCACACACAAAGGATTTTAAAGGACAGAGAAGCTGTGTTTCTTTCTCTGTTCTTTGGTTCCCAGAGACTGAATGGCGTAAGTGGCTAGGGTGTGCACCATAGGCCAGCCTTGCTTACCTTGTTGCCGTGTGGAGATTCTGGCCCTCTGGCTCACCCTTTGTATCACTGGCCTTAGTTTCTCGCTTTAAATCAGTGTTGGGAAACAGTTGAGCCTTAATAAATTAAAGCTAATGATTGAATGTTTACTAACGTTTTACATACTATGTTAAGTGTTTCATACCTATTAATTAACTATTTAATTCTCCAAATGATCCCATGGGGATGGGCCCTTTAGACCATTATCATCACCACTCAGATAATGTAATAATGAAAGAACAGACATGTATAACAGGGTGGCTGCTCCAGTAAACCAGGATCCAAATACAGGACAGATTTCAGAAATGAAGCTCTCAGTCAGGCAGCCTCCTTTTGAGGTCAGTTCTCTCTCTCAGCCTCCTTCCCCATACATTTTGTTTATTTTCAGAGTGGCTATTCTATGTCAACCACCCCGCTAAAAATATGCTAAAGTGCTATACTGGAAATGAACGGAGATAAGGCCACAGAGATGGCATGGGTTCTATGCATATGGGGTTATTTTTCCTTTCCTTCACTTTGTGTAGGTAGATTACATGGGTTCAGTTTCCATCTCAGTTTGAAAAACATTTTTTAAGATGGTCTTCAGTGTTACAGAATAAATAATGGAATCCTGAAACAAAGATATATCAAAATAGTTTCGATTCGAATTCATATCTAACCTCCAGAACACAGTATGAATCATTTTTAGTAATCAAATCAAGAGAGTATGGCTTTATCTTTTCATTTAGAAAAATTAAATGTTTTCGTTGGCCTCTGCATAAGAGACCATAAAATTCCTTAAACCCACCAATTTAAGTACTTCTCCAAATCACCTCTAATACTTAAGACACATCCGTTCCTTATTCCGTTTTCAGATTGGTTAGCGTTAACACTGGAGAGACAATGGTCTCCCACTCTACTTTTGCAATAGTTCTCTGTTGCATGTGAAGACAGACCATGACAGGGAGTTACTCATTCAAACCAGTCCTGTCCTCAAGTCCACTGTACGTTACAAGCTATACTGTTGCCTTGTAGGTACTTTCTGATTTGTAATAAATTCAGACTGAAGATATTTCTATTTTTCACAATAAAGTTTCCTGGTACATGTAGGATTTAACTAAATACAGATGCTATTATTCTATTCACTCAACATAAA
Source organism: Ochotona curzoniae (assembly GCF_017591425.1). Taxonomy (NCBI): domain Eukaryota; kingdom Metazoa; phylum Chordata; class Mammalia; order Lagomorpha; family Ochotonidae; genus Ochotona; species Ochotona curzoniae. The sequence continues at coordinate 6,537,718 of NW_024466218.1, forward strand.
TAACTAGAGTGTCCTCAGGCACCAGCCTGGAACTCTAAAGGCAGTTCAGTTTGGCAGAGGATTAACAAGGAGATAAAAAAAGCTTTTTCAATGAAGCAACCGACGATGCTCAGAAAACTGGAGGCAGTTTCTAGGTTAAAGAATTAAAAGTCAAGAGCAAGAATAGTCTTGACTTCTGAAGAGGATACCTCTTAGAAGGTTATCCTAATTGGTACTGACAATAAAAATTTGAGAAACATACATACATTCTAATATGTTTCTGTAAGGTGTGAAGTTTCAGAGTATCACCCTAAAATGGGTGTAGATGAGTGGTGAGAAAATGAGAGAACTTGCAGTTTTCCTATCAAAATAACTTTATCTCTACCTCCAGGTATTCTGGGGGGGAGGGGATAAAACAAAAACAGAGACACAAACATATAGGTGGTGTTTCATAATAATGACTAAAGAGACAAAAAATGTGCAGCATCTTGTTGGAGCTGTGAACACCTCACGGTGGTTTAGTAAAGAATCCTAGCATTTACACAATTGCAGTAAATGTCCTATACAGCATTGGAATTGCTTTTCAAATCAAGAAGCCATGTGTTCTGCATAAGACACAAAATGTTCCTGGACGGAGGTAAGAGGTGGTGGACTGAATTCAAGACACCCAAGAGTCAAGCGGTGCATCTTAGAGCTGGGCTGATGGGAGCCAGGACAACCAATACTGCCTGGCCACAAAACTGATCAGAAGGAATTCTCTCGATTTGGAACTTAGTTTATGGAATCACGGGACGGGGTATCATTTATTAAACCTGCCATTGAACTCCTTTATGAACTCAGCTGTAATTTTATGTTATTAAGGTTTAAAACTTAAGCAACTTTTGTTCTGGTTGGGGGAGAAGGGTACTTTTTTCTTTTAGATGTTCTTTCTACTTACTAACCTGAAGAGGTTTTTTGTTTTGTTTTGTTTTGTTTTTCCCGGTAGCTGATAAAATATAATGATGCACAAGGAATTTTGGTAGCTTTTCAGGAACTTCTGCGCCCAAGCAGATTCACAAAGGCCCAATAATCGGGCTGAAACATACTTTCCAAGGTGTGTTTTCGTCTCTAATTTCATTGCGGGTCTTGCTGGTTGTTTACCAACCGTCCAGGCGGCACCTGAAACGGCTGTTTTTACAAGTCCGTTAAAAAGTTAATTTGGACTTGGTTTTCTTTTTTTCCCTCCGGTTTGCCATTTTCCACCCCCTTTCTCCCGGCATTTACCAGTAGAGACCTGCCTGGGGGGGATTTTGTCCTCCGAGGGCAAAAGTATTTTCTCTTCTGGAAATAAGTTGACGTCAACTGGGAGCTGTTTTGGGTTGCTTTGTTTCCCGGAGCGTCCAACCCTGTACACCGCCTCCGGCAAACTGCAGGCAATTCAAAGCAGCTCGCCCAGCAGGGAGGGGAACTGCCGGCAGTGGACCGGGTGGGCTGCGCCGCCTGCAGAAGTAGGAAGGCCGCTGGCAGCTGCTGTGTTCACCACCCAGAGCGTGGGCCTTGGCACCCTACCCGGCCCGGCCCGCCCGAAACGCAGCCCGGAGCTGCGGGTGCAGCAAAACTCCAGGGCTCTCTCTTGGTGTTCCCAGTGTGAGCCGCTGGGAAGCAATCCCCTAGCCCAAGACTTGCCCAGCACCCGCCTAGATTCTCAACACCCAGACAGAGCAGCCACTTGGCCCGTCCTTGGACAAAGGGCTAGCTTCCCGCCCCCGGAAATAGCCAAGTGTGATCGGTGTCTGGATCCCGGTGTGTAATCGACTTAGCTGCTCACTGTCCTAGGTTCGGCGAAACAAATGCAACTTTCTGCGATTTTCTTGGGCAGGTGAGGGGAGCAGTGCAGCGTGAACAAAGCCAGACATCCCTCTGGCCACACCTCAGGCACAATTCCCGAGGATCACAACCTCCAGGTTTCTCTCGGGCCTTGCAAGTCTCCGGGGAGAGCAAGGAGGATGACAGGCCAGGTGCGCGCGCGTTTGTTCCCCGGAGCGGCAGGGGCCCAAGAGGCGGAGATGTGTCATAACTCGTTTTCTACCTGGCATGGCTGTCCCGACACTGCGGGACGTCCAGGGCCCGTGAGCCACCGGAAGGGCGAGTAGCAATCACCAGAGAAATGACACAGTCCCACTTAGATGTCCGGAAACCTCATCTTCCTTTCTCACAAAAATTTTAAGTTGCAAATTGATGGATGTGTTTGTCTTGGTGCATAAAATAACTTGCCCCCAAAGCAGAGCAAGAGGGCAGGGAAGGGGGATCGAGCAGTTGTCCCGGCTCTCGTAGCACAATTACAGAGAATTCGAATTTGGAGGCAAAATCGGGTGCGCAATGAAAGACCACGCAAAGCTGCCTCCTAGGAGAGCCGTCCTGGCCTGGGGCGAGCTGTTGCGACCTGGTTCCGACCTGATTCCGTTGGTGCCCCTCACTCTTGAGGACTCGGAGCTGACCAGCTCAATCTGGTGGCACGGCCCGACGAGCGGGAAGTAAGGATGCGCTCAGAAATCAGAGTACGCTCCAGAGGTGGCCGGGACCTTGCCACCCAAGAAGCGCCCAGGTCCCCAGGAAGCTCTTGGGGCGCTGCCTTTGGCCCGGGAGAACGGGCAGGCGGCGACGCGAGGACGCGCCTGGAGCCTGGGGCGCACCAGGGGCGGGTATTGGGCTGGAAGTGGGACAGTGTCTCCTATGGGAAAGCGGGACCAGGCGAGCTCTTTGGCTGCCTTTCCAGTTTCCGAGGTGCCGCCCCCGCGCGCCAGAGGCAGCGCAGCCCGGGGGAGGGGGGGTGGGAAAGAACGCCTAGTGGTTGGCAAACTTGGAGGGAGAACACTCCTGGGATCCGCGCTGCCGGCATTGGAGCGGGGGCGGCCGAGACCCAAGTGTCCCCAGTTCCGTCCGCCCAGCCTGGCACTGCGTCAGCTCCAGCCCAGTGCGGCGCCTCACCCGAGGGAGTTGTCTGGTCCCTCCCGGACCCGGAGGGCGGGCGGCTGGAGCGGGTGGGGAGGGGTCCCTGGGGTCCCGAGCGCCACTACCCCTGTCTCCCCTCTCCATCACCCCCCGCCCCTCCCAGCCTCTTCTCTCCCGCTCCTTTCCCTGGGCCGGCTGGACCGGCGCGGACTTGCCCCAGACCTACGGGGAGCGCCCCAGGTCTTTAATGACAGCTTAAAAGTGGCAGTTGGAAAAGTGGAGAGAGATGAGGCTGACGTGGGGCGTGTTTCGCTCCTTTGCAAGAGTCGGAAAGCGAGCTGGGAGCCGCGCGGCTGGCCCCAGGCCCCCGCGCCTAGCCGCCAGCTAGTAGGTGGGGGAGCGGCCGCCGCCAGCCCGGTCCCGCTCCCAAGCCTCGCCCGCTGCGCCCTGGCCGCGGGCGCCGGGAGGGTGCGGGGCCTCCCGTGCCTCCTCCACCCTACTCATTAACCTGCCTGCTCCGCTCCGCTCCGGGCAGCCCCACACTCGGGCTTCTCCCTGCAGCACCCGCGGCCGCCCCGAACCCCCGGCTCCGGGGGGCAATGAGGGGGCGGCAGAGGGGGCGCCGCGCCTCGGGCATTACTTAGAGAAGCCAGCGCGCCCCGCCCTCCCGCCGGCCCACCCTCGCTCCTGCCCGGGCCCGCGCGCCTCGCCGCGCCGCGCAGCCAGAGGGTAAGTTGGGAGGGTTTCGCCCCCACCGACAGCTCTCCCTCCCTTTCTTCCTTCTTCTTCTTCTCCCCCCCCCCCCAAAGTTTTATTAGAATTGGGGAGCTGGGTGGAAGGGGGGAGGAGGGAAGTCCGGCCGGCCAGGGTCCCGGGCCCTCTCCCGGCCTGACGGAGCCCCCAGCGCCCCTGCCCTGCATCCCCCCGCGCGCCGCTACCCCTCCGGAGCCGCACTCGGGAAGGACAATTGGAGCGCGGCTCCTTTAAGAGCCTAGCTTTGCCTCCCGGTAGCTGAAGGTCATTAAACACAAAAGCTCTCAGCGCTGCGGTCCAATATAGCGCATGCGCCCTGCCCGAGGACTGGCAGAGAGACGGCAATATGGCGAGAATGCCTGGCAGCGGGGACTGTAACACCAGCGCGGGCGGCGGCGCGGCCGCAGCCGCCGCCGCCGCCGAGAACAATGGGGAGCGGGGCGAGGGGGAGCGCGGCGCGGGGGCCCGCGGCCGCCGTCACGGCCGCCCGCACTACTGCAGCGCGGGCGAGGAGGAGGAAGAGGAGGAGGAGGAGGAGGACGAGATCCAGGAGGTGCAGATAACGGGGGACGAGGAGGAGGAGGAGGACGGAGGTGGGGGGCTGGAGGAGGACGAGGAGGAGGAGGAAGAGGAGGAGGAGGAGGAGATGGGGCTGGACTGGGACGAGCCCCTGGAGCCCGTGGACTCGGCCGGGGAAGAGCTGGAGCCCGAGCCGGTCCATACGATCAATATGGACCGGAGCGCCGCGCTGGAGCCCGAGGCGCCTCCACGGCTGCTGGCGCCCAGGGCGCGCAGCGGGCCGCCCGGGGACGGCGCCGAGGTGGACCCCGACGTGCTGCAGCGCCCCGAGCGGGCCCGGCTGAGCGAGAACACCAGGCTGGCCACCCGCTACGCCGTGCGCATCTTCCGGGAGTACCTGAGCGAGAAGGCGCAGAGCCCGGACTTCGAGACCATGGACAAGGGGGCGCTGTGCCGCGTGCTGCGCTCCTTCTATGCCGAGGCCCGCTCCAAGAGCGGCCAGCTCTACAGCAAGTCCTCGCTCATCAGCATCCGCAGCTCCCTCAACCGCTACCTCAACGAGCCCCCGTACTGCCGCACGCTCGACCTCACCAAGGACCCGGAGCTGCGCAGCGCCAACCTGACGCTGGCCGCGGTCATCCGCAAGCTAGAGGAGCAGGGCGCGGGCCCCGTGGTGCAGAAGCAAGCCATCACGCGCGCCGACCTGCGCAAGCTCTACACCTCCAGCGTCTTTAGCACCGGCACGCCCTTCGGGCTGCTCAACAAGGTCTGGTTTGAGACGTGCATGTACTTTTGCACGCGCGGCCGCGAGAACCAGCGCGAGCTGGAGGAGGACTCGTTCGGGCTGGCCATGGACGAGGACGGCCGCAAGTTCGTCTACTTCAAGTCCCTCGGGCCCTACCACAAGTCGCGCTCGTCCTCGTGGAGCAAGAAGCGCGCGGAGAGCAGCGACGAGGAGAACTTGCCCCGCATGTACGAGACGGGCACGGAGTTCTGTCCCTATGCCAGCTTCGTCAAGTACCTCTCCAAGCGCAACCCCCTGTGCAAGGCATTCTTCCAGCGGCCGCGGGACCACTGCAGCGAGGGTGACGTGACCTGGTACGAGAACAAAGCCATCGGCAAGAACCTGCTGGGCACCAGGATGCAAATGCTGTCCAAGGCGGCCAAACTCTCCAAGACGTACACCAACCATTGCATCGGCGCCGTGTCCATCGCCACGCTCAACAGCATCGCAGGCATCGGCACCAAGCTGGGCTCGCCTGCCCCGCAGGGCTGCTACGCGGAGCCTCTGAACGGGGCGGCCCGACACCCCTCCCACCCCCACCACCACCCCTCCACCCACCCCTCCCACCACTCCCGCCCCCAGCCGCCCGCGCTGGGGAACTCTTACCTCCTCCCCAAGGACAGCCAGGTTGGGCCCGACGACGTGAAACCCGAGGCTACACCCAAGCGCGCGCTGTACGAGTCGGTGTTCGGGCCGGGGGACCTCTGCGGGCCCTCGTCCCCCAAAAGACTGTGCGTCCGCCCCTCGGAGCCTGTGGATGCGGTGGTGGTGGTTTCCGTGAAACACGACCCCCTGCCTCTTCTTCCAGAAGCCAATGGGCACAGAAGCACCAATTCTCCCACAGTAGTTGCACCTGCTATTGTTTCCCCCACCCAGGTAACCAAACCAAACTCTATGCATGACCTGTTTTCTCTGGGATCCCCTCGGGACGAACTCTGGTGCCGAAACAGGATTTGGGCCGGGGGAGAGAAGTTTTTCTAAAGTAGCCCGTGTGCCAAGTTGGAGTTGGTGGTACTCTTAGAAGCTTTAGCTGGCTAGGTGCGCTTGGGAGACCGCTGAGACCTAGCCTTGCAAGATTGTGGGAGAGAGGGCGTGCGACTTCAGGAATCATTGCTAAGCTTAAAAAGAAAACAAAAAAAGGCACTGTTCTCGGAACAAAAGGAGTAGTTGCGCTCCTGCTGCGTTCTCTGCGTTGGCTGCCCGAGTTTTTCAAGGCAAGGAAGAGCAGGGATTCTGAAACGGTATCAGGAGGAAGTAGTTGGCTTTAATCCAATCCGAGAGATTGGTTTAAGTAGCTGTTAGAATACTGTTGCTACATAGTTAGCAAAAGTTAGCAAGGCAGAAAAACCACTTAGAGGTTATTTACAAGAAAACACTAGTCCCAACTTCTGTGACTTTCTTTCCTTCGTTTTCTTTCTCCCTTCTTTCCTTATTTCTTCCCTTCTTTTCTCCTTCCCTTCTTTTCTTTTCTTTCTCCATTTCTTCCTCCCCCCCTTTTTTTAAAGGGACTGGTGTAGAGATGGGCCAGCCTGGCAACTGAGTGCTGGCTTATACTGTACCTTTGTAGTCAGACACAAAGTGACACTTGGGGTGGGGCTTCGCTGCTGGTTAACACTGCTCAGATGTGCAGGCTGTGAGCATTGCAGGTTCCATTCTGTCCCTCGCCTCTTGGAGCTCTCCACCTAGGGGACATGTGAACTCTTAGAGCGAGTGACAAGAATACGGGACCGAGTGTGCTCCTGCAGAAGCCAAGGCAGCATGGGGACAGAAGTTCATCTCTGGGAGCTGGGAGGTCTGTAACCCCAAACTGAAGTCAAAGCAGTATTGCATTTTAGGTCAAGATGAGGGCCCCAGTTGTTCAATGCATCTTTGCTCATTATTTGTCTTAGAGGACTCTATTCATGTTATTAAAGTCGTATTTCTTTTCCCGACACCGTTTCTGTGAGCTAGAAACTGGAAGTCCTTGGGGATCTGGTTCTGTTAGGCAGGTGGGGGTAGCTACTGGAGGTTTTATGGCTTTGCCTTCCCTGCTGCTCAGCAGAAGAATTCTGTCAGTGCAGAGGTGTCTGATCAAGCCCTTTGAGAACAAGTCAGCTATTTCTGCCTTTTCCCAAGTGCCAATTCCAGTTCTAGACAGGCTGACCGTGCTCAAGGGTCAGCAGCAGCTGGACAAGCCTTAAGGCCAACCGAGTGAGGGGCTGTAGCAAAGTCAGTCCTTTGAAATGCACAAGCCCTGGGTAGGCGCTGTGTCTTTCTGTACTTCTCAAGTGCTTAGGATATTCCTGACAGACTCAGCTTGTTTTAGAAAGTGAAGGCTGCAAAAGAGAGTGTGGATTTGCTCTTTCTTTGAAAGCAAATAGAAATACTCAGCGTTTTTCTGCTAAGGTGAAGATCTTTAAAATGCCCTGGTGTGGAGCAGCACCTGATTTAGAGTTAAACCTCCAAAAGTTTCTTAAAGCATAGAGCTGCTTAGAGTAATAATGGATAGGTTTGTGTACCCGCACCTGTCTGCTGGCATCTTCACACCGGTGTCAGAACCATACCCTGAAGATCCACAGAGGATGAGGCACTTTTGTTACACTGGTTTTGCTTGGTTCTATGAAATACAGTCCTTCTGTTGTAATCTTTTTATTTACTTGAGTGAGATAAATCAGTTGTATGAAGCTGCCGACTGAGTGTTTATTAGCCTTGAGTTATTGTTGGGTAGTTTGTCACTTAAATGTGCTTTTGAGTGTCCATATTGTAGCTCAGATTATTATAACTCTCAGACTTTGTCTTGGTTGTAAGAAATTTTTTTATTTAATACACTACAAAAAGTTGTTCTCTTTTCATGTATTTAATAGCTTTTCATTTGTGTTCATTTTTTGCACATCAACAGTTAAGATATTTAAGGAACTCTTTTAACTAGTAACTTCTGTAGAACTCTATGAAGTCTTTGAAATCTAAGTATGAAAGGAATGTTTAGTTGAAGTAGAAAGCGATATTAAACTTTTCCTCCTGTATTAAAGTCACCGTGCCGACTGAAGTCCAGGACATTTCCTGGGAAATAATGGCTGGCTGGGGCTACTGGCCTGTGGCTTCACTTGGGTCATCAGCTCTTCTGGCTGGTCATTAAAGTGCCAGGAAGTGCCCCGTGTCTCAGCTCGATTTCTTATTACTTCCTTATAAACACGGATCCTTAGCCATAAAACAGATCTGACCTCATCTACTGTGTTGCCCAAATCCTACTGAGCACACGGCAACAGACTTCTTCCTAACAGAGAGATGGCACACTGGTGTTTTTGTTCTGCTAAGTATGCGAAGTTTCTCCAGAGATGGAGACCTTACTACTTTAAACGTGTGTTCTCTTTTTATTTGAGCCTGTTAATAAGGGCACCACTTATGGAACTTGTTGAAAAATGAATGCACCAGAGAAGTAAGATTATGAACTTTAGATTTTTGCTCATGTGAAATATCTGACTTTGGGTTGGGGAGGGGGGTTTGTGATGCTTACTTTAACTGCTCCATTCTGTAATTCTCTTTCTCTTGAATGGCTGTGTTAAAAGGAGAGGAAAGTTTTAATTCTGTTTTCCTTCTTGTGGCTGTTGTGATCTGAGAAGAGCCGTTCTTAGTGCCAATTGCTAGTCCGAGCTCCATCTAGCAAAGTTTTAATACTGTGTCATTTGTCTTTTGGCTGCTTTCTTTGCGTGGAAATACAGCATTTTTCCTGACTTAGAGAACAGTGCATCAGCGTGGATGGATGCTAGAGATTTTAATCGTGTGATCATTCACCAAGGGAAAAAATACTAATAGAATTTTAGATTCAGAAGGTCATGGTTTTGTTGCTAAAGTATGGGAGACCATATCTTTTTCAGTCCCACACTAATACGTGAAAATTACCTCACTACAAGACACATGAGCACTTGCAAATTGAGGGTACAGGTGTATACTGTTTATTTCTGTTTGTGGAAACATTCTGGGGTGCTTGTCCTCAGTGTGGGCGAGGGTCAGTCTATGAGGTTTCCCGGCTGGGTCAGGGGAGGCCAGGCAGGTGCACACGGTAGTTGGTTCAGTTACAGAGACTGCCAGTTTTTATTCATTCAAGGATCGCCGTGGGAAGGGGACTGTTTGATCTAGGAAAGAGCCAGTATTTTATGTGTTACTGAAGTCATTGCTGAAGTCCAATCTTGAATTTGAAAATCAGGGCAGGAAAGATGCAATTGTCCCCCCACGAAGGTGGACTCAGACTATTCTGAACGTGAAAGGAACAGAGTAAATTAGTTCAAGCCATCTTTGCCATGCTTATATAGAGCTGTCAGGATTAAGAGTCTTGTTTCAGAGAAGTATTTTCCCCTAGTATTTAAAAATAGTTTGTGGCTACTTTGCTTTTTTGCGGTGATAAGAATGTTTGCAGTCCTGGCGTGGAAAGTGCGGATTGGTGGAGGAACTAAAGGTCTCGCACATAAACACGTGACTTTCTTCATTAGTTCCAGAAATGGTTACTGAGCACCTGATATTCTGGCGTCTGCACCAGGAATCTATAAAATAATCACTTTCCACCTAGCAAGTAAAGTTCCATTGGTAAGTTTTGGTCTCTCTACATATTTAAGTGAAATCAGAATAGAGAAAAATAAAGGGCGACACATTCAATACTTGTCAGCAGTCGTTCCGGGAAGGAAATCTCCACTTTATATTTTCTGTTAAGCACCCTTACACATATTGATAGTAGGTGAATTGGAGCATGTTATTGTACATTACTAGAAAACCGTGTCAAACGTCAGTTCATTAGTAAAGCAGATAAGTGAACAGAAATAGAAGTATTTGTTGCCAAGCAAGGTTGTGGGTCCCAGTCATAACATTTAAATCTGCGTCGCTCTGAGTTCCAGATCTGGCTCGCCAAGCAATGGCCACCGCTTCGTGACCAAGTAGATTCCCCGCAGTCTGTAGCAGTCATTCTAGGGGCTAATTGTCAAGGAGACCCTTTGGGTGGGTTTTTTTGCCCTGGCCTTAGTCCATGAAAACCCCCCAGTAATAAAAAGCTGGTTTTTATTATGTTATCTTTTAATCTTTTAATGTCCTTTTTTTTTTAAAAAAAAATTGTGTTTAATTTTATTTGAAAGATGCAGTGAAGGCGAGCCAAAGAATTTTTTTTTAAAGATTTTTTTTTTTAAGAATTACTTTTGTAAAGGCAGGTCAGATTTATACAGAAAGGAGTCACAGAGAAAGATTTTTCCATCAGCTGGTTCATTCCCCAGGTTGTTGCAATGACCAGAGCTGAGCCCATCTGAAGCCAGGAGCCAGGAACTTCTTCCAGGTTTCCCATGCAAGTGCAGAATCCCAAGGCTTTGGCCATCACATCCTGTCTTCTGAGATATATTAGAAGGAAGCTGGATTGGAAGCCGAGTAGCCAGGGCATAGTCTTGCGCTCACATATGGGGTACTGGCATTGTGCCCAAACATTGGCTCATTGGGTTTTTATTTCTAGGACTTCTTTTCCTTCTCATGATACACCATGTACTGCATTGTAACCTTTAGACAAGATAAAAACTTCTCTGGGGAATTTACGTGAGAGGTAGATTGGTGTTAATAAACTGGTAAAATATTAATTGACCTTGATGATCAGAAACAAAAGGAGATGTTGCTTGAGGATCCAAAACACTGCCCTGGCACACTTACCGAATGCTTCTGGTGTTCTGCAATGACGCATTCAGTTCAGGCATCATTGCTTGGACATCTCTCTGCTTCTAAGGGCTGCAGAAAGGACAGAGGGCAGGCAGTCCTTGTCCTCCGTAGGGCTTTGCAGAGGATGTGCAAATAAAGCTGGAGTCACTCTGCTGAATTCATGAGGGTGAGAGAGGGAGCAGGTGACCTCTTCCTGTGTTAGGGTTGGTGAACCTCTGTGGGATTTCCAGGCTTAGCACAGTGTTGAGAGTTGATGACATAGGGTGACTTCTGCATCATGTAGAAATGAATGAGCAATTAAGCCCTTTGAGATGCATCGTTACAGCAAAAGCCATGGCTGAGATTAGCACTGAGTGTGAGATTGTAGAACCTGATGCTGACGACCACACCCATGCGTGCGCCAGGATGCTGAACCTCGTGAAGTGTGCTTTAGGTTTTCAGTCCTTCTGCCACTCCTGGTCAACACTTTCTTCACAGCCACGCTCCCTTCCTGCTAACCCTTTCAACATGATGGAGCTTGTTCTTTCTGTCTTAATAAACACATACAATATCTATGTATATATGTTTACACCTGCCAACGAGTTTTCTCCAGGGTGCCCGTGTTTTCTACCTGTCCAGGTCAGTGGAAGCATCCTTTTTTCAGGAGGCCCTTCTGTGTGGCTCAGTGACTTTGGTTGATTCTAATCCTATGGGATGCAAGGTCAGGTGAGGATGGGACAGGTGATGATGAGGCTATTCCTGGAAACCCAGAGAAAGAGGGGCCACAGGATGACCTTGAAGGGGACGGTGGGGAATGGGCCAAAGCAGCAGCCCAGTCTGCCCCACTCCCCCAGATCATGCTCCGCCACCAACTTTCCCAGCCCCATCTGCACCTGTACTTGGAGCTGGTGCCATTACAGCACAGCCAACACTCCCCGCCTCTCCTCCCCCGACCCTGCCCTGGCCCAAGATAGGGGAGTATCTGGCCTCATTCTTACTTTGACTTACAACTTTCCCTTGGAGGCAAAGCTTTTGATCATGCCTCAGAGGGAGGGGGTCGGAATGTACCACCTGAAGGGGCTGACAGATTTAAGGCAGCGTGAGGTGGGAGAGAAGGGCAGGGGTGCAGAAAGGAATGCCAAAGAGTGACAAAGACAAATGTCGCTGCTTTGGTGAACAACTCAGCTGCCATGTTAAAGTGTCAGGGCTAATTTGAATACTGAGAATCCCTGATTTCTGGTTTTCCTTCCTGCCCCTAGTCTGGATTAATCCCATTCATGTCAGTTTTTCCCGTTCAGTTCCCATTCTCTCTCAAGCATGGTAAAAAAGGAATATTGTTTGTTACAGCAGTTACTGTTTTACGCATGCCAGAGATCAAATTCATTAGGTACGTATTAGGTGCTTTAAAACTCCAACTTAGTATGCGTAGATTTCATTACCTTCCAAAGTATTTGTAGGCAATGTCTTCATATATAATCACACATAGACACACATATACATAAGCTTGATGCTTAGAAACAGCTCCCTTGTTATTGCAGTCTGAGAAATGGGTGTGTAGCCATGGATCCGGGTAGGGTTCTAACACTTCAGTGTGCTTCCAAGATGTAGTTGGAGGACCCTAACTTAGAGAACAACAACTAGAGGTGTGAAATACTTCCAGCAACCCTGTTATGATGGGGCGGAGAGTAGACCAGTAACCCCGATCCAGGCAGAAGGAAATGCAAAATGCAGGGCTGCAGGCGGCCAAGACACACCCGACCCATTGATTGCAGAATCTGAGTGTATATTGTCTGTATCTGCTACTGTTATTATCACGGACAATAACCAGGGCATGCTGAAGGCTTCGTATAGTCTGCCCACTGACTGCACCTTGTTACACGGGGGTTTACTGGAAAGGCAGAAAGTTGTCCCTCTGTCCACCCCACCACACTCCCTGCCCAAATTGGCACCTGGGGCTCCACCAGGCTCTAAGGAAGTTGATGTGTGGTGAACAACTAGATGAGCCCTGGTCTGCGGCCCCATGATTCATCCTCAGTGTAATTCTTCCAAGAGTTCTGGTTGTTACTTCCATCTCACAAAGGGAGAAATTAAGGTGAATTGATGCTGCCGCACCCTGTGTAAGGCTGAATAGCTGGTAAATAACTGTGCTGGAATACAAACTCAAGCAGAGCTAGTGCCACAGTCTGTACTTTCAAATTCATTTGTACTTTCAAATTCATCTCTGTGGATTCCAAAATTCTTAACAGCTAATACAGAGAAGATTCTAGAAGATTAAACCACATGGTTACCTTAGTTGCTTTCCCAGTATAACCAGCGAGGAGAGCACTTGTTAAAACATTGCAAAACAGGGTCTGGCACCGTCGCCTAGTGGCTAAAGTCCTTGTCTTGAATGTGCCGGGATCCCAAATGGGCGCCGGTTCTAATCCCAGCAGCCCCGCTTCCCATCCAGCTCCCTGCTTGTGGCTTGGGAAAGCAGCTGAAGACAGCCCAAAGCCTTGGCATCCTGCACCCATGTGGGATACCCAGAGGAGGCTCTGGCCCGGCTTCTAGCTTCAGATTGGCTCATCTCTAGCTATTGTGGCCGCTTGGGGAGTGAATCATCGGATGGAAGATCTTCCTTTTTGTCTCTCCTCCTCTCTGTATATCTGACTTTGCAATAAAGGTAAATAAATCTTAAAAAAAAAAACAAAAAACATTGCAAAGCAGTGACCCATTTTGCCTCTTGGAGCACAGGTGGAGAACAATATGGCTTAAGGCTGTATATAGCTGACAATGTCATTTGATCAGGCCCTGCCAAGGCAACCGCTGGTAAGACTTGAAACTCAATGAATCTATGGCAGGTTAATTTTTAAGTTGATAATTGTGTGTGACCTGTGAATGATGTTACAAATATGTAAATGGTCCTTGGCAGAAAAAAAATGTTCCCCAGCCCAGCTTTACTGCATCTGGGTTCTGGAACCACCACTTTTAAGAAACTGACTCACTTAATATTTAAGAACAGACTCCAGGGCCAGTCAGCCTTTGGATCAAATCCTGGTTCTGCTCAGCCCTCTCTGTGCTTCGGTTTCTGCTGACTTAGATGGGCATGTGGTCACAGCCATCTCACAGGGTCTTTGATATCACTGGGTTACTGTTTGTATTGTGCTTAGAACGCAAGTATTATGTGAACACTTGCTGTGGCTCTGTTATCCCAGAAGGTTTTCCATTCGAAACAGTGCCCACCTGGATGCTGAAGCCGCCGTCTCTCAGTCTCCAGTTATCCTCATGAATGTGCTTGTCCAGGGGCTGTGTTGCTTTTGCTTCTGGAGTGTCCAGAGAAACTTTCCAGTTTCCAGCTTCTGCTGGGCTCCCGGTTGAAATGCAATCTCTGTGCACTCTGTTGCAGGTGTCCTGCTCAATCCTTCCTCCCTCACCGTTACCCCACAGAGCCCCCTGAGCAGCTTTATCCCCAAGCCTGCTGTTCTCTCCCCCACTTTTCCTTAAGACTTGTGTGTGTTGTGGCCCAGCTGAGAGTTTAGTGTTCACCCTCCTGGTGTGTTTTGCAAACTCCCTGTGCCTTTGATGGAGTGGATTTACAAGCGCTCAAGTGACTCATGCCTTGGTGGGGACATGATGGCTGTTCCAGTCCAGCAGATCCACAGCAGTTGGCTTGGAGTGAAAGTTAACAGTTTTTCATGGGAAATTAAATTTTATTTTGAAATGGCTTAGAATTATGGGAGTGGTCATAATACTGGAGGGTTTAAAAAAAAGATTTATTTATTTATTTTTATTTGAAAGACAGGTTTACAGAGTGAGACAGAAAGAATCTTCCAACGTCTGGTTCACAGTAGCTGGTGCCACAATGGCTGTAGCTTAGCTGATCTGAAACCAGGAGCCAGGAGCTTCTTCTGGGTGTCCCACATGGGTGCAGGGGCCCAAGGACTAGAGCCATCCTCCACAGCTTTCCAAGGTCATTAGCAGGGAGCTGGACCAGAAGAGAAGCAGCTGGGACTTGAACCATTGCCCATATTGGATGCCGGTGCTGCAAGGCAGAGGATTAACTAGTTGAGCCACTGTGCCAGCCCTCAATACTAGAGTTCTTAAAGCATGAAGATCATTAATAGCAGTGCCTTTCACAGACCTTACTTCAGTTGATAGACATAAAGCCTGTGTTTGGTCTCAGATGCTATGTTTTGGTGTTTGCACTTCTTAGTGAACCACACTTTTCTGTCTCACACACCATATGAAACAATGAACTTTTCCATTTAAATTTGAGATATACTACTGTACTAATGCATGTTTTGAATAAAATGCAGAATCAGGTCAGCTGGTTGATGTGTTGATGTAGTATAGCTGAACAATTAATGACCTTTTTTGACTTTCTTTTAGTATGACAAAGTGCTCTTATAAAATAGAAATGGTTCACATGACAATGCAGAATTTATTTCCTCTAATTTGGTTTGCTTTTCAACTATTCATAGTATTCAGCCAGCATAGCTTTTCTAGGGAAAGTTTTCAAGGTTTTGGAATAGTATATTTTAGTAAGCAGCTCATCTGGAATGCTTGTTTCTGTTTTGTGATGATCTCTCTGAGCAAACTACTTCTTGGTAGATTTTAGCTATTTTCTCCAAGCTAAAGCAAATATTTCATTGTTTTTACTGTGGAAGCAAAAACTGGCTGACCGTTAATTTTTTCCATGGGTTGAGACAACAATGTAAAAACACATTGCTATAGAAACACACGGAGCCAAATAAAGGTATAAGAAGAATATTAGAAAATAGATGATGCTAGCTTTGTTTTTCTTCGCCCTCAGTCCAAGGTCCCTTCACCTGTTGTTTATGATTAGCAAGTGGACACTCGCAATGTTGGTGATGTCACTGCCTTTCATGGTTGAGGGTGTGTTGATGATCATGTCTCAGAGTGTCTCTCAAGTTGCTTTTCAAAACCACCTATAAAGAGGTTCATGAAATCCTCAAATCCCATCCCTGCACTAAGCACTGTCTCAGGTGATGATTTTAGAAGCATCTCTCAACATACGAGCGATGATCAGAGAAAGGCAAAGTCACAGAGAACGCCATGTGGAAAACCCGAGAGTCGGCTGTGTTTCTAGGAGCATTTGTGTGGAGCTCCTTACGGTGTGCAGGGGTTGGGGCTTGGAGACAAGGCAGAACACTGGAGATGCTGTACTGAAATGCCAAGGGAAAGTGTGGAGGTCCAGGGCAAGACAAAGGCCTCTCGCTCACTGACTGTTCACAAGGAAATGCTGTGAAGGCAATGGCATGCATCGGGACCCAAGAAATGGGAGCAGCAGTGGGCCTGACCAAGCTGCAAGACCAAGCTTTTAAACCTTAGGTGCACGTAAGGACAATGTGGACACTAGAGGGAAAATAAAATATTGCTTTGCAAAACCACGTGAGCCTTGTCTTTACTGTTGCACTGTGGGCCTTTCAGGCTGGCTTTGCCAAGATTTAGATGTGCCAACTTGGAATAAGCACACGTCCCAGCCCCTCTGTAAGTGCACCGTGTCATGACCCATGTGTCTGAATACTGAGTGTGTGGGCACTGAGAGAAATTTAGGAATGGCACCAGGTCACAGCTTCCAGTTTGATTGCAACTTGGTTGACTGCTGACAGCCTGGTTCTATTGATACCCAGCAGTGTTTGGCCTCTCGGGTCTGTGATGAGAGGCATGCTATGAATAAACAATTAGACTTATCCTCAGGACATCCAGTGTAGGACCCTCAGAAAGTCCCCGGAGGCTCAAGGCTGTAACATTTCAGCTGGTGTCGTGTCTGCGTGGAACCTACACACATTCTCTTCAGTGCTTGTCCTCTCTAGATTGTAAACACCTAAGACAGTATAAATGCTGTGCAAATTGTTCGTGTCCTATCTTGCTTAGGAAGTGATGGCAAGAAATTGGGTTTGTATATTCAGATGTAGTTTATTTGTTCCTGCCAAGCATCTCCAGTTAGAGCTGGGTGAATCCCCGGAGGTAGATCCCATGGATCCTGAGGACTGACTGTGCTGGCACACGTGGGTGGTGATTGGCAGTTTACAAAAGGCTGGCCTGTGTGTCATTTCACTCCAAGGAAGCTTTGCAAGGTACTTCTAGCATCTTGAATTGGGCTGGGAAGAGCACGGGGATGGGAATTCCTTTTCTGTGGAGGAATCATTTATTGTCTTATGGGGGAAGCGGCTAAGTCACTGGAGGGATAAACCCTGGCTGTATGCTGAGTCCTGTGACATTACAGAAGACCAGTGCGCCGAAGGGAGAGGTTAGGCACTGTGCTTATACCCATTCTGTAGATCGGAGAAACTGACTCGGCTTCATGTCTCACATTCACCTGCCTGCCAGGAAGCCAAGTTGATGTTCTAGATCCATTCTGCGTCCAGACTTCTATAATACCATTTTTTTTGAGGCACTGCACTTCATAGCTAACATTAAAAATGTGCAACTAGACATGAAAGAGACTTGAAAAGAAGAAAGAACATTCAAGCCACCAAAACACAAGCTTATTTATGGGTGGGTCTTTCAAAAATGAAAAAGCTTCTAATTATGCTTTTTGTGCTTCTGGAACTTTGGGAAAATAACAGGTTGATGGATTAGGGTAAAATAGAGTGGCCTGTCTGTATGTGAGATGTGTGTGGCGGAAAGCTCTAAGTCTTAGGCTGATTCGATGACACTTCGTTAACGTGAAATGGAGCCCTCCCCCCTCTACTCCAAGGAGCCTGTTACGCAGTGGTTGGGTGCCCCCTGCACCCCTGCTGGGGCGGGGTACTGCTCCTGGGACCAGACCCGGATTGCGTCTGCATCTACTCTCTGACTCTTTGGCAATTGAAGACTTGCTCCCCAAGGCTTTCAATCTTTTCCACTTGACTCAGAGCACTTAATTAAAAGAAAAAATGAACATGATCCCGATGCAGAGTTATAACTAGTAAAAAGAAGCAATAAAAATGACTATAAAGTACTTGACAAATAGAAAATGTTTAATAATACCAAGGCACTTTATGGGGCGCGGGTTTAGCCCTTGGCACGGGATGACAGGCCCGCCCTGCTGAGGCCTTTCCTTTGGCCTGCTCTTGGCAGGCAGTTCTTGCCCAGCCAGAACAGGCAGGGAAACACATTCTGTCGAGCTGCAGTGTGCATCAGGTTCCTGCAGAAGCTCCTTTGGGAAGTCACAGCCGCACAGACCTTTCATTGAAGCCGGCAGATAATACCTGGGAGAAGGAACACTAGAGTGACATGGCAGTTGAAAAGATAGCAGGGAAAGCGGTGTAGGAGATACAGGCAGGTGAGACACCTGCCAGCTAAGCAGAAGTGCGTCAGGGAGCGGCACAGCTGCCCGTGCTGTTTGTCACAGAAGTCGCAACACCTGACTGAGTGAGAGTTATGGGAATAATTAGCCTGAATGGCCTTAGGCAAGTCACTTGCTTCCCATCTGTCAGATGGGTGTAGCAGCAATGCAGAAGTCCTGCTTTTCTGTGGGGTCTCCATGCTAAGCTCCCACTCCCCATCAGATGGCCGGAAACCACAGACAGCGGTCTGTGCGTGAGTTCTGTTTCCATCTTAACTAAGCAGTTCCTGTGCTGAGGCTCCAATTCCTGCAGCTTTGAGATGTGACAGCAAAACTGGCGTGCATTTCTTTTTCCCTCTTCACAATTTCACGGATAAGATGCTCTTCCCTTAAGTAGAGTACTTAAAGGAAGCACTGTTCCCTTAAAGGAAGCACAGTTCGTAGCTTCTCTTGGGCTTAGCTGAATCGCCAGCATGACACTCTTGTACTGTGCAGCCAGTACTAAGTAACACATGGTTACCTGGATACAAGCACTGAGATGCTGGGACAGCTGATAACTGGGAAGGTCACTAAGTGTCTAGTGTGGGGTATTGGGATGGCTCCCGTCCCAGGCTGGATGAAGCCGGAGGGTATGAGATACCTTCACACTACATGCAACTTAAAACCTGAGTATTTTATTTCTTTCTTTTTTTTAAATTTATTTTTTATTATTTTTTTATTGGAAAGGCGGATATACAGAGAGGAGAGACAGAGAGGAAGATCTTCCGTCCGATGATTCACCCCCCAAGTGAGCGCAACGGGCCGATACTATGCCGATCCGAAGCCAGGAACCTCTTCCGGGTCTCCCACGCGGGTGCAGGGTCCCAAAGCTTTGGGCCGTCCTCGATTGCTTTCCCGGGCCACGGGCAGGGAGCTGGAAGGGAAGCGGGGCTGCCGGGATTAGAACCGGCGCCCATATGGGATCCGGGGCGTGCAAGGCGAGGACCTTAACCACTTGCGCCATCGCGCCGGGCCCCTGAGTATTTTATTTCTATAATGTTCCTTTCATTATTCCTTGGAACATGGTTGACCATGGGTAACTGAAACCCCAGGAAGCAAAGCTGTAGATAATGGGGAGCTCCTGTACTGAAATCTATAGTAAGTACCCAAGAAATGTTGGCCTTTTAAGACAACAGTTGGATACGTGCAGCTCTGCCCAAGATGAAATGATAATGACAAAGCAAATGGTATACTGTACATTTAGGGAAAGATGAATATGATACGTCCCAGTGTGCAGCAGTATGTGATTCTCTAACACATAAAAATCAGATCCTCAAACTTTGAATCATCCCCTCATTTATATGAAAGATAACGTACTTTATATAGAATGCTTAAACACTAGTATTTGAGTAACTTTAAGTAGATTTTATTTTTAAATAATTTATTTGAAAGGCGGGAACAGAGACAGAGAACTTGCATCCACTGGCTCACTCCCTAAATGCCCACAGCAGCCCGGGGGTAGGCGAGGCTGAAACCAGGAGCCAAGGACTCCATATGGGTCTCCAGGACCCATTCACTTCCACCAGTGTTATCACTGCCCCCGCTGCCCACAGGACATGCGTTCACAGGAAGCTGGGATGAAGCTGGACTGGAACTCAGGCGTGCCAGTATGGAATGGGCATCATATGCTGCTGACCATGCACTTGCCCTTTTGAAGTGGCTTGTAAACAAAGTAATTGCTGTGATAAGTATTGGCAGTGTAAGTCTCTAGTGTTTTACAGAATTATCCATTTCATTTAAAAATGCACGATTTGATCTTTTCTAGTTGTAACTGGTGAATTTACGGATATCAAACACTATTTACTAGATTTTTAGTAGTCCAGATTTTTAATAATCTGGGAAACAACCGGGATTCTTGTTTTAAATCTTGTATCATTAAAAACAACACAGACAACTAGAGGATGCATTTTTGGTTTTGTGGTTTGGTTTGGTTTGGTTTTGGTAATAGTTTTAAAAACTACTCTGATGGCCACTTAACCAGAAAAGATCCCAGCCAAGTATAAACAGAAATATAATACTTTCTGGCAACGTACTACTTAGAACAGTGGCATTCTTTGTGTTAAAATGCTTATTTGAAAGCAATTATATCATCTCTTAACCCCATTTCCTACTTGACTGAAATAAAATTCTTGCTCAGTCGACATAAATAAGGGGTGGGGTGTCCTCCCCTAGGCTACGTAAGGCCAGCGAAATTGATCTGGCCTTGCCGAGGCAACCACAAGTGAGACTCAAAATCCAGTGAATCTGTAGCAGGCTGATTTTTAAGTTTATGATTTTTTTCTCCACAAATGATGTGATAAATACCTAAATGGCCCCTGGCCGATAAAAAGATTCTCTTAACAGCTTCATGCCAACTTGTATAGAGTACTATCAGTTAGCAAGCCTTCAGCACATTGCTTGCTAATAGGGCTACACACCTAACTCCTGAAGAATTCAGTTCCGCAGACAACCCAATAGCTAACAGGTATGTGTAACCTGTTGCCTTAAATACTCAGTTTACATCATTATATATTATCTCCATCATGGTCTGTAGCCACAGAGGTTAAGTCGCCTTCAGGAAGTCATTGGTAAACAGCAAACCTGGGGGTGCATCCCAGGTGTCTCACTTGGTCATTCAACAAGTATTTGTTGAGCACAAACTATGTGCTGGAGAGTCCATTAAAAAATAAGACAGTGAGGGCCCGGTGCGATGGCGCAAGTGGTTAAGGTCCTTGCCTTGCACGCCCCGGATCCCATATGGGCGCCAGTTCTAATCCCAGCAGACCTGCTTCTCATCCAGCTCCCTGCCTGTGGCCCGGGAAAGCAGTCGAGGATAGCCCAAATCTTTGGGACCCTGCACCCGTGTGGGAGACCTAGAAGAGGTTCCTGGCTTTGGATCGGCATAGCATCGGCCGTTGCGCTCACTTGGGGAGTGAAACATCGGCCGGAAGATCTTCCTCTCTGTCTCTCCTCTCTGTATATCCGCCTTTCCAATAAAAAAAAAAGACAGTGAAAGCCTCATTTCGACCTTGAACTAAGAAAACCATCACTAGAATAGGCTGAAGTGAGTAGCTACTGCAGAGTCGAGCCCCCTCCTTGGGATGAACATGCCGACCACCTGTGCTAATGCAGTCAGTCACATAGGAGGCAGATGCAGCTGAGGTTGGCCTCGTCCACCTTCCAGGGGAAGATGGCCACTGTTGTATGGCCATCCTAGCTCAGGTGGGTAAACTGAGAAGTGTTAGCGTGGTTCCTGTCTTAAGACCTCAGTGGGGCACACACATCTGGCCACCCCAGCTATGGTTAGGTAGATGGCACAGGTGAGGAGACGGAGGCTCAAGGAGGTGGAGGAACAGAATCTGTCCAGAGCCAAGAACCACCCTGACGCGTGGATTCTTTGCCACTGGCAGGTGGCAGTGACAGGTGACCTTCCCTCTGTTCAGTGCATTCTCATCCTGGCTGGTGCCCCTGGGCAATGCCAGAGCCAAGTGAGCTGATCAGGGACTGAGGTCCTTCTTGTCTAGGGTGCACGCTTCCTCCAGACTGCCTCTCCGTAACAGATCTATCCAAAAATTTGTGCTTTTCCTCCAACCCCTGGCAAAGAAAGCAGCTCAGGTGTTACTGGGATCAGAGAAGATGTTACTGTGGGGGGCATTTATTTGTGATGCTAATGAATCATGGGATTGGCTTTGCAGAAGGAGAGATCATATGGAGGGTATGGGTCACTGCTCAGCTGTCCCCTGCCCTTCTGGAGAGCCCTGTGTGAATAGCACAGCCCAAATGTGGGCAATCTGGTAAGACAGCACTGGGATTCTGGATTCTCTCCTGACTAGAAAAAAAGGGTCTGTGATCACATATTTGTAAATTAGATCAAAGTTAAGATACACTCAGGGAGATCCTATTCTAGAACTCCCACTTGTGTTTGTTATGAATTCTAATATTGGGTCAGGCTGGCTATTTAAATGTACTTGGGTATACTTTATAGTGTCTTGCCATTTCTGGTTAGGGCTTGGATGTTTCAAAGAAAAATAGATTTTATGCAATATCCAACTTAATGGAATATATATAGGACTTAATGTATTTCAGCCCAGGGTTGAAATTTTCTAATCAAGTTAGGGTTATTTGGATTTTATTTGCCATATGCAGAAGAATAGTTCAAAGAGTAGTGGCTGAATGCTTGTAAGAGTGAGAGGACTGTTTTCATGACTTGTATTCGTTCCCTGAGGGCAGAGCAGAGCTTCTGTTGCTCAGGACTCTATTCCCTGTGTCTTGCACACTGCTTGGCATATGTTAGGCAATCGTAAGTATTTGTAGAAATAAGTAAAAGTATTAGTTAAGTGTTTAAAATTTGTTTTCATTTCTTTGAAATCTAGAGAGAGGCAGAGATTTTTGAATTACTGGTTCACTCCTCAAATGCCTGCAGCAGCTGAGGGTAGACCAGGCTCAAGGTAGGAGCCAGGGTCTCGGACTGAGCCACCAAGGGTGCTCATTAACCAGATGCTAGAATTGCAAGTGCAGCCAGAACTTGAGCCCAGACACTCCAGTATGGGATGCAGGCAACCCAAGCTGCATCTGCTTTTTCCTTCTTTCTTCATTTTGTTTTCTTTTGTGACTTGCTTATTTATTTTAAAGTCAGAGTTAAAGAGGGAAAGAGAGATGGAGGACAAAGAGAGAGAGAGAGAGAGAAGATCTTCTATCCACTGGTTCACGTGTCAAACACTTAGTCTGTTTTCTGCAGCTTTTCCCAGGCTATTACCATGAGCTGGATCAGAAGTGGAGCAGTTGGGGTACCAACTGGTACACATGTTGCATGCTAGCATTGTAGGTAGTAGCTTTACTTGCTACATTACCAAATGGGTCCCTCCAAGGTGAATCTTACCTGCTGTGCCGAATACCTACTGTTGAAAATATTTTTAGTAGCATATTAGGGTTACTTTATCATTTTTGCCCTTCTAGACTTGAGCAGAAAAGATGAACTATTTTATGCTCATGTATAAATATGAAAAGCAAATTCTTTAGCTGTGAAGGATAGCTGTAAGAAGTTCTTCTAGCAGCACAGAAAGAATGAAGACATGCACTTCTCATTAAATATTTGTTGCACTCCTACTGTGTACCTGGCACTATGATATGCTCTAGAGCAGGAATGGAAAACCTTCCTGCCAAAGATCATTTGGAGATTTATAACATCCTTCGTGAGTCATACAAAAGGATCAACTTAAAGTTAGTCTGTTAATATAGATTTGTTGAATTTTGAGTTCTGCCTGCATTTGCCCTGGCAGAGCTAGACCAAGCAATTTCTCAGGCCTTACGTGTCTGCATGCCTGCATGCTGGACATTTCCTCACTTGTGCAGGATCATATGGTTAAGAGTTTGTCCCTGAAGGCTAAGTTCTCTTCTGCCTGCAGTTCCCTTGCAGTTGGTGGTTAAGCACGCAAAGGGAATCACATGCATCCAGAATTAGGTATTACCACCTGAACTCAGGTGGATGGCAGTGCTCTCCTAATTTGGGAGTGGGGAGGCCTGGTTGGTAACTTGTGAACTCTGGGGGTCAGGGTCAGGCATGGTTAAGATGGACATGTCCCAGAGTCACCAAGCCTGGTTGCCTTTTGCTTTTTGTGCTGTCATACTTATGTAAGAATGTTCTTCCCTTTTCTCTCTTAGCCTCATTTTTTTCCTTCCTTTCCTTTCTTTTTAAAAAAAAAACATTTTGCATAAAACTTTTTGAGATAGTATTTTTTTAATAATCTTTCTTAGTTGATTAGGGTACAAATGGTCAAGGGCTACAGGAAAGTGGGTAATACCATTATTTCCACGCTAATATCATCACTTTCTTTTTTTCCCTATATCTGGGGTCAAGGGAGAAGCAAAGGAAAAAACCCCACCCAGCCTCCCACCCATCCCAGGTCCCTGATGTGAGGCACGCTCTGAGGGTCCTGCTCAAGCAGTTTTGATCCACAGTTCTGAATTGCTGTCAATCTTGCCGTTCCAATCGCAATGAAACCTATTCAGAATCCACTGGCTGACATGGTCTCTTCATGGTTGGGGTTCTGAGATCAGCAGTTCAGTTGGAGGGATCTCCAAAGAAACTTTGAGATAGTTTTTAAATTTGTGTTGTAATAAAAGACTTTTTCAGGCTCCGCTGAATGGAGTTCAACAAATAAAAAATAGAAAGATCATAGTCTGGCAGGCAAATAGGCAAGGGCTCTACATAATACAGGAAAGGATGTTAACTTCCATCTATAAAATGCATTTAAAATAGTCACAGAATCATGGAAACTATAGTGGTGTATAATGCCTATGACAAAGATTTAAATTAAAGTTTGATGAAACATTGTATTTGCTGCAATAATGATACACTCAGCTTTCCCCACCCCTGCCACCACACACACACCTTTTCCTTTCCGCTTAACCCTCAACTCTCTTTTACCATTTCCTAGTTGTCTCCAAAGAAATACAACTAAGAGAAACCCTTTGAGAAAGGCAAAAAATCATACATCCTATAATTTTAAAAATAGCTTTGACAATTCAAAATTGAACATTACTTGAGGTGGGGGAGAACTTTCACAACAGGGGATCAGTATTATAATTTGGCATTAAAGAAAAGAATAAAAGAAGCTTTAGACATACTGGCTTGGAATGCTAAGGGGCTAAGTATCAACCCAATATAAAAGAGTTTGTCTAGTCTCCCATTTCTTAGGAGAGCTTGATCCCTAACTTAGCATATGTTCCATCAAGAAAGCTTGACTTCCCCTGCCAGTCAGGCAGTGTACCCTGCGGTCTGTGCAGCATCCTATCCCCACCTAGTTGGATTCTGTTGCCACTAGGACATATCATGGACTGTATTAGAAGGAGCAGTGAGTGTTGCTCATCGGCTCTCAGATGGTTTCATCATGGAACTCAATCGTCTTGCAGCTCCCACCACAGCAGGAATAAAACATCACTGTATCTTCTCAGTGTATCTGATATCTGCTCTGGTGTAGGCACCAACTGTCTCAGTTATAGTTTCTTTGAAATGTGTAGAATGTAGGGGCAGGCATTTAGCCCAGTGGAGAATATGTCCATTTAAAGTTTTATTTTATTTTTTTTTATCATTGGAAAGTCAGGTATACAGAGAGTACAAACAGAGAGGAAGATCTTCCATCTGTTGATTCACTACCTAAGTGGCCGCAACAACCAGAGCTGTGCCAATCTGAAGCGAGGAGCCAGAAGCCTCTTCCGGGTCTCCTATGTGGGTGCAGGGTGCCAAGGCTTTAGGCTGTCCTCAGCTGCTTTCCCAGACTACAAGCAGGGAGCTGGATGGGAAGCGGGGCTGTTGGGATTAGAACCAGCGCCCATATGGGATCATAGTGCATACAAGGTGAGGACCTTAGCTGCTAGTCTACCGTGCTGGGCTTGCATATGTCCATGTAGATGTCTCCATCCTTAGTCTAGTACCTGGCTCCGTCTCCTGACTCCAGCATCCTGAAGATCCGGAGAGGCTGCAGGTGCTGATGACTCAGTAGTTGGGTTCCTACCATCCACGTGGAAGACCCACTGAGTTCCTGGCTCCTGACTTTGCCCCCAGCTAGGGACCATGGTAGGTATTTGGGAGTGAATCAGTGGAGGGCAAGAGAGTGTTCACTCACTATCCCTTAATGTCTGTCTCAAATAAAAGCTTTCTAAATAAATAATAGATTGAAAAAAAAGATAAGTATAGTTAATAAAAGGAAATAAGCCTACTTTTCTTCTTTCTGTTTAGTACTTTTCTTTGACTGCTCTGTTTTCCCGATACTTCTTTTCTGTTAGGATTTACTCTTTAGTTTTACCTCCAGAGGTCAAAGAAGTAGGATTTTTAATTCAGTGGGAGACATGATAGAGAGAGGGAAATATGCATGCAAAGATGGTGATAAAGGAAACAATACTAAACATTCCAGAACGGTGCAGAGCAGAAAGAAAGTCCATGGTCTTGGTGCTCAAAAAGTGACAGTGTTTTGCGGGGGACCTATGACATCAAGGCCAAAGCCACATTAAAGGTTTCGGGCCTCGCCATGTAGTCAGGAAAATTAGGGGAAGATTCTAAGCAGAGGGAGTCACAAGTCCACTTCTCTT
This sequence comes from Ochotona curzoniae, assembly GCF_017591425.1. Lineage (NCBI taxonomy): Eukaryota > Metazoa > Chordata > Mammalia > Lagomorpha > Ochotonidae > Ochotona > Ochotona curzoniae. The sequence goes on from NW_024466218.1 coordinate 6,563,703, forward strand.
CTTGTTTTGGCAAGTTCTCTCTGAGATGGACTGTGGGCTAAAGCGAGGGGACAGACCAGGATGGTGGTGGGATCACAGAGAGAAGGAAGTAGCTATTTGGGAGGTAGCATCCACAGGATGTGGCTGAGAAGGAATCAGAGCTTCTGAAGGGCCTTTGCCAGCACGCTCCTCCAGCAGACCACTGGGATGCTTGGGTGTTCCCTCCAGCCCTGTGATCCTAAGGTGGACCCATCCGCCCTCAGCCCTGTGCACTTGTCCCGGCCCCTGGATCAGCACACAGGCTTGTCCTTATGCCTCGAGTCTTGGGGGGCAGATTGTTTTCTTGGAAACAGATCATATAGGGAAAAGAGAAGAAACTGGAATATTTGGAGACAGGGCAGAGAAGGGAGTGCTGGACTAGAGGCACACAGGAGCCAGTGGCACAGGAGCCTGGGAGGTATGATTTCAGGATCAAAAGGAGTGGTCACTGTTGTTTTCTTATAGTTATCTGTTTATTTCAAAAGCAGAGTGAGAGAGGATCCCCAGCTTCTGTTTTACACCCCAATTACCACAATAACTAGGGTTGGGCCAGATGGAAGCCAGGAGGTCTGTCTGCATCTCCACATGGATGTCAGAGCCCCAGTGCTGTCATGGCCATGTCCTCCTGCCTTACAGGCTATACATTAGCAGGAAGCTGGGATTGGAAGCAGAGCTTGGACATGAACCTGGAATTCCAGTGAGATGCAGGCATCCCAGGGATGTCTTAATCACTGCGCCAAATGGCCACCACAGTCAGTTTTGTTCAGTGCAGCTGAGATTCCCCATGAGATGAGACCCTCGTGTGCATCCCCTGGCCTGTCAGGAGGCCAAGGGTCATGTTTGCAAGAGCTAAGTAGAAATGAGAGGAGGAGCAGAGAACAGCCAGAAGCTCATTTGGGGTTTGTCTGTCAGAGAGGAAGGTGGTAGTGCTGGACCTGGAGGGAGGTGGGAGCTGGGCAGCAGTTAGGTGGGGGTAATGCCACATATTTTGAAGAAGGACAAGACCTGAACCTGTTTGGAATGAGTTAAAAAGATGGCGAGGTGGAGCATGACAGGAACCCAAAGGTACCAGAAGGATGGCTTTATGTTGTTTTATTGACCTTTTATTTATACACTTGGCTGAAAAACAAAAAACAGAAATAATAGCCCCGGCGAGGCTGGTCCTGTGGCCATGCTGCCTTCTCGGTGAGGCTCAGGACACTGTTGGAGCCCCAGTTAGCAAAAGAGCCTGGCTTCATGCTGAAGGGCAGAAGGGCTGTCCTCATTCCGCAGAGGTGAATCTCAGCTTGAGCTTGAGTGGCCTGCTTGTTTTAATTGAACCAGTGACAGCTGAAGCTGGAGTTCAAGGTTGTTGACAGAAAAGCTAGATAAAATAGCAGCACTGTCTAAAAATGGTCTGCACACCAGGGAGAGAACTCTTCCTCTTCAACCTACTGGGCCTGGTGTTTCTTTGAATTGAAATCAGCTCTCGTGAACATTCCTGTAATTGATTTCAAGTCATGTGCATGTGTGCAGAGCGACAGTTTCTGTTTCAGGCTGCGTGGAGCTCTGTCACTTAGGTAAAAAAAAAAAAAAAAAGCTTAGGTAAAAAGATAGCTTTCTCTGCACTGGCTGTTTCTCAGGGGGAAAAAATCACTATGATTTGCAACAGGTGTAGTTGATTATTTCCTGCTTTTTCCAAAAAAATTGATTTGCTTATTATTTGAAAGGTAGAGCAACAGAGAGAGAGAGAGAGAGAGGGAGGGAGAGAGAGAGAGAGAGAGAGAGAGAGAGAGAGATTCCTCAAATATCCCAAAGATCTGGGACTAGGTCAAGTGCAAGCCAGATCTTGGAACTCCATCTGAGTCTCCCACAGGTGTGACAGGGACCCAGACAGTTGGGGCTTCTTCCACTGTTTCCACTGCTTTCCCAAGCACATCAGCAGGGAGCTGGATCAGAAGTAGAGCTGCTGGGTCTCAAATGGGAGCTCACTGGGACATGAGAAGCAATGTCTTTAACCCCTCCATGCCACAATGCCAGCTTCCACATCCCTTCTTCATAAACTCAATTGTTTGGAGCAAGTTAAGGTTCACATGCAAGTTAAGCAGAAAATGCTTAGTTCCCAGATACCATCTGCCCCACCCAGCACCCACATGATCAATGAAACACTGATCAATGGCACATCCTTCTCACCCAGAGCTTATATGCATCAGGGGTCGTGTGCATTTGGACATTTACCATGTTAGGTGTGCTGAAGAGCAGTTAAACTCTTCAGTGCTTCACTCCACTCCGTCCTCCCCTTTCACTGTAGTCAGGCTCACCTTAAGGGATGTTAACACCTTTATACATCAGTAATGGCTTTGTTTGGGAGCCAGTGTGGTGGTGTAGCACAGGTGCCTCTGTGGCACTGGCAACCCATGTAAGTGCCGCTTCATGTCCTGACTACTCCTTTTGCAATCCAGCTCCTTGTGTGTGGCATGGGAAGGCAGCAGAAGATGGTCTAAAGCCTTGGCACCTTGAACCCATTTGGGAGACCCACAAAAAGCTCCTTGCTGCCAGCTTTGGATAAGCTCAGCTCTGGCCATTGCAACCATTTGGGGAGTGAACCAGTTGGATGAAAGATTTCTCTATCTCCCTCTCTGTAGATCTGCCTTTCAAGTGAAAATAAATAAATCTTCTTAAAAAAAAAAAGAAACAATAATTATCTGCAGGAGTGTGTGGGTCCCTTGGTGGAAGCTCAGTCTAAGCAAACTTCAGCCTCCCAGGGCCAAAGGAGCGTCACAGGTTTCACGAATCCCGAGTACTGGTTGAAGCCCAGCGAGGTTCCTTGTGCGTGGGTCACAAGGGCTCCCTATGCAAGGTCCTCCTGGGTCTCCAGGACCAATAAACATGGTCAAGGGAGGGTCGTTTTCCTTGCTGGTCTCTTCCCTTACATCAAACTGCCTCAGTTTCCTGCCTCGTTGTAATTTATTTTGTCTACCAGAGGAAAATGCAGTTAAAAACTGGCCTTCGTCTCCAGGAACATGGGATCTAAGTAAACCGAGAGCTCTGAGCCTGGGGGTTGAGGAAGCAGGACTTAGCAGTGTATGAATAATTTGCCTATCTCAATTATCCCTGCTATAGGGACTGTGTAGGTCATGACAGTGGGTAACAAGACTGACAAGTGTCCTACCCTCTTGAAAGCTTGTTGTCCAAGATGAAATGAAATAGGCAGTAGGGAAAATAGGTAACAGTAAGAAAATATTGTAGAAGGACTCCAGAGAAAATGAAATTGGAGGTGGTTACAGAGGAAGTGAGACAGCTCAGGTGGGACCTTCAGGAAAGAATTGCAGAGGCACAAGGGGAATGACTATAGGGAGAGTGTCCCACACAGAAGAACAGTGTTTGCAAGTTTTGGAAAATCTTTGGGAAGTATCAGGTTCCTTGGCTTTGATTTGAGTGTAGAGAAGAGTGTGAGGTAGAGCAGCTGGCTGGACTTGTCTGGAGGCTTGGGCCGGTTTCACAGTATAAGGTTATCACATCCCAGAATTCAGACCAGAGCACATGGCTTGTTGGAGTTTGCCGCTTTGGCAATCAGTGGGTTGCTCCATCTCTAAACCACATTAGATGTGTGAAGTGGGGAAACCAGTCCCATCTGTGTGTCTGGAGGGTGTCTGCCCCACGCTCAGGCTTGACGCGAAGATGAGATAATGTTCTCTTCCTCTTACCCCGTGACCTCCAAGACACTTCTTACTGCTAGGAAAAGAGACCTGCATGTGAGAAAGAAGCCTGTTCTTGAAGCTGGCATTTGGACCATTCTGTTCTATGTGCCACTCAGCAAAGGGTGGCCATGGAGACAGACAGCCAATGTTGACTGGGTGTTCTAGGAGAGAAAGAGATTTGTTTTTTTTTTTTTTTTAGGGGAATGAACTTTTTGGATATTCAGCCTTCTTTCCAGAGGTCATTTCTGGGTAAGGTTCATCCCGGCAATAAATAATAAACAGTGAGATGGAGACATTTTGTCAGAGAGGGATTAACTGTGGCTGCAACAAATGGCTCCAGAAGAACATATGTAGTTCTGTGCCTTTGGACTTTTTTTGATTAGGAAATGTCTTAAAATTTAACACATGTACTTGCTAAAATTTAAAAATATACCGTGAAAATTGAGCCTACCTCCTGTTTCTGACTGCCAGCCCTCTGGTTTCTTCCCCAGAGACAACCAACATTCCATTTTCTTAGGGATTTTGTCAGATGTTGGACACGCATGTGTCTATGTACCACGTGTGGCTTTAGAAAGATAGCTCTTAAATGTTTCTGTGTATGGCAGCTGCCTCAGGGTTTGGAAAAGAAGGTGAACTATTCATTTCTGGGCGCTAGTAAATTGGGGAGATCAAAGAAGCAGTATAAACCATGGAGGTGGGATAATAGAAATAAAATGTGCATAGTGAAATGGAGCTAATTTTTAGGAGTGGATGTTTGACTTTTCAGTAAAGACTCCTTCTGCCTTGAACTTGATGCCTGGTTCCAGCTCCCTGCTAGTGAAACCACTGGCAGGCATAGAGGATGGCTCAGGTACCTGGGGTCCTACTCACATGCAATGTCTGGGCTGACTTCTCTCCTCCTGACTTGAGTCTCGCCTAGGTACCTTGCTGCCATTCAGGAAGCTCACTCCCTGTCTCCCTCTCGTTCTCTCTGGCTGTCAAATACACTAAAAAAAAAATTTTTTTTAAGTCAGTTAACTCTCTAAGTAGAGACAGGTGTTTTGAAACAAAATTGGACCTTGAATTTTTTTCACCTTGTATGAGGATATTTCAAAAAGCTCATGGAAAATAAAATGAAACAGAAACCATTATCCTGCCACAAGACCAATTTTTCAAGTCTAAGAATACTTTTTCATAATATGCATTTTCAGTGTGTTAGGGTAAAAAGTGTTGTGCCAAACAATTTGCACCAAATTAAACTATGCTTCTAATTCAATTTTTCCTCATTTAAAAAATTTTTTTGTCTATACTAAGGGAGCTGCTGGAAGTCTTTTCTCTCCCTTCCCCATGACCAGAAAGTAATGGGAACCTGCAGGCATTACCTCTTCAAACCCTCACTATGGCCAGTGCAACCCCAGCAGGGACTGAGCAAGGTGGGCATGGGAGCTGTTCCCAGTGGACAGGAAGGTCTGCTACGGTCAATAGGCAATGTGTTCTTTGGTGAGGACCAGATCCTGACGCAGTTATGCCGGTGAGCATCTTAGAGGCTGGCAGAGAGTGGTAATGTCTCAACAGGGAGGCAGCAGGTCACCCAAGCAGATGATCTCGGGACATTCACAGTTGAAGCCATAGGGGTAATGGTTGATTAGTTCCTGAGTTAACACTCTCAACACACATCACTTGCAATGCCACTGCTGTAAATCCCATATTCTGCTCAGGCTGCAAGAACTCTGGGACTGAGGGTTCACTAACCAGCACATGAGTCCAGGGAGCTATGGCACCAACCAGAATAGAGACCTAGACCTTAATCACCACTCCACAAGTTGCATCTCCTACATTAATAGGATCTGAATTTAGGAAAGGAGTCAGCACCTGGGTTATGGGAGGCCTTCCACTTCTGGTTTCCTCATTCAGAAAACGTTTACATTGTTAAATTTTCATCAACCACATAAAGGTTCCCTTGATGATGTGATTTTTCAGATTATAACATCCTTCTCATGTAGACCTAATTTGATCCCTGCAGCAACCCCTTGGGATAGTATTGAGGAGAAAAGACTATTATTTACATGTTATAAAGGCAAAACTTGAGTCTCAAAATAGCCCAGCCCCATCACAGATTTGCAGAGAAAGTACATCATTGTGTATGATAGAGTTTCCCCAATACTGGCTGTGCAGTGGGCATTGAAACCATAAGGTCTTCAGGGTTAGACAAGTTTGGGAAACAAAACCATCTTGTTGGAACCCTGATGAAGAAACTGGTTTAATTTGTTATCTCTAAAACTTATTTGCTCACTAGCACTCCCCTACCCCTACTGGTAATACCTAGTACAACAACTTCATGCCACACTGGAAAATCTTGTCATCACCATGAAAATAATAGAACTATTTTGTAACTTTAAAAAAAAATGCATTTGTATAAGTTTGTGCTATTTAAACATTTATTTTAAAACAATTTTATTTTTCATTGGAAATAGATCATATTTAAGGAAAGAGGGAGAAAAAGATTTCCCATCTGCTGGTTCATTCCCCAAATGGTCTGCAACAACTGGAGCTGAGCCCATCTAAAACCAGAAGCCAGCAGCTTCTTCCGAGACTCCCACACGGGTGCAGGGTCCCAGGACCTTGGACCATCCTCTACTGCTTTCCTGGGCCACAAGTAGGGAGCTGGGTGGGAGGTGAAGTAGCCAGGACATGAACCAGTGTCCTTATGGGATCCTGGTACTTGCATGGTGAGGATTTAGCCATTGAGCTATTGTGCTAGGCCTGATTTTGTGCTCTTTAAAATAATTTTAAGTCTGACACTGCCTACCTGGCTGTTAACAAACAGTGTGTTCAGATGTACATGCCATTTCTAGGGCACTCTGGGAGCCACCTCAAGTTCATGTGGGTCTCTAATCACTTGCTGGCTCTGTGACGTGACCAAGTTGCTTCACCTTTGTAAACATCAGATTCTCTGTCTACAAGTGGTAATCTGTTGTTTCCACTTCAGGGACCTTGCATGAGTTAAGGGAGTGTACATCTAGCACCAGACACAGTGCTTGGCACAATGCAAGTGTTCTGATAATGCAAACGTTCATGATTAACTCATGAGTTCCAAGCAGGTTTGCTGTTCAGAAGGTCCAGCGTACTGTTCCAAGGGACCATCATAGGCAAGGTCTGGAAATACTCTCAGATGCCAGTGAGATTTGATTAAACTTGGAAAAGTTACAGTTGGCCAACAGGTCTAATACAAGATAGCCAGAGGGGGAAAAGATTTACCTGGCTGTATCAGTTTCCAAGGGCTGCCTTAATAAAGTGCCACAGTGCTAACAGAGATGTGGTTTCTCTCTGGATGACTGAGTCCAGGTGTGGGCAGGGGGTGGGTCTGAGGTGAGCTGTGGAGGGATGAGGAACATGTCTCTACATCTCCTAGCCCCCCCCCGAGTTTGCTGGTCATCTGATGGCAGGAGACCACCTGCCTTTCTCATGGTGTTCTCCCTGTGTATTCAAATATGCCGTTTTTCTAAGGACACTGGTCATTAGATTAGGGCCCATGCTGCTGTAGTGTGACCAGATCATAACTGATTTCATCTGCAAGGAACCTGGATCCTGATAGGATCATGCTCAAGAGTATTGATGGTTAGGGCTTCAACACAGGGTGATTTGGAAGACACTCTTCAATCCACTGCGCTGATATAGTCACTCAGTAAAAATGTGCCGAGAGATTTGATTAAACATCACTATGAGATTTTGTTTTGCTTTTCCCCTTAAAGGTACTATTGTTTTCAGACATTCTTATTAATGTGTGGTGCACACAGAGCAAAGTGCACCCATTGTAAACCTACAGTTCAATGGGTTTTGACAAATACATGTGCCTGTACTACCACTCCCCCCCAGTAGAGGCAAAGAACATTTCCATAGCACAAAGTTTCCTCCTTGGAGTCCCCTTCCCATGGCCCACGGACTGGCTTCCCTGCCATAGGAGATGAGTGTCAGCTGGCCCTTTGCTGAGGTTCATGTTAACGAAGTGACACAGCGTACGTGCCATTGTGTGTGCTGGCTCTTGGCTGGACTGTGAGTCCGTAGGCATCCAGTTCTTGAAGATTCTAGTGGTAAATCCAACCTTTAGGTCCTGTTGCTATTACAACCCAATCTTTGTTTCCTCATGGTGTCCGTGGCTCTGTGCTAGTGGTCTCATACCCTCTGATGGGCACTGTGAAGGAAGTCTACTTACTTTTTCCCATTTTTAAAGAGGCGATCTTGCAGAGCATCTTCTTATAAAAATTACATAAGGGCACGTATTATGTTAATACGTGGGGTACTAACGCACAGGGGTTAGGCGTTTCGGACACCCACATTCCTATCTCAGAGTACCTGTTTAAGTCCCAGCATGTCTGTTCCCAAGCCAAGCTTCCTGCTGACACATACCCTAAGAGGCAGCAGGTCATAGTTCAAGTGCTTGAGTCCCTGCCACCCATGAGGAAGACCTGGAGTTCCAGGGCACTGACTATGGCCTGGAGCGTGAACCAGAGGACGGAAGCTATGTCTCTCTAGCTCTCACTCTATCACTTGGCTTTTCAAATCAATAGATGTTAAAAGTAAAGAGAGTTCTTGATTACTGCTACCTGGAAAGCAGATTTATGAGAGAGGTGTTCAGTTTTTCATCGAGGTTAGCACTTAAAAAGTACTGGAGTGTGCACCATTAGCGATAGTTTTAGGAAAGCATCATAAGTTCCTGGCCAGTCGGCAGTGGGTTGGTGTATGTCGTGGTTAAATGGGAGCCTGGTATAATGAAAAGCATGCCCAGAAGGCTGCCTCTCATCACCATGATCCATGGACGCCCCCTGTTACCTTCTAACCATGGACAATACATCCAACTCTAGAGAGAGGTGGGCCGGCCTTTCTCTGCCTCTGATGTACAGCTGAAACCCCAGCTGCTGGTGAGCACTGCCTCATAGTGGGCTTCTCATCCTCCCTGTTACAGCGTGGAAAGGCATAGTGACTTGGGAAAGCAGGTGTGTGTGGGAGCACTTGAACCTGACTCTCTAACACCCCCCCCCCCCCAGTGAGAAACTGAGGAGAGATGCCAGACAACACTGAGATTGACCATGTCGTGCATGTTCAAAGTCAGGGCTGTTCTCATCCATCTGAGTCTCTTCAGTGCCAGCCCTGCTGGGGCAGAAGCTTAGAGCAGTCATTAATTGAAGTTGAATCATTTGAGTCTGATACATGTGGGATTTATTCATCACGGTAGCACTGAACTGTGGACTTGGCCAACAGCATCATTTTTAGCAGTTGTTTTTAGTTTTTGTTTTCTTAGTTCTGATTTGTCACATTTTCCTCCTCTCTCATCCTTCATATCACTTTAGAAATATGCATGAATTAAGGTCAATTAGTAGAAATGTCGACATCTTCCTCAAACTCCTTCCCTAAATTATCTTCCTATCAATCTTGAAGAGATGATGATTTCAGCTTAAGTGGCAATTAGAAAGCAAGAATTACACTTAATAACCACATGGGTTTACCTAAGGTCATCTGCAGAGGAGTCCTGACAAGTGCTGTCCATCATCAATAATTCACACGGGATGGCCGCTGACGTCTGTGGAGCCTGGCAGGCTTACCCTGGTTCCCCTGCCCTGTGGGGAGATGGCAAAGAGAAAACATAAGAGAACTGAAGCATGTGTGTGGGAAAGTGGAGTTGAAAGGTAAGTTTAGGGACAGGCTTTTGCCAGCTCCACTGCTGATTCTAGCTTCCTGCTCATGTGCACCATGGGATGCAGCACCACCAGTGTAGTAAGCCTGGATTGTGCGCCCAGTTTATGGCTGTGGCCTGGTCCATCTCTAACTGCTGAGAACATTTGGGAGAAAACCAATGGATGGGAACTCTCTATTATGTTTATCTCTGTCTCATAAATAAATAAATTAAAAGTTGTTTTATATTAGTGCCCAAATTTTTTGGAAAGCCATGCATACCGTATCCCTAACAGGCATTTACCATAAACTTTTCCAAGACCCTTATTCCTAGGCATCCTCCTCGCTGTAGTCCACAAGCAAACCACCCAATTGCCGTGAGCCTCAACTGGTTTTTTTCTTTTTTTTTTTAATGTTTATTCAGCTCCAGGTCTTTTTTTTTTTTAAGATTTATTTATTTTTATTACAAAGTCAGATATACAGAGAGGAGGAGAGACAGAGAGGAAGATCTTCCATCCGATGATTCACTCCCCAAGTGAGCGCAACAGCCAGTGCTGCGCTGACCCGAAGCCAAAAGCCAGGAACTTCCTCCACGTCTCCCATGCAGGTGCAGGGTCCCAAGGCTTTGGGCTATCCTCAACTGCTTTCCCAGGCCACAAGCAGGGAGCTGGATGGGAAGTGGAGCTGCCAGGATTAGGACCAACATCCACATGGAATCCCAGCGCATGCAAGGTGAGGACTTTAGCCTCACCTTTAGCTAGGCCATGGCGCTGGGCCCTCAACTTTACTTTTTAATGATCACAAACAGCTCTTTTCCATCTCTGAAATAATTTGCTATTCATTTTCAAAATGCTAGCATGCAAATTTCATTTCACAGCTTCTAGCTCAAATATGGTTCTGTGTTATGGGATTAACATTAATTTAGTTAAGAGTATTGTCAGATTTGATATTGAGGACATATTCATGCTAATTAGAGCAGGTACAGTGAATAGACTCACTAGAGCTTTCTCATTAAGACTGAACTGAATTGATTCTCATACATTCTTATGGGTTTTTGAATTAAGAGTAATGACAGCAACTGGCTCCAAATATATGGACTTTTACCAAGAAAAGCCACAGTCCTGCTCCACAATTATTTCTTTTTATGTTTCAGGTATGCCAACTTCTTACCTCCTCCTATCTCTCTATTATCATCCAATTAAATTATATTAAAGAACTGAATATAGCTTTTGAGAGAGAAGTGATAATTGCTGCTTAATTTGTTAACATTTTAATATCCATATACCCAATACATGAAACAGGTTATCAAGCACACTAGCAGATAAATACTAAATTTGAGTCTTAGTCTCTATAAATGCAAAGTGAATATTATCCTTACGTCTCTCCCCACCAAAAAATGGTGAAAATGGGCCAGAAAGTTAAGTGCTGTTATTATTAACTTCTTTTGATAATGTTTAAGTTGGGATTTTCATTAGAAGGCCAATGCATTTCCTTTTTCTCTCTTTTTTCTTTTTCTGAGAGGCAGAGAGAGGAAAAAAGAATACTCATCCAGTGCTTGCCTCCTCAAATTCCTGCAAAAGCCAGGACTAGTCTGGGTAAAACTGGCAGCCAGGAACTCAGTCTAGGTCTGTCACATCAGTGGCAGGGACACAGCTACTGGAGCCATGCCCAGCTGTTTTCTAGCAAAAGCCAGGCACTCCAGGATGGGATATGGGTATGCCGCCTTAGCCAAACACCTATCTCTCAGGGCATTTTCAGATGGAAACATCTCAAAAACTTTTTAATTTGTCTCCACACAACACTTTTCCATGAGATACTGGACTAACTTGCAACCAAGTAGTTAACACAGGGACACAAGTGCGGTCACGTGCCTGAGCTTCATTCTTCTCATCTGGCATGTGCAGGACACGTAGAGAGGAAGCTTGTTGCGCGTTTCTGAGAAGCATTCCACTTACACTGGGATTCTTGAAGCAGTGGCTGTCTAAGACCATCATTGGAATGAGGCTTTTCTGGGGTGTAGGTGAGACCAATTGTGAGAATCAAGCATGGTTCACGAAAGTCAGGCCAGTTGTCTTCCACTATGTGTCTTGACTGAGATAGAAGCCTTAGCGGAACAGCCTTGAAAATAAAACAGGAATAATAATGAATTTACTACTTGCTCTTTCTGATGGTTAATAATATCAAAGTTGCTTTGTACACATTATACCTCAGCAGAGAAGATAATTAAGCTGAGGTTTCTGAGTGCTTGTATAGCACTGCATCCTAGGCAATGGGCAGAAATCTGGGACCTTACAAGGGGAAGTTAGGAACAGGGCACAGGACAAGCAAAGGGAGGATGTATGAGGGTCCTTACGGCACTTTGACTTTGTCTTGCTCAGCTTCACTCCACCTGCTTCAGTGCAGAGTCAGTCCCATAAGATTGCTTGCAATCTTCTAGTCATTTGCTGTTTTTTTAAAAAATTTTGTATCTTATTTAAAAGGCAGAGAGACAGGGGCAGAGATGGATCTTCCATCTGGTGGTTCATTCCCCAAATGCCTACAGGGGCAGAGCTGTGCCTGGCAGTAATCAGGAGCCAGGGGCTCCATCCAGGTCTCCAGCATGGGTGACAGAGACCGAGTGCTTGAGCCATCACCTGCTGCCTCCCAGGGTGTGCAACAGCAGGAGGCTAGATCCGAAGTGGAGGACCAGGACTTGAACCAGGCACTCCATATGGGACACAGTGAATTTACCCACCCACCCCTCCTTGTGTTTGTGAACCGCAGCAGCAACAACATCCCTAACCTCCTGTTTCCCAGGGTTTGACAGGCAAGCCTGGACATCGCTCAGGGAACTCAGGCTTCTCGGTTGCTGTGGCACTGAAGCCTTTGGTGTGCAGTGTGACCACACGCATGATTTTGTCTTGGGGAGTAATCCCCTGTATTTTTACAAAATTCCTGTCACCTCGTTGGTGTTTGGTTGTTTTTTTTTTTTAGTTGTCAGCTGTGGTTGTACCTGAGATTGTGAGGTTTGGCTTTTCTATTTATTTGTTGGGTGAGTTGGAGAGATAACGAATCAGAAAGCATTTGAGGGCCACTGCCCTGAGGGCTGGATCAGTGAAATCACTGGCTGGAAGGAGATCAGAGCACTCTGTTAGGAAGCCGTATAGACTGACTTTGTGATCAGCAGCACTGTTTATGCATTTCCTATTCTGCACAAAAACATGTTTCATCACGTACTGTGGGAAGTTGATATGAACAAATCATTGAAGACTACTTAAACCCTGATTTAATTTCAAGTGCACGTATAGGCTTCCCCTGGATGCCTGTGATCTTCTGCTATTTTAACCATTTGTCTGAGAGCGCTTATATTCATGAGCTTTCTGTTGAGCTATGAATCAGGCTCTTAAAACCTAGACATAGTCCCGGCATCTTCAGTAGGCAGAGGTGTGAGGAGTGGTCATTCTAGTGTGTGAGCAGGATGACCACAGTAAATGGTTAGACCTTTCTCCCAAACCTTTCACAGCCTTACATCCAAGGGAATCACTTGCAGAGGAATGAAGTAAGGCCTTCCATTGGAATCACCAGGAGGACCCCCAGGCAAGTACATGGCGTTAGCAGCCAACTTCCATGACACATGGTCGGTACTGTGAGGAGCTAGGCCCAGTCCTCTCTTCACCTGCACACACACACCTTTCTGCCTGTCTCCTCTCTGTGTTTCTCTGTGTTTCACTTCCCACGTCTCTTCCACATCGCTGTCCTTTTCTCACTTCCTGCTCCTCTTCCCCATCTTATTTCTTCTCTTCTCTTGGGATGCTCTTTTTCTTGCCTGCTTCTCCAAATCCCAACTGCCTTTCTTCCCAGGCAGAAATCGCCATTTACTCACCTGCTCTCCCACAACCACTGTTGTCTTGGCATGATAAGCAGGTGCTGTGCCTTTGGTTTGAACAGTCATCTAATAAAAAACTTAGCAGTGTTGTTAAGAATACCAAAGGGCCGTTGTTGTGGTGCAGTGTGATAAGCTGCCTCCTGTGACATCAGATCCTATTTTAGGGGGCTCCAGTTCAAGTCCCTTCTGCTCCACTTCCCAGTCAACTCCCTGCTTGTGCTCCTGGGAAAGGTGGCTCGAGTACTTGGGCCCCTGCCACCCACATAGAAGACTAGGGCAGAGTTCCTGGATTCTGGATGCAGCTGGCACACCCCTGGCCGTTACGGTCATTTGAGGTGTTAACCAGTTGGTAGGTGAACTCTATCTCTTTGTCTTTGTCACTGTCTTTCAGATAAGTAGGAATCGATCTTAAGAATAGAAAGAATGCCAAAGCAATTCTGCAGCACATTTTGCTGAATGTTCCAGGACTGTGTCCTCTGTTTATAGGCAGATGGTCCCAAAAGGAGACAGTATGTGGTGGGAGATGGTTTGCTGGTGGCTTTAGGTCAACTTTCACACAGTGTTCTTTCCAACAGTCTTGGTGTTGGCTTTCTTCCCTCTCTGGACCTTAGAGAAGACTGAAGGATTATTATTGACAAGGTTTTCAGAGGGTTAGAATCTCATACAAACTAGATAAATGCAAAGTGTGTTTTCTTTCTAATATATTTTCATTATGATTGCCAGCTTTTCTTCTCAATGGGGCTGATCTTTGAAACACTTTTTTTTTTTTTCATCTTGTTGGTATTTATTTTGAGCTATGTCCCTTACGTGTGATCACAGAGAAGAGCTCAGTGGAATGAAATGGACCAAGGCTGATGCCTGCCTGCCTGCCTCACCGCTGGCTCTGGCGCTCATCCGAACGCCTCCTTCCTGATGTGGGCTTCAATGCTCTCTGCCTTATCCTGACAAGCAGATCTCTGCCTTTGTGGGCACCTTTGCGGTCTCTCAGCATCGCTGTGGCCTGGCAGACCCCACTGAGCCCATTCACTCACCTCTAGGTTCGTTCTCTGCATTTTCCCATGAGCAGCTCCTAATGGGACTGAGGTCCCTAAGGAACAGGGTGACCCAAAGGCTGGAAGAGGCTCAGTTTGTATCTTCTGAGGATAGAAACCCTAGCGAGGGCCAGGTGTCACCACGGCCAGGTGTCACACACTGATTCTGATGTACGAACACTGACACCACCCCACTCGGACAACCTCTTCCTTTTTTAACAGCCAGTAGGTTTTAGGAAAAGATGGTGCTGATCCTGTTGAAGGGATTTTTTTAAAAATTTTTTGAGACACTTTCTCTTTTTTATTTTTAAAACATTTTCTCTTCTGTAGCAGAGGCTCAAATAAGTGACTCTCAGCCCACAATGAAATTTTAGAACTGTGCAAGATACCAGTAAATAATACTCCAATAAAATGATACCCAGTAAAGAATCTTTCCAAAGAAGGCATTTTGTGCATTGAGCATCATATTTTATTGGCCATTTTCTCCCACCAGAGTAGGCAAATAAAAAGCAATAGTGATTAAAATTTAATCTTCCCAATCAGCTGGAGAAAGCCACATGATTGTTAAGAATTCTCTCTGGGTTGGCTTCTCTTTGCTCTCATGCTTTTGAAAGCCTCTGAGTTCATGACCGCTTTTTCTTTCAGAGGAAGTCTGAATTCCCGTACCAAGCTCAAGTGCTAGCTTGTTTTTAAGGGTTTGTTTATTTATTTATTTATTTGAAAAGCAGACTGAGAGAGAGAGAGAGGGAGGGAGACACAGAGAGGCAGAGATCTTCAACTTGTTGGTTCACTTCCCATGTGGCTGCAATGGCTGGTGCTGGACCCGTCCGATGTCAGGAACCTGGACCTTTTTCCGGCTCTTTCCTAGGCACATTAACAGGGAGCTGGAGTGGCTGTAGAGCAGCTGGAACTCAGACTGGTGCCCAGATGGGCTGCTGGCACCTCCCTCCTTCCCTCCCTTCCTTCCTTTCAAGATATTTTTATTCAAAAGGCTGAGAAAGGAGATGGGGAGAAGCAGGTGGCTGGGGCTTGGTTAAGCTGAAGCCAGGAGCCCAGAATGCCATCTGGGTCTCCCATGTGGGTGTCAGTGATCCAAGGATTTGAGCCATCCTCCTCTGCCTTCCCAGGGTGTGCATTAGCAGAAAGCTGGATCAGAAGTGGAATGGCCAGGGCCTGAACCAGCATTTCAACATAAGATGTCAGTGTTGCAAGTGGCTACTTAACCTCCTGTACCGCAGTGCCAGCCCCACTGGCTTTCTTACAGTATTTAAGTCACCATGTTTATAGTTTTAAAAAATCATAGAATGTTTAAAATTCAGCCTTGGAAAAGGCATAATAGATTTTGTGGTTCAGTTGCAAATACTATAGAGAAATAAATAATTCTCCAAGGCCACATAACTCATTGGAGAATTGGCTCAGACTAAAAATTAGGTGTTTTCTTTGTAGCATCCTTACAACATTTCTGACTTTAAAAATAGCATGCCCTGGATTCATCAAAGCAAGAGAGATACACCCTTTACTGCACCAAAGTATTGTTTGCTTTTTAAATGACCCACTTAGAAACATCCATAAGTAGTTCTTGGAGTATTGAGGGCATAATTTGCTGAAGAGTTCTATTTACATGGGAATCTCTTCTCGTTGAGAACCCCTGACCATGGGGCTCGTTCTCACGTCTCAGCTCTCCGGTGCCCTAACCTGCTACATGTACAGAAGCTACCCTGGGTTGTCTAAGTAATCAGATGAAATGACACATGAAGCTTTCATGAACACATCCAAGAGTAACCCATGTGTTTCCAAACTTGTGTATCTTAAATGGTAACATGAAGAAGTCAAGCAGATGAGGATACAAGAATCTAAGAAGTAGAAGCAAGAATCTAAGAAGATTTTCCCAGAGATTCAATTAGGTCTGGAAGGAACGCTTTGAGCATTTGTTACGCTCCTGGACATGGAATTGTATGGCCACATCCTGTACGTCAGACAAGTAGGTTGGCGGTTTTGAGTCTGTTGTGTCCACAAGTGAGCATGAGTCAGGAACTGGGGTGATTGCGAAGTGAAGCCCTGTGGCAAGAGGAAGGACAGCGCCCCCCACCCCTGCCCAGGGCAGCTGCCACTGTCCCTTCTCCATGACCACTGCCATCCTTTTAAACCTCAAGCCAGCAGCATTCAGCCCCAAACTGGTCAGTATCCCTTCTGGTTGGAAAGCCAAGAAACATGAAAGTGACAGTCTTATCCTAGAATACAATGGTCTCCGTGTAAACCATCACAGTAAGTCCATTGCTAGGTAATTAAAGGCTAAGCCACTTGACCCCGGAGTCAGCCTTCTCTGTGAAGCTATGATACTGGCTCACGGTGTGCGGTGGTCCCTGCACAGTGCAAGGACCCTGATGTGTGCTGGATTCCCTTTCTCTGCCAGCCTCGGCAGCTCCTTGCAGCCTCCGCAGAAGTGGTCGCAGGAGATGCGTGGGCGAGGAGAATTCTCTCTGTCCTTGTTGTGTTGCAGACCTGAGATGGCGGGATCCAGGGCTAGGGGAGGCCTAAGACGGCGGAAACCATTGACTCCTGCCCTTCCTACCCCCCCCCCCCCCATCAAGCTAAATAGACTTCTGTGTCAGCCCAATATGAGCTTACTATGACCTGAGGCCCATTTAATTTTCTGTTCTGCACACTTCCTCCCTGGCAAGAAAATCAAGGGAAGGGAAGCGATATCCCTAAATTTAGTTCCGTGTCTGTATTTCTTCATTCAGTCCCTTCAAAAATGTCTCCCAAATCCCTATTATGAGAGCACAAAAATAGCAGTGGGCAAAGAATATGTACTAATTGATACATACCTTGTAATAAATGCAGAGGTCACAAATGTTCAGCTCTATGCATCATGAAAAAATAAGATTTTCATCCCCTTCCAACTCCTGTTAATATTTCAGTGCGTTTCATTCTGGAATGTTTCACTGCACATACATTTTCATGAAGTTTGTTTTTTTCTTATAAAACTATTACGTTTGAGCCTGCTTTGTCATTTTAATGCTGCATTTTATTTGTATCAATTAATAACAGCCACAATTAAGCAATAGTAGGAATTGAAACATGATTGTGTTTCTAGTACATGTTAAAAGAAATATTAATTTAAAAATTAAGTTGGCCATAGTCAACATCAAAACTCTATCAGAATGTTCTTTGTCTCAAGTTCATATTTTGCTTTTCATGGCACTAGCTTGATAATCTAATAAGGGGTTCTCAGATACTTTTTTGAATGTTACTTTCTAGTAATAAGGCACATTGCAGGCCTCACTCCACTGCTGGCAGAGATGCTGTGCATCGAAATAAACAGCAGTCACCCTGGTCCTGGCCCAAGGCAAGCCATGTAAAGTGGGCTGCTTGAGAGTAGGGAAGACTGCAACACAGCTCGGAGCATGCTCCTGTGAGGTGGTTATTCTGTGAAGTGAAGATCTTTGTCTGAACAGGAAAGTCCAGGTAGCCTGACCTTCATCTTAGGAGCCTGTGGTGATGGCCTCCTTTCCTGAAAGTGTGTTCATGCCTGCAAAGGCCCTGTCTTATTTCGCTGTTACTTTCCTTCCAGTGGAACACTGGCCTATCGTGTAAAAACCCGTTGCGTGGCCCTTGCTTCCTGCACTCCATAGGAAGGTCCCTTCACATCTCATTCGATGCACAGAAGCCGCTCTGCGCACCTGGTCCATTGTTTGTCAGGTTTCAGGGGTTTTATTTGTTTTGTGTGCAGAAGGAAAAAAAATGCCATTGTCCTCATTTTTCAAAGGTTCCATGGGAACTGGTTCCAGAAACCCCTTGGATACCTAAATCCTCCGATGTTTAAGTCCCTTCTACAAAAACCAAGTTGCTGCTATCACCTGCACGTTTGCTGCTTACATCTCATGTTTTAATATGGGATGGAGGTGACACAGTGGGCAACTTGACCATCACAGCTGCCTCTCGCCCTCTCCACATTCTAAACCCTCTCTAGATTACTTATCATAGTCAACACAAGGAATAGGGACCTGAAAAATAGCCATACATGTTCTGTACAGATGGAATTCTTTTCCCCAATGTTTCCTTCTCTGGCTGAGGGGATTTAATTCCTGGGTTGAAGAGCAGGGACCTGGAGGCAGAAAGGCTTGGTAACTTCACCCCAAATCCCGTGAAGGGTGGGGCCAGGCTCAGATCAGGCCGTCATGTTTATACAGAAAGAGGGCTCTTTCCCTCACACCCTTAGCGTGTTCTGTGTCTGCGACTATGGCTGAGGAAAGTTTTGAGAATTGTCTTTAAAAATGTCTTTTATAATACATTATATATACTTTCTAGTCTAAGTTCATTCGAATGCTTTTTTTTAATTAAAATATTTTTTATTATATTTTTGATAATCTTTACAGAGTTAATTAGGGTAAAAAGGTTCAAGGGCTATAGGAAAGTGGGTAAAACTATTATTTCCATATTGTTTCCTTCATGTATCTGAGTTAAAGGGGGATATTGAGGGAGAAGCCCCACCCCGTTTCCCACCCACCCCAAGTCCCGGATGTGGGGCATGCTCTGAAATACTTGCTCAAGTGGTTTTGATAGTTCACCATTTATGAATTGCTGCCAGTCTTGCCACTCCAAGCACGATGAGGTTGTTGAAGAATTCACTGATTGACATAGTCCCTCATAGAGTCTCCATTTGCCCAGTATTGTGCTGCCAACAAATAGCTGAGGTGATTGATTGACTTGTTCTGTCTTCTGACTTTTTTGGTTAGGGTTCTGAGTCCAGCATTTTGATTGGGGAGATCCCCAAAGAAACTTTGAGGTGATCCCAGACCAGATTCTTGTGTGTTCTAGTAAGCACAGGGCCCGGCATAGTTCATTGCCCTGATCAGCTGGTGGTTGCAATTGCTGGGTTGGTTCTGTGTTCAGACCCGACTTCCACTGGAACCAATGGGTGTTGCAGTCCAGCCTGGTTCTGCCCAGCACATACTCAGCCCTCACATAAACCAGTGGGAGTTGCAGCCTAGTCAGGGCGACCAACAACAACCCCCACCAGGCCTGCCCCCTACTCTGTTTTGCCAGTATGTGTAGCAGACTAGTCCAGTCTGTCCCACATCCCATTTGGCTCTCGTACATGTCGATGGGCATTGAAGCTTAGTTCCATCTAACCAGCTCAACTATCCAGCCCTCATGGATGTTGTAGAATGCCTCTCTGTCTAGCCATCGCAGCCCCCGTCCTAGTTTTCATGCCTTCCTGTGGGAGTGGTAACCCAAGAGGGAGGAGGCCACTATTTCCCTCCTAGGTCTCTCTCACTCCCGGTTTATGCACTCTTCAGGTGGTTCTGTGGTTAGACTTGACAGAATTAGCCCCCAGTGCCAGCTTCTGCCAGCTGATGCTGCGGCTAAGCCCAAACAACCTTCACCCACTCTAATTTATGCTTGCAACAGTAGGAATAATCAGCTCAGCCTGGCTTTTTCCTGATCTAGGCCACATGAGACGCACAGGTGTTGTAGCCCTGCTTAGTCTGGTTTGCCCTCATCCCAGCCCACGCTCTCCAGCAGGAGTAGCTGTCCAGCAAGGGGACCCTCCCTTATTCCCCCTGCCAGTTCTGCCCCTTCCCTTCCTGGTTCTCATGCATGCTGGTTGGGTGCTGTGGTCACATCCAGTACGGGCAACCTCACCTTGGCATTCTGTATTGTCCACTGGTTTTTTTGTCGTGACTGAACCTGGCTCGACTCACACTCTGTTCTGGTGCTTGGATTTGCCAGTGGATGACATGGACTGATTCAACTTGGTCTGCCTCTGACCCATGCCAAATGTATGCCAGTGGGAAACTTTCTGAGCTGTTCTGGGCTGCTTCTTATCATGCTTCTTGTGCTTACCTTCAGGGACTGTGTCCTGCCAGAGGAGTTGCCCAGACTCCTCCATCAGAACCTCTCCCAATGCCAAATTTTGCACATACCAGTGGGTCCATGAGCCAGCCCTACTTAGTCCACCTCCTGTCCTAGCAGGAACCGTGGCTTTTCTTGACTGGCCTTCAACCCAGTCTGGTTCTTGCCGTTGAATGTTTCAGCCCAGCCATGGCTCATCCATACCCACATATGGCTCACGTATGGGTCAGTAGGGGTTGAAACCTAGCCTAGTCCATCACACATCTACCCTGGTCCTCCAGGACACCAGAGGGTGCTGGGGTCTGGCCCGGCCTGGTGCATCCAGTCCCCGTCCACACTTGTGCCAAGGGAGACTACAACTGTATCCTGATCCGAACTCAGCCCCCATTCTAGCCCACGCACCCCTTGGTGGGAACTTCAACCCAGCTAGGGTGTCCCCTTAGCTCCCCAGCCGGGCCTGTTCCCAGCCATAGATCACGCACATGCCAGTGGTTGCTCTGACTCAGCTTAGCTCAGCCCCTCACCTGTCACAGACTCTGCCTTAGACACTGTGGCTTAGCGTCCCTGACTCATGCAAACCAGTAGGTGCAAGAGCCTAGCTCAGCATGACCTGTGCTCCATGCTGGTTTCTAGTTTCGCTTGTAGGCCAAGGCTTGCTTGGTCCTGCCCAGTACATCGCACTTCATTACCAATTCACATTATGGCCAGCCATTGGAGCTACTTTTGCCCAGCTTCTCCAACCCCCAGGTCTGGACTACATGTTCACCAGTGGGAGCTGTGACTCGCCAGGGGAGTTTCCCAAGTTCCTCCACTTGATCCACTCCCCGACCCAGTTCCCACACATGCCAATGGGTTTTAGGCCAGTGCCCGGTATAGTCTGGCCTTCCATTTGGCCGTGTATGAGCTGGTGAATGTTGCGGCCTAGCCCACCCCACACCCTATTCAGGATGCACATTCGGGTGCTGCTGCCCTGACTAGTCCAGACTATTGGGGGTTCCTTTACCTGTAATTGATGGCAAGCTCCTTGGTCACACCTAGCTTAGTCCATCTCCAACCAAACTGTTGAGCTAACCAGTGGGGCTAGAATTTCCACAGAGTGTGGCCCACACATCCCTCACAGAATCCACCCCCAGATATGGTTCTTGAGTGCTAGTTAATGTCTAGTGTGACCCATCAGCTGATCCATCATCATGTCAGGTAATAGCATGTCCTGCTAGACAAGCCCCGAACCTTAGCTTTTACATGTACTGGTGTTCAGTGCTCAGCATTGTTAATTGATTACAAGTTCTTCAAAAAAAGAGTTACTGTCATTGGGAATATTTAGGATTGACTCACATCCCAGAAGCACAGTGGGTTCAACCTGGAGCTAACTAAGCAGCGAATCAAAGAACCAGAACCCCAGAGCTCCCTGGCCGGGCAGCCAGCAGGTGGAGCCTGGTGCCAAATGGTGCTCTGGCCGCCCTGGGACAGCTCACCACATGCACATGGTGGCTGGCTTGTGGGATCCAGGCATGAGACACCCTGTCCTGAGACCCACCCGCAGCCAAGAGGCAGCGGGAAGTTTAAACCCCCAGGCCCAAGGTCGCGCCCCTCCCCAATCCCATTCACTGCCCAATGAGGGCGGTGGCTGGGCCCTGGACCTAGCCAGCCACGGAGACCTCCCCCCTCGGGGTACTGACCCCGAAGGGAGTAGCCCCCAGAGCCTAGGTAAGCCCAGGGACAGCTCACCAAGTGCACATGGTGGCTGGCGTGTGGGATCTAGTATTCGAATGCTTTTAATTTTATTCTTTTAATTAATTATTCTGAAAGAGGAATTGAGTAGAGAGGAGTGAGAGAGTGCATGCACACTGAGCTGGCTGGTGCCAAGAGCCTGGAACTCCATTTTGCTGTCTAGATCGGGGGCAGGGTCCCAAGCTCTTGGGCCATCTTCCACTGCTTTCCCAGGTGCATTAGCAGGGAGGAGTCAGTATCCCCTACTGGCCTAGATGAAGTGGCCGTCATGTCCCTGGTATGCATCTGGGTGTGTTGTTCATTACACAGGCATCAACAACTGAGAAGACCCAATCCTGACACATGCACTCCAAGATCAGACCACATATCTAGTGATTTTCCCTATGACTGGGGTTTGACTCCAATGATCTGTTGAGGAGTCCCCCAAGAAACCTGACCTGGGGTGACCTCAGACCTGACTGTTGTGTGTGCCAGCTAGTGCAGGGTCTGGTTGGGTCTTATATCCATCAACACACACAACCCCTGGATTGTAGCTGTCTGATCAGGTCCACCCCCAGCCCCATTTGTCATGCAAACTGACATGTACTGTGGCATAGCATAGTCCAGTCCAACATAGGCCATTCCTCGCACACACCTGTGGGTGCCTTGGTTTAAGTTGAGACAACCCCCAATAACCCCCACCAGGCTCTGCCCCAGCCCCAGTTTAAGCATGTGTCAGCATGTGCTATGGTCTAGCCTGGCCCAGTCATGCCCAGCCAGCATCCTGTTCAACCCTCAAATATACTCCTGGGTGCTGCAGCTTAGCTCAGTCTGATACTTCCCCAGACCCATCTCACATGCAGGCCAGTGGGTGTTGTAGTCCTGCATGGCCCAGTCTGCCCCAGGCCCAGAATTCCAGTGAGACAAGTGGCCTAGCAGCGGAATCCCTGAAGTTACCCTACAAGGCTTGCCTCCAGTCCTGGGTCTTGTGTGTGCTGGGGGTGCTGCAGTTAAGTCTGGTATAGCTCACCTTGCCTCAGTATTCACCAGCAGGTGCTGCAGCCTGGCTTGCCTCCAGTCCCAGCTTATGCTGGCAGGTGCTGCAGCTTGGCCCTCTTGGCTGGAGGTGTGGTCCAACCTATCCTGCCCAACACTCCGTCCTGACTCTTGTACCTGCCAGCAGGTGCTGTGGATTGACCCAGCCTAACCTGGATGGGTACTTGGGTACTGTAGCCAAGCCTGGGCTGCCCCCAGTGTCATCTCTCATGCCCAGTAAGGGAGCTGTTGCCCAACAGAGGAGTTCCCCAAATCCCCCTATCAGATCAGCCCTCAGCTAGGCTGTTGCACATACCTACCAGTGGGTGCTCAGCCCAGCCTGACATGACTCACCTCCAGTCGTGGAACTCACCAGCAGGTACTGTAGCCTTGCCCAGTGTGCCCACACCCATTCTAGCTCTCACTAGTGGGTACTACATTATAGCCTTGCCTGGCCCACTCTCAGATCTGGCGCTCTCTCTCTCTCTCTCTCTCTCTCTCTCTCTCTCTAAGACTCATTGGTTTTCATTGGGAAGTCAGATTTACAGAGAGAAGGAGATACAGAAAGATCTTTCATCTGCTAGCTCACACCCCAAGTGGCTGCAATGGCCAGAACTGAGCTGATGTGAAGCCTGGAGCCAGGAGCCAGGAGCCAGGAGCTTCATCCAAGTCTCCCAGGTGGGTGCTGGATCCCAAGGCCTTGGGCCGTCCTTGGCTGTTATCCCAGGCCACAGGTATGGAGCTGGAAGTGAAGTGGAGCAGTCAGGATACAAACCGGCACCTACATGGGATCCCATTACATGCAAGGTGAGAACTTTAGCCACTAGGCTACAACGCAAGGCCCCAGATCTGGCTCTTTTATGGACTGGTAGATGCCACTACCTAGCCTAGCCCATCCTCTACCCACTCAGGCTTCTACATGTGTCATTGGGTGCTACAGTTTGGCCCAACCAAACCCACCACTCTCCCCACTGCAACCCCAGGTCCCAAGCCTTCCCATGTAGATGCTAATAAGTAGTGGAGCCTTGCCTGGCCTGACCCACCCCTACCATGAGCAGATCCCAGACCTGGATCTCACACGTGTTTGCACGTTCTAGGCCCCTGCCTGGCATAGTCCACCAGTGCCAGCTTTTGCATGTGCTGGCAGGTGCTGCAGTCCAGCCTACCCCCAGACCTGATTCTTGGATATGCCTTCAGGTGCTGCAGCCTATGCCAGCCCCAGTTCCTGTGTCAGTGAGTTCCATTGCCATACCTAGTTTGGCCCATCCCTACCCCCAACTCTTGCACAAACCAGTGGGTACTGCACTCCCACAGGATGAGGCCACAGATTCCCTATAGAATCTGACCTCAGACCCAGTTCTCTCGCATGCCAATCAGCGTCGTGATCTAGCCTTGTTTGGCCCATTCTGCCCTGATATTCACTGGCAGGCAGTGGGGCCTTGCCCTGCCAGGCAAGCCCTCCAACCCTAGGTTTCCTGTGAGCAGGTGGGCAATGCCACCTAACCCACATGGGCAAGTACATTTGTCTGACCCAAGCACACCCTCCAGTTTCTCCTGTCTAAACCATCTGGTCTCAGCTCCCTTGTTTACCTGCAAGTACAATGGCATGGTTTGTGGAATCCCCCAGAAGTCATTCCATACCTGTAAAATACTCCTTCAGTAACCCTCCACTCCTCCACATCCCAAACCACCTTCCCCAGGCAATCCTCAGTCACCCCAACTCCCTGCCGGCATGAGCCCCAGGATTGTCTTCCAGTAGCTGGTGTAGGCCCCAGGATTAGTCCCTCCCTAATTTTTATAGTGGTGTATTTTTTATTTCATTCATATTTTTATTTCATTCATTTATTCATTTATAGCCTTCATACTTCTCAGGAATGTAGGCTATAAATAATAATCAAATCCCAGGATGTCAATCTCACATAAATTACATTTTTATACTCTGTGTATTAGTTATCACAGAACACAGAGAACTTACCTTATTTGTCTGTTGGGGACTGGATTATTTCACTAAGCATAATGGTTTCCATTTGGGCCAAATTAGTTGCAAAAGCAAGATTTCATTCTTTTTATGGCTGAGTAGTGTTCCATAGATATGATCTAGTCATCGTTGATGGGCATCTGGGTTAATTACGTATCTTAGCTATTATGGGCTGTTATAAATATGGGAATGCAGGTAACTTTCTCATATGCTGATTTCATTTCATTTGAATACATTCTCATGAATAGGATGGCTGGGTCATTTGGCAGATCTATTTTCATATATCTGAGGACTCCATGCAGTCTTCCAAAATGGTTACACTAGTTTGCATTTCTGGTAACAGTGGATTAGGGTACCTGTTTTCCAACATCCTCACCAGCATTTGCTGCTTGCTGATCTCTGAGTGATAGCCATTAGCCATTCTAACTAGGGTGAGGGGGAGCCTGTTTGTGACATTTATCCCCCGATGGCTAGTGAACCTGAGCAATTTTTTTTTACTTGTTTATTGGCTGTTTGCATTTTCTCCTTTAAAAGTACCAGTTCGCAGGAAAAGCTTTTCAGCTTAGGAAATAATCATAAAAGCTCCTCCCTAGCCCCTGTCTGTCTGCCTGTCTATCTCTCTATCTCCTTCTCTAGCCTCTTTATGTTACTTAAAATCACCAGGGACTATAGAGGTTGGCACATGATTAGTGCCCAATCAGGAGGACTTGAGCAAGTGAATGAACAAATGAGGATTTTTTCAAAACGAAGTAATGGTGGTCAGCAAAGTGGTCGTTTCCTGTAAGAACCATAAGTGAATGCCCTACATGATTGTCATTCCTAAAGCTCATCCTAAGGCAAACATACATGCCCATCCCAGGAAGCAGTGCCTGTTCTCAAGCTACTTTGGTTACAGTTTGCAGGCCTCTCGGGTGGGAACCCTCCGGCTCACGGGCTGCAACAGGCTCTTGCCATCATTTGGTCTAGATTCTACCTAGGCAGCCACAGGCAGAACAGGAATTTTAGTGCATAGTAGGCTTGGTTTTAAGTGGATCATTTTGTATCGCCCACGAGTGATGTGACTATCCAGATGCCCCTTGACCAATCCAAGCTTCCCTACTCATGCAACAGGGATCAGAGTATGAGTACTAAAATTAGCGGAAACTCCCCCCCTTTCTCTAGCCATGCTGTGTGTCAAAGCTGCCGAGAGAGAAAGGAAGGGAAAGAGATTTGACATGTACATGTTGAGATTTGTGAGAAGGAGTCTACACTGAAGTCACTGTTCTCCCTATCGGATGTTAGGACTTAAATATCGAATAATATGAGAGTTTTGCTTTCAGTGCGCTTTTCTGGAGCTATCGTCAAGAAACCTGCTTCCCGCCACAGTGAAACAGGTAGAAGAGTCCAACTTGATAGCAAAGCGTGGCATACATTCTTAACAAATAAAGTCATTAAAACTCTCGGCTTAAACTTCACCTCATTTGTTCAAAGCAGTGCCCCGGAGCTCCTGTTTGCACAGCACACAGGGAGGCTAGACTTAGGAGACAAATTTTTTATTAGCTTCTTTTAGAAGATGCCTGAAGTCAAATCCCTGGAAGGTGCCTACTACCACCAAAAATCATTGCATCCTATTGGGTGGGTGAGATGGATGAAGAGGAAGCAGCCAACTGCTTGCAGCTGGGAGCTGGAAATGTTAAAAATAAACTAATCGAAATTCCTGGAAACTCTGCGCAGGGGAGAAAAGGAAAAAGGAAGACTGAGAAGTCAGGTTCCAGGGGTGGGTTCATGTCAGGGTATCCTGGGGAAGAGCGGTAAATTCTATGAAGGGAAGTGATAAAGTAGTTCAAAGAAATTGAAGTGAATATTTGAACAGGAAAGCGTTCTGCTTGGAGGCATTCAAGATTATTTCTTTTTGTTTAAGTGGAACTTAAGGTGGAGCCATTCTTGAGTGCCCAGGTGTGCTCTGTAGTCTCCCACATGGAGATTTCAGACTTTCCCAGCTCCTAGAGGCTCCTTGTCACCCCCTCGCATCCAGAGCCCCCCAAGGTGGCCCGAGTTGTGACCGTGATCATCACAGATTCGTTTTGTCCAGTTGTCACTACATACGAATAGACTGATGCATCATGTGCTGTCGTGTTACGTCAAATCTGTGGGGCCTCGTTCTTTTCCCTCCTTGTGTGGCTATTTTGTATTTTTATAATATCAGTAAAAGAGGGGGAGAAGTGATTGTTTTATGGGACCATGGGCTGTTTGTATTTGATTGTAAAATACCCTGCTTCTCCATCATGTAAGTGACATATTCCAATCGGTCCTGATCTGGGTTTCCAAAGAAAAAAATTCAAAGTATCCTATACTGTCTAATAGAACAGCCACAACCATGGCTACTCTAAGTGAATTCTAAGTGAATTTTAATTCACTTTTTAAAAAGATTTATTTATTTTTATTGGAAAGGCAGATATACAGAGAGGAAGCTCTTCCATCCGATGATTCACTCCCCAAGCTGCCACAACGGCTAGAGCTAAGCCAATCTGAAACCAGGAGCCAGGAACTTCCTCCAGGTCTCCCACATGGGTGCAGGGTCCCAAGGTTTTGGGCCGTCCTCAACTGCTTCCCCATGCCACAAGCAGGGAGCTGGATGGGAAACTGGGCTGCTGGGATTAGAACCAGCACCCATAAGGGATCGTGGTACGTTCAAGGCGAGGACTTTAACTGCTGTGCTATCGTGCTGGGCTCTTGATTCACTTTTAATGTCTTGACCTGTGATGGGCATACTTTGGATGCTCAAGGGGCCGCCATGCTATGGACATCATTTGCTCTACCACAGGAAGTTTTGTTGGATGTGGCTGTTTTGAAAACTGCCCTTTCAGTTCTTCCCTCGTCTTGCTCCTCTTCTTCAGAGATACAGATGTTGCAGTAAAGGTGTTTGTCATAAATTAACATTTAATTCTGTTGTTTTAAGGCCATTATTACAAAAAAGACCATTATCATACATGCTTCTCTTTCCTGTTTCAACTCTTTACACTGGAAAAAATGATTGAAATCTCATGTTAAACTGAATGTTTAATTTCTATGGTGTACCGTACCGTGTCCCACCTGCAGGCTTGGCAACACCCCAGTGTTCTTGTCTGTTTGATCTTGGCTAAGAGTGTCTCCAGGCACTTCCCCAATGTCCCTCCCAGTCCCCAAGCCAGCGCTAAGCATCCCATCTGTTGAGCTGCTGTAGTGCCCTGGCCCTCCTCTGCCCTGAAGGCAGTCTCTTCTTGCTCTCCTGCCCCTCCACCCCCACCCCACAACTGTCAACAAGACTAGAAAGGCCAGGCACGGCCTGTCTTCTCTGCTGTTGTCACTCTTCTCACCTGATTCCATGCCTGGCTCTTTGGTGGTGTTCATAATAAACGCCGAGGAAGGAAGGGACAATGGGCTGTGCAAGGAAGTGGCCTGAACAGGGAGCAACTTGCTGTTAGAGCCTGTTCCTTTGCCCTGGATGAGGAGGGCACCCCAGAGAAGGGCTTAGCAGGGACAGCGTGCTACCTGACTGCCTCAGGATCCTTCAGTGCTCTGAGCTGTTTCCACAGGCATGGTGACGGTGCATGCAACTCCTTCATACTCCTTGTGGCTAAAGTGTCTGCTCTGCTTTCCTCGGAAGCAGCAGAGGAAAACATATGAGCAAACTGGGATGATGACTGAGAAGTGAAGACGGGGAAGGAGTCAGGTGCAAAAGGGGAGTTGGAGAAAGGTGATGATGCAGTCACGGTAATTCTGCCTCATGCATCAGTGGGTTGCTGTTCTCTGTCTGATGGGACAGGTGTCCCTCAACCAAAGCACCTCATAAGGGTACTCTGCCAGGAGAGGTCACAAGAATCTCAACCTGGTGCTGAAAACAGGAATGCGGAGCACATGCGGTGTAGCGGTAAGATGCCACTTAACATGCCCAAGGGCCGTATCAGAGCGCCTAAGACGGAGTGCCAGCTTGTTCCCATTTTCAGTTTCCTGCTGATGGACACATTGGGAGGCAGCAGGTGATGGTTCAAGTAGCTGGATCCCTGCCACTCACAGAGACCTCGATTGAGTTCCTGGCAACTAACAGCCCTGCCCAACCTTAAGTGTTACATGCCTGTAAGTCTTGAGCCTGAAAGCGGGAGTTTTGTTTTTCTCTGTCATCTTTCTTTCCCTCCAATAAATAAATAATTTTTTGAAATCGGTTTATTTTTCCCAACGGCAGGGAGTCTAAAGATAGGATACCCAGTGTTGGTGAACTCACTGACACAGGAGTTAGGGAGCTCCCCAGTTCTCTCCAGCTGCCTGCTCTGCCACCCTGGGCACTGGATTTATCCTTCAGAGGGGACGTGACTGCTGCCCATGTGAGTACCCAGAAGAAGATGGGACAGTGCCCGTGGTGGTCCTGGCAGGCAAGGGGCTGCTGCGACACTTGTACAAAGCCTCTGCAGCAGACAGCATGGCTGCTGAGTGCCTCTCTGTCCCATGACAAATGCCAAGACCTCTAGCTCCTTATCTTTCCGCCCTCAGCCTATAGGTTTTAAAGTTCTGTCAGTCTATCCCAGTGCAGGACACATTGACTCTTACCTACCATCAGCACCTTAGAAAAGACTGTAATGAAGGGAACACACATGGAGTAGAGAAAGTGTTGGGGTCATGGGGGTGCCCTGGAGAGGAGCAGGGGGGTTCAGCAAAGAGCAACTCCAGTCCTCATCCTAAAGGGTTAATCTCTACGCCAGCTGGGGAAACTCTGGTTCAACTTTGAATGTAATAGTATCCATCCATTTATGATTTACAATGTAAACGGTGGATATTCTGAGAAATCTGGAATCCTTCAGTTGATCAGTTATGCTGTAATTCTTTCCTCCTTCCATATAGACCTGGCAGTGTTAGTGCTACGCTGAACGAGGTCACAGTCTAATGACAATATTAACCCTGCAAATCTGTTCATTTTCGCCTGAGCACCCCCAGGCGGGATATAGAATGTGTCCAATTGAAAAACTATTACAGTCTCTGCACTGCTGTGACGGGCTGAATTATAGGAGGGAAGGAGGCCTATGCACACACACGTGCCTAACTGTATGTGTGTGTGTGTGTGTGTGTGTGTGTACACGTGTGCAGCCAGGAAATCATTCTTTGAAAGGAAGTCAGCATACATCTTATAAAAGTGAAGCATATGTGAATGCATTTCCAAGCAGCTATTTGCGAGTCAGCGCGCTCCTGTCCACTGGTTTACCCTCTATGTGCTACAATGATGATTAAAGGGAAGAGAGGCAGGGATGTAGTAGGAGCCAAATACCCAATCCGGGTCTCCATGTACGCGGTAGATGTTTGGTAACTTGAGCTGTCATCTCTGTCTCTCTGTCTGACAGGAGGCTGGAGTTAGGAGCCCTACCCAGGAATTGAACCCAGGCACTCTATCACGGGACCCATGTGTGCCAACCAGCATCTTAACCACTAAGCCCAATGCTCACCTCTAGGTTCTCAAGTGTTTTGTGTTTCCAATCAACCCTGTCTTTGCTTTCTGTTTATCTTGTTTCATTTGATAGGTTTTCCCCTATCCAGTACCCCAGACGTCCTTTGAATTCTTGTTGTGATGCAAACATTCCTTTGTGTTTTTAATACTTATTTTTTGCTTTACTAAAAACATATGGGGATCCTGAACAGAATAATGGGATGAGTGCCTAATTTAAGAACTAAAGTGTTAACTCTCTTGCTGTGACCATTTTTTGGCTGAATTGAATTCGACATATACAGGAGCACCACACAGATGGCAGATGTCTTGTGTGAAAGCTCAGTATTCGCCGCCCCATTCCTGGTAGACAGGATGTTGCGGAGAGCATGTGCGCCCGCTGTCTTGCTTGGGCATGTGGTTAATGCTAAGTACTCTAACAGCTGTGCCCCAGGTAACTCCTCAAGCTGTTCCACATCATAAAATCTGTGCTGCTTTGCAAATTTGTATTTTAGCACACCACATTTTATGTACAAAAATGAGATGACTTCCCCTTTGTAATCTCCATCAAAGGCAGTTTTTTTCAAAATCCTCTTAGCGTGCCTTGTCGTTGGCTTTGGCACACACTGTGGGTTTGGAAACAGTCTCCGGTTAAATTAGAAATCAGGGCACATACGCGTGTCGTCAGCTGTCCAGAATTCATCCCTAAATGCTATTTTAGCTTATTCCTCAATTATAGACTCTAAATATTTGACCCTTCATGGAACGCCAGAGACCTGACTTGACTTGTCTGTGGTTTGGACTCTAATGTAAAAGCAGTCAACCTTGTTTGGATAGTGTTTGAAATATTTATATTGTATCCATGGAAAGGATAGAATATTTTCTCAAGAGTACAGTTCCTCCCGCACGTGCTTGAGGCCTGGTGTGACAGCCGCTCTCTGGTCTGCATGTTCTCATGGCATCTTTACCTTTGCCTGTGCCGCTGCACCTTGCTGCATCAACATGTTTCACTTCCCCTTCGAGACCATGATTTCTGTAAGATGGCAGGGATGCAGAAGAGCCACTGACCCATGATCCGCAAGTGTGTGTGTGTTTGTCAGTGGTGTTTTCTAAGCCTCCTTGAACACCCAATCCTGCAGGGGGAGAAACAGCCAACAGTAGTTGGAGATGGGTTGCTTGTTTATTTTTTTAAGCTATTAACTGACAAACCTGCGGTACCTCTTTGCAAAATGGCAAAGTGCATGAGCCGATGGATAACCCAGCTCTGCCCTCTTTTTCTTGATTCGAAAAACTTAAGAACTTATATAGCACTCAAGTGCTGAAGGTCTGTTTTCATTCCAAGTGCATAACAAGAAAGAAGTTGTCAGAAGATACATCACACCTGTTTTATTTGGATGTATATTTTATTATGTGTGCACACTATCTTTTCATTTGGAATAAGTAGAATTTCTCCACTTGCTATTGACCGGTTATTACATGCAAGAATTCATTAGCACTGTTGCTTAGAATTTTTTTAAATGAACACTTGCTCAGCTCCTGGATTCTGAGCATGTAAAGTGTTCCTTCTTTTTGTTCCCTAACATTCATTCTTATGAAAGCAAGGCTAGCTGATTTTATTACCAAGAGAATATCAACATTAGTCATGGACATATTCTTTATGATATATGTGTTTCCTTTGTGCTAAAAAGAGGGGGAAAAATGTCTAAACTTGCTTATCTCTCTGTAGGACAGTCGGCCCAATATGTCAAGACCTCTGCTCACTAGATCCCCTGCGTCTCCACTGAACAGCCAAGGCATCCCTACTCCAGCACAGCTCACAAAATCCAATGCGCCCGTGCACATCGATGTGGGCGGCCACATGTACACCAGCAGCCTGGCCACCCTCACCAAATACCCCGACTC
Source organism: Ochotona curzoniae (assembly GCF_017591425.1). Classification (NCBI taxonomy): domain Eukaryota; kingdom Metazoa; phylum Chordata; class Mammalia; order Lagomorpha; family Ochotonidae; genus Ochotona; species Ochotona curzoniae. Next base: position 6,595,858 of record NW_024466218.1, read on the forward strand.
CAGGTAATCCGTTCACTGTGAAGTCAGGCTCCGATGCGCATGTGTGTGATGCTCTAACTCTTTTTCCTTTGACCAGCGAAGCAAGGTGGCCTCAGCAGGGCTGGGGTTAGGATGTGAACAGGCTACGTGGGCCAGCCCTCCACAAGGCTGCTCCGGGGACCTGGCAGAACATCTTCCCTCAGTTGGGATTTGACCCACAGCTTAGCTGAGTACTTGTGAGAGTGGCACACAGCAGTGGAGTTCTGGAGTGTTTCGCTCTATGAAGATTGTCATCGTTCTTTGTGTAGTTCAGAAAGCATGAGTGGTCTCCCCTTCCCCCATGCTTTTTTCTGTCCTCTTCTAGAGCATAATTTCTTCTAAATTCTTAACATGTTAGGAGAAATTACTTGGCCAACTACAAGATAAAAAATAGACTCTTATCACTTTCCTATCAGACTCTTATCAGTTTTGTATTTGCAGTATGCAAACAATTTGCGAACCAGTGAAAGATCTCCTGTCAGACGCTTATCAGCATTGGAGTTACAACAGTATAAAAAAAACTAGGAGGCCAGTTTGAGTACCGGTTCCTCTGCTTCTAAGCCAGCTTATCATTTGTTACAAGAAAAGCCTGCTGGGTTCTTTCCTCAGCTTAATATAGAAATAAAAAGCCGGGAATCAGTTAAAGACAGAGTTTATTTGTGAAGGGACCAGGTGAGCGGGGAAAGAAGCAAGACACAGAAAGCACCTCCCCAGAGAGGGGCGGGATCGGGGTGCCTCTCAGGAGAGAGGGAGCGACGCCAAAGGCTTCAGGAAGGTTCTTGGGCTTTTAAGCCGTTCCTGACCACTCCTTGTTAGGTAAGAATCTACAGGTACAAGGCTGCCCATTGGTGGGCTCTTACCAGCCTAGCTCTTGTGGCCATTGGGGAATAAATTAGTAAATAAACGATCCATCTCTCTCTTCCCCCTTTTCTGTCACTCTGCCTTTCCAATAAACAAACATTTTTTTTTTCTAAATGCAGGGAGATAAGATAACCTTCTTTAGGAAAAAACTGAAGGGCTATAGAGTATGGGTGGCTGCTCAACACAGAGAAGTAATTGAGTAAACTGGATGAAGACATAAGGTACACTTACATCCATGGGCTATCCCCTTCCAACCTCTGCTCTCTCCCCCTTATTTAAGATTTGTTTATTTGGAAGTCAGAGTTAAGGGGTGGAAGTGGGGGTGCAGGGTGAAGGAAGGAACAAGAGAGAGAGAGAATCTTCTGTGTGCTGATTCACTCCCCAGTTGGCCACAATAGCAAGGGCTAGACCAGGCCAAAGCCAAGACCCAGGAGCTTTCTCAGAGTCTCCCACATGGATGTAGGGGCCCAAGGACTTGAGCCACCCTCTGCTGCTTTCCTAGGCACATTAGCATCGAGCTGGATCAGAAGCGGAGCAGTGGAGACACAAACTTATGCCCATACGGAATGCTGGCATTACAAGCGAAGGCATTTATGTGCTACACCGCAGTGTCCCCTACCCCTCATTTCTAAAGGAATTCCAAGGAAATCATTTCCTTTGCACACTGGGGCAGCTCTCATGGTTTGGGCCCAGATTTTCGGGGCTGTGTCCAAATCCTATAAGGGAATGGATTTTCATAGGATCTTTCGGTAGACAGAGGAGATAGGAGTTTGCACGGGCATATGTTAGAGTAAAAGGGGTTTGTGGCAACATGTCCCTGCTCAGAATTTCAGATTTGAGAGCATTTTGGAGTTTGGAGCTTGGATTGTTCAGATTAGGGATGCTCAGTTATAGAAACATCATTTGTGTCTGTGCTCAGCACCTGGCTGCCTGCTCGCGTCCCTTTCTGCTGACACAGGCCCCACAGCTTATACCTGTGTGATGCTCTCTGGTACCTCTGGGCTCTTGGCAGTGGAGGAAGACACAAGGTTAGAGACTGTATTCATTCAGATCATGTTTGACAAATCATTGGCCACTTTCTTTCTTTTGGTACTGTGTATTCTAGGAAGAGATCTGGAGGCTCTCCCTCCTTCCATCTTTCAGTGGGTTAAGGTTATCTACTTTCTTTCTGCCCTTTCTTATTCACCCCAAGAGCTGCGTTTCTCTGCAGTACCCAGCGACCATGTGTAGCTGTTAAGCACTTTATTTGTGGTCAGTGCAAATGGGAATTTTCTCCTAAGTGTAAATCCTGGCTTGATTTTGATAGCTCAGCACCCTCCAAAGTGTAAAATATCTCAGTTATTTTTATACTCATTTCAGGTTGAAATGAAAATATATTAAATAAATTATAATCATTAAAGTTAATTTCCGTTTTACTTTTCTAATGTGCTCCTGGAAAATACAGAATTATCCATGCTCTCTTTTTTATTGTGCAGTGCTGAACTCTGAACAGATGTTTTTGTAGAAACATCTCATTAAACACAGCATTCCCCATTCAGAAATGAAATCTCTCTTTCACCAGCGTAACTAGAAAACAGAGAATTGTTCATCTGCCTTTCCCATGCCTTCCTGTGCTTCCTCTTACCAGTGAGCTACAGTGTTGCTGAAACAACAGCAAAAATCATTTGTGATGCATTAGCTCTAGGTTTGGATACTGCCTCTGCCTTTGACCTGCCAGTTGTTTGGTCATGGACAGGCCCAATCTCTATGCATCTGTCTTCTCTCTTGTAAAATAGGCACAGATACATCCTCTTGCAAGGTTACTGGGAGGATTAAATGCGATTTAGGAAAAGCACGCCATGGCCCTGTGCCCAACACAGAGTATTGCCTTTCTACTTAATCTTCTGCCAAGCCCAGCAATTGTTTCTTTTCAGACTGCCTTCCCAATTCCAAATATATCCCATTCCTTCCTTTCCTAAGCAAGGGAAACAGCCCTATGTCTGTATTCTTGCCTGGTTGACTCCACTCTCTAAGACTCTTCCCCTTCACCTTCTTGAACTCATATGTGTGACAAGTTCCAGGATTACGCTTCTCATGAGGAGAAGTCTAGAAACTTATGTCAGGACACTTTAAAACAAACCCCCCTGAGTAACTTGGGTTTCTGTCACTTATACCTAAGTGACATCAGTCCCTTAGTACTAGTTTTGATATTAAATTGGCCAATGTGAGTTGCTTTGATGTCTCTTGGGGTAATGGATGTTTAAGAAGTACCTAAATGTTCATTTCAAAACAATAGCCTATATTACTGAATTGAATTGAATTTATTAGAAAGGTAAGGTGATAGGGAGAGACAAACAGAGAATTTACATCTGCTGGTTCACTCCCCAAAGAGTACAAAAAGCCACCAGGACAGAGCCAGGAGACAGAAAACTTTGTCCATAGAAAGAAAAGAAGAGCAGAGGAGGGGAAGGGAGGAGAGGGGAGGGGAGGGGAGGGGAGGGGAGGGGAGGGGAGGGGAGGGGAGAACAAGAGAAGAGAAAAAAGAGAAGAAAAGAAGAAAAGAAAAGAACGCTTCATCCAAATCTCCCACGGAGTGACAATCCATTGCTTTCCTACCTGCAATAGTAAGGAGCTAGATTGGAAGCAGAGCAGCCCAGCCTGAGCTGGCATTCCGATATGGGATGCCAGCAGCACTGCAGTAGCTCAAATCATCGCACCACGACACTAACACCCATAGGCAAATTTTTGTAGTCAAAACTAGAAGAAAGTTTTAAATGATTTTCCCTTAGGTGTCAGGTACTCCTCTCATTGTCTGGGGAAAGCTGATGTACATCAGTAACTGTTTAAATAGATCCTGGGACATGAAGGTGCCCATGAGCAGGGAATCATGCAGAACCCTGGCTGTCGTTCTCTAGGGTGCCAGGTATTTTAAAGCTTCTCTTTGCCCCACAGCCTTGGAGCTCCAGTCTCTCTCACCTTGTCTCTTCTTTAGTATAACCCAGGATGGAGTAGGGGTTGTTGTAGGATTTCAGCGGAGAGATTTGCAGTAAAAGTACTTATATGTGACAAGTTATACATATAAGTGTCATATAAATTTACACATGTGGAAATAACTTGTGACAAATGACCTTAAGAGATGAAATGTCTTTCTGTGATGTTAAGGATTCTGCAAAGAGTGTTCACTCCACTTTTAAATATTGTACATGGCTATTCATTCTGTATTTAACTTTTCCCTTTTGGCACCTGATCAACTTCAGAACATCCTCCCCGAAAAAGTACTAAGATGGAACACATGCCTGAATATTGAGAGCACCTGGGAAGCATGAAAGACCCATCCCAGGCCTGCCCAGGACCACTAAAACGGGGGACCTGTGCGATTTTTCTAAGAGGGCCTGATTTGTATCATCTGGCTTGGGAACAATGTGGAGAGCAACTTTCCAAGAGAATACAGGCATCTCCCACAGTGAACAGTTCCTGCTGTTGCACAGTGGCCACTGCACTGAAAAATAATACCTTTCCATCGTTTCTTTGACCAAGACTACCAGTGATGCCACGGATGTGCTTGGCCGGTGGACATTTTCCCCCTGATTTTGTTTTTGTTTTTGTTTGTTTGTTTGTTTGTTTGTTTGGCTAGGAAGCCCTAACAATGATTGAACAAGTAAGTTGGTGTCTACACTGCACGGCAGTCATGCCCATTGCTACTCACTTTCAGCATCAGCTGTTGCTAGGCTAAAGGGACTAAAGTTTCAAAGCTCACTGAAGATTGCTTACTGGCAGGACATGCACTGTCTGACCAGTGTGTGGGGGGGATGCACAGCAGCTCTTTGGAGGTGTTCATGACAGAGCCTAAATTATACTATCAGCAATAAGCCCTGGGCCCTCTCCATGACTCCTAAGAGCCATCAATTCCAGTTTTGATTTTGAATGGCAGACGTCAAAAAAGACGCCCACTTCGGATATGCAATAAATTCATATCAAATAATTCACATCCCCTAAAGATTTATTTTATTTTACTCTATTTTTTATTTGAAAGGCAAAGTTACACAGAGAAAGAGAGATAAGAGACATCCTCTATCCCCTGATTCACTCCCCAAATAGCTGCAATGGCCAGGGCTAAACTGATCCAAAGACAGGATCCAGAAGCTTCCCCCTGGATCTCCTATGTAGGTTCAGGGGCCCAAGCACTTGAGCCATCCTCTGCTGTTTTTCCAGGGAACTGGATCAGAAGTGAAGCAGCCAGGACACAAACCATCTTCCAAATTGATACAGATGCCACAGGCAGAGGCTTGACTCACTACACCCCAATATCAGTCCCTTATCAAATAAGTTTGTCAGGAAAACTAGATCACTGTCAAAAAAGAATGTTAAATGGATATATAAAGAAGTTGGAACATATTTGGGCCTGGCATGGGAGCCTAGCAGCTGAAGTCCTCGCCTTGTATGTGCTGGGATCCCGTATGGCACTAGTTCTAATCCCAGTGCGTGCCCCACTTCCCATCCAGCTCCCTGCTTGTGGCCTGGGAAAGCAGTCAAGGACAGCCCAAAGCCTTGGGACCCTGCAGCCACGTGGAAGACCCGGAAGAGGATCTGGGCTCCTGGCTTCAGATTGGTGTAGCTCTGGCCATGGCGGCCACTTGGGGAGTGAAATCATCAGATGGAAGATCTTGCTCTCTGTCTCTGCTCTATCTGCATTTCTGCCTTTCCAATAAAAATCAATAAATAAAAAGCTGGAACATATTTAAAAGCTTATTATCTTGATTTATAGCTATAAATCTCTAGACACATGGATTTGAATTCTGGCTTTGGGTCATGCAAATTTTAAGGGCATATCTGATTTGCTTATGTTGGAATTAAAAACAAAAATCCTGGGCTAATCCTTTACCTCTAGAACCAGCATCCTAAATGGTAGCGACCTGGGGTCCTGGCCACTGCACTTCAAGTCCATCTCCCTGATTATGGCCTGGGAAATCAGCAGAGGATGGTTCAAGGCATTGGGCCCCTGACCCCAAATGGGAGACCCAGAGGAAGCTTGTGGCTCCTGGCTTTGGATGGACTCAGTTCTGATCTTTATCCATTTGGGGATTGAACCAATGGATGGAAAATTTCTTCTCTCTGTAAAAACTGATTTTCAAATAAAAATCTTAAAAAAATAAATAGAAGTGAAGACCCTCATTATTAACATCCTTGATACTAGGCAATCCAAGGATCTAACTAATATTTCCTAAGTAACTAAGATTGGTACCAAATTACGTAACCTCTTAAAGAACTACCGTTGGCACTGAAATGTTGTCTGAGTCACATGTGTGTGTGATATTAGAAATGTATTTTGTGATTGCTTTTAAACAGGGGTGGAGAGCCTTTTTCTGCCAAACACCATTTGGATATTTATAACATCATTTGTGGGCAATAGAAAAATACCAACCTAAAAATTAGCCTGCCGTGGATTTATTGAATTTCGAGTCCCGCCTGAGGTTGCCTTGGTTGAGCCAGATCAAATGATTCTGTGGACCTTATATGGGCCTCAGGCCGGACGTTCCCCGCCCCTGCTTTCAAAGAAGACACAAGTCTAAGTTCAAAGTGAGGTCATGAATGTTTGCATCAGAATTTGAGAATGATATTGGATTGCTAAATAAAGCAGCTCTGGTTCCAGGACCTTGGCTGGATTTTGACCTTGACGGTGTTGTGCCTCTTGATGATTTTGACTTTGATGATCCAAAGTTAGGTCTGTTTCATCTTTTCTTGTCACCTGTAACAAAAACAATCTTAGCAGCAGCTTTATAAAGGTTACTCAGACAGCGGCTTTTTGAGGCCAGGATGTGGGCTGATGCCATTCATTAATGAGCCTTATCAGGTGATAACAAGGCGGGGGTCTCAATGACAAAAGCTGACTGTCAGCCAGGGACCCAGAGATGAAAGATGAAGTCTCATATTCCGGTCCTCCAAGCCATCTGATCCCGTGGCTTGACAGAGCTTTTGTGTATTTTAAACCCAGTACATGAGTTAACTCCCACATAAGCAGATTATGCTAAATTAGTCCCTCTGAAATAGCAGCAGTTACTCAGCACACTGGCGTATGTAGGTAATTGCAAAACCCAAGAGACTGCACTTTTCACTCTTGCAGTCGACACCCATGGCCACCCAAGGGGTGTGTGTCTCTGGAGCGTTAGCATGGGATGCCAAGCATGTGTGCCTTGCCAGCAGTGATCCGGCTTCTGGCATGCATCCCTGTGGGATGTGTTAGCCATTACGGGAGTGTCGACGTGGCACTCCACCAGAGAGTCAGACCAAGGCAGGGTTAGGGGATGGGTGTGCCTCCTGAAGATGACAGTATTCTAACATTGGGGTTTCCATGCCTGGAGTTTTCTGTAATCCTGTAGTGGGGCTCAGGATCCTGTGCTCTCAACTGTTGTGACTTGACAGTGCCAGTTTTAACACAGCAGTCTCCAGGCTGGACCCAGCAAGGTTGTCAAACTGCCTGAATTTCAGGATCTGAACAGAACCGCCCCCCCACCCCCACGCTTGTGTGTGCATGCTGTTTGCCAGTTTGTGGCATTTTCTTTCAGAGTCACTGCATGGCACTGAAGAGAAAGCTGTTTATTGTGGCCTCCTCTTTGGGTCCACACATGTGCAGAAGGTCAGATTGCAGAGTCACAGAGTAGGGGGTGGGGGATTTTTAGATGATTGAGTGTAGTCCTTACATGTATAGTTGAAGCACAAATGGAAAGAAAGAGCATAGATCTGCTGCTGGAAAAAACTCCTAAAGACATGCACAGCCTGGTGAAGGGTTTTCGTTGGTGAGGCTGGTTGATTTTTAAGAAAATTCATTTGCAAAACAATTCAAGAAGAGGAGACGCAGCTGGCAAACATGAGACAGGGGATTTCTCTGGGGTCATGAGGACATTTCCCTCCTGTCTCTTTGTCTTACAGTGATGCTTTTCCAAAGTTACTCCTTGGTTGTAGAGACAAAGAATGAATGCAGTGCTTCGATTCAGAAGACTTTCTTGTTTAACAGTGCAGCTGATTTCCCGTTTAGTGCTGGGAAGGTTTTCTTTCCATTGAGGACAAGTTACTGCTGGTGGATTTAGCACACATTCTTTGCCACTAGACAACAAAATAGACTTCATTGTTTTTTCAAATTCTGTACATCATTGCTTTCTTTCTTTTTTTGAGAATTAATTTATTAATTTATTTATTTTAGAAAGGCAGATATAGAAAAAGAGAGACAGAGAGGAAGATCTTCCGTCTGCTGATTCACTCCCCAGGTGGCCAGAGCTGAGCCAGTCTGAAGCCAGGAGCCAGAAACTTCTTCCGGGTCTCCCACGTGGATGCAGGGTCCCAAGGCTTTGGACCATTCCTTGACCGCTTTCCCAGGCCACAAGCAGGGAGCTGGATGGGAAGCAGGAAAGCTAGGACATGAACCGGCATCCATGTGGGATCCTGGCATGCGCAAGGCAAGAATATTCTAGCTGCTAGGCTCCCATTCCGGGGCCCAGACTGCACTTTAAAAATAATTTTCACTCTAAAGTCTTACCTTAGCAGAATTTAAAGCAGGGACGGGGAGCATCTCATCTCTGGGCCATCTAAAGCCTGCAAAGTCATTCGGTCCAGCCCAACCAAGACGACCATAAGCAGGAATTGAAATATAATCAGTGTATAGCAGGCTAATTTTTAAGTTGATCCTTCTGTGTGGTCTGTGACTGATGTTAGGAATGCCCAAATGCCACTTGGTAAAGGGTTCCCTACCCTTGATTTAAACAAAAAAATAGTCATATAATACCTATAATTTCCTCTTTTATTCACTGAACTTTTTAATATATTTGTGTATTCTTGGAAAGGCAAAGAGACAGAGACAGACATATCCACATGAACACACATACCACACAGCAGAGACACATCCTCTGTCTGCAGTTTACTTCCCAAATGCCCACAGCAGTGGGGGCTGGGTCAGCCTGAAGTGAGAAGCTCTATCCTGGGGCTCCCATGTGGATACAGGAGCCCAAGCACTAGAGTCATCATGAGCTGCCTGCTAGGTGCCTTAGCAGGGAGCTAGGTTGGAAGCAGAGCAGCTAGGACTCACATCGGTGCCCATAGGAAATGCTGGTGTCATAGGCAGCAGCTTAACTTGTTGCATCACAGGGTCTGCCCCACATGTTCGCATCTCAAGAAGGCGAACACCTAATGTTGCTCCTGAAGATTCTGGTGCCACAGGTCTTGGATAGCACACGAGCCTAGGGTTTTTGATGCTTCCTTTGTTCAGCTGTGTAGTCTATATTAGTCCATTGTCCATTGATGTAACTAGGGCTGGTTAACTGACGGAGCAGAGAGGTTTAGCTCACATTGTGGAGGTCTAAGAGCATGGCCCCAGCATCTTCAGACCTCCAATGAAGGCCACATGCTGCTTTGTGCAAGGGATGTGGATGCACGAGGAAGAAAGGCCACATGGAGAGAGAAACTGAGGGGAGATGCCAGGCTTGTGTGATATAAACTGTCTTTCATGAGAACAAATGCACTTGTGCTGCAAGATTTGACTCCCATGAGACCTAGTATCATCCCGAAGAACCTGACCTAACCCGGGCCTTGCATGAGATTGGAGCCCTGTGACCTAATCACATTCTGTGAGGGTCCCCGTAAATGTCTCAGCATCTCTCAGTGCAGTTACACTGGGGACAAAGCTTCCAGCACCCACAGCTTTGGGTTATAAACTATGTGCAAGCCATACCATAGCAAAGTCTCTTTCAGAATGGTGTTCCAACAGTGGACTTTAGTCAAGGAAACAGGTCATGTTCACTGTTTCAAGCTGTTGAATCCTCAGCATCCCTTTGCATTACCTACTAGATGGGAGCTTCTGGCTCATTCTGGGGCAGAGCCACACATTTGAGCTGTCAGCTGCTTAGACGGAGAGAGCTCCCTGGCCAGTCGCTTCCTACCATGAGCACTCTTCACTCAGTGCTGTCACTTTGTATCTTGACTTCAAGCAAGTTTGAAGAGCACTGCAGTAGACTAGGCATCGGGATCAGCGAATCTTGTGTTTGTTTGCTTGTAGTTTTTTAAGCCCCCATTGTCTCACCTACAGATGTGCCTGCAGCAAAGGATCAAAGCTGGCCTTGGACCAGTGGCCTAGCCACCTGCTCTCAGTGACAGTTTTGACTCCAGCTCTATGTGTGCTGGAAGGGATGGTGGCCTGGACAACTTGGGGTGCTGTCAGTTGCTCTTTGGGTAGAAAGTATCTAGGCCCACATGTGAGCTATCCCCGCTCTGCTGTTAAGGCAGCAAAAGGCCCCAGAGTGTCCCACTGGTGCAGCAGACTCACCCAGAGATGCCATTGCTGCACAGGGCATACATGTCCACATCAACTTACTGACACCCCACACCAAGCCAGGAGATTTTTTTTCTTTTTTAACTTCATCCCAAAAATATACTCTCTAAACCTTGTCTTGGGTTTCTAAACACGTAAAAGACCCACCAGTCATCTTCAGTGCCTGCGTTCCTAGCCCGGTGCACAACAGCTGCTGGAGAGACGTTTGAACACTGACCAAGTTTTGCTTTGGGTTTCTCTCTGTGACTAGAAGAAATTTAGTCACAAGGGAAAGAGAGAGAGAGAGAGAGAGAGAGAGAGACTGAGAGAGAGAGAGAGACAGCTGCAGGATGCAGGTCAAACACCAGAACTCACCGGGTACCATGGGAACTCCAGGATGCAGCAGCAGGCCCCGGGCAGTCTGCGAAGTGAAGATTTGCACCCTTTCTGCAAAGCATTCATCAGAAAGGGGTTTTCTGGCCTCACTACCCCAGAGGGAAAGAGTAGAGAGCCAGAGTGACCCACGCTTTCAGAGTGCTTCTTCAGCGGGTACCTCTGCTCAGGCTCAGAGCACAGGCATCTCAGGGCATGCTTGGAAATGCACATTCCCGGACAGCAGCTGTTGATTTCATCTGTCGCTCAGGATGTGAGGCCTATCTTCAGTTGTTCTTGCTGCTGTTTATTTGAGAAGTGAAGAGAGAGAGCGAGCAAGCTTTCATCCTCTGGTTTACTCTTTTATTGTTATTTTTAAAGACTTGTTTATTGATTTAGTCTTATTAGAAAGATATTTTTACATAGAAAGACATAGAGTCAGAGATAGCAGTCTTCCTCTTGGTTCACTCCCCAGGTGGCTGCAATGGCTGGAGATGAATCGATCCAAAGCCAGGAATCAGGAGCTGCTTCCAGGTCTCCCATGTGAGTGCAGGGACCAGTGGACTTGAGGCATCTCTCCAATGCTTTCCCGGGCCATAAGAAGGGAGCTGGCTCAGAAGTGGAACAGCCGGGACTCAAACCAGCATCCCTGTGGGAAGCCAGCTATGACAGACAGAACACTGATTAGGTTGTTATATCACCATGCCAGCCCCAAATTTACTATGAATGCCTGCAACACCTTGACACTGAGCCAGAACTCGGGAACTCAGTCCTGGTCTCCTGCATGAGTGGCAAGAACTTGAGCCTTCTGCTGACTCCCAGGGTGTGCTCAGCCCAGCAGCAGGAAGGGGCCAGAGGTTTATCCAACTCAGGCACTCTGATATAAGACACAGGGGTCTTAACCACTCGGCACAATGACTGTGCCCTGATTCTTCCATTTGGAACACTCTCAGCCACTCTTCCTGTATCTCAGGGTTTAGGCACTCAGTCTGCAGAGGTGTGGTGAGACACGAGTGTATCAACAGACGGAGCTTTGAGGTGGCCGGGGACAGGTTGAAAGCCTTATCGTTTCTGGCATCATTGGTGTTGCTTAGACAGTCATACTGAGTCTACTCGTTTTTTTATCTGACACGGTGATGTGTTGTTGAACAACGTCAAGGTCATTTTTGCTGCCTTTTAAACCATATTTTCATGTCTTCTGCATTATACAAGAAATTTTTTATAATAGCAAATCATGTGACCTATTGTTTGGCAAATTAAGTAGTAGATGTTTCTTCTTTATTTTTATTTTTTTTTTAAAGATTTATTTTTATTATTTTTTATTGGAAAGGCGGATATACAGAGAGGAGAGACAGAGAGGAAGATCTTCCATCCGATGATTCACTCCCCAAGTGAGCCGCAACGGGTCGATACTATGCCGATCCGAAGCCAGGAGCCTCTTCCGGGTCTCCCACGCGGGTGCAGGGTCCCAAAGCTTTGGGCCGTCCTCAACTGCCTTCCCAGGCCACAGGCAGGGAGCTGGAAGGGAAGCGGGGCTGCCGGGATTAGAACCGGCGCCCATATGGGATCCCGGGCGTGCAAGGCGAGGACTTAACCACTTGCGCCACCGCGCCGGGCCCCCAGATGTTTCTTCTTAAAAAAAAAAAAAGATTTATTTATTTTTATTGGAAAGTCAGATACATAGAGAGGAGGAGAGACAGAGAGGAAGATCTTCCATCCGCTGGTTCACTCTCCAAGTAACCACAGTGGCCAGAGCTGACTCAATCCAAAGCCAGGAGCCTGGAGTCTCTTCTGGGTCTCGCACACAGGTGCAGGGTCCCAAGGCCTTGAACTGTCCTCTGCTGCCTTCCCGGGTCATAAGCAGGGACCTGGATGGGAAACAGGGCTTCCGGAATATGAACTGTCGTCTGTATGTCTGCATGGGATCCTGGCGTGTGCAAGGCAAGGACTTTAGCCACTAGGCTAGTGCATCGGGTCCTGCAGTAGGTGTTTCTTTGAAGATCTGGTAAACTCTTCCCAACCCACTCCCGGCCCCCCACCCCCCCACCCCCGGTAAACTTTTTCAAGGTTACTATGGGGAAAATATTCCCCATTTTTACCATGTTCTTGAGAATAGTTCTGTAAGAGGAATTAAAAGTTTAAACACTATTTTGTATGGCCCAGTACATGAACTTGACGTCTCCTTTCAAGGGCTGACTTTGGTTCTTCCATCCTGAAGCTCCCCATGATCACAGATCCATAGTTCTGGTTCAGGATTTCATGAGAGAGCTTGCTCATGAAAAAGGTGGGCTAAGATCCAAGACATTATAGGTGTGCCAAAAAGACAAACCACATTTTGACCACAGAGAGTGATTTGGCCACGAGAGAGAGAAATAAACTGCTTCTTACGTCTACCGTATGGATCTGATGTCAGCATCTCCCAGCGGGATGAGCTTGCACATCTCTGTATCACTGTGGGAGCCCCCCTTGGCCAGGACACTAGAATTGTGGTGGATCTCCCTGGCTGGAAGCGAACCCCATGCAAGTTGGGTTCAAACTGCAGCCTCTTTCTTCATTTAATGCACAAATCATTTCCCACCTTAACTATCAATCAGAAACATTTTTTTCACAGCTCCAGAATATTAACCATGTTGTCATTTTATCCTAAAACTCGAGCACTTAACAAGAACTACACCTGTGAATCAGATGAGAGCTGTCTGAGGGGTCCACCAAGCACAGCAAAGCTCTCTATGGGACGAAAGTCTGTTTACAAAAGTCTGTCCACCACATCTGCCACAGCACTGAGTCTGTTGTCATGCATAATTCACTCATGCAGACCGTGTTTATTATTTGTTGAAGGTGCAGGGTGTATGGCGTCAAACAGATGAAATGTCAATATTCAGCTTCTGAAAAATTACTTTCACAATGATTGAGATAGCAAGTGACCATAGTTCATCCCCAGGGCAGCCAGGTGTTTTGGGAACATGCTGACCTACTTGTCAACCTCGTAGGTGGGTCAAGCTGGTTCGGCCAAGGCAGAAGAAGGGATGCGAAGGCAGGTACACTCAAAGTGTATGTTCATATTCCAAGGACAGACACTCAGGGCCTCCACCACAGAGACAGAAGACAAGAGTTCCCTAGAAATTTATGTTTCAGTCCCACAGTGAAAGAGTTAGCTATGAGGGATTTTCATAAAGTTCCTGGGAAATGCATATCATAAAACTCTATGCATGGCTTTCAAATGTTTCCTGTACCAAAAATAAACTAGATATAGCATATCTGAAGAGAATCAGGGATAAGAGAGCTTTGAAAGAAGTCTCTGTCAGAGCAACATCAATTCTGGCTAAAATTGAAGCAAAAACAAACACCAAACGTGTGGTCTTTTTTGGGTAGAAAAATGCTGAAATCACTAATGCTTTATGAAACATGTATGGAGACAATGCCTGAAAGAAATCAGCAGCTTCCCAACAGAGAACTCATTTTAACGAGGGACAAGATGATATTGAAGAGGAAGCTTGCAGTGGCAGAACATCCACATCAATTTGGAGAGAAAAAAACGAATCTTGTTTGTGCCATCACTGACCAGGGCTGACCATCAGAAACAGAAGCCCACACCAGAGGCATCTCAGTTGGTTCAGCTTACACAATTTTGTTGGCAAAACTCAACTGGAGCAGATTTTCTCCTTGATGGGTGCCACAGCTGTTGCACTCGGGCCGGTTACTACAAGAACAAAGCTTTCCATGGGCATTGAAACAAGTGGAATCAAGATCCTGAAGCATTTCATCAAAGAATTCCAACAAGTGCTGCAGCAGGTCCTTGCCAGAAATGTGCCTGAAGACAAACGCACAATCAGAGCAGGGGCTGCCAGGAGCTACACCTGGTCTGGTCCAAGTGCACACAGTTGGTCAAGAGTGAAGCTCACCTGGGCACGGATTGTTTTTATAGGATACTGAATTATTTTACTTGTTGATTTTTCTGGAAGAACAAAGAATGATAACATCCTAGTGTTGGAGTGTTTCAGAAAGTCAGCCAAAGCCTTCACAGGAAGCATCCACTAAAGGTTTACCAGGGAACCCAGCACAACAATAGCCCTGATTTTTTTTCATCAAACAAGGGAAATTTTGCTCCTTCTGGCTTCTTTTTTCCCCAAACATTAAAAGCATGTTTTAAACAGATGCCTATCTATCTATTTGAAAGGCGGGGTGACAGAAAGGAAGAAGGGACGGGATCTTGCATTCAATGATTCAGTCTCCAAAGGCTCACAATGACTGGGACTTGGTCAGGCCCAAACCAGGAGCCTTGACCTCCATTTAGATCTCCAGTGTGTGTGGTAGAGACCAAGTATTCGGGCCATCATCTACCACCTCCCAGTGCATTCGCAGGAAACTGGATTAAAAGTAGAGTTATGGCCCGGTGTACTAGCCTAGCGGCTAAAGTCCTCGCCTTGCACACGCCATGATCCCACATGGGCGCCGGTTCTAATCTCTGCAGTCCTGCTTCCCATCCAGCTCCCTGCTTGTGGCCTGGAAAAGCAGTAGAGGACAGCCCAAGTCCTTGGGACCCTGCACCCACATGGGAGGCTTGGAAAAGGCTCGGGATTCCTGGCTTCAGATTGACTCAGCTCCAGCCATTGTGGCCACTTGGGGAGTGAGTCAGAGGGCAGAAGATCTTCCTCTCTGTTTCTTCTCTCTGTATATCTGACTTTGCAATAAAAATAAATAAATCTTGTTTTTAAATAAATAAATATTTTTTAAATATTTATTAAAGATTTATTTATTTTTATTACAAAGTCAGATATACAGAGAGGAGGAGAGACAGAGAGGAAGATCTTCCGTCCGATGATTCACTCCCCAAATGAGCACAACGGCCGATGCTATGCCGGTCTGAAGCCAGGAGCCTCCTCTGGATCTCCCACATGGCTGCAGGGTCCCAAGGCTTTGGGCCATCCTCGACTGCTTTCCCAGGCCACAAGCAGGGAGCTGGATGGGAAGTGGAGCTGCCGGGATTAGAACCGATGCCCATATGGGATCCCAGTGCAAGTTCAAGGTGAGGACTTTAGGTCCTAGGCCATGGCGCCGGGCCTGAAATAAATAAATCTTAAAAAAATAAAGAACAAGTAGAGTTGCCAGGACCCTAGCCAACACTCCAGTTTGGTGTGTGCTTGCCTTGCAAGCAGTGCTTGTGCAACAACACCTGCCCCTTTAAACAACTTTTAAAGACAACCCATTTTTCTCCAGCTTAATGTCTGAAAAGAGCACCTGGACATAGGGAACTTCTTAGGACCCGCAGATGGAGCGAGTGGCTGATCCCATCACTTGCAAAAGCAATTTGAACTTAGAAAAAAAAAAAGATGTGTTTTCTTTATTTGAAAGGCAGAGTGACAAAAAGACAGAGAGATCTCCCATCTGCTGGCTCAACTCCCCAAAATGACTGTAAGTACTGGGCCTAGGCTGGGCCCACGTAAGGAGCCTGGAACTTCATCCATGTCTCCCATGAAAGCGGCAGGAATGCAAGTGCATGCGTCATCCTCAGCCACTTTAGCAGGCAGCTGGATTGGAAGCGGAGTAGTCAGGACTTGAACTGTGGGCATATGGAATGCCTGTGCAGTGGGTGTGGCAGCTTCATTCATTGCACAATACTAGTCCCAGCATCTAGCACTTTATAAAACTTGTGTTGAGAGAGTCTAAACTTTTTATCTGTTATTTTTTTTTTCTGTGAGCATTTTGAACTCCCCTCGTGTTTGCTGGACTGCCTGAACCCATTGCAGATGCATGCTCAGAAGAGGTGACACTCTTCCCTTGGCGAGTGGCTTCTTGCTGCCACAAAAATGCCATGTACTGGGTTGCATAGCATTGCCCTTGCTATTTATCTTTTCTTGGTAGATTGTGCTCTAGTGTAACTTTCTTTACTGTGTTATGCTCATCCAGAAGATACAGTGTAACTGTGCCTGACAGCTACTCGCTGCTTTCAAACAGTGGTGGGCTGGCCAGCCTGGGGGGCTGCCCAAGCGAAAGGTGAGTGAGCCCATCAGGTGTTTGTCTAGTGGGAGAACACACTGAATGACTTCCAGGTTTGGTGAGGCCTTTCCAGATGCTCCAAAAATCGATCTTTTCAGAACAGCTCAGAAAGCCTTGGGGGCCTTGGAGCTTATCTATACAATGAAACTTGCCCTGGTCTTACAGTAGCACAGTCAGTATAAAGGGAAAAATTCATATATATTGTATACATATGTATTATACATATATATAGGAGAAGCAAGGATGATCTGTTAGGTATAGCTCACTCATCAAGAAGGAAATTTATTCATTAAAACATCAGCGTGTGAATGAAGACACAACTGTGTCAGGGTGGAATTCAGAAAAAAAAATGTTTCAAGCAATAGAATGGGCTGGATAAAGGTTGCAGTAGTCAGGCAAAGTCGTGAACCTGTGTTAAAGTATGTTGACTTCCTTTCTTCTTCCTGGCCAAATGTCTCTGCAAATTAGCAAAGCCGAACAGTGAAGCTGCAGCTCACATTTGCAAGTGTACGGCGTGGCAGGCTTTGTGCAAGCCCTCTGTCACTTGCTTATGCGTTTGTCACCTGTTTAGCACGAGAGATTTTTTCTCACTCAGGGCTTCTCAATGAAAGGTTAGAGGCTCAGCAAGCTGCGAGAAAACAGTGGGAGCAAGCAGCTATGGAAACTTTTCCACTTCCACGTGTGAGAAGAAAGAGACAGAGAAAAATTCTTGCTGAGAAACTGTATGTCTTTAAATCAGGGTGTGGAGCATCTGACCTGTGGGCTGTATAAGGGCCACACGATTATGGGATCTGCTTCTACCAAGGCAACCACAGCCGGGATTCAAAATTCCAATAAATCTCTATATAGCAGGCTAATTTTTTTAAGTTGGTGATTTTGTATGGCCAGTTAGTGATATTATAAATAGCCAGATGGCCCATGGCAGAAAAAAAGGGTCCCCACCCATGCAACCTGCAATTTAGGGCTTGCTTCTGTTTCTTATTGGAAAGGGTAGGGAAAAAAGGCTCACAGCTAGGCCTGTCATCCCTGTGCCTTGGGCTGGCTGGGTGCTCCGGGGTAAATTCTTTAACAATGATAAATTCAGCCCAAGCCCAGAAGGGTGGTTGCACAAGACACACCTATAGACCATGCATTGTTGGGGTGGGGCAGCCCAGGGCAGAGAGCTGTCAGCAGCCACCCCAGACAGTTCCCAGCCAAACACACCTGTAAGGGGAGTCTGTGAAGTAGGAGCTGAAACAAGCTTAATGTGGGTCTCATGTCATTTTGATTTGGTGACCATTTACACAGACTTGTGACATGAATTGAAAACTTTAAATGTCTGAGGGGTTGAAGTAGAACAGGCACAATGTCCGTTGTGGGTTGAAAAAACAAAGTTCTAAAAGGATTCCTGGGTAGTGGGAAGTTTCAACACTGTGGAAAATGCGTCTGCATGTTTGAAGCCACGTAAATAGAACTCTTAACCTAATCGCAGCTTGCTTTCCTTCTTTTAAGCAGTGCTAGCTCATAGGCTAAAGGCTACATCTTCTCCCTTTGACTTCATCAGCATAAGACAAATGTTTCTGAATGTCTCCCTTCCTTTTTCCCTTTTTCTGTCTCAAATATTTATTTGTGTATTTGAAGGTTGGAGTCAGAGAGGAAAGGGAGAGACCAAGCCCTTCCATCTACTGGTTTTCTCCCCAGCTGGCCATAGCAGCCAGGGCTGTGCCAGGCGGAAGCCAGGAGCTTCATTTGGGTCTCTCATACAGGTAACAGTGGCCCAACGACATTGCTGCTTTACCAGGACATTGACAGGAATCTGGATCAGATAGAGCAGCCAGGATGTGAACTGGCATCCATGTGGGATGCTAGCATTGTCAGCAGTGGCTTTACCCATTATGCCGCAGTGCAGCCCCTTTGAATGTCTTTTAAAGGTACCTAGTCTGGCCTGGTGCAGTGGACTGATTGGCTAATCCTCTACCTCGCGAGGGCCAGGATCTCATATGGGCGTTGGTTCATGTCCTGACTGCTCCACTTCCAATCCAGCTCTCTGCTTATGGCCTGGGAAAGCAGCAGATAATGACTCAAGGTCTTGGGACCCTGCACCCACATGGGAGACCTGGAAAAGGCTCTTAGCTCCCAGTTTTGGATTGGGTCAGTTCTGGCCATTGCAGTTACTTGGGGAGTGAACCACTGGATGGAAGATCTTTCTCTCTGTCCCTCCTTCTCTCTCTAAAACCTGCCTTTCCAATAAAAATGAATAAATCTTTTTAAAAAAAATAGGTATTTAGTCACTCTAAAGTTGTGCAGTGACAGAATAATGTATTCATTTGTATTCATTCAGTCATCTTTCAATATACTTTAAAAAAACATTTTTCAAGACTTATTTATTTTTATTAGAAAGGCAGATTTACAGAAAGAAGGAGATTTAGAGAAAAAATTTTCCATCTGCTGGTTCACTCCCAAAGTTGCTACAATGGCCAGAGCTGAGCCAATCCGAAGCCAGAAGCTTCTTCCAGGTTTCCCACATGAGAGCAGGGTCCCAGGGCTTTGGGCCATCCTCTACTGCTTTCCCAGGCCACAAGCAGAGAGCTGGATGGGAAGCAGAGCAGCTGGGACATGAACTGCTTCTATTTGGGATCCCAGCGCATGCAAGGTGAGGATTTAACCACTGGACTACCATAATGGGCCCCCAGTGTACTTTGGAATGACATGCATTGCTGTTTCAGTAATGAAGTTATGTGTGTGAGAGAGTCTGGAGGAGTTAGCTTAAGTTATGAAAGAGGCTATTGTCATTTGTTTTTCTTCCATACATCTTCTATTAGGTGTTGAAAAAACACCTAATCTCTAGGAAGCATTAGGAAGCACTGTTAGGCATCTGGTTTTTCATTCATAGATATGAAGCAAAATATTTAAAGACTTTCACTGTAAGTTGCTGCTGTTTCATTGGCATTGCTACAAGTGGGGTAAAATCATTAAATTGAAAGCAGCTATCGCTGGTTTGGCCATCATCCTCACATACCATTATTATGATGCATGAGTTTAAAATGACATCTATGACATATTATAAGTGAATTCCAACAGTCAGGAGTGGTGAAACACCGGAGGAAGTGGGGCAGACTCCATTCCACACCCTGTTCTCCTTGACAGTTACAGAAACCAGCAGAGAGAAGAGCCACCTGCACAGCGGCAGTGAGGGGGGTTGAACCCAGAACCTATTCCTTCTACCAGAGAATCCAGGCTGCAACCTGACCGGGAAGGGATTGGGCCCCTCGTTAGGCCTGAGAAGCCCAGGTATAAGAACAGATTCTTAGATGCATCTTCAGGTCATTGGGAACATAGGCAGGAAAAAGTGTTCGGCCACAAGACTAGAGTGTACCCGTAAGAGGAAGACAGACTAGCAGAGGGTGCCAGAGCGGAGTTGGGTCTGGGACATGCTCAGTGCGGAAGCCTAGTGGCTAAAGTCCTTGCCCTGCATGCACTTGGATCCCACATGGGTGCCAGTTTGTGTCCCAGCTGCCCTGCTTCCCATCTACCTCCCTGCTTGTGGCCTGGGAAAGCAGTTGAGGACTGTCCAAGGCCTTAGGACCCTGCACCCATGTGGGACACCCAGAGGAAGCTCCTGGCTCCTGACTTTGGATCAGCTCAGCTCTGGCTGTTTGGGCCACTGGGGGCGTGAATCAGTAGACAGAAGATGTTCCTCTCTGTCTTTCATCCTCTCTGGATATCTGACTTTTCAATTTAAAAAAAACAATCAGGACTAGTGGCCTGGATGGGGTGGCCTTCCAGTGCCAGACAGAGCAAACCACAGAGCTCTGCAGCCCTCTGCAAGGTACTGGTGGCTCAGTTTCTTACTTAGGCAGATCAGACTGTTACCTGTGAGGCTGTAGAGCTATAGCAAGGGGCAGATCTGGCCACCTGTGACGTTTGATGCCTGAGCACCTAACACAGACTTTCAGAAAAACGTACACTCTGATCATATTTTTTTTTCCTCCCGAATAGTAACGTTTGTTGATGTTTTAAATGAAGAAAAAAAGGATGCAGAAGGGTGTCTGAAAGCCCTCCTGATAGAAAACAGACTGTCAGGAGGAGCACTGGGGTTACCTGGGGCAGTCTCCCCTGTGGCTGTCCCTGCATGGCTGCCCCCAGTGAAAAGCTGCCAAGAACCTGGACAGAGCTCTCTCAGCTGCAGATATCCAGTTGGGCTTCTAAGGGAGGCGACGGCGACCTGATTCTGGACTGATCTTAGGAAAATTGCTGTTTAGCTTACATCATTTTTAAACAGACACTGGGTCGTGATTTGAGCCAGCCAGGTGCTCTTAAAAATTTTCTTCCAATTCAAGACACAGAACAGGATCTTATACAAAATCAGGGTTTGGCTTGGCATCCATATAAGCCACTAGGAATGAACATCTGTCAGCATTGCCTGAACCTGTGCCAGATGGGCATAGCACTTCCCCAGAAGTGTAGCCACTGGGCAGCAAGGTGTGGGTCCAAGCTGAGCTCTGCAGTCCAGCTGCCTCATGGGTGAGTTCGGGCTGTGCTGCCTGTTATCTGCACCTGTACAGTGGGGGACAACAGTGTCAGCACCAGTCTGCAGCAAATCTCTGAAGACAGTACCGTGCCTGGAATTGACACCCAGTTACTGTAGGTCTTACCAGGTCCTATTGCTTATAAGAATTATTATTTTCAATGATTTAATTTTTTTTTAACTTAGAAGGTCAGGATTACAAACAGATAGGGATCTTCCATCTGTTGCTTCACTTTGCAAATGGCTGCAGTAGCAGGGCTGAGCTGGTCTGAAGCTGGTAGCAGGAACTTCTTCCCAGTCTACACCCACAGGGCTTGGGCCATCCTCTGCGGCTCTCCCAGGCTGTAAGCAGGAAGCTGTATTGAGAAGCAGAGCAGCTGACACTCAAGCCAGAATCCAAATGGGATGTTGGTGCTGGCAGGTGGATGATTAGTTTGCTATGCCACCACACTAACCCCCTCAACTGATTTTTTTTTTTTTTAACATTATATATTCTAGAGACAAATAGAGCCACTAGTAATTTACTCCCCCCAAAGCCTACAGTGGCCAGGACTGGGCCAAGGTCAGGAGCCAGGAACTCAATCCAGGTCTCCACCTGGGTGGCAGGAGCCTGATTCCCGGAGCCATCAGCACTGCCTTCACAGGTCTGCACCAGGAGTAAGCGGGAGTCAGGAGCCACAGCCACGAAGCAGACACTCCACGGACATGGGCCAAGAGCCCACCATATGTCTTTTTTGTTGCTTTGTTTTAATTTGCAGAACTGAGCAACACTTCCGTCTATAGAAAAGATAAAGTGCTCCCCCATAAGAATTCTTCAAGCGAGGCATTATCCCATTTCTCAGATGAACAGATCAAACCCCAAAAGGATGTGATGTGAGACATGGTAAAGCCAGACTCCCATCCTGGGTATGAGTCTCAGAGCTGAGCACACCAGGGGCTCCTTGGATGTGACACCCGGGTGCCGGGTGAAAGCTGGCTGAGACTGGCACCTACGTGTCTTGCCAGCTTGCTGCGTGCTCACCTCACACTTAAGACATGGCTTATGTCCATGTTGGGCTTTCAGGCTAAACCACCGCCGAGGCCCTGGGCATGTTTTCTTTTCGTTTTCTTTCTTAAGGTTTATTTGTGTGAAACAGGGACACAGAGAGAGAGAATCTTCAGCAAACAGAGTTGGGCAGGCTGAAGGCAGGAGCCAGCAACTCCATCCGGGTCTGCCCATGAGTGGCTAGGGCCCGAGCACTTGGGAGCTGGATTGTCGGCAGAATAGCCGAGGCTGGAACTGCGGTCAGACCTAGGTTGCCTGTATCAGAGGCAGCAGCCTAACCCTGCCATGGTGCCATAGTGCTACCACCATGCTGCATGGTTTTTCTTGCTCCTAAGGACACCTTAAAATCCTGCACAGGCCTTGTCTCTTGCAGAAAGCCCTCCCTGCCTGGCACAGCCGGGTCCCTCCTCTCTGTCCTTCTGTGGCACCCCGTGGGACACTCAATTTAAAAAGTCCAGCAGAGTGCTGAGCACATGGTAGGTCTTCAGTAATTGGCAAAATAAAATACCTACCTAACCAAACTCTGGGGCGTTTTTTAAGCATTAGATTTGTCATACTATACTCTTGATAGTGTACATCAGTGTAACCTGTTTTGATTTTTTTAAAAAAAGAAAATATTCAAGCTTAAGAACTCTAGCCCAGAAGAACTCTTAGCACTGGGCCCTGAGCTGCCCCCAGAGCCCTCGGTGTGGCAGCGGGTGATTTTTATTTGATCTTCAACTTGCCTTTCTTTTTGCACTGCTTGCTTTATTCTATGTATCGTTTGAGGAAGTGATGCTGCCTCTGGGAACAGCTACTAGAGACATTCCTCCTGCTTAAGTAGATGCGATTTGTTTTGCTTGTTTTTACTTAGAAGGTATTTCTCCCTTCTCTTAAATTACTTCTGTCCCCATCCATAACAAGCTGTGAATTCATTTTTATCTGTATTCATGAAATATAGATGAAATTTTCCCAAGTCTAGAAACGGCAACGAACTGCTCCTAGAATTTTGTTAACAGTGATAATCCTTCAAGCCGACTACATAGCAGTGCTTTTTTTTTTAAAGAAAGACTTTTTATTATAAGTATTAAAGAAAAGACAAAGGGGTGTATATTTATGGCAGCTAAAACACTGCTTTGTGGTGCAGTAGCTTATTGGCAAAATTCCTTGTCTTGAATGCACCGGGATCCCATATGGGCACCAGTTCTAATCCCGGCAGCTCCACTTCCCATCCAGCTCCCTGCTTGTGGCCTGGGAAAGTAGTCGAGGACAGCCCAAAGCCTTGGGACCCTGCACCCGTGTGGGAGACCCAGAAGAGGCTCCTGGTTTCCAGCTTCTGATCGGCACAGGACTGGCCATTGCAGTCACTTAGGGAGTGAATCATGGATGGAAGATCTTCCTTTCTGTCTCTCCTCCTCTCTGCATATCTGCCTTTCCAATAAAAATAAATAAATCTTAAAAAAAAATGTCCATTTTCTCTAGAGTTTGGGAAAGTTCTGTTATTTATTTGCTGAGTTTCTATCTCTTTAATCTGTCCATTGATGTTAGTGGATTAACCCCCATGCCCCACTAATATTGTATTGGAGTCTTTCTCTCCCTTTAAACCCATTAATGTTTGTTTCATGCAGCTAGATGCCTTGGCATTTGGGGCATATACATTTATTATGGTGATCTCGTTTTGCTGAATGGATCCTTTGATCATTATATGGTGTCCTTCTTCATCTATTTAATGTTTTTCACATTAAAGTCTATATCATCTGATATAAGGATGGCTACACTGCACATTTTTCCTTATTGCTTGCTTGGAATATCTTTTTCCATCTTTTCACTTTCAGTTTCCTCTGATCTTTGTTGGTGAGATGTGTCTCCTATAAGCAACCCGTATGTGGGTTTGTTTTTTGATCCAGTCTTCTAATCCATGGCATTTGACTGATGAGTTTAAGCCATTTACATTCAGAGTTATTATGGACAGGTGGCAGTTTGGTCCTGTCATTTTAGCGATGGCTTGTTCTTTCATTTATTCTTCTGCTAGCCTTTAGTGGGATGTTCTCCACATTTGCCTTTGGTTTTGGTAGTTACTATTCCTTTTCTCTTTCATGAGAACCTCTTTGAGCATCATTTGTAGAGTAGATTTAGAAGAGGCAGATTCTTGGATTTTTCTTTACTGTGGAAGAATTTTATTTCATTTTCAAAGACAAAGGAGAGCTTTGCAGGATACGTTATTCTAGGGTAAAATTTTTCTCTTCTAGAATCTGGAATATGTTGCTCCCTCCTGGCCTGTAGTGTTTCCTCTGATAGATAAGCTGTGAGTTTGATTGGGGTTCCTCTATAGGTCAATTGATTTTTTTTTTTTTTTGCGTGCACATTTAAGGAATTTTTTCTTTTTGTTCAACTAAAGAGAGCTTGATTATCATGTGTTGCGGTGAAGTTTGCTTTTAATCAACTCTGTTGGGAGTTCTGTGATTCTCCTGTATGTTGTTTTCCAATTCTTTCTCCAGATTAGGGACTTTTTTTTATTATTATTTCATTGAATACACCTTTAATTCCAGCTTTTCTTTCTGCACCTTCTGGAATTCCCATAACTCTTATGTTGGGTCTTTTAATTATATCTTTTAATTCTTGGATACTTATTTTAGTTTAACCAAGCTCTGCTTTCAACTTTTTGTTTGTTTCCCCCGGTGACAGGAAATGTCTTTCAATTCTGATATATTTTTTTCTGCTTCATTCATTCTATTTTGGAGACTCTCCACTGTGCGTTTAACTTGATCCAGTGTATTCTTAACTTCTGGAATATCAACTTTCATTTGATTCATTTCCTGTGTGACATATTTCTTTAATTCCTTGAACTCCTGTGTTATGTGCTCATTGTTGGTCAAAAGCTTTATGATGAGTTTTCTGAATTCTGTGTCCCCCATTTTCTCAATGTCTTCCTCAGTTAACTCTAGAGGTGGTAGAGGCTTTTGCTCCTTTGCTAGACAGATTCAGTAACATTCATAGTGTCTCTGTCTCTTCATTTACAAGCTTTTGTCATCGCAATTTTGGTTGGTGGATTCTTCTTCTTAGTGCAGGTTTCTAGGTTGTATTAGCTATAGGTTTACGAATTGATTTTTATGTTCATTCAGTGTCCTGATAAGGAAGATGCCAGCTGTCCTGATTAACTGGTTTGTCGGCAGTGCTGATCTTGTCAGCATGTCCTGACCAGTAAGTCTGAGTGACACCTGAAGTTATTTTGAGTTATTTTGGTTGGAGTCTATAGGATACCACAACAGAAGTTTGTTTTTTTTTTTTCTGAGGAGCATGTGCAGTGCTTTAAGCTGGAAGTGATTTTGTTCCCAGCTTAGCTCTTGTGCAGCTCAGCTGTTCTCCCTTTAGTTTAACAGCACCTGGTCCCATGAAAAGGACATCTGAGCTCTACTGATTTAGCACATTCACAGTTCACCACTGCTCTTCCCAAACTCTGAGCCCGTGCCACTGTGTGCAAGATGGCACCCTGTGGGCATCACCATAGATCGGGGCTGTCAGCCATCAGATCCAGAGACCACACAGACCCAGCAGGATGTGAGGCTGGTTCTGCTTTCCCTTTGGTCTCAGCTCAGTGTGATTAGCTAGGAATGATCCCACTCCAGGCTGTCCCTTGATATCCACACTCTCTGCCCCACTACACAAGATGGTACCCAGAAGAGCACTGCTGCAAAACCGGGGGCTGCTGGCTTTCAGTTCCGTGGACCTCACAGACCCTGCAGGACGTGAAGCTAGTGCTGCCCTCGTGGGATTAGCTCAGTGCGATCAGCCAGAAATGAGCCCACTCTGGGCTGTTGCCTCTACTCTACACTCTGCTCCACCACAGAAGACAGCGCCTGATCCTTGCTGTGAGTTCCATCCTGCCACTCTTCCGCCCCCTGGAGTCCTCGACTCTTTCCCCTCTCATTGCTGGGCCAAACTATTCCACAAGATTGGCAGGCCTCAGTCTGCATTCACCTCCCGAGGACCCGCACAAACCCCAGCTCCCACCTGGCTGCCACGAGAGCCAAGCTATGGCCGCCGCTGGATCCCTGGCTGTCTCTGGGGTCTGGATCACCACTCACTAGCGACTTGTGGGTTTTCTGTTCACTGCAATACTGTTCCACCATCACTCCTGCTTCCCTGTGTCCAGGGGGTCTCCAGGTACCCCACTACCAACTGCCTGACCCCTATCTTTTCCTGTAATATGCTCCTTGTGTTTCACCCTATCTCATAATTCTCCATCATCCCAACCATGTCTGCACCCTATGCCACCATCTTGCCTCTCCCCTTCTCTGTTTTCTGTGACCCCAACTAGACCAACTTTTTGTATCTCAGCTATTACATGAATTTGCTGTTACCAATTGTGGAGGACTAGGCTTCCCAGATTCATGCAATGTCTAAAATCCCAGCCTCTTACGTTAAGAGTTAATGGATCCATGTCAATGTTTGATGGATTAAGGTAGAGATTTGATCTGATTATGCAGCTGGGAGGGGGGTGGTGGGAGGCCTTTTTAGATCACTGGGGGATTGTCCTTAGAAGGCCATTCTGATGAGAAGGTAGGCTAAGGAGGCCTCATCTGGCCTGGCTGTCATCTGCTTCTTGGCTCACCGTGAGCTCACTGCTTATACACACTACCAGATGCCACACTAATGGGGCCACCTGATCTGTGACCTGCAGACTGTAGGCTGAAATAAAGCTCCTGTTGGGTATTTCGGTGACAGGAGCAAAAAGCTAATGCAGCCTTCCTATGAAATTGATACTAATCAAAGCTTCTTGGAATAATATGGAGCATTAGCAAACTCTATTACTGTAATCATTGTAAATTTCCCAAGGGAAGTTGTTCAAGTTTGGTCCCCCTAAACCCTCCCCCCCGCCTTTTAATCATATATGGAAAAACAGTAAATGCCAATGGTCAACAAAACAGACTTTAAAGTCAGATCTGGGCTGGGAACCCAGGCTCCATCACACTTAAAGCTGGGCTACCTTAGTCAAATGGCCTAACCATCTCTTTTTGTCTCCTCATTTATGACATAAGAATAGTAAGACCACGTCACAGGCTCATTGTTACGATTAAATGAGGAGCAGGCATTTACTCTGGCAGCTAAAGAGTACTGTTGAGACACTCCTAGCTCTTATAAAAGTGCCTAGTTCGAGTCCCAGCTACTGTGCTTCCTGTCTAGTGTCTGGCAAGTGATGGGTTGAGTGCTTGGGTTCTTGACTCCTGAGTAGTAAGAGACCTGGATTGGATGCATGGCTCTGGAAATCAATCTGTCCCAGCTCTGACTGTGGTGGGCCTTTGGGCGGGGGGTGAACCACCAGATGGGAACTCTCTATTTTTCCCTACCTCTCAAAGCAAATAATTAACTCATTTAAAAAATTTCTGAAGACTCAACGAGACAAAGCCCATATGATGGCCAACCTACTGCTGAGCACATGCAGCTGTTTAATGAGAGTGCAGTTGTTCCCAGTGTGCTGGAATGAGCATATCACCCCAGGGACAGCCCGGTGGGCTTTGGAGTTAGCGATGTGTCCAGCCAGCAGTGCATCCTTGACCATTACGTAGCTGGAACTCCTTTTCTATATTTGTGAAACAGGAAGCTGAATGAAATCATCTGAAGATCGTTCGTTTCTGAAAATGTGAGTGGCTAAAGAGAGTGCCATGACATTTCAGTGGGACATAGTGACAGAGATTCTCTACTTAATGATGATGTCTCTCTGTTCACCTTCTTTTTTTCTTTCTTTTTTTTTTTTTTTTTTTGAGACAGGGAGTTCCAACCTGCCGACTCAGAAGCGCCTGTAATGCCTGGGGCCTGGCTGAGAGCCAGGAATGCATTCCTTGTTCCCTATATTGATGGCAGGAACCCAATTATTTGGGCTGTGACCGTTGCTCCCCAGGGTCTGCACTGGTAGGAAATTGGAGTCAGCAGCCAGAACTGAGTCAAACTCAGGTGTCCCACTATGAAGAGTGGGCACCTTAACCTCAGACAAAATGCCCTCTGTGCTTATTAGGGAGTTTTTAAAGGTATGGGTACCTTAACCTCAGATGAAATGGCCTTTCTGCCTATTAGGGAATTTTTAAAGCTAATTTATTTATTTATTTGAAATTCGGAGTTACTAAGAAAGAGAAAAAGAAAGAACGAGTTCTTCCATCCTCTGGTTCACCTTCCCTCCCTCATCCCCAGCAAATGGTCCCAATGTCCAGGCCAAAAGCAGGAGTCGGGAGCTTATTCCAGGGTGCAGGGGCCCAAGCACTCCACTCATTCTGAGCTGCTTTCCCATGTATATATTAGCAGGGAGCTAGATCAGAAGTGAAGGATCCGGGTTTCAAACTGGTGGCCACATGGGATGCCAGCACTGCAAGTGGTAGCTTTGCGAGGTACACCACAGTGCCAGTCCCTCTTAAGAGAAGTAGAACAGCCAGGACATGAACTGGCACCCATGTGGGATCCCAGCACATACAAGGCAAGGACTTTAGCCAGTAGGCTACCAAGCTGGGCCCAAGAGAAATTCTTAAGGAACTGAGTCATTGTGAATGGGAGAGCCCAGGTCCTATGAATAAATGAATACACAAGGAGAAAAAATCTCAGTGGATGATTCACAGTAAGCCAGGTAAATCAGAGCCTTACGCATACACGCTGTTTCCCATAGATTACTCTTTAAACATGCAGTGTTTGTGGCACACTGGGCCAGCCAGAGGAGCTGCAGCTGGGAACCAGACGGCCCCCACCTTCCTTCCGGAAGAAGTTTGTTGTCTTCAGAGCTTAGCTGCTGTTATTTGCTCCCCAAACAAGAGCAATTGACTGTGCTAAAGTTAAACAGCAGCACATTGCACTTCCGTAACTGTTGATGTGTATTTTCAGGGGATATAACCATATTATTTATTGAAATATTTGCAGATAAAATAATATGATTTTCTGCAGTTATCTCAAAAAATACCAGTAGGGGAGGGTGGAACTTACAAGTACAGGTGCAAGCAGAATGGCCAGGAGTTAGGAGCCTTTGACCCTGAGTGATAGTCATACAGGGCTTCATCATATTATTTTCTTCATTTGATATAAGCTTGGGGTTGTCTCAAATAAAAATATTCTTTTAAAAATATAAGTTTTTTTTTTAAAGTAGAGGCAGGCAGTTCTGCTAAGATACCACGTGGGACACCCACAACCCGTATCGGAGTGTCTGGGTCTCAGTCCTGGTTGCAACTCCGAGTCCTGCTTCCTTCTGTCTGTCTGTCTCTGTCTTCGTGTCTCTCTGCTTTTAAATAAAATGAAAATAAAGAGATTTTTCTCAAAGTAAAAAAAATATTGCTAGTTTAATAAGTAATGGTTATTCTTTAAAAAAAAAAAAAGTAGAATGAAACTTTGTCAGCATTACTACTTGGTTCAATGAGTATTAAAAAAAAGAAAGAAAGAACATTTTGGCCATGCGTCATCTGGAGCCAGCGTGGTCTTGGTCAGCTGGAAAACAGGAATGTTCTCCAAGGTTAGTAAACTGTGCTTAGCTCCATATAGCTTTTAGGCTCCAGAGTTTACAAGTCACTGCAGTTTGATTTGTAGCTCCATTCATATGTCCACAAGAAATACCGCCTGGGTCTGTTTCTTCTTTATTTGCTCAGCCAAATAGTGCTCCTCCCAGCAGAGTGGGGCCAGCCCTGGACGTCCCCCAGGCCACTGTGTCACGGTCACTGGAACCACTCACCCTGCCTGCATTGTTTCCCCAGCTCAGAAGCCTCCTCTGTTGAAAGCTGGCAGAAATCAGCAGCGCCGCAATTCTTTCCTGACTCCATGCATTGCTTGCTTCAGCTAGGAACTTTTTCTTCTTGAGAGCCCTTTCACCTCGGTCAGGAATGCGTGTCTGTGCCTGAAGGCTCCCCCTTCCACTTTCTCTGTGCCCTGGTCCTTTGTCCCCTCAAGCCATGGACGGTTCTGAGCCACCACTTTCCACAACCCTGTGGCCCACACCCTGCTCTGCTCTTCCGCCTGGCCTGGTCTTCCTCCTTCCCTGTCCTGTCAGAGCATTTGAGCCCTGGCTTGATACTACATATGCTTCTGTTTGATAGGAGCCACCTGAGAGCAGTGTAGCCATTGCTGGCAGCTTCACCAAGTAAGGACACCCCACAGCAGGACTCAGGTCGCCCTCGATGTCCTTCTGTGTGGAGGATAATCAGAAACGGAGTGCAACAGAGTGGGCATTGGCACGGTGGCTAAGACACAGCTTGGGATTCTTTCATCCCATATCAGAGTACCTAGCTTCTGTCTCTGCTCTCATCTGGCTGCCTGCTAACACACAGCCTAAGAGACGGCAGGTGATGCTCAGATAGTAGGGTCCCTTCCTCCCATGTGGGAGACAAGGATGGAGTTCCTGGCTCCTAGTTTGGGCCTGGCTGAACCTTGGCTGATGGGAGCTTTGGGGACGTAAAGTAGTCGATGGAAGGTCTCTCTCCTGCGCTCTCTTTGCCTTTCAAATGAAACTTTTTAAAAAGTTGACAAAGCCTATCTCATTTTGCTTTCTGTTTTGCATTTGGAACTTGTTTTCTAGTAAAATACTATGAACAATGGGATGACTTGGCCAAAAAGAATAGAACATGTCAACTTTAGAAATTAGGGTTCACACCTGCAAACATAGGTAAAAAATACATTAACTGGATCTGTGTGGACTCATGTTTTGGAAGACTTCAGGAAAGCAAAGATAAATAGGACCAGTTTGGGACAGTAGTACAGATGCCTTCACCCTTTTGTCTCATGAAACTTCATGAGGTTCACTAACCTGGCACCTGCTGTGGCACTGCCTGACTTCTTGAATCCAAGGTCAGAGCACTGTGCTGCAGAGGCTTGGCGAGAACAAAGCACTTATTGCCAAAACAGGCAGCAATTGTCTGCAGCTAAAGACCCCTCACCCCAGACCAGCCCTCCACACTGTATCCGCTCAGCGATTTGTACTCATTTACAATTCACACTCTCCACTAACTGTCCTTGATGACGCTACAATCAATCGCTAACTTAGATTCTCTAAAAAGATTTCTTTATTTGAAAGAAGAGTGACAGAGAAAGGGAAGGATTGATGGGGAGAGGAAAAGAGAACCAGGGATATGTTTCTTACTCACCAAGTGGCCACACTTCTCGGGCAGGATTAAGCCAAAGCCAGGAGCTAGAAGTCCATTCAGGCCACAGGGGTCCAAGCACTTGGGTCATCTGCCCTCCCAGGCACATTAGTGAGGCGCTGAATGGGAAGTGAGGCAGCCAGGGCTTTGATACGGCATGCTGGTGTCGCAAGCAGCAGCTTAGCCCTCTAAACCACAGTGCCAGCCCTGGATTCTCTTCATGTTCCTTTTTTTTTTTTTTAAAGATTTATTTTTATTTTTTTTTTTTATTGGAAAGGCGTATATACAGAGAGGAGAGACAGAGAGGAAGATCTTCCGTCCGATGATTCACTCCCCAAGTGAGCACAACGGGCCGATACTATGCCGATCCGAAGCCAGGAGCCTGGATGGGTCTCCCACGCGGGTGCAGGTTCCCAAAGCTTTGGGCCGTCCTCGACTGCTTTCCCAGGCCACAGGCAGGGAGCTGGAAGGGAAGCGGGGCTGCCAGGATTAGAACCGGCGCCCATATGGGATCCTGGGCGTGCAAGGCGAGGACCTTAACCACCTGCACCACCGCGCCAGGCCCTGTCTTCATGTTCTTATAAAACTAGTTGTGAATTGAGTATTGCTTGACTACTTTGATTATATGATGAATTCATTCTACTGAATTAACAGTAGATTAAGAATTTATCACTCACCTTATACAAGTTGCTATTGATCAGCAGAAGACCTTGGGTGGCTAAGGCTTGTGACTCTGTTGCTGTTTTCATTAGAATAATCAGTAAAGGGCCCGGCGCATGGCCTTAGTGATTGAATTCTTGCCTTGCATGTGCCAGGATTCCATATGGGCACTGGTTCATGTCCCAGGAAAACAGTGAAGGATGGCGCAAAGCCTTGGGGCTCTGCACCCACATAGAGACCCAGAAGAAGCTCCTATCTCCTGGCTTTGGACCGGCTCAGCTCTGGCCATTGAGGCCACTTGGGGAGTGAACCAATAGATGGAAGATCTTTTCTTCTTATCTCCTCTCTATAAATCTGCCTTCCTAATAAAAACAAATAAAACTTTTTTAAAAATTAGAAATAAGTAATATGTGAACCAATGCATGTGACCTCACTGGCCTACTGGAAAGGCACATTTGAGTTGGGTGATCAGCCAAGACCTCCCTGCCCCGGTTGTGGTTCTCTGTGCTGTGGATTCCAGTCCTTCCCCAGCCTCTCATCTCCTCGGCCCTTGTTTGTCCCCCCAGAGGCCACGGCCACCAGCAGGTTCACCCGCAGGGCCAGGCGTTCAGATGTCCCTCCTGCTCCTGCCTTCGATCCTGTTTTTATTTCTTCACCTCAGTCTGGGATGAAGATGCCTTTTCCTGTTCCCTGGCCCCAGGTCCCTTTACCTGCATCAGTGGTACTTTTGGCTGTGGCTCTGCGTTCCAACAGCCACTTCCCTACTCTGGAGAGGTTTAGAAGCACACACTCGGGCTGAAGCTGTTCTTTTACCTCCGCAGATCCTGCTCCTGGCCGCTTCTCAGAGCTACCTTCCCAGACATTTGAAATTTCTGTACCATGACTTCATTGGATTTTTCTATCAACCCTGACGGGAAAAAAATAAGGTTATTATAGAAAATAAAGGAAGGCTTAATTTGGGGAAAAGAATGGAGACAAGGAGGCATCCGTCCACCAAGACTGCAGCTAATAGTTGACTGAGCCTCACTCTCATTCCACACTCCTCACTCCTGATTCCTTTACTCACTCATCGATTATAAATTTATCAATCCCGGTACTGGTTCAGTAGTCTAGTGGCTGGAGTCCTCGCTTTGCATGTGCCAGGATTCCATGTGGAAACAAGTTCATGTCCCAGCTGCTCCACTTCACATCCAGTTCCCTGCTTGTGGCCAGGCGGCAGGCAGTGGAGGATGGCCCAGGGCCTTGGGATCCTGTGCCTGCATGGGGAATCTGGAGGAGGTTCCTGGCTCCTGGCTTCAGATGAGCTCAGCTCCAGCCACTGCGGCCTCTTGGGGAATGGGCCAGTGGATGGAAGATCTTTTTCTCTGTCTCTCTTTTTCATTGTAGGTCTGACTTTGCAATAAAAATGAATAAATCTTAAAAAAGAGTATAAATCCATTGGCTGTGTGCATCCAAGTCTAACTTGAATAGGGACACTGAAAATAAAATACACAGCAGAGGATTTGCATAAGAATAAAGTATTAACTTTTCAGTTCTTTTTAAAAATTTTTATTTTAGATGATGCTTACATCATTGACCAGGGTGGGAAGAATCAAGAGGGTCAGGGAATTTTTCAGTTCTTTGTTAACTCAAGATCACTTGAGTTATCAGTGATCACTTGAGATCGCTGATAGTGATTCACTTCGGACCACAAATAATCAGTACAGGTGCTTAGATTTCACTGCACAGTTCTTGCTCAAAAGATGCATGGCAGAAATAAAAACTGTAAATCAAAAGCCTTCACTTGACTCTGGTCATTCTTTTCATTCCATTTGTTAGTGGGAGGCCCCTTCCGGATCAAAGGAGCTGTGAACAAATCCCCTACTTAACTTGTTAGGCAAGTTACTCACCTTCTTGAGCCTGTTTCTTTCAAATAAGGATGGATGGGTTGGTTACATGTACAGAGCACTGAGGATGGTGCAAGGTGAATCTGGGAGGCAGTGAAGTAGCAGTGTTCCTTTTTCTTCCCTGGTCAGCTGTACCTGTATCATGTTATTAATAGGAAAGAGCTCTAATAACTGGCAAACACGGCTCATTCTTTCCCATCCCTAATCACATTGCCTGGGAAGCTCTGTAAGGAAGTGACCAAGTGTAGTTTAATTTGATGGATGCGTCAGTGCGAGACGAATGACAAGGTAGCATGCAGCAAAAGAATCCACCAGTTGTCATCCACACCCTGGACAGTTCATGGAAAGTTGGACCAAAACATGATCTTAGAAGAATTCATTGAGTTTTCAAGGGATAGCTCCACTGTTGCTTTCTTATTTTAGTTATGACCTCCAGATAGAACGTGAGTTTTTAAATGATCTTTAAAGGATTTTTATTGGAACGAACATTCACATACCTTTCTTTAGGAGCGGAGGAAGAAAAGCAACCTTCCTGCTTATTTCATTTATTATATCTTAAGATGACTGGAATTACTTTTTAAAAGGTATATTTATTCCTTTGGAAGGCAGAATCACAGATACATGGAGAAAGTGAGATGGGTCTTTCAGTTGCTACTTCCCTTTCCGGATGACTACGACAGCCAGGTCTGGGCCAGGGGGAAATCAGGAGGCAGGAACTTCCATCCTGGTCTCTCGCAGGGTGCTAGGGACCAAATTACTTCCTTCCTGGGTGCATTAGCAGGAGGTTATATAAAAAACATATAGCCAGGGCTCCAACCAGCATTCCACATAAGGCAGCTTGGTCCACTGCACCACAGTGTAGGTGCCTGAGAGGTGGTAACTGATTGGCCATTATACCTGTCCCATTTCAACATAAGATTAGAAAATGTGTGATTTCAAAATCATCTTGGAAACAATAAGCTGATGTTCCAAATCAGAGACATATTTGCTGTGCGATCAGGAAGTGCTTTTCATTTCAAAATATAGCCATCTTTCTGCCTACATTGTTGGTAAAACATAAAATGCACCTTTCATAAAGGAGGTGATTTCTAGTATATAAATTCTACCTTCTCGCGTAAAATGTTTGCACGTCATTAACTAGCCACTCCCAGTTTATTCAGAGTAGATGTGACCGCTCTCTGTTAACGAGTTACATAGTCCAGGGTGTAGGGTCAGCCTTCCTTAATGGAAGAAATGATAATGGCTGTGAAACATTTGCCTGTCTTACACGTACCAACAGGAACTCTAACAATGGATGCAGCGTACTGTGATACCTGTTTTTGCTTTTGCTTTTTTAATTACCCATGGTCACTTATGTTCCAGAACTGGATCACAGTTGGGGATGGCCAAATAATTTACTGTTTGATGATGATGCTTTAGTGTTATTACTATTTTTTCCTGAGACCTAACATGCTAAAACTGTATGTTGTTAAACACATGTTCTCCTAGATGCATGATATTTTTAATTATTCTTTTTTGTAACTAAACGCACATGTTCGCATACAGACATTACTTTTTTCAAGTTGACATTCATGAGTAAAGCAAACTTGAAAAACAGATTTCTTAAAAACAGTTGTTTTTTTACTGGACCTATGTATAAGGCACTTTGGAACAACACCGTTTCTCAACAGGAAGAAGTGGTTGTTTGAAGCAACACCCAGGGGAGATGTGATCTTCCATTACAAAGACAGTACGTGTCCACAGTCACCATGCCAGGGTCACTTCCGCTGCAGGTGAAAGATGGTGAATAACAGAATGTACTCAAAACCGGAGCCTGTCAGAACTGCGGTCCTGGGGTGTCAGCCATGCTGGGGCCAGTACATCTCGCAGTGCCATAGCCACTTATGGGGTGGTTTTTCCCGACTGCTTTCCTCAAAAGTGCCATCTTTGACAGTGACAAAACCACAGCTCTGAGTCTAGGGTGACAAGCAATTGACCTAATTGTCTTCACTGTTCGCTTTTTTGTTGTCACAGAATTGGAAGGCTCTTCGATGGCACAGAGCCGATTGTCTTGGACAGTCTCAAACAGCACTACTTCATCGACAGAGATGGACAGATGTTCAGATATATCTTAAATTTTCTACGAACGTCAAAACTCCTCATTCCTGATGACTTCAAGGTGAGCAGTCTGTGTTAGATTACGTCACATAAACGTGTGAGTTGTGAGGAGGTATGCTCAAAAATAGTCCTCGTTCTAGGTGGTCAGCATATGCCAAGTCTGATAGTAGCGGGGGGGGGGGGCTCACTTAAGTCCTACAGGAGCCAAAGAGAATTGCTTTGTGCTTAAAAGGTGAAATTGCAGTTTCTTCTTGAAGTTGATTAAGTTCACAGGTCATTTCTGGTAAGTCTGAGTGAGCTGCAGAATAAGAGGGGACCCCTCCAGCTTGAAGATTTTTCCCCCAGAAATCTAATGTACATCTTGACAGTTCCCTTTAAAATCAGTACTACATATTAATCCCCCTGAAATCATTCCCACGTTGTGTTTTACAACTCTGGGCAATGGAATTAGACAAGAACAAGTAGAAAGTGTTGATATTAGAAGGAAGTATACAAAAATGTATTTTGTTACCCATGTTGCCATAAGTAGAAGAGTTTAAAGAAACAACTAAATCCTATTAAAAACTGGCTTTTAAAACTTATTAAAGCATTTAAATTCAGGATCAATATATTCAAATGAATCGTCCTCCTTTAAAATAGCCAGAGCTAGTCATAATATATAATGGAAAAATGATCGCATGTAGGAATAAACCAAACAAGAACTATGCAAACTTGGTTAAGAAAACTGAATATCTTCCAACAAGCATGAAAGCAGAGTAGACAAGGGATCATTCTGCCTTCCGGTGGGAAGCCTCAATGTGCAGGTGGCCCCACCCTCCAGGTACTCCATGCCTTCAACAGGAAGCCGTTTAGTAAGAGATTTTGGTCAAATGAAATTCACCCCAATTATGAAGTTTATGTAGAACAAAAAATTTTAACATGACAATGAAATTGTGGAATTCATGGTAAGTGTTGTTGATGGTGAGTAAGGGTGGATGCGTCCTACCAGCATCGAAACATACTATAGGGCTGAAATAATTTGCAAGGCCAATTTCAACAGGGCTGAACTATCCACATATAATAGTGGATGGAGATGAGCAATGTCCAGAGACAGAGTGTGTGCATGTAGAAATGTGATGGAAAAGGTACTTTTTCAAGTCAGTGAGAAGAGAGGACTGATTAGTCATGGGCGCTGACTGCAGAGCCGGAGGCTTGTCTAACATCCCTAGTTTACAAACCTCTGAAATAAAAATAAGAACTGAAGCCATGAAAGTACTAGAGGGGGCCCAGCGCCGTGGCTAAGCAGCTAAAGTCCTCACCTTGAACGTGCCAGGATCCCATACGGGCGCCAGTTCTAATCCCGAAAGCTCCACTTCCTATCCAGCTCGCTGCTTGTGGCCTGGGAAAGTAGTCCAGGATGGCCTAATGCCTTGGGACCCTGCACCTGTGTGGGAGACCTGGAGGAAATTCCTGGCTCCTGGCTTCGGATCGGCACAGCACTGGCCATTGTGCTCACTTGGGGAGTGAATCATCGGACAGAAGATTTTCCTCTCTGTCTCTCCTCCTCTCTGTATATCTGACTTTATAATAAAGATAAATAAATCTTTTTTTTTTAAAAAAAAGAGCACTAGAGGAAATTATAGAGGGATGTCTTACAGTATAATTCTGAGGCAGAAAGGGCCTACCTAAGCAAGACATAATACCCAAAAGATGTCTTTAAAACAGTTTGTTAAAGACACAGTGTACAAATGAAAGGCCGGTGTCCAGGGGTGGCATGATGGCTCAAGTGGCTAATCCTCCACTTGCAAGTGTCAGTATCCATATGGATGCTGGTTTGTGTCCCAGCTGCTCCGTTTCCAATCCAGCTCCCTGCTTGTGGCCTGGGAAATAAGTCTTAAAGGAAAAAAAAAAAAAAGACTAGTGTTGGTTTAGGATAAAAGTTTGCAACACAAGGTTAATATCTGTTGTAAAAGAACCTCTGAAATTCTCCAAGAAACAAAAACAACATAGTGGAAACATTTTTAGCTGTACAAATTTTCCCAAAAAGTAGAAATCACCAATAAACCGTTTTTAAATATTTTTATTTTATTTAAAAAATTTTATTTTACCTGTTCCTTCTCCAAATGCCTGTAACAGCAAGGGGTTAGGTCAGGCTACATCCAAGGGCAGGAGCTCCACCTGTGTCTCCCAGGTGGGTGGCAGGAACTCAGGCACTTGGACCAGTGTCTGCCACCTCGCAGCTGTGCTAGCAGGGGAATGGATGGGGCGTACAGAACAGCCAGGACTCAAATAAGCCAATCCCTCAAACCAGAAACTCTGGTAAGACATTTGAACATTCCCAGTGGTGGCTTAACCCCCTGGGCAACAGCCACCATAACAATAAACATCTGTAAAGCTATTCATTCACTCAGTAAACAAAAATAAAATGTTCTTTTTTTTTAAATCTATCAAATCTGAAAGAATTTAAAAGATTGATGATATGCAGAATGATCAGTAGTGAAAATTGATTTGGAGGGCAATTCAGCAGTAGCCATTAAAAATTCAATATATGCACATACATTCTTTGGTTTCAAAATTCATATCTATTCACTTATAGAAATATTCTCATAAATATGTAAGCACATATATATGTTTATGTGACATGCTTATTATAGTTATGTTTAAAAGATCAAAAACTGAACACAGCTAACAAAAATCCAATGATGGCAGGTGTTACAGCTATTGTGGAACATCAATAGCATGGAACAGTTTGAAGGAATGTAGCTAACTCATCTGTTGATATTTGGGAAAAAAATTACCAAGGTCTTATTATTCAGCGAGTACTAATTTGCAGAGTGATACATATAGTATATGCCCCATTTATATAAAAATCATGTATGTGTGCATACCAGGGCACTTCCAGAAATTCACAGAAAACAGAACTAAAAACAAGGTTATTTGGGAGTCAAAAAACCCCCTTGAAATCTATGCAGTTTTTTTCATAATACATGTTTTCCATAAACTTTTGAAGACCCTTTGTACTGGTATGGAGAGAAAGATCTAAAAGAGTTGACTGCCTCTCCTTCAGGGCTGTGAATAGCAGTGCCAAGGATTATTAGTTAAATGGAGAGAGAACATAGAGGAGTTACATAATGCACATGTTCATTTTACATGGAAACAACTGTGCATTTGGCAAGAAAATGAGAGTTCTGACTGCAGCTAGCATTCCACGTTCCCTACAGTCCTGGAAAGAGCCTGAGCCCGGCTCTCTGGCCAGTAGCAATGCTTAGGGCCTCCCAAGGCTCCTGGCTTACCGTGCTGAGCATGACTGCAGGCTCAAACGCCAGGAGCACTTGGCTGGTGCGGCACGGCTCCGAGGTGAACATCAGCCACTTCATCAGTGACAGTCTCTTCCAACTTGGGGTGGGGCAAGTGGATGGAGAAGCTATTCCACTCTGGCCCTTTCCTAATGCCACTAAAAGGGCATTTTCTAGCATACCCAGTTTTCTTGTT
Organism: Ochotona curzoniae; assembly: GCF_017591425.1. Lineage (NCBI taxonomy): Eukaryota > Metazoa > Chordata > Mammalia > Lagomorpha > Ochotonidae > Ochotona > Ochotona curzoniae. The sequence continues at coordinate 6,635,126 of NW_024466218.1, forward strand.
GCATGCCAACTTTTGGATCTCTTTGTCACATTTTCCTCTATGCCATTTTATTCATTTCAGCAAGGTTTTGATTCCACATTCCAAGATAACAGCCAGACCAGAGAACACCCCGTTGATGAAGGATCAAGTCCCCTGAACTGTTATGCTCCCCACAATCCCTATAGGACTTAGTTCCTCCAGCACACTGCCACCTGCCCCCTTCAGAGAAGGACACTTTCTCCAGCAGTCTTCCTCTGCCCTTGCCCCCACCATTATTTCAATCTGGGGCTCCATTTACAGCCAAGGCTAACCTGTCCCATGCCATCCTCTGTGGTCACACACCGCACATTTATAATCCTTCATCTCTGTTCTTTTGCACTTGATTGCAGCCGCAGGAGTTAGGGCTTCCAAGTCACTATGGCTGAAATGAATGGGGACGTGTGTGGCTCCCACGTGGTGCGTGTCTCCCACGTGGCATAGTGCTTGATGATGTTGTCTAGTCTCTGTTTTTTGGTCTTGCTGTCCTCAGGGTGGACATTCTGACCACGTGCCCATTACCTCAAGGTCATAATGTGACAGCCACAACAGCTTCAGCCACCACATCCTCCCTTAAGGCCAGAATGTCTGAGTGTAAAGCTCAGCATGGGCAAGACTGTCCTCATCAAAGTTCCCCTGAAAGATTTGTCTTTTTATGGCTCGTGGAGCCGGACCAGAACCTCCCCTGACGTCAGAGAAGCTGGGACCTGACTCCTTTCCTTTTCAGCCTCTTAGTGACAGAAGTAGAAATGGACCAGGTGGGGTGTCGCTGGTGGGGAGGGCCAGAGTCTGCCCCGCTGGCTCCGCCCCTACATGTTGAGCGTGTCAATGTCTGTGGCTTAAATGAGTGAATACACAGATCCCTAACCAGGAACAGGGAGCGACCGACGCACCATCCAAGGCCCACACAGTCACTTGGTCTGGCCCTGCCAAGGCAACCTCGGGTGGTGCTTGAAATTCAATACATCTGGCAGGCTAATTTTTAAGTTGATCATTTTGTATGGCTCGCAAGTGATGTTATAAATATTCAAATGGCCCTTCCCAGGAGAAGGGTCACACTCCACCCCTAAACAGATGTGTGGAGTAATTCCCACATGCTCACCAAACTCTGGCTCATATCAGTTCATTAAAATCTGCTCATATATTTTCTTGTACTTGGATTTTGTGTATTTTAGGAATCTTTTTCTTTTTATTGGAAAAGTAAAGAGACAGAATAGATTCCCCAAATATTTACATCAGCTGTAGAGGGGCTGGGCCAAAGCAGAGACCTGGAAACTCAGGGCAGGTTTCCTATGTGGGGAGTAGGAACCCAGGCCCTTGACCCACCATCTGCTGCCTCCTGGGGTGCACATTAACAGGAAGCTGGAATAAAAAAATGGAGCCAGGACTCAAACAAGACACTCCAATATAGAATGGGATAAGCCAGGTATTAATCACTGCATTGTATGCTTTTTTTGTTTGTTTTGTTTTTTGGGGTTTTTTAAACAGATTTATTTAATTGTATTGGAAAGGCCGATTTAGAGCGAGACGGAGAGACAGAAAGAGCTTCCATCTGCTGGTTCACTCCCCAAGGGGCTGCAATGGCCAGAGTTGAGCCAACTTGAAGCCAGGTGCCAGGAGCTTTTCCAGGTCTCCCATGCTGGTGCAGGGTCCCAAGGTTTTGGGACGTTCTTTACTGCTTTCCCAAGCCACAGTCAGGGAGCTGGAAGGAAAGTGGAGCATCCTGAATATGAACTGGTACCCATGTGGGATCCAGGCACATGCAAGGCCAGGATTTTAGCCATTAGGTTATCTTGCCAGGCCCTGCACCATATGCTTTTAAAATTTTATTTATTTTGTTTATTTGATAGATTTGGGGTAGGAGGCATGGAATAGAAAGAGAAAGGGAAAGAGAACTCTTTCAGGTGCTAGTTCAGCCCCCTGAAGGCCCAAATGGGCAAGACTGGTCCAGGCCAAAGCCAGGAGCCAGGAATTCCATCTGAGTCTCCTCTCTTGGGGGCAGGTGTCCAAACTCAATGGGCTATCTTCCATTGCTTCCCTGGGATCATTAACACGAAGCTGGATTAGAAGCAGAATAGTCAGAAGTTGAACTAGCACTCCAATATAAATTGTCAGTGTCACAATCAGCAGCTTAATGCACTGTGCTACGACACTGGCATTGTAAGGTTCTTATGAACAGAGACATTTTTATGTTCTGAAGAGAGCATTTTGGCTGGATACACAATCATTCCTTATTATTAATTAAGAAATACCACAGGAAAGGTTCAAACGAATCATGGGAAACTAGAGTTCCAAGGAGACAGTATGCCTCTTTTAAAATCATTAGGACTAAATACAAAGCATAACATGGATGTGCATTTAAGACCATCATTCTAGGCTTCATCTTGTTGGGTTAATATATTAATTTATAATTCCTACTATGAAAAGGAGTGTGGACTTTGGGAATCACAGTAAAAGGTTGAAACTACAGCTAGAAGGGGATCATCGCTGCTTGTGTTGAGTTGTACAGTCCAGTAAACAAGCTGGGTGTTTGGGAAACATGTTTTGTTTCAACCGTCAGCAGACAGAGCCACAGGTGAGCATCGTCTTAACTCCAGGGGCGCACAGGCTGGATGCTGGGGAGGGAAATACCGTGGCTGACCCCAGGGCACCATCCCTGCGACTCACCCCATCACCCACCCACATAGGATTAGGACAGCTGCCACTCTGCCCCATTTCTGCGCTCCTATGGATTCTAGAATACTCAAAGACCTGCTCTTCATCATTTCTGAGTACAGCACACACCCTTTAATTGCTTGGGGATTTAGCCATAGCCCATGCTTCAGGGGAAAAGCAAAAGCATGTCAAATGAAACTCACGTCCCCTAAGGCCCGGCTGTGTTTCCCACAGAGCCTCTGGTGACAGGCTGTAAATTATAGGGTGTTCCAGGGCCTGGGAGGAGCAGCAGGTGAAAGGAAGCCGGGCTGCTGTTCAACCTCCCGTTCAAAGTGCACCAGGGCCAAGTGCACACAGGAGCTGTCTGTCTCCGCGACCTGGGCAGAGAGGAGTGTGGGGACTTGCTCCCTCACTAGGGTTGCTCTGGACCTCGGGAGGCGCCACAGCTCGCTGGTGTACAGGGAATCGCTTCTGGGTTTGCCAGGGAGAGTTCCAGTAACAGGCTTCTCTCTGCAACAAGAATGTGCACCCTAAAATCATAGTACCATAGCATGCCTCCGAGTCTCACCCCGCAAGTGTTAACAATTTAGTTCATTTCCTCACTCCCAGCACAACTTCAATGGAAGCTGCTCTTGGCCCGGCTCCCACTGAAAGCCACTGGAATTTTCTCTGAATAAGCAGTTGCAGAGTTTGTCTGCACTACCTGATTGTGGATGTGGCGTTCCTCTTTCCTTATGTTCCCTTACTCCATGTTATTCTGATTTCTTCATTATCTATCCACCCTCTCCCCCCTTTGTTTTCTTTTTATCATCTTTGGTTCTCTGTATGAATATCCACCAGATACAGAAAAATATCTGCTAAGAGAAGAGACAGACCCCAACTTAACTGTTCCTGTGTTTCAAAGTCTATTGGTCATTTTTTAGTAGCTTTTTTTTAAAAAAAAGATTTATTTTATTTTCATTGCAAAGTCAGATATACAGAGAGGAGGAGAGACAGAGAGGAAGATCTTCCATCTGAAGGTTCACTCCCCAAGTGAGCACAACGGCCGATGCTGCACTAATCCGAAGCCAGGAGCCAGGAACTTCCTCCAGGTCTCCCATGTGGTTGCAGGGTCCCAAGGCTTTGGGCTGTCCTTGACTGCTTTCCCAGGCCACAAGCAGCGAGCTGGATGGGAAGTGGATTAGATCCCAGTGCCCATATGGGATCCTGGCGTGATCAAGGCAAGGACTTCAGCCGCTAGGCCACGGTGCCGGGCCCAATTTTTTAGTAGCGTTTTAATAGCATGGAAGTATGTGTACATAATAGAAAAATTGAAAATATGGGTAAGTAAAAAAAAAAGAAGAAAAGCCAAGATCTAAACACCGTATTTCTACCAATGGTGAAACCTCAACATGTAGTCTTTGAGATATTTTCCTCTGACAATAATCCGTAACTTTCCATTTTACCAAAATTTTATTTTTTGCAATCATATTTCCCTGGCTGACCCCAAAATGTCCTTTCCATGTGGTTCTTCCAATACGGGATCTGCCAACGTTGAGTCAGATTCCATCCCTTAATGTTCAGCTAGATTCCTTTTTTTTTTTTCTCCTCTTAAAATTTATTTGGGCCAAGCACAATGGCTCAAGGCCTAAGTCCTCACTTTGGAAGCACCGTGATCCCATATGGATGCCAGTTCATGTGCCGGTTCCCTTCCAGCCCCATGCTTATGGCCTGGGAAAGTAGTGGACAGCCCAAGTCCTTGGAACCCTGCACCAGCATGGGAGACCTGGAAAAGCTCCTGGCACCTGGCTTCAAGTTGGCTCAACTCTGGCCATTGCAGCCCCTTGGGGAGTGAACCAGCGGATGGGAGCTCTTTCTGTCTCTCCGTCTCGCTCTAAATCGGCCTTTCCAATACAATTAAATAAATCTTTAAAAAAAAAATTTACTTATTTGAAAGTCAGAGTTACAGAGAGACAGAGAGGCAGAGAGAGACATACCATCTTCTGGTTCCTTTTCCAGATGACCACGATGGTCTGGGCTAAACTAGGGCAAGGCCAAGAGCTTCATGTGGGCTCCCACCTGGTTGCAGGGGCCTAAACACTTGGGCCATTTTCTGTCACTTTTCAGGCTCATTAGTCAAGAGCTGGATGGGAAGTGAAGCAGCCGGGACAGAAACTTGTGCCAATATGGGATGCCAGTATCACGGGCTGCAGCTTTACCCACTACTCCACAATGCCAGCTCCTAGCTTGATTTCTTTTGGTATGGTACTGAGTTGGCAAGAAATGGGCCAGTTATCCTACTAAATGTCCTGTCTTCTAGCTTCCACCATGTGCAGTTTAGCTCATTACCCTGTCCCCTCGTTTCTTATCAACCAGGAATGATATCTAAAGGCCTGGTGGGTTGTAGTGAAACATTGTGGCAAGAGTGATGTTGTGGCAATCAGTGATGTTGTATCCTTAGTGTTCCATCACTCTGTGATGTGTGCTGTGTGCTGGGGCCACCATTAATGATGATGGAGCTGACCATTCGATCGGGGCATTATCCATTTGTTGGACTGCTACCATGCACAGAATTTCTTAACCTTGCCATACTAATGCTGTGTGCCAAATAACTCTGTTGGGAGTTCAGGAGAGGGAATCCTCTACCATGTGGGCATTGAGCAGTGTCCATGGCTTCTCTCCCACCTAAGAGCCAGCCACTGCCCCTTCTCAGTTGCACAACCAAGAATATCTCCAATCATTTTCAGCTGCCCTCCACAGTTGAGAACCAGTGTTGTATTTAAGAATAGAATAGGCCTGTTGGTGGGGAGTATTTAGCACCTTATCTTGTAGAATTACCCCAAGTATCCAGTCAGGGTGGGAGGCATCATGACAGCTCTGAGAACCCCAGTTGGGGGATTTTTGTGTCCTTTCAAAAATGCTATCATTTATAGCGATGCCCAGGGCCTCTCTCTCCTCTCGATTGAACAGAGAAACTGTTTTACTGGCCAAGTTTGGCTCTGATGCCCACTCTTCAGCCAGTCAGTAATGGCCATACAGACACAGCCTCTGCATGCTTATCCCGAAGGCAAAATGCAGGCTGCCTAGGTCTCAAAGGAAGCTCACCCATTCAGAGCATCTGCCACAACCCTTGGACTCAGCTGATGCCACTGAGGAGTTTCTTTCCTGGTGCAGAGAGGAACAACCGTTCCTTGATCCCCACCTAAAGGAAGAAGCATACAAGGAGGAGGGCGGGCAGAGCCAGTCCCAGCCACAGACCCCACCCCATCCAGAGAGCCTGTCCCCACTCCACGCCAGCCTTCAGGCCTAGCTGCTGTAGCCTGACATCCACATGACTTGCCAAAGCAGAGTGAGGCTTCAGGATACAGGTGTGTCTGCCTCTGCTTCTGTTGCCAGCTCCCTGTCATCTGTGCCTCGGTGAGATTTGTAGAATTGGGTGGAGGCAGTGGCAAGGCATAGGAACTATATCTGCTTCATTTAATAGCCCTCAGGAGAGATCTGGGGTCAGAAGCCCCCAGGAGAATCTGGACAGGAAGGGGCTCCTGGAGAAGCACCAAGTAGAACCCAGGGAACACAGCAGGTGGGGCCCGTCCAGCCAGGCTAGGCAAGAAAGGGAGAATGCCCACCCAGGGAAGTATTGCAGAGCCAGAACAATTGGGAACTTGAGGGCATGTGTTCTGAAACATACATGGTACTCCATGAATGCAGACAATTTGCATGTAGCAATTAGGTGGGAAGAACTAGAGAAAGGGCATGGTTAAAGTAGAACCGAGGCTTAAGGAGAGATTTCAGATGACTCAGACAGCAGAAGGGAATAGCAGAGGGCTGGAGATTCTGAAAGCAAGCATGATAAACTCTCAAACAGGGGCTTTAGATGATGAATTGAAATGCTCTCACTTAAGGAAGAAAGCAGAGGCTCCTAAGAGCAGCAGCCAACGGCACGGCCTCCATCCTGATGAGCCAAGGGTAGCCACGTGGGTTAGACAGCACACAAAGACACGCAGGGGGAAGTTGCCAAGAGGACAAGTAGCCAGTGCAAGCCTAACCAAGCAGAAAAGGGCAACACAGCAAGAAGACCTTTTAGTTCCTGAGCTGCCAAGGCTGCAAGCAAGTCAGCCTGGTGAGCAGCCACCTGTGTCAACTCTTCCCCAGCAGGGGCAGCATCCCCACCCTGGAAACCAGACAGCGGGGAGAGTTCAGAAAGAGCCAGAGGATACGTGGCAGCCAGGAGCAATGCAAGGCCAGGCCTACAAGGCAACACGCCAGGCACAGGAGCTCGTCCTCCTAGCGATCGCAGACTTTCCCGGGGTCCTTCAGAAATGCCCGGGCAGGGCCCAAGTCTAAAAGGGGTCAGTGTCTCCAGATAACACATCCAAGCCACTGTGTGTATCAGTCCATGGCCAGGCTGCACAGCAGATTTTTTTTTTAACTTTTTCCATCTTTTTTATTGTATTTTTGGCAATCTTTACATGGTTAATTAGGGTTAAAAAGGTTCAACGGCTACAGGAAAGTGGGTAAGACTGTTATTTCCACATTGTTTCCTTCATGTATCTGAGGTAAAAGGGGTTTTAAGGGAGAAGCCCCACCCAGTATCCCACCCACCCCAGGTCCCGGATGTGGGGCATGCTCCAAGGGTCTTGCTCAGGTGGTTTTGATAGTTCAACAGTTATGAGTTGCTGCCAGTCTCACCACTCCAAGCACAATGAGGTCATTGAAGAATCTACTGATTGACACAGTCCAACTTAGAGTCTCCATTTGCCCAGTTTTTCACCGCCAACATACGGCTGAGGTGGTTGAATGACTTGCTCTGTCCTCTGTCTTTTCATTGTTAGGGTTCCAAGTCCAGCAGTTCGATTGGGGAGATCCCAAAAGGAACTTTGTCTGAAGTGATCCCAGACCAGATTCTTGTGTGCACTAGCAAGTACAGGGCCCGGCACAGTCCATCGCCCGGATCAGCTGGTGGTTGCAGTTGCTGGGTTGGTTCTGTTTCCAGCGCTGTCTTCCACTGGAACCAATGGGTATTGTGGTCTAGCCTGGTTCTGCCCAGCAGATTTTAAAACACATGCCTTATGGATGCGGAGGGGCAGGGTGGGAGGATGGTGAGTCAGCAGAACCGGAACTTCTAACCCCAACCCCTGTTAGCCTCATTAATTTGGGGTAGTGATAGACAAATGGGTGGGTGACACTACCAGAGCATGAAAACCAACTGCATGTCATGTATCCACTTTACCATAGATGGGGGAGCTGGATCAGGAGAGTCCCAGGGCAGTGCTGAACCCCAAGTCCCTCCCAGAAATCCAGCCTTCCCCACTCCAAGTCTCACCCAAATGTCTAACACTTCTTTCTCTTTTTGATATTTTTAATCCTTTTTTGTTTTGTTTTTATTTTTATTTTATTTTCACATTTATTGCAAACGTGAGAGTGTTGCAGACCCAGTGGACCTCTGATTAGGATGGAGAGGGTTAGGGGGAAGGTAACTGAGATTAGTGGTCCTGTGTCTGCAGCCTGAGGAGGGGGTTGGTAAGAGACTGTGCCACTCCTTGTGTCACACTACATCGGTGTCAGGGGACAGATGGTCGTTTGATATCACCTTTGCGGCCCCAATGTGGGGAAGAATGTTTCCAAGGATATTACTTGAGTGGCCTGGGTTGTTCTGAGAAGTTGTCAGCTTCATTACACTAGAGTTGAGAGATTCTTTCTAAGGCTTGTTGGCTGTCCTTTTCTACCTCAATGTGCCCACAGACCGAGGTGCTTACTGTAGATCCTGGCCTGGAGTGTTGTTCACCTTGTCCTTTCTATCTTTTGATGAGGTACTCAGAGTTTTCTGTTGGCGTAGATGAGCTGGCTCTCTTGTCTTTTGTGTTCATCTGGGTTTGCTCTTTATCAGCGACTGAGGTAGCCCATTCCTACAACTTGTGTTCTGGGATCAGATCACATGTCTATGTGATTTTCTCTAAGGTCAGGGATCGAGCACAGCAGTCTAGTTGGGAAGGCCCCCTAAGAAACCTCACCTGGGTGGTCCTCAGACCTTGCTGTCATGTGTGCCAGCTGCTGCATGGTCGGGCTCAGTTTACCCCACACACTAGCCAACGCACGTACCAGTGTGTGCAGCTGCCTGGTCAGCCCTCCCCGCCTAGTCCAGACTCTCGTGTGAACCTACAGATGCCCCAGCTAAGTCTGAGTGATGCCAAAGAAGCCCTACCTGGCCCACCCCCAGCCTTGGTTTTCACCTGTGCCTGCAGGTGCTGTGCACTAGCCTGACCCAACTCATTACCAGCCCCAGTTCTTGTGCACACCAGCAGGTGCTGTGGCCTAGCCAGGGTGACCCCTACAAATTCCTACTATGCCTTCCCCAGCCCAGCACTCAGTAGTAAGTGCTGCAGGCTAGCTCAGCCTAGGCTACCTTTAGTCCCCACTTCCATGTGCACCAGCAAGTGCTGTGACTTAGTTGGGGTGACCCCCCAAACACCTACCAGATCCACTCCCAAACATGGCTCTCCTGAGTGCTGGTGGGTGCTATGACCTGTTCTGGCCCGGCCGACCCCAGCCCTGGCTCTTGTGTGCACAGGTAGGTGCTTTGGCTGGCCCAGGGCAGCTTTCCTAATTCCCCCTTCTTATCCATCCCATTTCAGCTCCATCACTTATCTGTGGATATAATGGCCTAGTTCTTGGAAGCCCCCAGAAATCATTTCATATATGTCAAAGAAGTCTTCAGTGGCCCCCATTGCAACCTGTCACCAGTCCCCTGGCCATGGACAATGCACAGCCTCCTCCGTGCACACATCGTGGTAGTGATGCCAGTGGAATGCCCTGGCCAGTGTGTGCTGGCAATGGCTGTGTGGAAACTCTGCCATCTGTCACCCCACCCCAAGACTTTTTGAAAAATAGAATGGGCAACTATGCTAGCATACTGGTATAGTTAGCACAGAGTTGGCATTAACCAGGTCCAAGATGCCAGCCAGCTATTGGCTGCTTTTCAACCAGCAGTGTAACACTTGCCTGGGTACAAGGCAACCTAGGCAGTTGCCCATAGCGAGGGATGCATAGTATTTCAACAAGGCACTCAGCAAATGCCACCATGGTGGGCTAAGTGATGTTAGGGTTTTGTGTTTTTGTTTTGTTTTTTAAAGATTTATTTTATTTTTATTGGACAGGCAGATTTTCAAGGGGGGAAAATGAGACAGGGCAAGATCTTTTATCCACTGGTTCACTCCCCAAAAATGGCTGCAGTGGCTGGAGCTTGGTCAGTCCAAAGCCAGGAGCTTAGAACTTCCTCAGGTCTCCCACATGGGTGCTGTACTTGGGCCATTCTCCACTGCTTTCCAGGCACATTATCAAAGACGTGGATCAGAAGCAGAGCAACTAGGGCTCAAACTGGTGCCCATATGTGATGCCAGGACCATAGGCAGAGGCTTAAGCTACTATGCCATGACTCTGGCCCTAATATTAGGTTTTATAACTGAGTAGCCAGCATCCCATCTGATTTTATTATGAACCGTGTGAAGAAAGAGAATTCCCAGTTCAAAGGGACATAAAAAGGAAAGGAGGACATTGAACATTGGATGAGAGAATCCAAGTTTTATTAGTAAGTTGAAATAAATTCAGAACTTAAACTGTGAAAGTTCAAGAAGGAACAAATAAAGAAGTTAAAATTTCTCATAAAGGAATGGGTTTTTGGCACAGTGATTAAGCTGGTACTTGGGATGCCTGCAACTTTCATCAAACTCCTTGAGTTCAAGTCCCAGCCCCTGCTTTTGATCCACTAGTGTACATCTAGGGAGACGGCAGATAAGGACCCCCATCATTGAGTCTCTGCCATGTGTGTGCAATTTCCAGATTGAGTTCTAGTCTCCTGGCTATAGCCTGGCCCAGTTCTGGTTGTTACGGGCATCTGAGGACTGAACCAATGGATAAAAGATTCTTTTTAAAATTATTTTTTAATTTAATTTTTGATGTTGTTTATACAGTTTTGTCCATGAGGACCACTGATTAGGGTGGGGAAGGTCAAGGTGTGGGGAAAGCAGATGAGATAAATGCTTCCAATTTTTCTTTTCTTTTTTTCTCCTATAACTGGGGTGGGAGGTGGGGGGTGGTGTATGGGCTTCTCTTAGCTGTCATACTGCGTCAGCTTCCAAGAATGGGGGATGGCCATTTGATGTCATCTTAGCAACTCTGACATGGAGAAAAACGTTCTGAAGGTATTACTTGAATGGTTCTGTTAGTTGTGAGACGTCATTGGTTTCATTGCACCAAGGTTGAGAAAAATCTTTCCAAGGTCTATTAGCTGACAGAGTCCACCTTAGTGCATCCACTTGCCCAAACAATTACTGTCAAAGCTTGGCCAGGAGAGTTGTCCAACCTGTTTGGCTTCCCATCCTCTGACATTGCAGTTGACGTCCTCTACAGGCCTAAATGAGCTGGAGTTGGCTGTCATTTGTCTCTCTCTCTCTCTTCCCTCTCCCCACCCCCTTCATTTGGGGTTGGCCAGGTGTGATGAAGGTAAAGGTCTTAAGAAGAAGAGATGATCCTGGGTTTTCTGCTTTTGTCGTATCATCATCTGGGTCCTTCCTATTCATTCAAAAGGGTCTGGTTGAAAAAAGGTGAGATGGCAAGAGAAGCAGAGGTAGGAGTGATGCAGGACAGTGAGCTGAAAACTGTGAGCAGTCTCTGGGGGCTTGAAAAAGAAAGGAAGTGCATGGCCCCCAGAGCAGAAACAGCACGGCCTGAAGACACATTGGAGACTCCTGTCTTCTTTGCACAAAGCTGTGAAAGAGTGAGTTTTTGTGTTGAGCTGTTGCAGTAGCAATAGAAAACGAATGCAGGCTCTGCTGACAGTAGTTAGAGGCTTGGACATTATCGTGCATCAGCTTAAGCTGCTTCTTGGGATGTGACTTCCTGCGAGTCAGCAGGTGGTTGCACAAGTGCCACGCACATAAGAGACCCAGGTGGAGTTCCACATTCGTGGCTTTGGCCTGGCCCAGTCCCAGTTGCTGTAGGCATTCAGGACCCAGTAGATGGATGATGTTTGTCTTAGTCACTCTCCCTTTCAAATAAATCTTTTTTTTTTTTTTTAAATAACAGAATGTCTGGCCAAACACGAATTTTGTAATGCATTCAATTGATCACATCTGAAATTCTAGGCTCCATCCCACATCAGAGTGCTGGTTCGAGTCCTGCTGGTTCCAGCCCAGCTTCCTGGGAGGCAGCGGGTGAGCACTCAAGGGCTTGGGCCCTGGCCACCCATGTGGGAGATGGAGTTCTGCTGGCTTTAGCCTGGCTCAACCTTTGCTCTTGCAGGTACTGAAGGACTGGATCGTGGGGTAGATGATATCTCTCTGTGTCTATCTACCTTTCCAAATAAAATATTTTTTTAAATTAAAATTAATGCTTACATTTTGTTTCGTTTTGCTGTATTGTGTTTTAATTAGAAGCTTTAAGTCTGAAGAGGTAGCATGTCAATGGAAGGTACAAAACACGCTGATCTGAGAGCAGAGTTAGAACCCAGAACCTGGCGTCACGCAGAGGCTTGGGTCTTGTTGGTGAAGGCATTCGCAAGAATTCTCAGAGCTGCCAATCAGGCAAATGCTGTGTGTTCCTTGGCAATGAACTTCTGCTTGCCAGAAGCCAAAGGCCAAACGGTCACAGTTGGGTGATGTCAAAAAGGATTGTGCCACCTCGGCAAGTGTGGCCATACCACTCTGAGCCCCTTTACACTACGAGTTGAGGAGGTGACAACTCTTGAAAGACATCTTAGTATTGTCCCTGGAGTCTTAATCCTTCTTGGTGCTAAAATTTGTCATTAAACTCACAGGAAAGTAAAATACAGTAGCAGAAATTCTCACTTCCCTTGCTCATGTAACTCTCTCAATGCTGTGTTCAAATCGCCTCAATTGCTATCACTTGGTAGATAAGTGAAGTATTTAGGTCAGTATCTCACAGCTGTCAAAGACGCCACGGCCCCGTGGTAGAGCTCCCAGGAGGAACCTGCAGCGTCTCCCACTCCCACGCCGTAGGCTCACTGGGGCTCCCATGGCTTACCAGTGGCCACACCTCAGCCTAGTTCCCAACTCCCTGCAGGGCAGGAGGCTGAGCAGGTAGAAACATGTGCTAGGAAGATGATCAGAGCTCTGCATTCCTTTCTTGAGTTGGTTGTCAGGCTCATCTGCTAAGGAGTGGTGACCATCCAGCATCTTCCACCAGGCCCAGGTTTCTCAATGCAGAAAGCGGGTAAGCCGAGGGAGCCTCCTGTGCCCAGGCTCTCCACTCTGTTTTCTCTGGAAGCCTTGGATAATGTCATCGCTGCTTGATTTGCTAGAGAATAAGTCCAGGGACAAATCAAAATAGTTCTCCCTGGGTCATCCGCTGCTTCTCTCACTCCATTCCCTGTCTTAGAACTGCTCGGGACATGGGTTTCCAACACTGGCTCTCATGCCAGCACCTGGCACAGCTTGCCAGCTCCAGCCCAGGGAACGCAGACAGAAATGCCTGTGTCAGTTGATTAGAACAGCCTCGATCAACGTGTCTGGACAAGCACCCACTTATCTCACACCCAGAAGTGATTGTGACCATAGCTACCTTCACACATAATATTGGCCTGCTTGTCAATGCGGCTCCCTTGTTGCTGCCTTCCCGTCATCTCCCCTTTGTCTTCTCCTTGGGTGGTGTGGTCTGTGTGGTGATCCCTGCTTGTTGGATTTCTGTTTGAATATGATTGTTTTTTGTCTTTGACACTGGAGACAGAGCAACCCTGGCAAGAGCCTGGGGGCAGTGCTGTTAGAGATGGACAGGTTCGCTTCTGGCACCTGTAACTTGCAGGTTCAGCTGTTGGCAGCACCAGCGAGTGTCTGAGGGCATCGAGAAGCTGCTGGCCTTCCTGATTGCCCTCACATCCCCAAGCTCTACCTGAGCTTAAGTATAAACCAAGAGCTTTCCCTGCAGTGCCCCTCCACAGCCCCACTCCACGGATGGCCACCCACACCCCACGCCCAGGGAGAGCTCTCTAGCTGTCACTGAAACTTAGGAGGCACATGGGCCTCTGGTGAGCAGCGAGTGTGAACAGTTGTGGATGCTCCATGTGTGAAGACACACAGTGGATTCTTACCAACACACTCAGACTTGAACATTCCAAGAGCCATTTGTCTAGCAAGAGATTGTGTTGGGTGAATCCAGTCACATGGCAGTTTTCTCATCTGTAAAAGGGGAGTAGTGGTGGTTTGGGGGGGCGCGCTGGTGTTGTGGTATAGCAACCTAAGCTGCTGCCTGGGATGCCTGCACCTGGGATTCAATCGCACTCTGCTCTGATCCGGTTTCCTGATATGCACCAGGAAGGCAACAGGTGACAGCTCAAGGTGCAGTCCCCTGGGAGACCTCAGTGGAGTTCCACGTTCCTCGCTGCAGCCTAGCCTGGCCCTAGCTTGTTGCAGACATACAGGGGATGAACCAGCAGATGGAAGATCTGCCTCATTTCTTTGCTCATTCCTCTTTCTGTGTCACTTCTTTCCAACAGATCATTATCCTATTAAAAAAAAAAAAAGGTGGCTCTTTCCCTAGGCAATTCTGACAGTTTACAAGATTCAATTCCTATAAAGCACTTAGAAGGCACCTGCCTGATCCCAGTACCCTCAGCTTCTTTTGTCGTCCCTGAATGGATGAAATGAATGCAAATTGAGTCTTTACTAACAGGTTTTCCATGAAAATTTTACACTCAAACTTGACTATTGAAATCTTGGAGGTGAAAAAGAAAGATCAGCGCTCAGTCAGTGTGGGCACGCGCCGTTCCGCTCGTATCTCGCACCGTGACATACCTCATTCCTTTTCCAGGACTACACTTTGTTATACGAAGAGGCAAAGTATTTTCAGCTGCAGCCCATGTTGCTGGAGATGGAAAGATGGAAGCAGGACAGAGAAGGCGGCCGCTTTGCACGGCCCTGTGAGTGCCTGGTGGTGCGCGTGGCCCCTGACCTCGGAGAGAGGATCACGCTCAGCGGGGACAAGTCCTTGATTGAAGAGGTGTTTCCGGAGATCGGTGACGTGATGTGTAACTCCGTCAATGCGGGCTGGAACCATGACTCCACGCACGTCATCAGGTTTCCACTCAACGGCTACTGTCACCTCAACTCGGTCCAGGTACAGCAGCGTTGTGTGGGGTGTGCACCCACTGGCACGCTGAATGCCACCCCTTACCCTCGCCTTCACCCATTGCCTTTGCTCTGCACAGCTGAGAAGCTCTCGTGCGGTAACACTGCTGCAGGACAGACAGACTAGGACCCCTGTGTGGTAGGCATTCTGCACATCTTCACTGGACACCTGCTACATGCCGGGGGGCTGGGGTGAACCCTGGAGCTGTGTTCATGCAGCCTTTATGACAGGAATGGAACCAGGGGCAATTGCCAATCAACATGTTGCCAGGTAATGAGGAGGGTCAAACGCTCCAACCAGAAGGCTGCATAAACTCCGCAGGACCAGGCGCTGGGAGAGTGCCTGGCATGCTGAGAAGCCACAGGAAGCCAGTGTGGCCTGAGGAAAAGGAATCAAGGGGCCCAAGCTCTGGGACCCAGGACAAGGCTGACCAGGCAGGAACAGGTCGTGCAGAGACACTAAGAGTGCTAAACTCAGTAGGTCTCCACTAATTTGCTTTCTTTCGGTTCGGGTTCATTTGCTTATGTGAGTTGAACAGAAAGCCGTTGTAACAGAAAGTCATTGGAGAACTGTCAGGCGAAACAGTGACCACACTCAGTTCATACTTTAGAATGAGGGCTCCGGCCGCTTGTGGGACGCAGCAGAGGAATGGAGTATGGTCAGAAGGCTGTGGTTCCAGCCAGAGAAGTACCCGGTCTGAGTGTCTTAAGTATAGCACTACCAGGATCTCCTGCCAGGGCCTGTGTGGACTGCAGGACAAGCCCAGGACGCTTGCAGCGTTTGAAGGAAGTGGGTGATGGCATTGCCATCACTTAGGTGGGGGAGGAGATCTGCGAGTGGAATTCAGAACTTTTGAGTTACACCGCGGGAGATGCCAGATGCCTCCAGTGCCAATGGTGCTGGCAGCCTGCGCTGAGTACAGGGCCACGGCCCGGCAAGCATCGGCAGAGGTCAGCGCTGCTAATCGCGTCTTGCTGATGAGGAAACAGAGGCACACCTGCAGCTTGACTGCAGCTGGTGATACGCAACCTGCCGGAGGCAGCGGGGTGAGGATTCTTGTTCCCCACCTCTTATTGATTTGAAAAGCAGAGAGAGCTCAAAGACCCACATACTTCAATTATTACCAGTGCCTCCCAGGGCCCGCATTAGTAGGACGCTGGAGTCAGGAGCTAGAGCCGGAAGTTAAACCTGGGTCTCTGATACAGTATGCAGGTGTCTTCACCACTAAGCCCAGACACCTGTCGCCCGCACCTCTTTGTAATCAGAGTGAACCCATGCCTTTGTTCTATATTTAGCCAACAAACCTGCTTCCCAGAGCACAGACTAGAAGCCCAGCTAAGCCAGGCAGCCTCTTGAGGATTGTTCCATTAACTATTTATACTTCTCATATTTCTGAAGAGGCTGTGAAGGCAGAAAAGCAGAAAATACCGTTTGGTGTACCAGAGGAAGGTATCCCAGTAGCAGGTGGCCTCTGAGTTGCATTTATACCTATGTGGATGGTGACCCCCGGAGCTGTGTGGCACCCTTGCACTGCCTTGCCCAGTGACCGCAAGCAGCCCCTGCTCCAAATAATGGAAGACTTACCGCCCAGAAAGTCTTTCCTAGGCCACACCCACACTGCCCCTGCCCTCGCCTAGCGTGGTTGCAGGCGCAGAACCAGGAAAGCTGGGACTGGAACACCTCGGCCCCACACCCTGGGTCCATGAATAACCACCATCATCAGTTCATATGCTTGACACATTTCCCACATCGAGTGTGGAAATTTCATTGGGATTAACACCTTTCCTGTACAACTTGGCCATGGGCCACTCCTGCTTCCTGTTCCATCAACGTAGAAATGAGAACAGGCTTGTTGACACTTGGGGACCACAAATAAGGCGGGATAAGGCGTCGGACAGCTAGTATCCCCAGAGTTGCTGACATTCTCAACTGATTAAACTAAAAGACTTTTGCCATTAAATTGATATTTTAAAAATCGGTGACTGGGGCCAGCTTTGTGGTGTACTGGGTAAAGCCACTGGCATCCTATACGAGCGCTGGTTCAAGTCCTGGTTGTTCTACTTCTGATCCAGCTCCCTGCTAATATGCCTGGGAAAGCATCAGATAATGGCATGGGAGACCCTGAAGAGTGGCCATTTGGAGAGTGAATCAGCAGATGGAAGACCTTTTTCTTCCTCTGTAACTCTGCTTTTCAAGAAGTGTTTTTAAAAACTAAATATAGAAGGCAGTGGCTTCACACACTATTTGCATTACATTAATACAAGCTTTTGACCACATTGGATCATACTGAATATGTGACCCCAGGAGGTTGGTTCCAAGACAGCCCAGCCCTACGCCCAGATGCCAAAACCTCCAGGGGCTACAGTCCTATGCGAAAATAGTTTAGCATCTTGCACTAACCCGCACACATCCTCCTGTATGCTGTAAATCCTCTCTAGAGCGCTGACAGAATGTGAACGGCACCTGAACAGTTGTTGGATTGTGTCCTGTAGGAAATAATGGCAAGGAAAAGGCTTGCCATTTGAGGACACACACAGCCACCCTAGGCCTGACGCGTGTGGTCTGCAGCTGGCTGAATCGCTCCGTGGGCTGACGGCTTGAGCATGTCGGTGGCTGCAACCCCACTGACAGACAGAATGGAGGTCAGAGCTGGGGGTGCACAGGCTGGTCCTTCTGGTCCTGGCTAAGACTCCATCCCGGAGCAGGGGTGGGACCGGCCTCGCCTGGCTGTTTCCTGCTCACAGACTGCATTCCTGCCTCAGCGATGGAGTTCTTCACCTCCCACCGGAACGCGTCTTGATTTTGCGCTTAGGTTGTTTTCTTCATCCTGCGCGTTGCTCATTTACCTGCAGAAATAGAGCACTTCAGGGTCAAACGTCCACTTTGTTTTCTCAGGACTTATATTTTTAAAATTTTTGCCAGCATTTGAGGTTTCATTTTTAAAAATACTCTTGATTTTTTTATTTCATCTGTTTTTGCCAGGCAACAGATAATCCACATCACAGCTTTTAAGAGTTTACTTTACATTTACTGCATTTTGAGTTTTAGCAATATTTTATTTATTCTAAAAATTTGAGGAGAGCATTTAACATTTTTTCTAAAGATCTATTTATTTATTTTTTTTTTAAAGATTTATTTTTATTATTTTTTATTGGAAAGGCGGATATACAGAGAGGAGATACAGAGAGGAAGATCTTCCATCCGATGATTCACTCCCCAAGTGAGCCGCAACGGGTCGATACTATGCCGATCCGAAGCCAGGAGCCTCTTCCGGGTCTCCCATGCGGGTGCAGGGTCCCAAAGCTTTGGGCCGTCCTCAACTGCCTTCCCAGGCCACAGGCAGGGAGCTGGAAGGGAAGCGGGGCTGCCGGGATTAGAACCGGCGCCCATATGGGATCCCGGGCGTGCAAGGCGAGGACTTAACCACTTGCGCCACCGCGCCGGGCCCGAGATCTATTTATTTTTATTACAAAGTCAGATACACAAAGAGGAAGAGAGACAGAGAGGAAGATCTTCCGTCCGATGATTCACTCCCCAAGTGAGCGCAACGGCCGATGCTATGCCGATCCGGAGCCAGGATCCAGGAACTTCTTCCGGGTCTCCCACACAGGTGCAGGGTCCCAAGGCATTAGGCCATCCTGGACTGCTTTCCCAGGCCACAAGCAGAGAGCTGGATGGGAAGTGGAGCTGCCAGGATTAGAACTGGTGACCATATGGGATCTCCTGCTTTTTCTTATTGGATCTTTTTTTTTTAAGATTTATTTATTTTTATTGCAAAGTCAGATATTCAGAGAGGAAGATCTTTCGTCTGATGGCTTACTCCTCAAGTGACTGCAACAGCCAGAACTGAGCCAGTCTGAAGCCAGGAGCCAGGAACTTCCTCCAGGTCTCCCACACGGGTGCAGGGTCCCAAGGTTTTGGGCCGTGCTCAACTGCTTCCCCAGGCCACAAGCAGGGAACTGGATGGGAAAATGGGCTGCTGGGATTAGAACCGGTGCCCATATGGTATCCCGGCGCATTCAAGGCGAGCACTCTAACAGCTCAAGGCAAGGACCTTAGCCGCTAGGCCACGGCACTGGGCCCGAGCGCATTTTTTTTTAAAGATGTATTTATTTGAAAGGCAGTATTACAGAGACACAGAAAGAGACTTTCCATCCACTGGTTTACTCCCCAAATGGCTGCAACAGCTAGAACTGGACCAGTCCAAAGCCAAGGACCACAAACTTCCTTCAGGTCTCCCACACAGGTGCAGGGATCCAAGCACGCAGGCCTTCTTCTGTTAACCAGGAGCTAGTTTGAAAGTGGAGCAGCCAGAACATGAATCAGAGCCCATATTGGATGCCAACACTGCAGATGGCTGATTTTACCCACTACATAGCACTGCACTACAAGTAGTTTTTACATTTTTTTAAAGATTTATTTTTTATTAGACAGTCACATATACAGAGAAGGAGAGACAGAGAGGAAGATTTTCCTCCCACTAGTCCACTCCCCAAGTGGCCACAACAACCAGAACTGAGTCAGTCTGAAGCCAGGAGCCAAGAGCTTCTTCTGGGTCTCTCACATAGGTTGCAGGGTCTCATGGCCTTGGGCTGTCCTCAACTGCTTTCCCAGGGCACAAGCAGGGAGCTGGATAGGAAGTGGGGCTTGCCAGGACACAAATCGGTGCCCATATGGGATCCCAGCACGTACAAGGCAAGGACTTTCGCTGCTAGGCTATTTTGCCAGGCCCTATTTTTTTTTTAAGTTAGGATTGAGTCATCTTGCCTTTTTTTAAAGGGGTATGGAAGTAATTTAATTATACTCCAAACCCTGGCAGGAAACATGTGCAAGTCTGGTATTTGTTGGGTTCTGAAAAGAATCAGTGTCTGAGATAAGTTTCTTATATTTTTTGCCTGTTTAAGAGTTGCGTGCTCTCGGGCCCAGTGCAGTGGCGCAGTGGTTAAAGTCCTCGCCTTGCACGCCCAGGATCCCAGATGGGCGCCAGTTCTAATCCCGGCAGCCCTACTTCCCATCCAGCTCCCTGCCTGTGGCCTGGGAAAGCAGTCGAGGACAGCCCAAAGCCTTGGGACCCTGCACCCGCGTGGGAGACCCGGAAGAGGCTCCTGGCTTTGGATTGGCTCAGCTCCAGCAGTTGCGGCCGCCTGGGGAGTGAATCATTGGACGGAAGACCTTCCTCTCTGTCTCTCCTCTCTGTCTCTCCTCTCTGTATATATGCCTTTCCCATTAAAAAAAAAAAAATCTTTAAAAGAAAAAAAAAGTTGCGTGTTCTATTTCCTGCATTGAAGGGTGTCAGAGCGACAGGCGCTAGCGGTTACGGTGCCTCCATCCCACACCCACGTGCCTGGGTTAGATACCCACCTAGGCTCCTGCCCCAGCTTCCTGCTACTGCGGATGGTGGTGGCTCACATCAGCGGATTCCCGCCACCCACAGGGGAGAGCTCCCTTGAGTTCTCAGATCCCAGCCTTAGCCCCGGCCAGCCAGGCCTGGGACTCTCTCAAACAGATAATGAGGGGTGGAGTGATACATGTAATTTCTTTCTGGCATTAGGTATTTTATTTCAAAATGAAAGTCATTTATATGAGAAGTGTAGAATATCCTTATTTTGGATGTTTTTGAACATAACCCCACGGCACCTGTTTTTCCCTATTGGAGTGCATTTCAACTGCCACAAACTCAAAAATCTGTGCCTAAAAACCTCATCTGTCTTCAACAATCCATTCGTTCTGCTGTTGGAATTAGCTCAATCTTCCAAGCTGAAATGCAGGAATATTACTTGGGCATTGGGAAACACACACTGTGGCGCTGTTAAAGGGCCAGATGAATCACCAGCTAAGTGCACTCACATCTCAGTGCCCTCCGCCATTTTCTAGAACACATTTACATGCTCAATGAACAGGGAGATGGGAACGCCCCCCCACACACACACATACTTATTTTTCCCAGAGAAGGCAATATTACCTTTAAAAAAAAAGTTGGGGATGGGAGGGTTGAAGCCAAAGAGACCTGTGTCCTGTGCTGGGAAGCCAGCCCTGTCCATCACACTTGCCACAGGCCTTTGCTTTCTCATCAGTAAAGTGGGGTTAACATCACTGGGTGTTGTCACTGGCAAGTATAAAGCCAGCCCGTAAGGACACAGCGTAAGACTCAGAAATCCTTGCTCCCTCCCTCCTGCCCGGGCTCCCTGTGAAAAGAGCTTCATGGAGACATCGGAGTTAGAAAGCGAGATGGACCACAGCTGTAAATTATCTCAGCCCTTGGCGCGCCCCTCGTGTGGCCATGGCACCTGTCCACCCCTAACTGGCTGCTTGTCTGGCTTCTTGCAGGTCCTCGAGCGGTTACAACAAAGAGGTTTTGAAATCGTGGGCTCCTGCGGGGGAGGCGTGGACTCGTCCCAGTTCAGCGAATACGTCCTCCGGCGGGAACTGAGGCGGACGCCCCGCGTACCTTCTGTCATCCGGATAAAGCAGGAGCCCCTGGACTAATGCACAAAGAAGAAAAACACACAACAAATAACACAAAAGGGACATTTGTGTGCAGTTGCAACAGCAAACCAAGTCCTGGACCTGAAACTGATTGAAAGACACATTTCTATGCGATAGAGACCACACCTGTATTCATATGGGAACAATTGGAATATCAATATCCTCAAGGTGTAAAAAAATATATATAAATATATATATATGTCAAAAGGTAGGAAATGCAAAAAAGGAAAAAAAAAAAAAAGAAAAAAGGTAATAGCTCCAGTTGGTGCTGTAATGGCGTGTCGTGTGCTGGCCTTCCGGGGCCTCTGACCAATCAACAAGCCATGAGCGGGGAGGTCACAGTCTCCTTACAGGTCCATTGCCAACAGCCATCCTCCATCATTTCTTTGTCCTTTGTCCTTTTTTTTTTTTTTTTAAAGACATCTTGAATCAAGTTTCTTTGCATTCAGAGGTTTCATGTCTGTCTTTAGACAGGGACCAGGCGGGACTTCAGAAAAACTCTCCTGAGCACATTGCATTGAAAAGACGTTGAGACATGAAATTCCAAATGTAGTTTGTACAGAAGTCACACTTTGTTGTCCGCCTCACAGATGTGAACTTGACTTTGTTTTTAAACGGATCGGTTTTGCAAAGGGGCCAGAATTATTACTTGTTAGAGTTGCTGCAGTTTGAGTCTGCTGCTTTCCTACAATTTTTCAAATTTTATAATGTATTAAATACAATAAACTCTGTTTAAAAAATAAGGTCTGTGTGAAACACACGTGTTGGAGTAAGGCCAGATTAAAATGAATTTTTTTTTTATTATATTATCATTGACTGTATTGAGTGCCAGAAAGGAGCCGTAAAGTTGGGGCCAGTGTTGAGGTTAAAATGCTCCTGAAGGAGCAGGATGCCGTCGCTCCAGTTCTAGATCATTTTTTCCCGACTCAGCAAATGGCACTTCCCACACTTTGCTTTTCTGTACCAGTTACCAAGAGAAATCTTCCTTGTTACCAAAGAGATACACCTGTTTCAGTTGTCTGCCACTACTGAGCAAGCCACGCCAAGACTTTGTGGCTTACCACGTTTTCTCCACCGGTGACGCTGTGCTTCTCGCGTGTGGTCTTCACTGGCTTTGGCCCCACGTGATGTCATCCAAGAGCAAGGTTGGACTTGACTGCCAAGGTGGCTCACCCAGATGGCTGCCAGCCAGTACAGGCACTTGGCTTCCATGTGGCTTGTGCTCCTCCCTGCGTAGAAGCTGGCTTCCAAGAAGGAGTGCCCTGAGCTTTAAGTGTTCCAAAAAAAGGCTAGAAGGCTGGGCCTAGACCTGCACATGTGCTTCTGCTGTTTTCTCTTGATAGGGCAGCCCTAGAGCCAGCCCACACTCTAAAATCCACCTGCTGTTGGGAAAGTAAGAAAAATTGGTGACCAACTTGAAAGCGCTTGTAACCCCTGCCGGAAAGGTCTTAGAAGCAGGTGTGAGGATCAGGGAGCAATTGGGGAAGTCTCAGGGCCAGAACCATCACTTCGTTGTCAGCCAGAGAGGGAGGCAACCTAAAATCTCAATATCACCTTGGAAATATCTTCTTAGCCTTTCCAAGGGATTAGCAACTCTTGTGCCTCCACCAGCCCTCCCTTTAGCCTTCTTCCCTCCTTTCTCTTCCTCATTCCAGACACTCAAAATAAACCTGGCCTGCTGGGAAGATTGGCAGGTAAACTATAATGTGTTTCTGCAGCAGAGATGTTCCTGTGGTGATGGGCTGTTTCCATCCCAAACTGACTTTCTTTTTTTAAATTAAAAAGTCTGTGCCTGAGGACACCAGTAATGAAAATATCTCTGGCTTCTAAAACTAAAAGGAAGCTGTTAATGGCTTCTATCACTCCCTGAAACACAGGGGCGGCCCGAACACTGAATTACTTTAATGACTGCCAGCCAGGCTTCCATACTCCCGTGTAATTCCCCCCTTATTTGAAGCTAATACCCCACTGTCTCGGGTGGGAATATCTGGGCTCGCTCCCATCCAGATACTACTGGAAGGAGAATGGAAATGCTCCGTGATTTTACCAGCAATCCATTCTCATTAGGCAAAATTGCCAAAAATCAATAAAGCCACAGTCCCTCTTTAAGACTCTGCTGGTTATTGTCAACAATTAGCATTTACCCAGCCCTCCCAAAGTGCAGTTAATATTGTCCCAAATACTGTGCAGAATTGGATGCATTAGCTCTTTGCATCCACTTTGTTCTTTTACAAATTGCTCTATCCACAGATGACTCCGAGCCAACTGCAGCTCTAATCCAACGTGATGAGATGCAACCAACACTGATACTATGTACAGATTTTACATATAGATGTCAACATAGTGAAGTATTTCAGGAAAGAACATTTCAATCCAGAGGTAACTGAGCTGTCAGCTTATTATCTCTCTGCTTTTGTTACCCAAAATACAGTTCATAATCAAAGTTTACCAGTTGTCCCAGTAAGGATTTTTCCAGCTATGCTTTTCCCCCTCGAAAGATGACTCAGGATCATATAGTCCCTTTATTAATAATAATATCTCCTTATACTTTTAATTCAGAAAAAAATTTAAGATTTATTTATTTTTTATTGGAAAGGTGGATATACAGAGAGGAAGATCTTCCGTCCAATGGCTCACTTTCCAAGTGCCACAACAGCTGGAGCTGAGCCAATCCAAAGCCAGGAGCCTCTTCCGGGTCTCCCAAGCAGGTGCAGGGTCCCAACACTTTGGGCCATCCTCGACTGCTTTCCCTGGCCACAGGCAGGGAGTTGGATGGGAAGCAGGGCTGCTGGGATTGGAACCGGTGCCCATATGGCATCGTGGCACGTTCAAGGTGAGGACCTTAACCGCTATGTTATAGAGCTGGACCCAGAAAAAATGTTTGTCTTCCAATGATATCAACCTAGTTGAGAATGAAGATCAATTATTTTCTACATTGTTACACAATTAAGATTTCTCTGATACGTGATTGGTTGGTCCTTCATTGATAATCAAATGACTCTTTCTTTCCCCAAGAAAACATATACATGATGTTATGTCCTCCTCATTGTATGACACCACAAGAGTCAAGTTGACTCTTATTAGTGATGGCAACTTTGGCCTCTTGGCTTAATGATAACCACTACATTTCCTCAAAGTAAAACTCATTTTTCTCTTTATAATTAAGGAACGACCTGTGAGACGATAGGATGAGACTGTGTTAATACCCTTCCTTAACACACAGCCAAGAGTTTTATCATCCATTTGGTAATCTCCTGATTCAGTCTTGACCCTGGTGGCTATGAAAAGATATGTGCTAAAAAGCTGCTATTGCCCAGACCACTGATATTTTAAATATCATTTTTTTAAGTAAAATACATTTCTTTAAGGCAGAAAAGCCACAACCTTTGATCTGTTTTTTTCTAAGTATCTTAGGAAAAGAGTAAAGCAAAGTACTTGTGTTTATTTATCAATATGAAGATGTTCCTGTATAGGAATAAGAATAACCATGCACTTCATGTTCGCCATGTGCTGGGCCCTGTGCAGAAGCACTTTCCCTGCATGAGCTCTGAGTTTTATGACCACATTTGAGATTGTATTACACCTGTTTCTCTGGTAAATAATGAGGACTCTGGGACATCAAGTAAATGACAAGATGAAGCCTAATGTGCAGTTAAACTTTACAAGGAGAGCCCAAAACAGCAGTATTTGAGAAAACAGTAAGCTTTCATGTGGTAACACCAGAAGTAAAAAGAGATTACTAATGGCATTTGGAATGGAAAGTATACCTGTATCTATTTCAAGGATCCCTGAGAGTGGCAGGCTGTGCCATATGGGTCTGTGTGTGCAACCAATGACATTCACACACCACCACCTAACAATGCATTTACCAGAGCATGCCCCCCTCATTAAGTAACCCATGACTGCATGGAAGACTAAAACCCTGAGCAAGACTTGTTGCCCCCGACTCTAGCTATCACATACCTCTTATAATTAAAAGTTAATCTTGGCAGGTGGGCCTAGCTACTAAGAGACCACTTGTAGGGGAGAAGGCACACTTGGTGGCACAGAGGCTCAAAAGACTAATCCTCCTCCTACAGAACCGGCATCCCATATGGGTACCAGTTGTAGTCCTGGCTGCTCCTCTTCCAATCCAGCTCCCTGATTATGGACTGAGCAAACAGCAGGAAATGGCTCAAGTCTTGGCTCCCTACAGCCACATAGAAGGCCAGGAAGAAGCTCCTGGCTCCTGGCTTTGGATTGGCTCAGCTCTGGTCATCACAGCCATCTGGAGAGTGAACCAGCAGACAGAAGGTCTTTATCAGTCTCTACCCTTCTCTCTATAAATATGCCTTTCAAATACTTTTTTTGTTGAAAAAAATAAAAAACAGAGATACTAGTTGGGATATCTGCACTCGTTATCCGAATCCCTGGGCTCAGTCTGGCTCCAGCTTCCTGCTAACGTGTACCCTGCGAGGGAGCAGGCGATGGCTCAAGTGCTTGAGTCCCTCCACCCGTGTGAGGTACTTAGACTGAGTCCTTGGCTCCAGGCTTGAGGCTGACCCAGCCCTGGCTATCGGGAAGGCATGTGGGAAATGAATCATGTAATAACAGCTCTCCCTCTCTACCAGCAACTTCTGTGTGCATTAGTTTACCAGGGGTATTAGTAGTCCCCAAATTTTCCTCTTCTTAAAACACTGAAAAGATACTTGTTAAAGCTGGTTTCCAGCTCAGCCCACCCCACTGCGTCTCCCAGAAGGATGATCTGAGACTCTATCTTATCAACATCAACTTCAGGAACTCTTGGATCAAATAAACTTTAGAAACTACTGGGCGTCATTATGCTCTCCTGATCCAGGCTAAGAACAATAGAAACCTGGGGATGGTTGGGGATGTGCCTTTTTATGATGTCACTGCTTTTAAAAGGGCACGCTGAATACTTCTCAAATGCAATTGATAAGGGTGGTAGGGGAGGGAACTGGAAGGGGGTTGGTATGCCGGGGAATTACTTAACTGAAATGTAACCTGAGGGCCTCCATCCTTTCCTAATTAAGTGGAAACTACCATGACCCATGGGCCACAGAATTCCGCTGCCTTCTCTCTGAAAGCTGTCAGAAGCTGGAGTGAATAGAAACAAGGGCAGCTAACAGTGACTGTAAGTAGCATCTGCCGCCTTAACAACAGCTTGCGATGGGTGTGCAGAAATCCACACTTCTGCCACTTCATTAAACTTCAAAACTACTAAATTTGAAGGGAAATATCAATCTATAACACAGCCTTTACTAACAACAACAACAACAAAAACCACATGAAGGAGTTTTGAAGATTAATTTTTATTGGAAAATCAGATATACAGAGATGAGGAGAGACAGAGAGGAAGATCTTCCTTCTGATGATTCACTCCCCAAGTGAGCGCAATGGCCGATGCTGTGCCGATCCGAAGCCAGGAGCCAGGAACTTCCTCCAGGTCTCCCACGTGGTTGCAGGGTCCCAAGGCTTTGGACTGTCCTCAACTGCTTTCCCAGGCCACAGTCAGGGAGCTGGATGGGAAGCGGAGCAGCCGGGATTAGAACAGGTGCCCACATGGGATCCCAGGTGTGTTCAAAGTGAGGACTTTAGCTACTAGGCCACCGCACCGGGCCCTCACGTGTGTTTTAATATGTGTTAGAAAGCCCCATCTGGCTACACTTCACATTACACCAAGTTCATTGTCTCTCGCCCCCTTCATCCTTTCAGTGTGAATCACATATCCCAATCTGTCCGATTGTGCTACCATAAGCAGCAAATGACAGTACAGGTATTAAATTATACTGTTGGTTAACAGGGATGAGAGGGAACTAAACACCTGTTATGCTTTCCATTCAGATGTTACAACTTGACTAGGAAAGCCTAGGCTGGAAGCTAAACACCAGATCCTGTCACAGAAGGATCACATTAGCTGGAAAAGCAGCAAGACCAGTAGGGGTAGTTGAGTAAATCCAGTCTCAGGAGGATTTAGAGGATCATCCAAAGGCCAAAGCTTGAGTAGTCTCCTGCAGCTGGGGTTGTTGATTAGTCAGCAGTCATGGCAAACCAGATTGGCAAAGGGGAAACGGTGTGAAGCAAGCGGCTTTAACATTTAACATTCATTAAGGCTCTTTATTTGAAATCTTTTATTATTGAAACTGTTGCTTGGAGCAGACCTTTGGCACAGTGCCTGCATCCCATGTCGGCGTGCCTGCGTTTGAGTCCTGGCTCCACTTCCGCTTCTCGCTTCCTGCTGCTGTCCATCTGGGGCTGAAGCAGGGCAACAGCTTCAGTGGCTGAGCTTCCGTCACCCATGTGAGATTCCTGGATTGAGTCCCTGGCTCCTGGCTTCAGAATGGCTCAGTGCTGGTTGTTGCAAGTGTTAGGGGAGTGAATCAGCAGATGGAAACTCTGTTTCTGCCTCTCTAATACAATGAAACATTCTCCTATAAGCCACATTCTCAAATGCTTGGTGTCTTCAATGCATAAGGATCAGAAAATATCAAATTCTAAGTATGTTGAATATTCCTGACAATAGTCCAGTCGTGATTCTTGGAGTAGATATGTTTCCACAACAGAATTCTGACCTGTGTACTCTTTTCCTTACTGTCACTAGATTTTCCAAGTCAGAGTTGTTTTCCCATCATTCCTAGAGGAGGATGTGGAAGAGCTTTCCCTTTTCCTGCTGCCCAGTCAGCAATACCTTCCATTCCACTGCCCACTCCCCACTTTTCTTAAGTGAGTCAAGTGTGGGACTGAAATGATTCCTGCACAATCACTACAAACACTCATGACAGTAACACGCACAAAGGAAATGGCTCTGCTACACCACAGCAATCCGCAGAACGACCTGAAGGTGGTGTTTCTCAGAGCCCACAGAAGAGTCGCAATATCATGTGAGCCCACCAGCTCACCCATTGCTCAAATTCTCACCCCCCAGTGGGACCTCCCTTCCTTGTCACTGCTCTGTTGTCTGCTGACCTTGCTGCCATGTGATCCCAACCACCCATGACTCCCCCATCACCTGTGCTGTTGCATGGCTACTCCAAGAGCTTCAGGCAGGTTTGTTAGGCCAGAGGGAACAGGACTAATGAGACATGGCCCTGCCATTGAACTATAGGCAGACAGAATGACAAGAGAGGGTCTGTCAAACATTTCCACCGGACTATCCACAGCCAGCTTCGCATTGATCCCTAGGCTTTTCATTTCACTTTCAAGATCTCCTACCTCATTCCGGATGTTCCCTTCTGTCTGCCCCATGGAGCCATTACTTGCACTCTCCACCTTTGCTTGATCATGAAGTTGTACACAAAGTCTCATCTAAACCTTTCTCAAATCAGTCTCTTTTTCCCAAGGTGCTGATATCAGTTCTTCCTATGTAAACCATTGCCATAAGATTTTACTTTTCCTGTGAAAGTCGGCAGTGGCGTCTCCTAAAATCCACCTCCCTGACAGCCACCCACTCACTCTCAGCAGTGTGTCCTCGTGGCATTCAGAATCATCTCATCTTCTTAGTGACAGCTGAGGGCCTCACCCATCCAGCTCTGCCTACCCTTAGCCTCATCAGTGGACACCCTGGCTCCTGCAACATGCTTTTGCCCCTCGTTGTGTTACATTGTCCTACACCTCACTGCTTTGGAACTCAGCTTCTTGTCTCCCCACTTGGCATTCATCCTCCCTGACCCATTTGGCCTGCACCATGTTTCTCTGTGTCTATCAGGTGCCTGGCCCATCCCTGTGATCCCAGAGTACCCTATTCACACTTACAATAGCCATTTACATGTCTAGCAGACAACCTTAAGCTCTTTCTGTGATTTATTTATGTCCCAGCATCTCATAGCTACTGAATAAATGTTAGCTGATGACAAATACACACACACACACACACACACCATGAACAAAGGCTGTTATTTCTAGGATTGGCAGAGAACAGATCACATGTGCTTCTATCCATCCCTCAAAGAGCATGTTTGCACTGATACACAATAAATTAAATAAGAACCAATGGAAAGTGCTGCCAGGGACTCAGTTGTTAATACATTAAATCCCTCCAATGCTTTGGGCTCTTTGGTGTGTACTTTGAATTTTGTCCAATTAAAAGTCCGCCTAACAGATTTTCTCTCCCAGCAGAAACAACGCAAAAACAAGACAAAATAAATCACCGGCTTTTGAGACATTAGATAACAGGCAATAGAGAACAGTGATGACTGACAAGAGGATCAGAAGCCAAGTGAGCCATGAGGCTGCCTTGTTGGCCTGCCTTGAGAAAGCTGCTGGACACGGGGCAGGGAGAGCTACGGCAGGCCTCATGCTTCTGTGGGTTGAAGAGATGGAAGTTAGCATTCACAGGGCAGAGTAATGGAGAAGGGAGTGCTAGGCGTGGTGAGAGAAGACCAGAGATGTGACGAAGGTCCTCCTGGAGTCTCCAACTGAATCCTGATCAGTACCCATGTGAGAGGAAATCATAGCTAGGCAAAAACCATGTAGGCAGACTGGAGAGAGCAACCTTCATGGCTCACAGAAGGGCAAAAACAGCTCCTGTTCACACCAGCCATGGTGGGAAACCTCAGAGTTCCTAGGCGTCGGCTACCAACAAGGCATGCCTCAGATGAGACAGAACTCTGATCTTACCTAGCAGAACTTAATAATAGTCCCAACGCACCCAACTGCCTCCAAGGAAATTAGCTTCAATTTAAAGCAGAATCTGAGAATATATAGAGAGGTTCACAAATATCCAGAACCCAACAAACTCACAGCAGCAGGCGTCTAATAGAAACATCAGATTTGGGGCGCACTAGAGACCCCAGCATCTCATATTGGAGAGCTAATTGGAGTCCTGGCTGCTCCCCTTCCAATCCGAGGATAATGCATCAGGGAAATAACTACAGCTGGTTCAAGTGCTTTGGCCCCTGCCACCTACATGGAAATCCTGGATTCAGTTCTGGGCTTCTGACTTCAGCCAAGCCTAGTCCCAACCATTTTGACCGTTTGGGAAGTGAATCAGTGGATGAAAACTCTCTTTTACTGTGTCTCCCTCCCTCTATGGTACTCTATCTTAAAAAAATAATAATAAAAGAAAAAACCCACTGTTAAAAAGGATTTTTTAAAAGATTTATTTATTTTTATTGGAAAGGCAGTTCACAGAGAGGAAAGAAAAAAAGAAAGAGCTTCCTCCACTGGTTCACTCCCCGGATGGCCACAATGGCCAGGAGCCAGGAGTTTCTCCCAGGTCTCCCATGTAGATATGAGGCCCCAAGGCTTTAGGCCATCTTCTGCTGCTCTCCCAGGCCATAAGCAGGGAGCTGGATCAGAATAGAGCATCCAGGACATAAACCAGTGCCCATATGGGATCCCAGCCCTTGCAAAGTGGAAGACAAGCCAATCAAGTTCATCACACCAGGCCCCATTTTTTTTAATCACCAGAAACTCATAGAAACAGGAAAACACAACCCTTGACTTAAAAATGCAATCAACTAAGCAAAAGTAGAAATGATATACATCACAGAGTTAGTTGACAAAGACACTAAGATAATCTGAAAAGCTATTCCATGTTCAAGGAGCTAAATATGGATCATGTTAAATACAATATAAAAATTACAAACAACGGCAAAGTCCAATCTTTAGGAATGAAAATGATAATGCCTGAGAAACACACCTACCTGGTCAAGGATTAGTAGTAGATTATACATTACAGAAAGGAACACTAGTGAATTTGAAGATACAGCCATGGAAACTATGCAAAATAAAACAGACTTTTAAAACAAAAGTCTAAAATAACATGAACAGAGCATCTGAGCTGTGGGCCAATCTCAAGCAACCTCATACACATATAACTGGAGCCTCAAGGAATGCTCGGAAAGAACTGACAAAATACTTGAAGGCAAGGCTAAACAGTTTCTAAATTTGATGATAAACTATAGTTAACTAAAACTCCAGATTGGAAAAGCTCAATGAACAGAGTTCAAAAGCAATACAAAGAAAAACAATCAAGAGACATCATAATCAAATTGTCAAAAAACAGTGATTAAAAAAAAAAAAGTCGTGGGGTAAGCATCAGGGGCAGTGAGTTAAGCCATCACTTATGACATCTACACCCCAGATGATCCCTGGTTCAAGAACCAGCTCCTCCACTTCTGGTCCAGCTCCCTGCTAACACATCTGGGAAAGCAGCAAAAGATGGACAGGTGGAAGTGCTTGGGCCTCTACCACCCACATAAGACAACCCATATGGAACTCTAGGCTTTGCCCTCGTCCGGCCCTGGCCATGGTAGGAAGTGAACCAATAAACAGAAGATCTGCCTTTCCCTCTCTCTGTAACCTGGCCAAATAAATTACTAAAAACAAAAGAAAAAACAAACAGGTACAAGGCTGGTGTCGTGGAATTACAAGCTGGGTCTCTGCTTTTACTGCTAGTTTCCCAGTTTGAGTTCCAGCTGCTCCACTTCTGGTTCATCTCCCTGCTTTGGCCTGGGAAAGCAGTGGAGGATGGCCCAGGTATTTAGGCTCCGGCATCTGTGTGGGAGATCCAGAAGAGGCTCCTGGCTTTGGACTGGCCCAGTTCTGGCCATTGTGACCATTTGAGGAGTAGACCAAGTGGATGGAAGATCTCTCTGTCTCTCTCTGTCTCTCTCTCTCTCTGCCTTTCAAATAGAAATATGAAACAAACAAACACACAAACAAAAAGCAGAAAGACAATTCATTGACAATCAGACCAACTGACTTCCTATAGTTTTCCTTGGTCCCAAAAAATCAGTGGCTCTCATAAGGTAAACAACCTACCAGAAGACACCACTGTCTTAACAAAATCTCTTTTGTTACTCTCTAGCTGGATTTGTAATGAGCTTTTAAAAAAGGAGGGGCTACTTCTTTACTTGAAAAAGCATCTGGCTAGTGTTTCAGACATACAGTCTGAAATCCTGTGTTTCTTCCCAATGAAAAGTATTTGCCAAAAAATAATAATAATTTGGGTTCATCCTTCAAAGGCTAACCTGCCAACACGTGTGGTCCTGAGTATATCTGCGTTCCGAGGAAGACTCCTTCCTCCTCTTGAGGAGTCGGGAAGTAGCTAGGGTTAACTGGAGCCTTGGGATGAGGCTGAAAGCAGAAACATCACCAGGCGGCTCTCTCCCTGGAACCTTCCAGACTGAACATAGCTGATAAATGAGTTCATCTACCACACAAATAGCCTTTGTTTCCCTCTGTAGCTTCCTGTCCTCCCTCCACTAGGAAGAGAGAAGGGCTAATGAGGTTGCCTCGGCTTGTCTCCTTCCCAGAGTTAGGCTGGTAACAGCAAAACACTTCTCTGAAATTGGCCTTTCTTTCAGTGTTCACCGCCCTCCCTCGAATTTTCATCTGAAAATGTTTACATCTATAGAAAAGTTGAAACAACAAAAGTAGTACTGTCCACCCTGGTTGTGAACGTTGTCGTAATTGTTCCCCTTCTCTCTCCTGAGGTGGTGGTATTTGTGAACATTTGCTCTGGGAAAACTCTCAACAGTAAACTGGACATTTGCCCCGTTGAGACGCTCCCATCTCCCAGCCGAGTAGCTGGGCTCACTTACCCACCTTCAGCTGTGACGCCGAGCTTCCCACTCATGGGGTCCCAGCAGTGCTGATTTCCAGCCTTGGCCTGGCCCAGCCCCGGATGTGAAGGTGGTGGGTGTTCGGGAAGTGAACACCCACCAGGGGAGATGTTGCTCTCCCTCCCCTACTCTCTCCTAAATAAATATGTGTGTTTTGTAAGAAAGACATTTAATGCTGATGTGGTAACAACATACACACAGGGTCAATATTAAAATTTCCCCTGCTGTTGCGTTACATCAGCACTTTGGAACCACACTGACTAGTCATTCTCACCAACTAAGTAATCTCAGATGAAACTAATAAATGAAGGCTTGATTCTGTAATTAACCCAGAAGTGATAACTCCTGAAGAAAAGCCTCAATTCAGACACCCTCTTCAGAAAAAGCAGCAGCAACTACTTGACTGAGCCATCCTGCTGGACCAACGTCCTGACTCCTCTGGATGTGGTACACTTGCAGACATTTGCCTCACAGGTGATGCTGGTGTGCACCTGCTGGCTGGTCCCGCAGGAACAGCAGTTACTGTTAATCTCGCATCACCTGCAGAGCTGCAAATGCAGTTTGCAGCAGCGCTGGACACGTGGACATCCTCAAAATCACACACTCAGAGCCCAGAGCCTTTGAAAGCAGCCCCCTGCCACCCATGGGAGGAAGGGCTTTCACAGGATCCCAGCCATGCCTTCCAGGCTTCTCCAGCAACAACCAGATCAGGCACAGCACCTGAGCCCATCAGGCAGGAAACCAGAATGCTTTGATTCTGGTCACGCTGAGGATCCCCAATCCCTGAGCAACTGGTCATTTATCACCGAATTAAGGACTTACCGTGATTTCCAATGGAGTTTCACAGAACTGGTATTTTGTCTTTGGTTCCTGCCTCTCGGGTAGCTTATGAATCGTACATCTGCAAACTCTTTTTGCCTTCAGCTCTTGAGTCGGCAGAGAATTCAGGAAGCAAGGCCTGTGGCTTTCACCTGAGCTTCTGAAGCACTGCATCCAAGCCCCGCCTCCGGCATCACGCCTGTCTGCTCACAGGTGTTGTTCGGGTTTAGGTGTTTCTAGCTGCTACGAGCCCATAGGACTGTACTTTCACACAACACTGCCCACTAATGCATTCGTTCATTCAGTTAGTGATCATTTTCCTTGCCCTAGCACAGCAACAGCACCAGACCCTCAAAGACAAAGATGATGAGCTGGGCATCCTTGCAGCATCTCCAGAGCCGATCTCTGACCGTGAAGTCCACAACACTCTCCTATCAGCCCACCTAGAAATCCTTCACAAAGGACAGGATTTTAGACAGGATTAGGGCATCTGCCTTCTTCAATAACCTAGTCAGAAACATTCGCGCAGAATGCACGTCTGAAAAGTTTCCTGACTCATTTCCTGTGGACTGGCCGCACCCTCCCCCACTGCAGGGAAGCAGCCACGTCTGCCCAGGAGCCACCCATCCCCCATGATCCGCCCAGGAGGAGCACCTGTGCCCCGCAAGTCCAAGAGAGCCTGACCTTACTGTACGTGGGTTCTCAAAAAAAGAAAATCTCTTCTCTTCTGTGGGCTGCCAAGGTCACGGACGAGAGAAAATGCAGAGGCAGGCAGACAGTGGCAACTGCTTTCCTGATTCTGCATTTGGTTCTGATCCCTGCTCTCCCATCTGAGACACAGTTTTGTACTCTTACAACAAAAACAACATTACTTAAGTTGTTAAAGTTGATTCACTTCTGGTCCTAAAATTCCGCCTAACTAGGGCTGGTGTGAAGGTTCAACTGGCTAATCCTCCACCTGCAAGCATGAACATCCCATATGGGTATCAGCTTGTCTCCTGGTTGCTCCACTTTCCATCCAGTTCTCTGCTATGGCCAGGGAGAGCAGTGGATGATGGTCTAAAGCCTCAGGACCCTGCATCCATGTGGGAAACCCAGAAGAAGCTCTTGGCTTCGGATTGGCTCAGCTCTGGCCGTTGTGGCCGTTTGGGGAGTGAACCAGCAGATGCAAGATCTTTCTCCGTGTCTCCTTCTCTCTGTATATCTGCCTTTCCAATAAAATAAATCAGTGTTACACGGCCACCTCCTCCTCACTCCTCTCCCTAGGAGAAGGTAACATATGTGCAAGTATCTTCCTTATCCGGAAGTGCAGTTCCTACAACCCAAGGCACCCCAACCCAACCCCCTACCCACGGAAGCTTCTCAAGGCAACCACCCTCTGTGATCATGGCAGTGAAGTAGGGCTGCCTTGCCTGGTCTGCCAGTCATTTTATACCCACTCTTCTAAACAGCCCCAAGGAGCACTGGGCTGTGAGCACCAGCCTAACTTCAGATTCTTGCCTGCTTACCAGCTGTGTGACTCTAGGGAAGTCACACAACATCTCTGTGCCCTTAAGTACTTGTCTAAAAGCTGGAGATAAGAGCAGCACCCGCCTCACTGGGCTCATGAGGATTTGAGTGAAGGAAGTAACGCAGGGAGAAGAAAGGCAGGGCAAGGCACAATCTTAAGTTACTTTTTCTGTTTTGACTAAAACTAAAAGAGCCCTCATTTGCATGTGTCTGAAATTTCCATAAAATCCATTTTCGTCTTCTTGTCATTTTGTTCACATTTCTTATTTCTTTCTTGGGCATGTCCTGCTTTCTTGTGAATGGGAAAAGAAAATCAAGTCCTACTACTGATGGCAAGGGCCCAGCCCCCCAGTAAGACAAGTTCACTGCTGGGATGTTCTAACACACTGGCCAAGTGAGGACTTGAACCTGCATTTTTCTTTCGAGACAGCTCTTCCCTTCTGGGTTACACTATCGCTGGACAGAGACCCTGCTCTCATCTCCCATGCTGAGAAGCCAGCTACGCCCCTACAGGTCAGGAGACCTGCTAGGCAAAGAAATCAGTGTCACCTGCCGGAAACCAGTAAAGCTACTTCAGCTGGGCCGTGTGTGTGCGCGTGTGTGCGCGCGCGTGTGTGTGTGTGTGTGCGTGTGTGTGTGTGTGTGTGTGTGCGCGCGCATATATTTCCAACAGCTTCACCTGCTGCACCACAACGCTGGCCACAGCATCGATGCACCCAAAATTGACCAGATTCACCTCCAAGACTCAGAATTTTCTTTTCTCTTGCTCCTCCTCCACCACTCTCTCGTTGTCTTCCTCTGAAGTAAAAGAAGTGACATAAAATGAACAACATGGACTCTGAGGTAAGCTGGATTTCCTAACCAAAGCAACACTTATGATAATGCCTAGTGGTTTTGCTGATGGTTAACAAGGCCTGTGGCACCAGTTGACAAGCAGGGCTTAGGATGAGATGAAAAGGGGGCTTTTCATTCATTTACTCATTCATCCCAGACCCTAAGCACTCACTGGTGTTGGAAACCCAGGACTGGACAGCAGGAGCCGGTCCTGCCTCCGAGAGGGTGCTCTCTGCAAGGGGAGGCCCATGTGAACCCCAACCCCAGCCCATTTGAGAGATGCTTATCTTTGTCTACTTGCTGTGGCTGCAACAAATAAACCCAAGGTTGCGATAGGTCATAAAGAATTTAGGTTTACATAGCCCGTGGCTCTAGAGGCAGGGTAGCCCAGGAGCACACAGCTGGTGTCTGCCTGGTTTCTGCTGAGAGCCTTCTTACCTAGTCACAGCATGATGCAGGTCAGTCTTTGATAACCAGACATATGCGGGGCACCACAGCAACCCACTATTAACCCATGAATACCTTAGCCCATGGATGGACTCCAGCAGAGCCTTCCTAGTCCTAGGGAGGCATGGGAAGATCTCACAGAGCTGGGGCAAGAGCTTAAGGATCGGGGCAGGGGAGGCAGGTGCAATGACTCAATAGCTAAATCCTCACCCTGGCAGCGCCGCTGGGATGTAATATGGGCAGAAGCTCGTGTCCTGGCTGCTCCACTTCTGATCCAGCTCCCTACCTACGGCCTGGGAAAGCAGGAGAGGAGAGGATCTCTTGGGAGATTACACCCATGTGGGAGACCGAGGAGAAGCTCCTGGCTTCAGATCAGTTCAGTTCTGGCCATTGCAGCCATGTGGGGAATCAGCCAAAGGATGGAAGATCTTTGTTTTTGACTTTCGTTCTCTCCATAAATCTGATCTGTCTTTCCAATAAGAACAAATAAATCTTAACAAAAATTTCGGGGGAGTTGTAGGTTCCTTGTGGAGCTAGAGCAGGAACAGGGAAAGCAGCCAGGAAACCTGCCCAGAGAAGGTAGGAAGAGGGCCTGGCATGATGGCCTAGCAGCTGGATCCTCACTGGGACCCCATATGGCCCTTGCTTTATGTCCTGGTTGTTCCACTTTCCATCCAGCTCCCTGCTTGTGGCCTGGAAGTGCAGGAAGATGGCTTAAAGCCTTGGGACCCACGTGGGAGACCCAGAAGAAACTCCTGGCTTTGGATCAGCTCACCTCCAGCCATTGCGTCAGCTTGTAGAGTGGGCCAGTGGACAGAAAATCTTTCTGTTTATTCTTCTCTAAGATCTGCCTTTCAATAAGAATAAATAAATCATTAAAAAGAAGATAGAAAGGGGATCTTGTGACAGGCCCCACTTTCTAGCTCAGCACCCCCCTGGGGGAGTCCCTGAGTCCAGCTGGCTCTGAGTTCCAGGGCACCCCATGTGAGCCCTGGCTGTTGGCAGCCAGGAATCCTTTGCCATTGTAAAGCAGAAGAGCGAAGTCATACGATTTATTTCTAGAGACACTATTTTGTTGGCAGAATGGAGAAGGAAGCAAAGCCGACCAAGACTGAGGAGGAGATAAATCAGCAGCTTGTTCCGGCTGTTGCACACAGCAATGATAAATGAAAGCAATTGGGAGGGAGGATTGGGTGGATATTGTACCTACATGAGCTATTTCCGCGGCAGAAACAGACCTGGATGCGCCATTAGACACCAGTGACAAGGAAGAGTAAATAGTCAAGAGTGAGGCTGCACGAAGGGGACAGGTGGTGGATCTGGCCTGGTACAGATGTTGGCACCCTTTCTCACAGTCCTTGGGCTTTGGTTTCTGACTCCAGTGTCCTGCCGATGCAGACCCTGGGAAGCACTAATGAAAGCTCAAAGAACTGGGTTCCTAATACCTCCACAAGAGGCCTGGTTTGTGTTCCCAGCTCTTGACTCCTGGCTTCTGGCTGCAGCCTCAGCTCAACCATGGTCTGTTAAGGGCCTGCAGGAAGTGAATCAGCAGAAGGGAGTATGTTCGATTTCTCTCCCTCTCTCCCTCCCTGCCCTCTCTCCCTGTCTCTCAAGGCCGAGAAAGGAAGGAAGGAAGGAAGGAAGGAAGGAAGGAAGGAAGGAAGGAAGGAAGGAAGGAAGGAAGGAAGGAAGGAAGGAAGGAAGGAAGGAAGGAAGGAAGGAAGGAAGGAAGGAAGGAAGGAAAGAAAGAAAGAAAGAAAGAAAGAAAGAAAGAAAGAAAGAAAGAAAGAAAGAAAGAAAGAAAGAAAGAAAACGAAAGAAAGAAAGAAAGAAAGAAAGAAAGAAAGAAAACGAAAGAAAGAAAGAAAGAAAGAAAGAAAGAAAGAAAGAAAGAAAGAAAGAAAGAAAGAAAGAAAGAAAGAAAGAAAGAAAGAAAGGAAGGAAGGAAGGAAAGAAAGAAAGAAGGAAAGGAAGAAGGAAAGGAAGAAAGAAAGACAGACTTGAAGCTGGGTTGTTAACATACAGGATTAAACAAGTGCTTGTGATGCTGGCATTCCATATTGGAGCGAGAGGTTTGAGTCCCTGCTTCTCCACTTCTGATTCAGCTCCCTGCTAATGTGCCTGGGAAAGCAGCAGCAGATGGTCCAACAGTTTGGGCCTGGGCACTGAGGTGGGAGTTCTGGAAAAGAGCTCCTGGTTCCTGACTTTGGCCTGACCAGTTCTGGATGTCATTTGGGGAGTGAACCAGTGGATGGATGACATCTCTGTTTGTGGCTCTGCCTTTCCAATAAATGAATCTTAATAAGTAAATAAATAAAAGAGAGACTAGTACAATGGCTCAATTGGCTAATCCTCCCCTTGCAAGCGCCAGGATCCTATGTGAGCACCAGTTCATGTCCCTGCTCTACTTTCCATCCAGCTCCCTACTTGTGGCCTGTAAAAAGCAGCAGAGGACGGTCCAAAACCTTGGGACCATCCACATGGAAGATCCACAGGAAGCTCCTGGCTCCTGGCTTTGGATTGGCTCAGCTCTGACTGCCATAGCCACTTGGGGAGTGATCAAGCAATGGAAGATCTTTCTCTTTGTCTCTCATTCCCTCTGTACATCTACCTTTTCAATAAAAATATTAAACAAGACCTTTTAAGGGAGCAAGAGAGAGAAAGGTATTGAAGGCAAAAAGCAGCTAGCATTTGCAAAGCAGGGGAAGAGAACTCTAATCTGAGATTATATGAGCATATTACATGGGAGGAGGCTATGAACAAGCAGATGTTCAGAGACAAAAGGGGTCACAGGTGGACAGTGGGAGGAGGCGCTGCATGCCTGCATTGGGGTTTTGTGCAGTGACTGACAAGTATGGCTGGAAGGTGTGTGGGTGCGATGGCGGCAGTAGCTGGTGAGGTTCCAATACTATCAGTGTTTGGCAGGCAAAAGGGAGGAGGAAATTCATGTAAAATGGGGTGGGGAATTGGGATGGGGAGCTTCAGGAGGAGATGAAAATGTAGTCAGGGATAGAAAAGTCACAAATTAAGGCAAGAGGGCCTATCAGGTAGCCTTTGCAAGACCATCACCAACACACAGAAAGTGATCCTGGGGAGCGAGCATCCACAGGCAGACACTGCTGGTGGGAGAGCCACTCAGAAGCCAGCAGGGGTAGCTAGCAATGCAAAACTGTTCTTTTGAGAACTGACAGAGGTGGCCTAGTGCAATGACTAAGTGGCTAAATCCTCGCCTTGCATGCCCTGGGATCCCATATGGACGCCAGTTGCAGCCACTTGGGGAATGATCCAGCAGATGGGAGATCTTTCTCTGTAAATCCGCGTTATCTGCCTTTCCAATGAAAATAAGTAAATCTGCACACACACACACACACACACACACACACACACACACACACACACACACACACACTTAAAACTGGCAGAGGAAAAGAATGCTAGGAAAGCTCTTTTTTTCTGGAGGAAATGCCAGAGCGAGACATGCAAGATACTACACTTGATCTTAGCCAAAAGGCTAAGAACTGATGTGTGGAGAGATAACTTTTAAAACTTTGCTAAAAATTGCATGTCTTGAACAAGCCTTTGGATGTAGTTTTTATTTTCTGCTTTCCACAGGTCAAGAATTGTTGGAAACGCTCTCTATTCCAGCAACTCCTAATTCTGTGTTTGCAGAGGGTTGAGTCTCAGCAAGCTAAGAAGGCAGCTGTTTTCCCAGCTTAAGTATTTGAAAATAACCATATCTATTCCTAGTATCTCAAATTCTTGCAGTAATGTATAATAACAATATTAGGGTTAAATGTGAGCTGACATGATGCTTGCAAGGAGGAATGTTGAAAGATATGAACGAAGTTCAAAATCGATGCTTTGAGACAACTCCTGCAACAGAGACATGACTAGGGAGCTATGCTGATACCTCAGGACAGCTCAACAGTGACGTCAGTCATAGCAAGTATTTATAAAGCATCTAGCATTTTCCAGGCAGTGTCCTAAGCACTTCGGTATATTAACCTATGTAATATTCAAAATAATCTTATGAAAAAAGATACTATTATTAGCCCATTTCACTTATGAAGATACTATAGCTCAGGGAACCTAAGTAGAGATAACGTTTTTGTTTGCCTGTCTTAAGATTTATATATTTATTTATTTGGGCCTGACATAATAGCTCAGTGGGCTAATCCTCTGCCTTGCAAGTACCAGCATCCCTTATGGGCACTGGCTCATGTCCCAGCTGCTCCATTTCCCATTGCCCCCTGCCTGTGGCCTGGGAAAGCAGTACAGGACAGCCCAAAGCCTTGGAACCCTGTACCCATATAGCAAACCTGCA
This sequence comes from Ochotona curzoniae, assembly GCF_017591425.1. NCBI lineage: Eukaryota > Metazoa > Chordata > Mammalia > Lagomorpha > Ochotonidae > Ochotona > Ochotona curzoniae. Next base: position 6,675,899 of record NW_024466218.1, read on the forward strand.
GGAAGCTCCTGGCTCCTGGCTTTGGATCAGCTCAGTTCTGGCAATTACAGTCACTTGGGGAGTGAACCAGTGGATGGAAGATGTTTCCTTCTCTCTGGTGCTCTTTGTAACTCTGCATTTCAAACAAAGAAAATAAATATTAGAATAAAAAGAAAGAGGAGGAGGAGGAAGAAGAAGAAAGCAAAAGAGGAGGAAGAGTCTGAACCAGTATCATAGATGGGAGCTTAGCACACGATACAGCAACACTAACCACAAAATAAGTTTATTGAAATGATTTCATTATATTTAAAAATTAAAGGAAAATAGCCGAATAAAAAGAAAAACACAAAAGGGCCCAAACTTACAATAGCCTGAAGCCTTCCAACAGGGGCATTAGTAAACAAATTGTGGTTAATCTAACCAACAAAGAATTTTAATAAGCCAAAAGAATTTACTACTGAAATGATCAACAGATTTCAAATTAGATGCGTTCAATGAAAGATGGAATAATCAAAGGAATACACAGAGTGTGGCTCCACATATGTAAATTTCCAGAACAGGCACAATGAATTCCCCAGTACAGAAATAAAACAGTGGTTTCCTCCAGAGCTCGGCACTGAGAAGGTGGGGGCCTTATGAAAAAGGCTCCAGGAACATTCTGGAGTAATTAAAATGTTTTATGAGGCTGGAATCCCACATGAAGTCATCCGTAAGTCAATCTGAGAAAACAGGAAAGGGTTGTGATCATTGATGGACCAAGGCTGAGCAGCAGGTTAAGGCCTTGGTTGACCCATTTCCATGTGGGCTAAACACCAGCCAAGCCCCTCAACCTTAGGATCAGGAGCAGCTCTGCACTCTGCAGGCACCAGCAGCAGCCAGCTGATAGAGGGAGCATTGGACAGCTCCCATGTCATCCTGACTGGAGAAGCAAGGCTGTTGGGGAACTCTCTCCCAAGGGCAGAAGGTCCTGGGGTCAGCAAGGTGACAGCTGAAAGGGAACCCCATCCTCTTTTCTTGATGAAGACATCATATTTACACAGCCAGTGCCACCAGGATCAGAATTTCCTCCTGCAGACCCCCAGGATAATAAACCTGTGAATGCTGAAGTGCCTTTATGTGAAATGACATTGTATTTGCACCCAACCTGCACACATACTCCCGTATACCATAAAGCATCTCTAGATGATTTGTAATAATGAAGACAACATAAGCATCATGCAAAGAGTAGTTAGATGTGGCTAGTAGTTAGATTTAGGACAAGAGGGAAAATGTGTAGCTGCTCAGCACAGGCAGTATTTTTCCCCTGACTAGTTGCAGTTGCTGGAAGTGGCAGACTCAAAGACAGAAGGAACAGATGGGGACGTGGCAGTTTGGGAAGCTGCGTAGGGAGGGCCGACTGTATTTCCTCCACAGCAAGAGCTTCTGAGAGGCTAGGGTAAGCTGTTTAGGGAACTGATGGGACATTTAAGGGTGAAATCAGGACACAGATGCCCAGGCATATCGTGTGCAGACAGAAGAAACTGTCTTCCTCTATTCCGCATCCAAGACCCCAAGTCCTGAAGAACAAACTGTGACTCTGCTTGGCAAGCACAACAAGCGCAGGGACCAATTCAGCACCAAAATATCCACCGAGAGTTCACCTTCCACATATCCCTGAAAGGAAACAGGACGGGTGCTCAGCATCTTCTCACTGTGCAAATAGAATTTCCACCCCAGAATTAGGACTGAGCTTCAATGCATGGATGCATTGTGTTTGTAGGAATGACTAAGCTACCACAATGACCTTCAATAGTTGTCACAGCATTAAACTGCTGGTTTTCTCCAACACCTTTGAACCCCATGGAAACATATACACTTGCCGAAATGCATGCTACACCTGTCAGTGACTGATAGCAAAACAACGGCAGCACTAGTGAAAATTTCATGAAAATGGTTACCTCTGTAAGAAAAATGATGTTTTTCTCCCACCTTTAGATTGTCTTTTGATCAGACCCATAAGTATACATGCACAGTTTCATCCTAAGATGAAGATAGGCAAAAGAGAGCAGTGTGTGTAATGCAGTGCAAGGCAGGTAGGCTCTGAGCTATGTGGCAAAGGTGTACTGTGGCAGGCGCAGCCCTTGTTCCTCTCACATTTCTCCTCCCAGCCTGAAACCTGATCCACCAAATCCTGAGCCCTGTGTCATGTGAAAGTCACAGATAACAATGACACATTAATGTTCCCATGTCCATCAGCCTTTTGGGATCACCTCTCTCCATAGCATTAAGCTCAAATGAATGCAGCCAGTGTCAGCATAGCAGTGTAGAGAGTAAACTGCCTTCCACAGTGCCAGCATCCATGTGGGTACTATTTCCTGTCCTGACCTCCCTACTTTTGAGCCAGCTCCTTGCTGATATGTGTGAGAAACACAGTGGAGGATGGTCCCACTGCCAACATTGGAGACCTGGAGGAAGCTCCTGGCTCCTGGTTTCAGCCTGGCCTAGTCCTAGCTGTCGTAGACCTCTGGGAAGTGAACCAGAGGATGGAAGATTTCTCTCTATACCTCTGCCTTTCAAATAAATAAATTTTAAGTAGGTAAGTAGATAAAGGTGATCTCAGTCTATGTAATGCAGGAGGTCTCACTTGTCCCACAAGTTTTTATGAATTCCTTGGAAAGTTTTCTCCCCAGTTACCCATCATTATCTCACTCAATTCCAGCCTCAGTTCCTCAGTTCCTTCTGACCTACTGTAGTTATCACTTCATCTACTCTACAGGACACCAAACTTGACTTTAACCAACCTTCCTGCCTTTGCAAAGATGCTAGCCTAAAGGAGTGTGAAGTTTGACTCACACAGCGACTATCACAGCTTGAAGGGCAGATATTTCACCGGCCTGGCTCACCACTAAATCCCACATGCAAAACCCACATCTAGGTTTCAGGAGAGCTCAAAGTACAACTAGGCCCAGAATTGTCCAATTTTATAGAGACAGAAGGTAGAAAGGTGTTCTAAGAGGTTGTAGGAAGAAAGGTCTGGAGGAGTTGTTGTTTAATGGGCAAAGCTTCACTTTCAAAAGACACAAAGCCCTGTGGGTGATGGTGGTGATGGGTGCAGAATTGGAATGTAACGCCACAGCTCTGCCCAGCGACAAATGGATAAAAGGCGGTGGGGGGGCGGGGGACCCTGCTACATATATTTATCACAATTTGAAAAACCAAATGAGGCAATAATAGAAAAGTGCAGCTCAGAATAAAAATAAAGAAATACAAGGGGAAGTCATGGGCAACTGTGCCAGAGGTCTCCAATCTTGCTCCTAACACAGCCCCACTGGGGAGAGGGAAATGGTGAGAATTTATACTTTCATATTTCAGTAGTTCCTGTTTGGAGGGTAGGTTTAAATATACAGAACAGCATGAACCCATAGGTGCCTAGAAAGAACTTAAACAACACTGTTGTGTCACACAATCAAAAAACTTTAAAGGGTCTTTTTTACTTTTTTATTTTTGAATATTTTAAGATTTTTTCATTTGAAGCACAGAGTTACAGAGAAAAGGAGAGACAAAGGTAGAGAAAGGAGATCCTCCATCTGCTGGTTCACTTCCCAAATGGCTACAATAGCCAGAGCTGATCAGCCTGAAGGCAGGATCTAGGAGCTTCCTCTTGGTCTCCCACATGGGTTCATGGAGTCATCCCCCACTGCTTTCCCAGGCCATAGCAGGGAGCTGGATCATAAATGCAGCAACCATCGCACAAACTGACACCCACATGGGATGCTGGTGCTGCAAGCAGGGGCTTACCCACTACACATAGCCCTGGTCCCTGAAGTATCTGCTTAAATGTCTGGTTTACTTCTGCAGGCTATAAGCTCGCCTGGGGCAGGGCCCTTTATGTGTTTTGTTCTTACATAGATCCTGCACCCCGGAACAATGTCTGACATATACTCAGTTCACATCCATCCTGGCCACATGAATGAGATGGGGTCACGATTACTGCCCCTTTTCCCCCAAAGCACAGAAGAAATTCAGTAGGGGCGTGCGGTTTCATTGACAGGAGAGGTGGAGGGGTCCTGACCCTGACCCCAAGACCCACGCTCCCCAGCTTTCTTCCCTGGGCTCCCTGAAGAGGAGCACCTGGTGAAAGTTGTCTCCCAGGCTACTTGCTCATCCACCCAACAGGTGACTAAACACCTACTTCCTCAGTGAGTATCTCACGATGCCATCTCTGCCTACGGCAGCCACTCACTTCTCACTTTGCTTGGTGATTAGGAAACACTTCCATGTACACTTAGAACTGTTGCTGTCTGACATCTTTTCCACCCAAGCTCAGCTCTGGAGATGGATTTTAAACATTATTACCCCGGAGGTGGTCTTCAAATGCAATTCATAGACACACTATGTGGTTTGGGTGCCCTAGGCAACCTCAGGACTATTTGCCATGGGCTACTGCTAATCTAAGGCGAGAGCATGATGGGAATAGCGCGGTCCAGAGTAGACCCAGCTCTTGTGTCTGTTGACTGAAAAATGTGGGCAAACAGCTTAGATTCTCTAAGTTTTGATCTCCATGTCTGGAGAATCGAGGTAAATGCTGTGCACCTTTTCTAACCCCACAAGACCTGGGTGAAAATCTCAGCAAAGACAGAAAGGCGCCTTGTTACCTGTGAGCATCTGAGCCTGCCTATTCAGCTCTGGTTTGGCAGGGAAGGCCGTTCTCTGGAAACACCCAGAGGTCCCCAGCATGAGGTCATTTAAAGAAGGTGAGGTTGTGGGGCCTGCAAGTTCCTACATGATCCATCTTTGCATCTGGTCCCAACAGCTCATGGTTATGCTTGCCCAATGCCAGCAGGTGAAGATGAAAGTGTCCTGGCAGAGATTCCATCCAGATATCACCAGTTCTTCCTGGATTGAACAGATAGTGGCTCGCACTCCCACAGATTCTCAATGGCAGTGCTGGACTTTAGCTTAAAGGGGTGCCAGGCAAGGAAGGGTGTGGCCTCTCCTCCACCCACCACTCCCACTGGCCCTTGAGGAAGGTAGGCGTGAGGGAGCCTTAGGCACAGGCATAGCCTGTCAGGACATATAGGGTGTGGAAAGTCATAGAAAAATCCTTAGAAGAGGGCTGAAGACATAGGGCAGGTGGACTGAACCCATCATCCAGGAAGCCAGTGTCACAGAGAAATCCCACTTGGAGACTGGACCTGGTGCTCTGGACTGGGCTTTGGAAAACCCGGTTGCCCTCCCGACAGTGGGAAGCCTTTGACAAGTCACATCACCTCCCGGGTCTGTGTAAATCTGTCAGCTGACAAGTGGGTGGAACAGAATGTTGCATCTCAAGTGGGTGACTTTAACCCCAGATTATTCAGTGGTGAAAAGCTGCAAGTCACTCACCTTCCAGGAAGGCCAGTCTAACTTGAGGATTGGGAGAAACAAATTTTCATGTCTTGAAATAGCTTTATATTGATAGAATTCAATCCCATACAATCCAATAAAGCCAACAGTTCAATGATTGATGACATCACCACAATCAACTGGACACTGCAGCTTCCAAAGGAAGAAACCCTATTGCCTCACCTCCCATTGTTATCCAGCCCTCCCAGGCCCTGGCAGTCACTCACCTACTTTCTGTCTTTGATTTGCCTGGTGTCTGATAATGGTTGCCTACTAAGAGTTTGCTGGCATTTAAGATTTTTGCCCAGGTCCCTGAAACAGATATCCTAAAACTGAAATTTTCAGAGAAGGTAGGGGTCCAGAATGCAGGCCAATTTTTCATAAAAACGCTGTCTTGATTGCCCTCAAGCTTCCTGTGAGATGTCTACCCTATGCAACTAGCTGTCTCCCAGGAAAACTGGAAGGCTTCCCAGGAGGCCCTGCAACCACAGGTTAAGTGCCCACCATCACAGCAAGCTTTTAAAAATTTGGATTTTTATCTGTGTCCTTGGCCCCCAGCAACAGCCAGTCACGGGATGGTTCCCTGCTAAGGATCTTGGCTCACACCCTGTCACCCCATGCCCTTTGATACACAAATCCCAGGTTTACTTCCTATCCAGCTGTGGCTTGGGAAAGCAGTCGAAGACGGCCCAAAGCCTTGGGACCCTACACCTGTGCAGAATACCTGGAAAAAACTCCAGGTGGCTTTGGATCAGCTCAGCTCCAGCCACTGTGGCCACTTCTGGAGTGAATCAATGAACATAACATCGTCCTCTCTCTCCTCTCTGTAGATCTGCCTTTCCAATAGAACAAACAAATCTTTTAAAAAAAACATATTTACTTTAACAGAAAGGAAGGGGTGGATCATATTGGATCCAATTCAAGTAAATCAAGAGTAAAAAAGAATTTTTTCACATGAGAAAATTTGGACAAATTTAAAAAATAACTGGGTATCTAATGATATTTAAAACTTACTATCTTAAAAAGAAGCAATTATGATAATGTGATTTTGTAGTTTTGTTCTAATATCTAAATATTATAAAGACATACTGAATATTAAATGAAGGAATGGTAATGATGGCTTGCTTCTACTCAAATACAACCTAGAACAGGTGTTTGGCTTAGTGCTTAAGTGCTGGTTGGGACAACTGACTCCCATAATGGAGTGAACGGGTACCAGGCCAGCTTCATTCATCATTTCTACTTCCTACTAATGCACATTTTGGATTAAGTTCTCTTCTCCGGGAGTCTGGCTCTTGTGGATGGGAACCAGTGAATAAGAGCTATGTGTGTGTGTGTGTATTTGTGTGTGTTTCTTTGCCTCTCCAATAAATATTTTTTTTAAACTTCAGTGTTGGACTGTGAGAAAAGCATAGAGGATAAGCAAAATGAAATTTCCTTATCATTGTTAAACTTGAGAGATGATTTGTCCATCTTACATGTATTACATGTGAATGTCTTTAAGAATTCATGAAAAATCAACATTATTTAAAAATTATTCATGAATCCCCAAAATTTTCTACCAATGCAAGCTTTTAAAATTATTTTATTTTTAAAAAAGATTTATTTACTTTTACTAGAAAGGCAGGTTTACAGAGAGGAGAGACAGAGAAAAAGATCTTCCATCTGCTGTTTTACTCTCTAAATGGCCACAACAGGCAGAACTGAGCCGATCTGAAGCCAGCCACCAAGAGCCTCCTCCAGGTCTCCCACAGGTGCAGGGTCCCAAGGCTTTGGGCTGCCCTCCACTGCCTCCCCAGGCCACAAGCAGGGAGCTGGATGGGAAGTAGCCGACACAAACTGGCAGCCACAGGGGATGTCGGCACCTGCAAAGGGAGGATCAGCCATGGAACCATCACATCAGACCCTGTTTACTTTTTATTTAGTTGAAAGACAGAGAGACAGAAAGTATGTCCCATTTCTGATTCACTCTCCAAATGCTAGAAGCTAGAAACTCAATGCAAATCTTGAATGTAGATGACAGGGGCTAGGCTGTCACCTAGTACCTCCAGGGTCAGAATTAGCAGGAAGTTGGAATAGAGAGCAGAGCCAGGATTCAAACCCACTCTGCCTGGGAACACCAGCCTCCCAGGTGGCCCTGTAACCACAAGGTCAAGTGACCACCCTAGCAGCAAGCTTTACAAATTTTACTTTTTTGAAAAAAAATCACTTTCACAATTTTTTTTAGAATACCCTCATAGGACGTGTCTTCAAAATGTTCACAGAAAATATGCATTATCTTTTAATTCACTCATTCTAACTTTTTGGAAGTCTCCTCTGATATATAGATACAGATAAATGCAAGCATATCAATTATCACATCACTACAGACTATCAGCTTAAAACTCCATCTATATACTATTTGCTGGAAACACATTTAAAAAGGAAAATAAAAAGTTGAAGGTGGAAAGGACATAAAATGATCATCCCAAGCAAATACTATCCAAAATGAGCTGTCAATAAATGCCACACATACAAGAAACACTTCTAGAAACAAGATCCCTTCACATCGACTGCAGATTCTTCACTGAGAACATAAAGCAGTTTTAAATAAGTGAACCTGCTAACACAGTGCACGTGTGCTAGCAATACCAGATAAAAACAGAAGCTGAGGTGGCCATATTCTTTCTTAGGAAACACAGATGTAAACGTCGCAAGTTACTAGCTAGCCATGGCAGGTTAAAGATGCTCGTTTTCTGCTACCGTACCGAGACAGAGATGAACTCCTTTCCTTTTGGATCAAAACCACTTCTAGAAAAGTGCTTAGTCAATAGGTCATGGCAAAATCATCTCTGGGTGACTTGTGAGGCATGGGAGAAAGCCCTGCAACTGCTCCCCTTTGTCTCTCAGGATGCGCTCTGAGACCCAGGCTGCTGTGAAAGGGAGGGGGCTGCCCCCCCGAAACATGCCAAGTGAAGAGGTAAGGCACCACAGGTGGTAGGTCCAGATGAGCCCCGATCTTCAGCCACCATTTCAAGGTGCCTGGCACTGAGCAGACTAAGTCAGCAGAGAAACCACCAACTGAACTCTGCAGGTGCACATGGAGCAGGAATCCCCCTGGATTGGGTCCTGCACAAAGTCTTGACCTTGCAATGGATATGGCTTTAAACCACTCAGTGAGGGGACAATTTGGTATACAGCAAAGGATGACCAAAAAACACTAATACATTCCTGCATTTGATTAGACTCTACTTGGTCATAAACATCAGAAAAATCTAATAATATAATTTTTCCATTAACATATTAAAGGAGAAAGTTAGTTATCTTCTCAATGAAAGCAGAAACAAAAGCAGCTGTTGAAATGCATCTAATCATGATCTCAAAAAACAAAAACACTGTTCACAACCTGAGAAAAGAACTTCATCAGGTTAGTGCAAGATATCTACAGAAATCAGCATTAGCAGTGAAACATCAAAGAGATTCCTTTTAACACTTAGCACAGGACAAGTGTCTTCACTAGCACACTGGAGATACAAGTCAACAGAGAAAAGCCAGAAAAAAGAAGTATGCAGACTGAAAAGAAAATAAAGCTGTTATCATAGTCAGACGATTCAACTGTCTTCAGAAACATTTCTAAACAATCTATAGAGGGATGATTAGCACTGATAGACGAGAGGAGAGACAGAGAGGAAGGTCTTCCGTCTGATGATTTACTCCCTAAGTGAGCACAATGGCCGATGCTATGCCGATCCGAAGCCAGGAGCCTCTTCCAGGTCTCCCACGCGGGTGCAGGCTCCCAAAGCTTTGGGCAGTCCTCAACTGCTTTCCTGGGCCACAGGCAGGGAGCTGGAAGGGAAGCGGGGCTGCTGGGATTAGAACTTGCGCCCATATGGGATCCCGGGCGTGCAAGGCGAGGACCTTAACCACTTGTGCCACCGCGCCGGGCCCCTGATAGACTTTTAATAAGCTACTGAGTATAAAATCGATAACATAAAATCAACTGAAATTTCATCGGTCAAAAAATAAGTGATAAAAAATTTACTTAACAATTCAGTGTATCAGTATGAAAAGTTTTTTAAACAATTTGCCAGTTTTCCCCCAAATTCATCCACATGTTTAGCCTAATTCAAGTCAGACTACCAGAAGACATTTAGTAGAACCTGAGAAGTTAATTTTAAAATGTACATGAAAGCACATGGAGAGATGGGGGCAAAGACAGTAGTGAACCTAACACACGCTTGAAGAAGAAAGGGGGAAGCGGGCCCGGCGGCGTAGCCTAGCCGCTAAAGTCCTCGCCTTGAATGTGCCGGGATCCCATATGGGTGCTGGTTCTAATCCCAGCAGCTCTACTTCCCATCCAGCTCCCTGCTTGTGGCCTGGGAAAGCAGTCGAGGATGGCCAAACCCTTGGGACCCTGCACCCATGTGGGAGACCCGGAAGAAGTTCCTGACTTTCCAGAAATAAATCTTTAAAAAAAAAAGGGTGGGGGAGCAAGGTGCACTATAAAATGTCAATACTTATTTATGGTCCAATAAGTAAAACAGCGCAGCATTAAAGGTATGTGTGTGTGTGTATACACATTATATTTCATTTGAGAAGACAACATGGAAGACTGGTTTCAAGGATCTATCCCCTGTTGTACACACAAATTATAAAGGGAATGATTAAAGAATTTAAACATGAAAATTAATAACTTCTATCAAGCAGTACCCTTAAGAGATAAATAATCAAAATTTATTTTTAAAAAATATTTATTTATTTTTATTGGAAAGGCAGATTACAGAGAGGAGGAGAGCCAGAGAGGAAGATCTTCCGTCAGATGATTCACTCCCCAAGTGAGCGCAACGGCCGATGCTATGCCAATCCGAAGCCAGGATCCAGGAACTTCCTTCTGCATCTCCCACACAGGTGCAGGGTCCCAGTGCACTGGGCTGTCCTCAACTGCTTTCCCAAGCCACAAGCAGGGAGCTGGATGGGAAGTGGGGCTGCTGGGATTAGAACCAGCGCCCAAATGGGATCTGGGCATGTCTAAGGCAAGGACCTTAACCGCTGTGCTATTGTGCCGGGCCCAATAATCAAAATTTAGAGTGTACGTTTGCAACACACAAAGATGAGTAAGAACCTGTATTGAAAATAGCAGAACATAAAGAATTCTCCCTGATGATGGACTGTCTGACACTGTCTGTACCAGCAATGCCAGGGCACACTTAAACAGCTGACTAATGGAATTGTAATTCCTTATGAAGAGTTGTGACATTGTGGGAAAAATCAATCAGGGGTGGAAAATGGGGGGAGGGGAATTCCAGATTCTATAGAACTGTACAATACATTTCAAAAATAAAAATTAAATAAAAGAAGATACACAAAAAACCAAAACAAAAACCTCCCACCTACAAAACTGTCGAGAGAATCTGGACAGGTACTTTAACGCAGTTAATTTACACATGGCAAGATACCCATCCTCACTAACCCAACAGGAGAACTGAATGTGAAACCACAGTGAGCTGTTCCTTCATGCCTAGCACATTGGCAAACATTACAAACAATATCAAATGTTGGTAATGATGTGAAGAAACAAGTGGTTCTTACTACACCACATGCCAGCCAATAAACTGACTGAGCCCTCTAGAACATTAAAGATGTGCCCGCCTACAATATAGTAATTTCACATCTAGAGAAAGTCTTGAACCGATACATATCTAGAACATGCATATTCTACACGCTATGATTTGGTCAAGTCTAGAATATACACATCCTACATGGGGGTGCCTGTATTGATGGATGCCTAGAAATTGCCCAAATGGCCATATCTCTGTATAAAGGGGACTTACAACCATAGTGAAACTTGGATGAGTCTCAGCTGGCCTGATGTTGGCAGAAAGAAGCAACCTGCAGAAGCCCGTGGGTTGCACGATTCCATCCTGCAAAGGACTCACGAAGTATCCCCAGCAGAGAGGCATCAGTACATGATCAAGACAGAAGAAAGTGCAAGGGAATACAGACCACTTAGCTCAGGACAACGACTGTTTTGGAGACAAACAGGGCAGGAATGAGGAGAGCCCTTCAAGAGTGTTTCAAGCAATGGTCACTTATTTTCTGTGGGCACTGAGTGTACAAATCATGATTCCTTTGTTCTGTGCTGCTCCATTACTGCTGAGTCACCCAGGACTGGCAAAGGGCATGGTCAAGAGGGGCCCTTACAATCCAACTCTCCCTAACCTGGCCCTCTCCCCTCCCTGTCTGTTTCCAAACAGCTCTTCCATCTGGGATGGATTTCAGGGAAATCCCTGTCTCCAATGGAGTAGAGATTTCATGTGCATGGCCCAAGAGGGATTGCAGACCAAGGGGAAGAGATGGAAAAGACAAGAAGGTGGCAATGCTCTGGGAAGGGCCTCTAGGACATGCCACAAAGTACAAGGAGAGGTTATGGGAAAGCTCATCACAGCACCCAAAGAAAACGAGGATTAACACTGAACACATTCAATTAAAACACTTCGCGTCTACACTCAGAGCCTAATGAAACCAGTTTGATTGTGGCCAACAGCCAGGGGAGAAAAACCCCACTGGGCCTGATTTCCCAGTACCCTTGAGGATGTGCCTGGCAAATGGACACCTGGGAAAGAGGAATAAAGGCTCTTGTCAGTTCCTGCCAACTTCTTATCCTCACAGGGTTCCAGCATCAATTAAGAAGGCCTCCATCCTGTTGAGCCTGTCTGCCAGGGCATGGAGTGGAATACGTTTCCCTCCCCTAATACCAACGATTGCTCTGCCATCATGCTTCCTAAAGCAAAACCTGGCACTGGCCTCCAGCATGGCAGAGAGACAAGCCCAGCCCTCCCAGGTCTCCTTTCATTCTTCCCGGGAGCCAGGATGGGCTGGGAGGTGATGCATGAAGTATACTGGAGAAGGGGCTGGGAACTGGCCGCTGGCTGCTGGCCGCTGGCTGCTGACCACTGGCTGGGTTCCTCCAGCCCAGGGCTGATGGCAAAGGGAGGAACTGCCCTGGCACCAGCTCGGCTGTCTTCAGAGTGCCAGCTGTTGGGTCTTTTTCTTTTTCTTCTTCTTTTATTGCATTATTCTTTTTCAAAAAGTTTTTCATCAGCAAGAATCAGTGAAGCAAGCTTTATGGTGCAATAATCCTGTGTGTTTTTGTTATAAATATCCCAAGGCAAAGTTAAGGCTATTTCATATGACTATCGGAGTTAACACACCCGTCAGTTGCAACAAGGGATCTGCTGAGAGTAGCAAGCAAGAAGCCTACTGTCTGCATCTTAAGAGGCCTTTGTTTTCATCAAATGAGCACATGGTTGCCTGTGAGAGAAGCTGGTTAGCTGGACAAATTCAGAATACAAGAGAAGTAAAGATATAGAAAGAAAGCACATTATTTGCAGAACTGGAAAAATAAAATGACCCATCCACTCACTTCCTGGGAACAGGACTCAGTAGTGAGTTTTGGCTATGCTAATATGTACAATAAACTCTTAAGAGTGAGAGGTCCCAGGTCCGGAAGCAGGGGCTTTGATTCTGCAGATGATGCAATGGTCAAATTTTTATTAAGAGTTCAATCTCATCCTCCCTCCCTTGGAAAACCATTAGATGAAAGTTTGTAATTGCAAAATCCAGGATGAAAAGTTACTCCCAGGGTTCTTTTTCATATATTGCATTCAATCTTGTTTATTTAGACCCCGAGGTTTGGCAGGGGATGCAGCCAGGTCGCTGAGGAGCAATGCAGTGGCCACGAAGCCCCACATCCTGATCTGCTTCCTGCACACACTTGCTGCTTGATTTTTGAGAGAGGTTTGCAAACTACAGGCTTCCTATCTAGGAAGGTAGTGCTGCCCTGAAGCCCCAGTCTTGGAGCAGTTGCCCTAGGTAAGGAGGAAATATCTGCAAGTGCCACGCTGGGTGAGAAGCTTATTCGTTCATTCACTTTGTAGTATGCAAAGCTCTTCACTTGCCATAGCAACTGTCCAGGGCATTTGCATATGGAATCATCCCCGTGATCTGGCAAACGCTGGACAGTAAGTATGTATAAGCACAGACTCCAGGACTTGGGAGGCAGGAACTTCTGCCAGCGAAATTGACAAATTACGAGAAACACATGTGCCCAGGAACAGTGACATGACCCCACCTAGAGGTTGATGCAATGTGGAAGAACAGGCTCGTGAACCCTGGAGATAGTTGTTGCAGAAGGAGGTTTAAACAGGAAAAAATGGGCACTGGGGTGGGAGTGCAGTGACTCCCCTTCTGCTCATTGCACCCTATCCTTAGTGGTGAAAAATGCATCAAAGACAGCACCTGTCCTCCACCTCTGCTCCCATGCCATGGAAAAAAATGAACGCATTTATCCATTTCTTCCTCTCTGTCTTTAAAGAAAAGTCTTCTATTCAATGGTTCATTTCCCAAATACCCACAGTAGCCCCTGCTGACCCAAACCAAGGTCAGGAACCTAAAACTGCCCATCCAGTCCCCCACGTGAATGGCAAAGGCCTAGCTACTTGGGCCATCTTCCACTGCTTTTCCAGGTGCATGAGCAGGAAGTTGGACTGAAAGTGGAGCAGTCAGGTGTCCACATGGGACATGATCAGCACAGGTGGTTGCTTAATCTGCCATGCCACCATGCCAGCCCTTGACATCCACTACTGAGTCTCAGGTAATGTGGCCCAATAAGGTCTGTGAGCAATGGAGGCCAACAGGGTGTCATGAGGAAAGGTGGAGGATGCTGGGCAGCTCTTCCACCAGACCTCCACCCAGCATTGCTCCGGAGTTACAGAGAAGAGAGACTTAGACAGAAGTCTTCTATCTGCTGATTCACTCCCCAAATGGGTGCAAAGGCTCTACTGAGCTAATCCAAAACCAGCCACCCAGAGCTTCCTCTGGGTTTCCCATGTGGGTGCAGGGGCCAAGCACTTGGAGCATCTTTCAGGTTTCCCAGATTTTAAGCAGGGAGCTGGACTGGAAGTGGAGCAGTTGGCACTTAAACCAATACTCACATGGGCTATCAGCACTGTGGGTGGAGACTTAACGTACTATACCACAGCATCGGCTCCAAATCAGGCAGTTTTCCTTTAGCAGGACTGTAAGGATCTGGACACAAATGCAAACCTCCTTCATACCCACAAATTCACCCCTGTTCAACATCTAACCTCCTTACAATCAGATAGCAAAGCAGTTCTCCCAGCAAAAGGACTGGGGAGTCAGTTGTTTGCTAATGGGCTGTTAGCTGGTGCCAGAGTATACACTGGCAGCTGCAACTGGAGACAGGTTTTGGCAATAGGGCACTCCATTTGGACAATGGCGCCTGAGGCTTGGCTTCCACGAGGATAGGAGAATGAGAAGGAAACGTGCATCTTTCTTCCTTGGCTTCCAGCTTGAGGGACAACATCCAGTCCTATAAGGAAGGAGATAATGGCTGCGATTACCACACTACCAGCAGCCAGCAGGAGGAGCAGGTGGCAGGCAGGTGAGGACCTGACAGTATGCAAATTAGGACAGCTGTGATGAGGTCCTTGGATGGAGACTGGGGCCTGGGGGAGTCTGTGTGAGGCACAGCCAGGGTGAATGACTTCCTGGCACCGGCCGACCTGCTGCTGGGGCTTCCCAGAGGTGAATGAAGTGTTCTGTGCTCAGAGTTTCCACCTCACCCCTCTGGGGCAGCACCCAAAGACACATGTCTTCACTCCAAGGGTGGCCTGTGCTGCCACCAACAGTCAGAAGACAACTGCCAGCCACTGTTTGGCTGGTTTGGCTACTGCTGACTTCCAGAATTTTCATTCTAGAAGAGCTAAGGAAAAAAAAAAAAAAGGATAGTAAGATCCTTAATTATGCCTTCTGTAGGCACGCTCCCCTCCCCACCCTGCAGGCCCAAGCTACCTGGCAGGCAGTTAAAAAGCTCCCCAGGTCCTGAGTGCCCAGGGAGGGGTTTGCTGGCATACAGCCCTCTGATCCAGCCAAGGCTCACAACTCCATCCTCTGTCTTCAAACTTCTGGCTAGGCTTGGCTTTTTTCCCCAAAAGGCTGCTGCAAAGGGACACGGGTGACTTGTTATCAACACCACACGTCAACTGGGTCTCAAGGGACTGACAAACCCGGAGCTGCGTTCCCACACAACCTTATCCCCAAAGGGAGGAAAGAGAAAAGCAGGGGAGGGGAGGGGAGAGAGAATAGGGGTGCTGTGTAAGAGTCCTGGTAAGAAGTTTCAGAGCAAGGGCTCAGCAAGGCTTCCTTTCAAGGCTTCCCTTCAACTACTGACTTGGGAAGCAGACCAATGACCCACCCACCCACTGGCTATTCCCTCATTGGCAGGCAAACAGGGCCAGCAGGAGAGACCTTGGTGACCCATAAAGGACAAACCAATGGATGAAGGTGGGTGGCCACAAGGGAGGTAAGATGAAAGATGGGGCCAGTCATATTTAAGCAGATGCTATCTTTCATGGTACTAAAATGGAAAGGACGTCAGAGTCAAGTCAGTTTGGGATCCATGTTTTGTGCAAAACCATTGGAGGGGTCTGACATACAGTCTACTTCCTGTAGTTCTTAGTTTAGTTTATATATGCTGCCACTCAATTCTTTATACCAGACACACCCTGGTTTTAAGGAACTAACGAGTCTTCAAACAAGACATGTCCAGGTATCTTGCCTTCTGCCTGGAAAAGCCTTTGAATCAGACGAAGGAATTCCTTTAGATTCCTCAAGTCTCAGAGTAAACATGCCCAAGTCTTTGTGTTTTCCAGGCTAAGCTCTCTCTCTCTCTGCCTGTGCACTGCAGGGGCCTTGTTTCCCATCACAGTGGTCAACACATCCCATGTAGCTGTGCAATAAAAGATGTGTCTCACCAACTTGGTCAATCTCTGTACCCATCACAGTGCTTTGGAGTACAGTGATGTGACAATTAAGACAGTATTATTAACCATATACTCTTTGGTAAAAGGGTATTCTTTTTCAAAAAGACAAGGAAGTTGAATATACAGGCAGAAAGAAAAAAAGAAACATGTTGAAGCACACAACAATGGTACATCTTCCCCCATTAGGGGCGTTCTTTGCCATGACTTCATGTGTGCTATCGCTACTTCCAAACAGGTCTCCCAGAGGCATCTGTCTCCTTTACCTAGGAATATTGATTATGAGCCAGAGATCTAACACACAGTAGGGACTCAATGTGTGCAGGAACACGGCAAGCCAGAGAGCAAGAACAGCTGTAACATACACAGAGGGCAAGTGGTAACATGGATAAAACATAACAGATTTGGGGCGAGTGTCATGCATAGTAGATTAAGCTTCCACCTCCACTCATATCAGAGCTCTGGCTTGAGTCTGGGCTGTTCTGCTTCTGATCCAGCTGCCTGGTACTTTGCCTGGGAAGGCAGGAGAAGATGAACCAGATACCTGGGCTCCTGCCACCTGTGTGGGAGATCTGGAGTTTCAGGCTCCTGGCTTCAGGCTGGCCCAGCCCCAGCCACAGATGCTTGGGTCACTTGAAGAGTGAACCCAGAGGATGGAAAATCTCTCTATGCCACTCAAAACAAACAAAATGGGACCAGTGCCTTGGCTTAGTATGCTAAGCCTCTGCCTTTGACTGTGATATCCCATGTGGGTGATGATACAAGTTCCAGCTGTTTAACTTCTGATCTAGCTCCCTACTTTTGGTCTCGAAAGGCAGTGATGGATGGCATATGTCCTCAGATCCCTGCATCCATTAGGGAGACCTGGAAGAAGCTCCTGGCTTTGGATCAGCTCAGCTCTAGCAGTTGCGGCCACATGGGGGAGTGAACCAGTGGATGGACGATCTTTCTTTCTGTATCTCCTTCTTTCTATAAGTCTGACTTTCCAGTAAAAAATAAATAAATCTTAAAAAGAAAAGAAAGAAAACACATAGACCAAAAAGAACAGCAAACTCAGTCAGTGAGACAAAGGGTTTGATATTTCCACCAGGCAGCAGGCTAATGCCCAGATACCGGGTTCTCACCTCACCCCCAATAGGGGGAAGCTCTACTGGCCTGGAGGCAAATACAAACTTGCTGTTACCCTGGGCTGCAGTTTGGTTTGCTACCAACCACTTATAAACTATCAAGGCAGGCACCTGACTCAGAATCTCAAGGGTCAATTGATAATTCAAAAAGAAAGTTCAGCAGAGAAAGCACTTAACATTGTAATGGCACAATTTTATAAAATTATGATCTCAAGAAATTCTCAATTGGCTCTCTTTTTTTAAAGGATTCATTTATTTATATGGGAAAGGCATACTTTGCAAAGAGGAGAGACAAAGATTGTCCATCCGCTGGTTCACTCCCCAAGTGGCTACAATGGCTAGAGCTGAGCTGATCCAAAGCCAGGAGCCAGGAACTTTCTCTGGGTCTCGTACATGGTGCAGGGTCCCAAGGCTTTGGGCCGTCCTCGACTGCTTTCCCAGGCCACAAGCAGGGAACTGGATGGGAAGTGGGGCAGTTGGGATATGAACTAGTGCCCATATGAGACTCCGGCGTTTGCAAGGTGAGGATTTGGCTACTGGCCATCGCACTGGGCCCCAAAAGGCTCTTTCATATGGATAGACCTAAAATACTCTGGTTACTACTCTAAGTGCTACTTTTGATTATAATGTTTTTATCGTGTTGTCTGGTTTCAAGGAAATACCTGTGTGTGTGAATCAAAATGGAAATTTAAAATATTAAAGAAGTGTGAAGATTGGTTTATAAATGGGACAGATTTTAAAAATCTTTTCTAGGAGAGTAAGACCAGTTCAAGCACACTTGTCAGCCCCTGTAACATGAAAAGCTTTGGTGCTTGGCTATGGTAGACAACTTTTCTAACTTGTCCGGGTAACTACGGCACCAACCTCTTTAAACAGTCTATCAGTGCAACTAAGTTACCCAATGCTTTACATTTTAGCCCAGTTCTTAACATTTATCTGACTTCTATTGCCAGGTTACATATGAAAATATTTATTTAATATTATCACTGTTTCTAGAAATGGTGCATAAATCAAAATTTTATGTCCTCAGGCAAAATACTTAATCTCTCTGGGCTTCAATTTCTCTTTCTGAAATCTGAATCTATGGCTAATGTTCAATTTAGCTCTGAAATTCCTAAGCCTGTATCTGATCTGACCCACAAGACTATGCAATTGGAAGTGAACCTAACATACAGAAAGGTTCAGCTTTATTAAACAATAGTTTTCTAGTGAAGAACCTTTTAAACTCATAATGTACATACCAGTTACCTAGGGATCTTAGTAAAATGCAGATCCTGATAGAGCAGCTTTGTTCCACACTTCCTTTTAAAAAACAATTTTATTTAAAAGGAAAGAGTGATATCCATTAATTGGTTCACTCCCCAAATGCCTGTAACAGCTGGGAGTGGGCCAGGCCAGAGTCAGCAGCCGAGAATTCAATCCAGGTCTCCCATGGCTGGTGCCACTGCTGGTCCCACTGCTGGTCCCAGTATGGAGTGGAAGCAGGATCCCAGGACTCAAACCCGTGCACTCCAATATAGAATGCAGGTGTCCCAAGTAGTGCCTTAACCATTGCACCAAATGCCCACCTCCCACATTGTTCAAAGTATTTATTTATTTTTATTGGAACATCAAGTTTACAGAGAGAAGGAGAGACAAAGAGATTTTCTGTCTGCTGATTCATTCCCCGAGTGGCTGCAATGGCCAGAGCTGAGCTGAGCTGATCTAAAGCCAGGGACCAGAAGCTTCTTCCAGGTTTTCCGTGCAGGTGCAGGGTCCTAAGGTTTGGGCTGTTCTCAACTGCTTTCCCAGACAGGGAGCTGGATGGGAATTGGAGCAGCTAGGACATGATTTGGTTCCCATACGGGATCCAGGTGCAAAGTGAGGATTTAGCCACTGAGCCATCATGCAAGGTTCACCTCCTGCATTTCTAACAAATGCCCAAGTGATACTGATACTCCATCGGCTATGCTTTGACTCACAAATCTATTATGTTAAAATCTCCAAAAACACTGCAACAGTGTTTCTTTGTCTGTGATCTGCCTTGCCTTACATCCACTGTTACCCTGGCCAAATCGTGTGCACCAGAAACCAGCACTAAAGCACCCCAAAGCAGCCAGGCCAGGCATCGTGCAATAATTTAGTACAAAAGCACAATTTAAAAGGGAGCGCATTTAAAAGAACCAACTGCTTCTCTCTCTTAGGAGGTTTGAATATGACACAGAGGGAATCGTGCTGAAGTGTAGCATGTGCAAGAGGAAGAACGCACGGCAAACACAGGCAGTCGCAGGAAGACTGGCAGTAGAAGCAGAGACAGAGCAGCTGAGGTGCCAGACTACAGAGAAAATCGTTCTGACACCAAATGGATAAGGTGCCAGGCAGGCTGGAGCTTGTGCTCTGTGGGGAATGGCTTTTTCTTTCTTGTTTCAGGATGGCTGTATTCTCTTTCCTTGTAAATGTCTGTGAAGCCATGAGTGCAGACACTAGGAACTTTCCTCTATGCTATGTGACCCCACTGGACTTCCCCTCTGTGGCAACCCTTTACTTTATCTGAGCATTTACTGTAGCAGTTAAATGTGACAGAATTATAGTCAAATTTCTCATGGTCAGATATTCTCTCTGCTCGTTGTGTCAGAGTCAGGATCATCAACTCCACTAAAAAAGCAGCAGAGGTGGTAAGAGAGGCGGCCGCGTTGTTTTCCAGGGCCACTGCAACACAGCATCATTGTTTGGGGAGCTGCAAACACAGGGATGCACTTTCCTACCTCTGTGGAAGCTGAATGTCTAGATGTCAGTGGGTTGGATGTTTTTGGAGACCCCTCTCCTTGGTTTGCAGGTGCTGTGTTCGTCCTTATCTTAATCTCTCTCTGTGTAGCCCTGGTCATTTATCTCTTTATAGGAAAATGTTCAACAGATGAGGGTCTATTCTGTTGACCCCATTGTAATGTAATTACCTCTTTAAAGGCCTGATTACCCAATCCAATTACATTCCAAGGAACTGGAGGTTAGAACTTCAATCATGAACTTGAGAGGATCCCAGTGCAGCCCATTCTAGGTGGGGATCTTACAAAACCACTGCAATGCTTTTAAGAATGGTGGCTAAGCTGTTCACCACTTAGTTGTGAAGCAGTGCACACAACTAAACACCTTGCCCTTCACAGAACTTTGTGAATGTGGCAACACTTCTGCAGTTAGATCATGGCTACAGCTGCTCATTAAGCAGCATCAGCACTCATTCTCAGCTTCATGGTGGAGGCAGTGACAAACCTTCTGGTTTCACCACTGCCCGTCTAGTTCAACACACTATGGACAATGATCACAGAAAGCATGTTTCTTTCTTTTTTTTTTTTTAAAGATTTATTTATTTATTGGAAAGTCAGATATACAGAGAGGAGAGACAGAGAGGAAGACCTTCCATCCGATGATTCACTCCCTAAGTGACTGCAATGGCCAGTCCTGTGCCGATCAGAAGCTGGAAACCAGGAGCCTCTTCCGGGTCTCCCACGCGGGTGCAGGGTTCCAAGGCTTTGGGCTGTCCTCGACTGCTTTCCCAGGCCACAAGCAGGGAGCTGGATGGGAAGTGGAGCTGCCGGCATTAGAACCGGCGCCCATGTGGGATCCCGGCGGGTTCAAGGCAAAGACTTTAGCCGCTAGGCCATGCCGCTGGGCCCAGCACGTTTATTTCTATATGCAACACGAGAGTAATGTTGAACTGTGTCATTGATATAGCTATCAGAATTGAAATGTCTTTCATAGTGATGGAAGCAAAACAAAAATGATGGTGACCAGTTACATGGTGAGCATGCTAAAATTATCAAAAGTGTTACAGAATCCATGGTGGTTTTTTGTTTGTTTGTTCTTGATTTTTTCAGGAAGGCAATGACCAGTTAGAGAGGTACTTCTCAAACTGTGGTGTGCAAAGAAGTCACCCTGGTGGGTCCGGTGCAGTGGCCTATTGGCTAAAGTTCTCGCCTTGCATGCACCAGGATCCCATATAGGAACCGGTTTAAGTCCCAGTGGCCCCACTTCCCTTCTGCTTGTGGCCTGGGAAAGCAGTAGAGAACAGCCCAAAGCCTTGGGACCCTGCACCTGCATAGGAGATCTGGAAGAGGCTCTGGGCTCCTGGCTTCAAATCAGCTGAGCTCTGGCCATTATAGCCACCTGGAGAGTGAATCAATGGGCAGAAGATCTTCCTCTCTGTCTCTCCTCCTCGCTGTATATCTGAATTTCCAATAAAAATAAATAAATATTTTTTAAAAGTCACCCTGGCAACTAACATGGTAACACAGAGAAATCCCACCTGTTGTGCTGCAGTTAACATGGGACATCTTAACTATAGTTAACACAGAATTGACATTAACCAGGCCCAGAATGCCTGCCAGCTACTGGCTGCTTTTCGCCCAGCAGTGTAACACTTGCCTACGTACAAGGCAACCTAAGCAGTTGCCTACAGCTGGGGAAGAACTTTCAAGATCTAAGTAGCACTCAAAAATCTCAAAAGGCTTCTGATGGCATTCGCTATACGTGTTACAGTAAACACTACGGATGTACCATCTTAACTATACCAGAGAGAGTTTTCAGGACAGAACCACCAAGCAAGAACTTCTGGACCAGTTCTGAGGTGAAACTGAACCGGAGAAAGTAAGGCTCAGCATTCTGAGATGTCAAGATTCTCCGTCTCTAGTGTAAGGGAAATACAAATCAATTTCTTTTCATGTTAACAACCATAAACTTTTCAGTTATTGAAGTTGGATAGAAAGAACTATCAGGAATGTAAAATTCTATATAGCATGTTCTGACGGTAAGTTGAATGATGTCCTCTCAAAATTCAGTCCACCCGAACCCTGAAAAAGTAAGCCTATTAGAAATGGGTCTTGGGCCCATGCAGTAGCCTAGCAGCTAAAGTCTCACCTTGCAAGTGCTGGGATCCCATATGGGAGCCGGTTCTAATTCTGGCAGCCCCGCTTCCCATCCAGCTCCCTGCTTGTGGCCTGGGAAAGCAGTGAAGATGGCCCAAAGCCTTAGGACCCTGTACCTACATGAGAGACCCGGAAGACGCTCCAGGTTCCTGGCTTCAAACTAGCTCAGTTTAGGCTGTTGTGGGACCCTGCACCTGCATAGGAGATGTGAAAAAGGCTTTGGGCTCTTGGCTTCAAATCAGCTGAGCTCTGGCCATTTCAACCACCTGGAGAGCGAATCAATGGGCAGAAGATCTTCCTCTCTGTCTCTCCTCCTCGCTGTATATCTGACTTTGCAATAAAAATAAATAAATGTTAAAAAAGAAATGGGGTCTTTGCAGATGCAATTAGTTAATGGTCCAGATAATAGTGTGTTAGCGAAGGTCACAAATCCAATGATAGCAACCTCATAAGAAGCTAAGACAGTTGGAGGCAAATGTGGAGTTCCCACCACCAGGAAGAGTCCTCCCCTGGAGTCATTACAAGGAACATGATCTGCTAGCACCTTGATTTTGGGCTTTTCGTCTCTAGAACTGAGAATGAATAAATATGTTTTGAAGTACCCAGTGTGTGGTGATGTGCTGTGACAGACCTGGGAAACACAGAGCTAGATGGGGATAAGCAACAAGGCTTGTATACCTTTAATATTTAATTTTTATTTATCTGAGAGACAGAAAAACAGGTTGGGGCTGGCTGGGTTGAAACTGGGAGCTAGCAACACAACCCAGGTCTTCTTCGTGGGGGACATCACTTCTTGAGGCACCGTTGCCTCCTAAGGTCTAGATCAGGAACCAGAGACAGGAGCCAAACCCAGGCACTCCTATATGGCAGACAGACATCTTGACTGTTAGCCTAAATGCCCACTCCCCTGCATTGTTATCATTGGGTTCTGCTGAGGTACCTTGCACAGCTTTTGATAATGGAAGAAACTGTGAAAAAGATACACTACACCATTTCTTCAACTGCCTTCCCTCCCTAGGCATTAGAGGTAACCATGTCTACTTTTCAATCAGAATTAACACTGACGAGAGGTGCCCAGCGAGTTATTCACACCATCTTGGAGACTGTCCACCATAACTTACACAACGTACAGGAAATTGCGAATGAACACATGCAATTTTATCAAGAAACCAACCAGCAAGTGCTTATTTACCCTTTATCTTCAAAGCCTCCATTAGTACTATTATCAGACCTCCAGTCCTCCAGGGTTCACTTTTTAACTAGCTTAGAATTTACTAAATAATCTGCATAGAATTAGGGAAAATTGTCTTCCACATTACCTTATCATGTAGAAGAGTACTTTAAGTAAATGATGAGACTAAAAGGATACTTCCATTTCACACCCTACACAAATTGATATTTTAGGAAATCTGAGGAAATGGGAAGCATAGTCTGTCCACTACTTTGAGGGACAGAGTTTTAAAAATGATATCTTACTCCCCTAGCCTCATTTCCCACTACCCTCACCAATGGTATATAGGCCATTACACAATGTCGTATCAAAAACTGCTACAGAACTGGCACAAACATGAAGGCTGAATGAAAGGCAAGACACCAAAATACTGCCAATGTTAACACTCTCCTTGCATTTTTATTTTCCAAGTTTTCTGCCTGATGCCATACTGCTCTGAATCAAGAGGAAATTTGTGAGGGATATAAAAGTCTTATAGGAACCTAAATCCTTTCCTGTAATGTCTTTGAAGTGTAATTGTGAAGAATTTACTGGAACAACAAAGGTGAAGAACTTGAATATATATTCTGCTATACTTTTTTGATTTGAGACACTATGACAATATTGATTGTCCCCATCTGATATTTCTAAAACAATCCGTCTGCCACTTTTCCACTACAACTCTCATCAACAGTCAAGGTAATATTTTCTTCCCTAAATGCATGGTGCTGTGACCGGAATATCTTATTAATTATTTTTTTCACAACCGAGTAATTTAGAAGTAATATTGAGCCCAGCACGAAAGCCTAGTGGCTAAAGTCCTTACCTTACATGCACCAGAATCCCATAAGGGTGCTGGTTTGTCCTGGCTGCTCTACTTTTCATCCAGCTCCCTGCTTGTGGCCTGGGAAAGCAGTGGAGGATGATCCAAAGCCTTGAGACGCTGTGCCAATGTGGAAGACTCGGAGATTCCTGGATCCCAGCTCAGGATCGGTTTAACTCCAGCCATTGTGGCCACTTGAGGAATCAGCTGATGGAAGATCCTTCTCTCTGCTATCTCCTTCTCTTTACATATATACCATTTTCGCAAGAATTTCATGAAAACCTATTATGTGCAATACTCTGTAAATTTAAAAGAAAAAAAGTTTCCCATCTATTTGGAAGGCAGAGTGACACACAGAAACAGAAACAGAAACAGAAACAGAAACCTTGGCTTACTTCCCAAATTACCACAATGGTCAGGGCTGGGTAAGCTGAAACCAGGGACTTCTTCTCGATCTCATGTACACCACAGAACCCAGCAATTGAGTCATCTTTCACTACTTTTCCCAGGCCATTAGCAGGGAATTGAATTGGAAGTGGAGCAGCCAGACTTGAACTGGCACCCATATGGGATGCTAACATTGTAGGTAGCAGTGTAACCCATTATGCCACAATGGATGGCAGGGTCCCAAGTTAAATGTTCCCAAACATTTAACTGCTGTATCTCAGCATGCATTAGCTGGAAGCTGGATATGAAGTGAAGTATAAACCAGTACTCTGAAGAGGGATGGAGGTGTCACAATTGGTGGCTTAGCCATTTACACAATTTCCACCCTGTCATCACTTCTTGGAACACAGTGTATGTTACCTTGAGTTAACACGACTGCATATATATGCCATCTGAGTAGACAGCCCTTTCCAGGACATAGACTGTCATGTACATCTTTAGTTCCTTAGTGATCTATGTTGAAAAAATCCTTTCACATTTGCTAAATGAGTAGTTATGGTATCAGGCATGCCATCCATTCTTAGAAACATCAAATTAGGTACTGACATTGTGGCTGCAGTGCAACTATCCCACACAGCAGTAACAGCTGAGTCCCAGCTGCTCTATTCTGATCTAGCTACGCCACAATACCACCCCTAAACACAGCTTTTAAAGGGAGCAGGCCTTGTGCCATTTTAGGTCACTAGCTCTCCAAATCAAAATGCCTGATTTGAGGGACAAGAAGCCATAGCAGGTCACCTGCAATGCTAGCATCCCAAAGGAGTGCCAGTTCCAGTTCCACAGCTCCATTTCCAATCCAGCTTCCTGCTCATGCACCTGGGAAAGCAGTGAAGGATGATCCAAGCACTTGGGCCCCCGCCATCCACATGGGAGATCCTAATGGAGTTCCAGCATTTAGGGAATGAATGGATAGATTCAAGATTTCTCCATCTCTGTATGTCATTCTTCTTGTCAAGTGGATGAAAACAAATGTGTATAGGAAAGCTGCAGAGCATGGCCCAAGTACTTGGGACCCTATCATCCGGCGGGAGATCCAGATGGAGTTTCTGGCTTTGGCCTGGCCCAACCATAGGCACTGTGGCCATTTGGAGAGTGAACATTTATCCCTC
Organism: Ochotona curzoniae; assembly: GCF_017591425.1. Lineage (NCBI taxonomy): Eukaryota > Metazoa > Chordata > Mammalia > Lagomorpha > Ochotonidae > Ochotona > Ochotona curzoniae. The sequence continues at coordinate 6,701,676 of NW_024466218.1, forward strand.
TGTCACTCTGCCATTCAAAAAAAAAAAAAAAAAAAGATAGAAAGCAAATGGAATGGGGTGGACATTTAGCTGACTGGTTAATATGTCTGAACTCCACACTGGAATGTATGGGTCCAATTCCTGGCTCTTGACTCCAGCCTCGTTGGAATGCAGACCCTGGGAAGCAGTAAGTAACCTGTTCTTGTAACCTACATGGGAGACCCGGTTGGGGTTCCCAACTTCCAGCTCCAGCTCAAGTGCAGCAGTGGCCCAAATGTGTCTACCGAGGGCACACAGAGGGAGTCAGTGCTTGGGAGCTCTGTCCTTCCTCATCTCCCTCTGCCTGTGGACTTTTCTGAGGAAAAGTTTCCAGCGGCCAGGTCTAGGTCAGGCCAAAGCCAGGAATTTTACCCTGTCTCCCTCAGGATGGCAGGGGCCCAAGTACTGCCATCCTGAAAGCTAGATTGGAAGCAGAGCAGCTGGGAACTTATTCTCTGATACCGGATGCTGGATCACTGCAAGCTGTGCTTAACTAACTGCAGTACACCAGCCCAAAAGCACAAAGTTTTTTCTTTATAGACTTATTTATGTGAAAGGCAGAATTACACACAGAGAGAGAGAGAGAGAGAGAAAGAGAGAGAGTCTTCCACCCATTGGTTCAAATAACCATAACAGCCTGGACTGGGCCAGATGGAAAGCCAGGAGCCAAGAATTTCCTCTGGGTCTCCCAAATAGGTGCAGGGGTCCAAGCACATGGGTTGCCTTCTGCTGCTTTCTTATGTGCTTTAACAGGGAGTTGGACTGGAGGTGGAGCAGCCAGGATTTGAACTGGTACTGATATGGAATGGCAGCACAGTAGGTAGTAGCTTTACCTACTATGCCATAGCCATCTGCCCCCAATCCAAAGAAAAGAATTAGACTTTCTGGTACTTCCTCATATTAAGGGTAGCTCATCACCAAATATCAATTGTCATTTTGAAAGCAGAGGATCACAAAACATAACACTTTAAGTAATCCAGCAAGGGAATTTAAATTCATATTCCATTTGTAAAGAGGACACTGCTGGCTGCTTCATGTGGAGTGGTACCACATATGCCTAGTAACTCCAGCTTTAATCTTCCAAAAGAAACAGAAATACACTTTCTCATGTGAATCAAAAAGAAGGCATCTGTAGCTCAGATCTACCCCTCCCCCAGGACATCATTTGTCAAACTGAGCAGAACACCTTGGGCATACTTGTAGCCACATGGGGAGTGAACCAGGGGAAGGAATATCTCTTTGTAACTCTCAAATAGATTAAAAATCTTAACACTTATTTTTCTTTTGAAAAGTGTATGTTAATAAGAAAGCCCCGATGAGCCAAAAAAAAAAAAAAAGCTTATGCAATGAATATACTTGGCTTGCTTCACAAGTCAAATAACATGGAAACCAACAGTTGTCAAGCAACAACCATTGCCCAGCACATTAGGACCCTGACAGGCTGACTGCTTCACGACACAGGTTTACAAAGCAGTGACTGAGCAATTATTCTTATAATAAAATATCGTTTTAATGAAGTACCTGAAACAATCTTAAACATCTGATCAATAAGATTATGCACAAATAAGGAAGTATGCTGCACTTTACAAAAAATAAAGTTAAGCATTTAAATATACAAAACAACACTGAATATAGATCTCTTCTTAAAGCACTCTTTTAACATATACATAATTTATAGCATTTTACATAACTTGCTGAAACAACAAATGCGGCCAATTTAAAACTTACTATGGTGCAGAATACGGCCGTAACAGTCCTGATTGGAAGAACAGGATGAAAAGTAACATATTAGAGGTGTTTTCCCCCCAAATTATTTTCTAAGAAGCACAGCATTTCCAATTTTTAAAAATCCTGCTTGTAGGACTTAATCGTTCTTTCTGTATGAGATTCTAACCATAGCTGTTGTTTTTTACTGGTTATATTCTTCATAGGTGGGACTGAAAACAGGCAAACAAGGAGAGAGGGCTTGTTGTGCACACGAGCCTCTTCCTCAGATGTCTGACACGCGCCTCACATTGACAGCCGATCTCCCCGAGACACGCCGAAGAGCACCCTTTAAGAACAGACTCCAACATGCAGGCTTACAGTCTGAGATTTTCAATCATTAATTAGTGTTTCTTTGAAGTCCACCAAGATGCTTAAAATTCAGGACAACTAAAAGATTTTACTAAAGGAAATCATAGAAAAACCATCCTGCCTGGAATTTAAAATAATATAAATTTCCCCTTCCCCAAATGACGAATTCTTTCTGAGATTCTATACTTTGAGACTGTTGGGCATATTTTTTATTTTGGTTGGGCTGTGATTTTTTATTTTTCCTCCAACAACAAAATGGAGCAGTTCTCCTGGAGTTCCAGTTCTAGCCCTGCTCTCTGGGCACACACAGCACACTTTCTGTTTCATGAGGCCATTTTTAATTTCCCCTCGTTTTGAACTCGATGCCTCGCCATTCCCTCCAATGCTTTCTACCCTTTCCATTTTCCAATGAGGTATTTCAGTAGCTTCAGCTTCAAGGTTTCCCTGACAAGGATGTCCTCTCACCTGGAATGAAAAGCAGCACATGGGGAGATGAACCAGATAATTAGCAACTGTAGGCACAAACTATTTCCACTTGTCTCCTTCTGGCAACACTGGGATTCAGCCAGCCAAGGTCACCACAGCCCTACTCTTTAGCTGTCACTTTAACTGTGGCAGGTCCCAGTTACCTAAGTAACTTCTGACTCCAACCCAGAAAACCTAACGCTTTGAGAAAGGCTCAGTACAGGATAAAATACATTTTTCTTGGTAAACAGTAACATGTTAGAGAAAAACATCTCAAACTACTATAGTTTGGCAAACAAAATGAATAATAACAAATTATAATTAAACGCACAAGTAGGCAGAAGTCCAGTTCTGTGTAAACTGTGTTTCACAGCTGATTTTCAGAAAAGAAAGCTAAGTTCTGGTCTGTAAGAACCCCACGGGATGTTTAGGTGAGACTTAATAACAGTTTGTAGTTGTAAACAATGCTTTTCCATACTGGTGATTATTTTTCAGAAATGGGAATTTTAGGATAGTGCAACAATGCTTATTACGTCTTCTTTGGCAGTAAACAGCAAGGATCTGCATGGAGAGTGGAGTGGTCACTTCAGAAGGGCCAGGTACAGAGCTCGGGAATACTTCATCTCTCTTTCCTGTTCCATGCAAAATATCAAATCCCTGAGGCAGACTCGTGTGATTCTTGGACGAAGCAGCTGCTTGGTGGCTGTTAGGCTGGATGTCCCAGAAGGAAGAATGCAGTCTTTTAAGCCCTAAATGGGTGAGAAAAGCAACTTAAAACAAGGATCTTTCATTTGCTGGCCAGGTACCGAGATCATATGATGAAGAAGATTCAATTCCACCTTCTGTCTTACACAGCTGCCACACGTTATCTACCCTTAGCCTCTTACCTGGATGCTGGAGAGCGCTTCTGAACTGATCTCTCCACTTCCACACTCTACTGTGCTCCATTTTTTCCTGAACATGGTACTCCAGACTTTCCTCTTTGAAAGTATTATACAAAACATTTTTTTAAAATAAGATTTATTTATTTTTTAAAGATTTATTTATTTACTTTTATTGGAAAGTCAGATATACGGAGAGGAGGAGAGACAGAGAGGAAGATCTTCCATTCAATGTTCCACTCCTCAACTGGCTGCAATGCCTGGAGCTGAGCCAATCCGAAGCCAGGAGCCAGGAGCCAGGAGCTTCTTCAGGGTCTCCCACGCAAGTGCAGGGTCCCAAAGCTTTGGGCCATCCTCATCTGCTTTCCAAGGCCACAAACAGGGAGCTGGATGGGAAGTGGGGCTGCCGGGATTAAAACCAGCATCCATATGGGACCCCAGCACATGCAAGGCAAGGACTTTAGCCACTAGGTCACCACACCAGGCCCAGTTAATTTAATTTTTTTTTTAATCTGAAAGAGCTACAAGAGGGAGAGGCAGAGAGATCTTTCATCTGCTAGTTCACTCCCCAAATAGTCATGACAGCCAGAGCTGGACAAAGAGCCAGGAGCTTCTTCCAGGTCTCTATGTGGTTATTGTGGCTCATGTGCTTGGGCCTCTGCTGCTTTCCCAGGTAGATCATAGGGAGCTGGATCAGAAGTGAAGCAATAGGGGTCCATAAGTGCTGTTGGGGTCACAGGCTTAGCCTCCATCTCCCATGTAAAACTTAATAATGTAATGGGTCTATTTGTCAGTTTGTAAGATTTATTTTTATTGTTTTTATCGGAAAATTAGATATACAGACAACAGCAGACACAGAGAGGAAGATCTTCCATCTGATGATTCACTCCCCAAGTGGCAGCTATGGCCAGAGCTGCACTGATCCGAAGCCAGGAGCCCAGAGCCTCTTCCTGGTCACCTGCACGGTTCAGGGTCCCAAGGCTTTGGGCCATGCTTGACTGCTTTCCCAAGTCACAAACATGGGAGCTAGGCCATCGAGATTAGACCCGGCACTCATATGGGATCCTAGCACATGCCAGGTGAGGACTTCAGCTGCTAGGCTACTGTGCCGGTCCCTATTTGTCAGTTTGATTGTGGTGATGATTTCATGGGCATATGCATTCATGAAAATTGAATGAAATGTACACTTTAAATGTGTGCAGTGTTCTGTAGATCAGCCAAAAAAAAAAAAAAAGGGAGAAAGAAAGAAAGAAAGAAAGAAAGAAAGAAAGAAAAGAAAGAAATGTTGCACTATTTAGAATTTACCACATCATGATTTCAAAATTTGTAATTGTCCAGAGTGGCTATTTGAGTTAAATGTTAAGTACTTTTCAAACATTATCTCCTTCCTTTCATACACAGGTTACATGAGTGCTACCCACATTAATGAAAGGAAGAAACTGAACACAGGCAGGTTAAACAATCCATTCAAAGTGATACAGCAGGGTTAAGCAGGGACAGAACTTCTCTAACTTAATCTAAAGTTGAGTGGTCTTAACCATTGGGCTATATGATCCACCCCATCAGGTACAAAGTACTCTCCTGGCTTCGCTGCAGTCTTATTTCCCATTGCTCCTTTACAAAGCATCTTACTTCCAGCCATATGATTCTTCTGCCAAGATGCGGAGATCAGCAAAAGGGCCATTTTAGGCCAATCCACTCTTATCTGCTAAGACCTGTTTCAAATCTGTTTACCTCCCTCCCCTCGGCCAGGGAATTCTCACTGTGGCCGTCACCTCATCCTGTAGGACAGTCGTTTGCATGTGTTTCCATCACCACAGAGCCCACAGGGGTTTCTGAGGACAGTGACTATTGTTTATGTTCCCTCTAAAGCTCAGCAAAGTAAACAGAACAACACAGGTCACCAAAGATATTTTTCGAATTGAGTTTAAAACAAAACAACCAGTGTGAATTTTAAATGTCATTATAAAAAAATGAATGAAGCCTCATTTTTCTAAGTATCAATATGCCTAGACATTACTATTATAAAAATAAAATTAGAAGAGAAAATGAAAAACAAAATTTCCCAGGACAATTTTCCTTTTACCAGAGTTTCAAAAATCACCTTGATAAGACTGGCAACTCTCTTCCATCCAAAAGCCCCAAGAAATGATATTTATCTAACACAGCAAGAAATCTTCTAGTCCTCTTACTATCCTTTTGTAATCATTACATTTTAATTACTCCCTCCACATTTTGAACTACTCTGTGTTGTTGAATGAGAGGGAAATCACGCAGGTTCTCTGAGAGCTGGGAGAAAACAGGGCAGGTGCTTGCATGGCAGTTAAGTTGCCTCTTAGGATGCCCACATCTCATTACTGGAGTACCTGTGGTTCAGGCACGGGCAGCTTTGTTTCCTGTTAATGCACAGTGCAAAGCAGATGGGTGCCACCCATGTGGAAAAACAGCGTGCAATTCTGGCCTTCCAACTTTGGCCTTCCCTAGTCCTGATGTTAGTGGGCACTGAGGGAGTGAACCCAGAGAGAGAGGATCCCTCTGTCTGCCTTTCCAATACAACGGCGGAGGAGGGAGGTCAATTAATTCCAAGCATGCGCATAGCATGATACAGGAATTACTTCTGTGATGTTCAAATAAAGTTTCTATAAAGGATACTATCTAATTTTGGAAGTGCATGTCATCACAATCATATCTCTACACTAATTAGGTTAAATTTATTTACAACTTTTGGTAAGTCCACATTCTACCAGAAGGAAATAAAGTTTGTTCTTGGATGCGTATCCTGCAGTCCAGCCACTCTCTTATGTCTTCTGAGAATCCTCAGTAGTGAATGCAATTTGCAAAAATGTGTCAGCCTCTGTATCTTGGCTCTGCAGAGCAGTTGAAGCCATAGCCTGCCACTCTCCTCTGTGGCATCATCACTCTAAGATGATGAAATTCAGATATCACCTTGACCACTTTAAAGCATCACCATCAAAATATTTTCATAAAATATTTGTAGAATGGGGCCCGGTGCAGGTGCCCAGAGGTTACTCCTCGCTTTGCATGTGCCAGGATCCCATATGGGAGCCAGTTTTTGTCCCAGCTGCTCCACTTCCCATCCAACTTTCTGCTTTCAGCCTAGGAAAGCAGTTGAGGATTGCCCAAAGCTTTGGGACCCACATGGGAAACCAGGAAGAAGTTCCAGGCTCCTGGCTCCTGGGTTAGCTGAGCTCTGGCCACTGTACCTACTTGGGGAGTGAACCAGTGGATGGAAGATCTTTCTCTCTGTCTCTTCTCCTCTCTGTAAATCTGACTTTAAAAATAAACAAATCTTTAAAAAAAATACTACAGTAGATTAAATGAGAAGCATTTTTCAAAAAGATTTATTCATTTTGGGGCCCAGTGTGGTAGCCTGGTGGCTGGGGTTCTCACCCTGCATGTACTAGGTTCCTGTGTGGACCTGGTTTGTGTCCTGGCTGTTCCACTTCCCGTCCAGCTCCCTACTTATGGCCCGAGAAGGCTGTGAAGGATGGCCCAGTGCTTTGGGACCCTGTACCCATGTGGGAGACCTGGAGGAGGCTCCTGGCTCCTGGCTCTGGATCGGCTCAGTTCTGGCCATTATGGCCACATAGGGAGTGAATCAACAGATGGAAAATCTTTCTCTCTGTGGATCTGCCTTTCTAATAAAAACAAATAAATAAATCTTTTTTCAAAAAAGAGCAAGCTAATTAAAAAATTACTCATTCTTATTGGGAAGACAGAAAGATTCTCCATCTGCTAGTTCATTGCCCAAATGGCTAAAACAGCCAGAACTGAGCCAATGCAAAATCAGGAGCCGGGAGCTTCTTCTGGGTCTCTCACATGGGTTGGTAGGGTTCCAAGGACTTGGACTATCCTCCACTGCTTTTCCAGGTCAAAGGAGGAAGGTGAATGGGAAGGGGAGCAGCCAAGACACAAACTGGTCCCCATATGGGAACCCAGAGCCTGCAAAGGGAGGATTGGTTAATTGAGCCATTACAACACTTCCCTTAGCTACAAATAGGTATACTGTGCTAAAGCTGAATCTGTATACATCTGCAAATATTGACTACCAAATGTGCGCCTCCATAATTCAGCTTTTTATGTGAATTTTAAACTAAAAGGCTGCATGGGTACTATGTCTGCTTCTTTCTTCTAAAGATTCGTTGTACTGGGCCAGGTGGAAACCATGAGCCTCTTCTGGGTCTCCCAGATAGGTGGCATTTGAGCCATCTGCTGCTACTTTTCCCAGGCACATTAGCAGGGAGCAGGATCAGAGGTGGGGCACATGGAACTCAAACCAGCCCCTAAATGGGATGCTGGCATTGCAGGGGGCAGCTTAATCCTTTATGCCACAGCATTAGCCTCAACAATTCCACTTTTTATGTAAACTTCCAGATGTCACATGCTCACCAAAAAACATGCAGAGGAATGCTCCGCATTATTACTCACAATAGCTGTCAGTTTAATTGCAAGGGCAGACATTGTGGTGGAAAGGGCAACTTCTGACCCAGCTCCCTCAGGCGCTTCATCTGGGAAATGCAGTGGAATACGGCCCAAGAGTTTTGGGCCCCTGCTACCCATGTTGGAGACCCAGATGAAGTTCCTGACCTTACAGTTGGCATGGAGTGGGCTGCCATTGAAGCCAACTTAGAAGTCAACCAGTAGATGAAAGATCTCACTATCTGTTACTCTTCCAAAATACATAACCAAATCTTTTAAAAAGAGTAAGCTGCGGGGGGCCCAGCGCAGTGGCACAAGTGGTTAAGTCCTCGCCTTGCATGCCTGGGATCCCATATGGGCGCCGGTTCTAATCCCGGCAGCCCCGCTTCCCTTCCAGCTCCCTGCCTGTGGCCCGGGAAAGCAGTCGAGGACAGCCGAAAGCCTTGGGACCCTGCACCCATGTGGGAGACCCGGAAGAGGCTCCTGGCTTCGGATCGGCATAGCATCGGCCGTTGCGCTCACTTGGGGAGTGGAACATTGAATGGAAGATCTTCCTCTCTGTCTCTCATCTCTGTATATCTGCCTTTCCAATAAAAAATAAATAAATAAATAAATAAATAAATAAATAAAGAGTAAGCTGCAGGGCCCGGCAGTGTGGCCTAGCGGCTAAAGTCCTCGCCCTGAATGCACCGGATACCATATGGACACCGGTTCTAATCCTGAAAGCTCCACTTCCCATCCAGCTCCCCACCTGTGGTCTGGGAAGGCAGTCGAGGACAACCCAAAGCCTTGGGACCCTGCACCCATGTGGGAGACATGGAGGAGGAGGTCCGGCAGAGGCTCCTGGCTTCGGATCGGCACAGCACCGGCCATTGAGCTCACTTGGGGAGTGAATCATCAGATGGAAGATCTTCCTCTCTGTCTCTCCTCCTCTGTGTATATCTGCCTTTCCAATAAAAATAAATAAATCTAAAAAAAAAAAAAAGAGTAAACTGCAGGCAATTCAATACTATGGAATACTATACAGCAGTAACAACTATATAAAACAAAAACGATTATCACAAAATGTTAAATGAAGGACACAGAATAAAGGAACACACATTGTATGACTCTATTTCTATGAAGCCCCAAAAGAGGCAAAGCAAAAACAAACAAACAAACAAACAAACAAACAAAAACCCTGTCTTGAGTCCCCTATGAGGCAATGAAAGTGAGCAGGAGGGCCCGAGGAGCTCTGCAGTTCTGGTGATTTCCCATCCTGATCTATCTTCACGGCAGTGTCCCTGCTGTGAAAACTCAGTGAACTTAGGATTCATGCACTTATTGCATGATTCAATAAAAAATTAAATTGCAAGCCATCAAAACAAATGCCCTTGTTGTATAGGAAATTGAAAGGGGAGAAAAAGAAAAAATAAGAATATAAGGCAAAACTGTTAAACAGGACAAAAAAGAGATTCAATCTTTTGCATGAGAACAAAGAGGTCACAGTTCATGCTCGTCATGTGAGGAGCCCGAGAGGCCCAGCGGGGAAGAGCCGCGTGACAGCTGCCAGCGCGGGGTGAAGAGGAGGCCATTCCAACAGGACGCAGCCGAGGGCCGGAGGCAACACCAGAAATGAAGCAAACCCCAAGGGACATCTAGTAACCCCCACACAAATGTCTTTCATATTTCACAAGTTTATGAAGGTGACAGCATTTTCTTCTCCCAAAGACTGATTGGCTTAGAAAGTCAATATTTCTTAAACCTGAACATAAAATACAAGTATAGCATTTTTATTCCGTGATTATGATTCAGGGAAGTTTCACAAAGCCTTGGCCAGAATAACTTAGCTGCTTCTCAATTATCCACTGTAAAGTGGATAGGGATGCGGATAACAGATGCATTTTGCCACCATCAATTTTAACTGTTTGCTGCCCATCAAGTTCTTTCCACAAATAGACCAGGACCAATTTTTGGTTACATTTCACTATCAGTACCAAGGATAGTAACTCAGCTAAGGGCCAAAAGATTTTTAGGAAGGAAAAACAGGCTCTCTTCACAATGTACTGTGTATTTCTGATAGAGATCAATTTTATCAATTTTATACATGAGGATTTTTGTTAGTCTAGACTCAGGGTAAAAAGAGTACAAAGTAGAAGGTTGAAAGAAGTAATTCACTTGCCATGTCTATAACACATGTCCTAGGAAGCATAGTCAAATATAAATGGGAATCTGCTCTAACACCACAATCAATCAAGCCTCCCTAGCTCATTAAGCTATAAATCTAATTTCAGAATGAAAAATTAATACTTTTTAACTGTTTTAAAAAAGTTTGCTTTGGACACAGCAGAGTAGCCCAGTGGCTAAAAGGCCTTGCCTTGCATGCGCTTGGTTTCTATCCCAGCTGTTCTATTTCCCATCCAGCTCTCTGTTAGTGGCATGGGAAAGCAATAGAGGACAGCCCAAAGCCTTGGCACCTTACACCCACGAGGGAGACCCCTGAGGAAGCTCCTGGCTCAGCTCTGGTCATTGTGGCCAGTTAGGGAGAGAACCAGTGGATAGAAGATCTTTCTCTGTCTTTCCTCTCTGTAATCAGATTTTACAATTAAAAAAATTTGTTTTTATTTAAAGGTAGATTTTTACACAGAGAGGAGAGACAGAGTGCTCTTTTATCTGCTAGTTCACTGCCCAAACTGCTGCAATGGGCAGAGCTGATCAGAAGCTAGGGGATTCTTCCAGGTCTCCCCGATGGATATAGAAGCCGAAAGCCTCAGGCCATCCTTCACTGCTTCCCCAAATCATATGCAAAAAGTTGAATTGTACGTGAAACAGCTGTGACATGAACTGGAGTCCATATGAGATGCTAGGGCGTGCAGGCAGACAATGACCTGAAATGCCACAATGCTGGCCCCAGAAATAAATTTTTTAAGCTTTTTTTTTTTTAAAGATTTGTTTATTAGAAAGCTAGATATACAGAGAAGAAGAGACACGTAGAGAAAGATCCTCCATCCACTGGTTCACTCCCAAGTGACCACAATGGCTAGAGCTGTGCTGATTCGAAGCCAGGAACCAGGAGCCTATTCTGGGTCTCCCACATGGGTGCAGGGTGCCAAGGCTTTGGGCGGTCCTCAACTGCTTTCCCGGGCCACAAGCAGGGAGCTGGATGGGAAGCAGGGCCTCCAGAATTAGAAATGGTACCCACATGGGGTCTCAGCACATGCAAAATGAGACTTTAGCCAGTAGAGGCTATCATGCCAGGTTCTGAATTTTTTAAAAAATATATTAATTAATTTATTTGAGTATCCCAGGAGAGAGGGAGAAATGGATCTTCCATTTGCTTGTTGACTCCCCAAATGGTGACAACAGTAGGGAGTGGGACAGGCCAAGCCAGGAGCCGAGAATTGCTTATGGGTCTCTTATACTGGTTGATGGGGCCCAAGTATTTGGGCCATCTTGTGCTACTTTTGCAAACGCGTTAGCAGAGAACTGGATTGCAAGCGGAGCACCCAGAACTTAAGCTGCTCAGACAGGATACTGACATTACAGGCTGTAACTTAATCAGCTGTACTGTAAGAAGTGGTCTCTGGTGAAACTTTTGAGGAAAAAAAAAAAACCTGAATATCACCAGTCACCAGTTTCAAAGAAGTAAAAAAAAAAAAAAAAAAAGATTTATTTATTTTTATCGATCTGCTGATTCACTCGCCAAGTGACCGAAACAGCTGGAACTGAGCTGCTTCTGGGTCTCCCACGTAGGTGCATGGTGGCAAGGCTTTGGGCTGTCCTCAACTACTTTCCCAGGCCACAAGCAGGGAGCTGGATGGGAAGCGGGGATGGGAAGCGGGGCTGCCAGGATGGGAACCGGAGCCTATATGGGATCCCAGATTATTCAAAGCGAGGACTCTAGCTGCTAGGCTACCATGCTGGGTCCAAAAGTAGCACTATTTTAAGAAGAGTACAAAATACTCAAAATAACTAGGCACTCAATTTTTATCCCATTAACCTAAAAAGTCATGAAATACAAGATTCTCTACCTGTTTTTCTACATTCCCTTAAATTAGATCACTCCTACAGTAGGAGAAGCAGAAGCCACAGTGTTGTGAGTCCAGTGGCTTCACTGGCGTGCGGAAGTGCTCAGTGTCATGCGAGTCCCTGTTGATTTGATTCAAAACTTTCTGGATTACTGAGCACCGGTTACAGATAAAGCAACATTCTAAGTACCACAGTGATCGATATTAGCTATTTCCTGCCTAGTAAACTTCAAACTAACTCTGCCAGTTTCTCTATCTGCAAACTAGAGATAATGACAGCAATTATCTCCAAAGTTGGTCTACACTAAATGGTAACAGCCCCTGGTGCCCATGTAAGTCCCAACCTAACGTTACCATGGTACCTATTAAATGATAACTCAATTCATTTAAACTTTGAGGAAAAAAAAAACAAGAACTAGACTAGGGGATTACAAGAATGAAGATATGGTCCCAGAACAAAACTTTAAGTATCCGGAGTAAAAATAAATAAAAGTGCCCTGGATATGTGAGCGGAACAAGAAGGATGAAAAATCAGCATTCTATTCTAAAGACCTGAGCTTAAGGGGAATAGAGTAGAAAATACTGAGCTTTAAGACTGACTGCCCTCTACCGGTCGACAAGCAGAACACATGACTAACAAGGTACTCTGGTTTATTTTACTGGCTTGAGTCCCACCCAAGCCATATTTATTTATAAAGTAGGAAATGTCAGAGCACCACAAATCCAGCAGTGCTATGACAAAACAGATCTATAACTTTTGGGGCTATTAAGTTACAGGTAAACTGAGACCGAGTTCTATCTTACCACTGCACTGAGCAGAATTGGGTAAATGAATGCATGAATATAAATGTCATCTAATTAAGTTTATTGTGACTCCTAAGCAGAAGATATAAGATTAACAATTAAAGATTGAGATGGTAAATGAAATTAAGGATTTCTAGAAAAATAATAGATGATATTGATTCGATATTAGTCAATAGGCTCTTTCATACAGCACTGGTAGGCAGGTGAACCAGTTTAATTTTAGGGAATGACAGCAAGTAATAAATGTTTCCTGAACAATGTAATAAAAAAAAAACATTGTCTGCTGGTTCACTCCACAAACAGCCTCAACTGCCAGAGAGTCTGAAAGCAGGAGCCTGAAACTCCAGCTGGGTCTTCCACATGGGTGGCAGGAACCTAAGTTTGTGGGCCATCTTCTGTTTTCCTGAACGCACTGGCTCAGAAGTGGCCCTCACAGGTGGCAGCTTCACCTCCTGTACCGCAACGCTGGCCTCTTGTTTTGGAATTCCAAACCAACAGGGACAAATGTAGTGACGCAGTGGGTTAAGCCTGCACTTGGGACAGCTGCACCACATATTGAGCGCTGATTCAATTGCCAGCTCCACAGCTTCTGATCTGGCTTCAAGCTCATGTAGCCCCTGGGAGGCAGGTAGTTAGCCTAAGTAGTCAGTCCTTTTAACACTCACATGGACGACTCAAATGATGTTCTAAGCTCCTGGATTCAGCCTGGCTCAATCTGGCTGTTGTGGACATTTGGGAAATTGATTAGCAATGGAAATAATTCTATCTCCCCTTCATTTCAAATAAACCCTTAAAAAGAAAAAAAAAAAAAAAGCAAAAAAAGGGGCTGTCATGATGGCTCAATTGGCCAATCCTCTACCTGCAAGTGCTGGCATCCCATATAAGCACCAGCTAATATCCCAGTTGCTCTACTTCCCTAGCTCCCTGCTTACGGGCCAGTTAATCAGTAGAGGATGGTCCAAAGTTTGGGACGCTGCACCCATATGGAAGACCCAAAAGAAGCTCCTAGCTTTGGACTGGCTCAGTTCTGGCCATGTGGCCATTTGGGGACAAGGGAACCTTTCTTTGTCTGTCTCTTCTTCTTCGCTCCTTAATCTGATATGCCTTGCAAAATAATAATAATCATAAAAGAAACATGGATAAAGGTATCCTCTTACTGGAAACTAAAATATATTCAACAGGGCCCAGTGTGGTAGCCTAGTGGCTACAGTCCTCTCCTTGAATGTACCAGGATTTCATATAGGCTCCGGTTCTAATCCTGGCAGCCCTGCTTCCCATCTAGCTCCTTGCTTGTGGCCTGGGAAAGCAGTCAAGGATAGGTCAAAGCCTTGGGACCCTGTACCCACACAGGAGATCTGGAAGAAGCTCCTGGCTTCAGATAGGCTCAGCTCCGGCCACTGCGACTGCTTGGAGAGTGAATCAACAGATGGAAGATCTTCCTCTCTGTTTCTTCTTCTCCATATATGTATCTGACTTTGTAATAAAAATAAATCTTAAATATATATATATACATACACATATATATATTCCACAACAGAAAGATGAATTATGTCATTGAAATATTCATTAACATGGATAATAAACTATATTAAGTAAAAACATAGGTTACCAAAATATGACTACAATCATGAATTTTTAAAAATCTGTGGATATAACTGGATGGATTTTAGCTTTCTTTTATGTCTTCTATAAGTCTTCTATAATAAATATACATTCATTTTTATGGAAGTAATTTTTTTTAAGAATTCACATTAACAGATGGGGAGAGCTAAAAGAAATCATACATCCGAGGAGATGCAAGGTTGTAAGTGATAGAAAAGGAAAGTAACCTGGGCAGAGATGACAAGGAGAGACCCACTAGAAATAAACAATAAAAGAATAAAAGATAAGAATGACTCCAAAGACTAAGCAGGAAAGGAAAAGGCAGGCTTCAGAGCTCCTGTTTAGGGCAACTGAACAGCTCATAGCAACAGGGTCAGTCTCTACTCAAGATCAGGTAAGGTGAATGAGGCCTTTAAAATCCAAACTTGTTGGTCAAGCACAGAGGCATAGTGGGTTGATCTTCTACCTACAAGGCACTGGCATGGGGATCCAGCATCCCATATGGGCACTGATTTGAGTCCCAGATGTTCTGCTTCCAATCCGGCTCACTGCTGGTAGCCTGGGAAAGCAGTGGAGGATGGCCCAAGGCCTTCTGGGAAGATCTGGAAGAAGCTCCTGGCTCCTAGTTTAGGAATGACTCAGTCTGGCCATTGTGACCATTTGTGGGAGTGAGGGGAGAAGCAAATGAATCAGGGGATGGAAGCGTGCTCTCTCTCTCTCTCTCTTTCTCTCCACCTTTGTAACTCAGCCTTTCAAAACAGTAAATAAATGTTCAAAATATTCAAAACCCCGATTTAGCTGTATCAATCCACTGGTTTTGTTTCTAGAGAACTCTAATACAATGTACATGATACATTAAACCACATGTTACAGAATTTTAAGGATTTCTGACTATAATAGCTCACAGTACAAATATAAAATTCTTGGGATATGTAAATTGCCTCCCAGTGTGGAAACTACTCCTCAAGATCTTTCATTTGAAGGAAATAATAGTAATATGCTCTTACAGAGGAAATGACGATTAGTGATATATGTGCTTGATTAAAGCAAACAGTGATTATTGCTTATGTATTTTGAAGAATATATATGTATATATAATTGTTAGAGTAACTAAATGAAATTTCCATTATTAAATCATTTTTAACTTAAAAACGGCAGGATTATATAGTTTAACAGATTCGAGGGAATTATCAGGAAGGATATCCAGGAAATTTAAAGAACTTTCATTATTACTCTAATTTGTACATTTTCAACATGATCATTAAGTAGCCATCTCTTCATAAACTATCTATAATCCTTGCTTTAAGCATTACTACACTGAAAGTATGTAGACAAAGGGTCCGGCCCTGAGTCACAGACATCAGTTTCAGTCCCAGCTGCTCCACTTCCAAACCACCTCCCTGCTCATGCGCCTGGGAAAGCAATGAAAGATGACTCAAGTGCTTGGGCCCCTGTAGCCATCCGGAAGACCCAGATGAAGCCCCTGGCTCCTGCTTTCAACGTGGACAAGCCCTGATAGTTGAGGTTATTTGGAAGTGAATCAAGATGGAACACCTCTCTTTCTCTGCTTCTGCCTTTCTCTCTCTGCAATTCTGCCTTTAAAGTGAACAAATTGATCATCTTTAAAAGAATGCAGACATACGAAAGGGGAGTTGCTCCTTCTCCACAAAGTAATAATCACTTATTGACTGAATAATCTACTGTCCTACAACACTCTTCTAGGAAGACTCTTCTTCATTTCAAAGAAAACTTAAAAGAACTGTGGCATTAGAGAGTTTAAAAGATTACCTATCAAGGTAAACTCATTTAAAATCTGATCTAAATAATACTTCCCAAAGAGCTCTGCTTTGACACTACAGAACCAGTCTTTAAGAAAGTGGTGTAGCTTTAAAGCAGTGGGGTTACAGAAAGTCAAGAAGTATTTTCTGACAGGTAGAGTCAAAGAAATGGGGTGAGCATTTGGTGCAGTAATTAAGATGTCACTTGGGTACCTGGGTCTGAGTTCCAGCCTGACTATGGGTTTCAGCTTTTGATTATTCCACATTCTGGGAGGCAATAGGTCATAGCTCAAGCATTTGGTTCCCTGTCATCCACATGGAGGCCTGGAATGAGTTCCCGACTAGCATCTTCAGCCTGGTCCAGCACCACATGTGGATCAGCTGGGAGCTGAACCAGAAGACAGGAGATATTTTTCTTTTTTCAAAAAGATTCTATTTGAGAGGCAGAATTACAGAGGGAGGGAGAGTCACACATCTCCCATTAGCTGGGTCCTTCCCAAAATGGCTGCAACACTCAGGAAGCACCCAAACAGGGTGTGGGCAATGCAGGTGGCAGCTATGCTGTGCCATAAAACTGGCTTGTTTTTCCCTTGTAAATAGAAGAGAGAGAGAACACAAGAGCATGAGAGGGAAGAAGGATGGGGGAGCAGGAAGTTGGGGGAGGAGAGGGAGAATATAGAAAAGGAAAAAAAAAAAAAAACCAACAAGAAACGGCCAACATGCTGTGCTTGAAAACACTACCATAGGTCTACTACTGTTATACACTCAAATGATTTATAGAAAGAAGAGTGGGGAAAATATTAAATCCATAAATCCCTAAGAGGAATCTTTTCTCAAGACGAAGCAGCTCCACCCTGCCTCCGGGTTTTTGCTCTCGTCTGGTATGAACACACGTCAATCATCTGAGTTCCGAGAGTTTTAGGACATAACTCCTTGGCAGCACCATCACTGCCTTTTCAGTACACTCCGACCTAGTGTCCCGCTTTTTTTTTTTTTTTTGCAATGAATAGAAGTTGTTGCTTTCCGGGACTGAACTAGCTGACTTTCACTTCCCAGAGATAGTACATCACAGAAGCACAGAAAAACAGGAGGGAGAGAAGAAATACTTGCTATCAGATTGGCATGGAGCAGAAAATTAGCTACCTACCACAAACATTTTCTTTAATGTGTTTTACTACTTTTATACAGATTCAGCACTGATTTATAGATAGCACTTTGTCAACTTAGTTCAGTTCATTCCGAAAAATGTGATTACGTCTTAAATAATCTTTAAAATTGTACAACGGGTAGAAAATAATGAATCTGCCTTTATCGGGAGAGATATGTAACCCAAAATAAGGCAGGCCCCTTCCAAGGACCAGGAGAACTACTTTATCTATGTCCTATGGCAACATACGTTCAAATAACAAGAAGGAAAACATGTAGGAGATTCTTGAGACTTTTTTCTCTTGAATAGCTTCATCATTTACATCTGTACCCTAATCTTGATTATTTGTGTGCAATCTTTCAAAAATCCTCTTGACCTCCCCACAGTATAATTCCAAATGGGAAAAACTATCTTTTTTCTTTTAGATTTATTTTTTTTTATTGCAAAAGTCAGATATATAGAGAGGAGGAGAGACAGAGAGGAAGTTCTTCTGGCTGATGATTCACTCGCCAAGTGACTGCAATGGACGGTGTTGTGCAGATCCGAAGCCAGGAGCCAGAAACTTTCTCCAGGTCTCCCACACTGGTGCAGGGTCCCAAGGTTTTGGGCCGTCCTTGACTGCTTCCCCAGGCCACAAACAGGGAGCTGGATGGGAAGTGGGCTGTCAGGATTAGAACCGGTGCCCATATGGGAGCCTGGCACGTTCAAGGTGAGGACTTTAGCCACTAGGTTAGCCACCATACTGGGTCCGGGAAAAACTATCTTAATGCTTTACATGACAAATTGGAGTCAGAAAAAAAGATAAACTGTCCCACTTAGTATAATAAATACTAGTAAGACCTTAAGTTTTATAAAGTTCTTAAATTTTATAATTTTTAATAATTTTGCCATATATATCTCAAATGTGCACATTATTTACATACACTTATATTTTTTTTCTTTAAAATGGACACTAATACCAGAGT
Source organism: Ochotona curzoniae (assembly GCF_017591425.1). Taxonomy (NCBI): domain Eukaryota; kingdom Metazoa; phylum Chordata; class Mammalia; order Lagomorpha; family Ochotonidae; genus Ochotona; species Ochotona curzoniae. The sequence continues at coordinate 6,719,859 of NW_024466218.1, forward strand.
CAAAGACTCATGAGTATCATCATAACCTGGGGAAAGAAGACTGTGTTGTCACTTATATTGTATGATTCAGTGCTACAGTAACAAATTTAATTCAAACAGATAAGGTTTCAAGCTCTCATCTATAAAGGATGAAGCAAATTCAAAGTAGAGATTTAGTTTCCAAAGTACAGAATACCTTTTTTATTAAGATTTTGTTTTTTTAAACTGGAAAGGCAGATATACGGAGAGAAGGAGAGACGGAGACAAAGATCTTCCATCTGCTGCTTCAGACCCCAAGTGGGTGCAATGGCCAGAGTTGAGCTTCTTCCAGGTCTCCCACGCAGATGTAGGGTTCCCAAGTTTTGGGCTGTCCTCATCTGCTTTCCCAGGCCATAAGCAGGGACCTGAGATGGGAAGTGGAGCAGCTGGGATACAAGCCAACACCCATTTGGGAACCCAGTGGACGTAAGGAAAGAGTTTAGCCACTAGGCTATTGCATCAATTTCCAAAGCACAGAGTTCTAAAAATAATCCCATACATCATTTTGTGTTATCCATGAGAAAATTAAGCAAGCGAATAAAGATTTTCTGACAATTCTGATGAATGCATTTCAACTTGAGACCTTTCTTTTAGAACAAAAGTGTTTTCAAAGTTAAAAACAGGACCTGAGTCAAACAGGCAGGGGTCAAATGGCTGGGCTGTGCGGGCTCATGTGGCCTGCGAGTCATTCCCACATGGATAGGGATCTTCTGGGGTGCTGCTGCCTGTGTTGCTTCCAAATCCTAGGTATCGGTCACCTGAGCCTCCCAGGAACCCCTGCCTTTATCAAATTTACTCTTGATCCCACTGATGGCCTCTGTCATCAGCAGGTCACCCACGCATTCATGTCCAGTTATCTTCAGATGCCTGAGGATCTCCAAACTCAGGGACCAGAGCCCATGGTTATGTGCTTTGATCTTGGTACACAAAATTGTATGTGGGACTACCATGTTCCCAAACTCTTGAGCAAAGGAGAGGAACATATTCAGGTGCATATGAAAGATAAGCCTGCCTACTCCAGTGAACCAAGAGGAGACCTCAACTACCCTTACAAAAGACAAAAAGAATCCAACAACTCCATTGGAACTGACTGGAAATTCTCCAGTTCATGAAATGGACCCACTATCTGAGTCAGGGAAAGGCAAGGTCTACATCCATAATCAGCAGAAAGTAGGTACAGAAGATGTGATGAATCTTCATTCTTCAGCAACACTTAAAAATCTCTGGGGGGGAGGGGGGGCCAGCAGCATGTGGCCTAGCGGCTAAAATCCTCACCTTGAACGCTCCGGAATCCCTAATCCCAGCAGCTCCACTTGCCATCCAGCTCCCTTCCTGTGGCCTGGGAAAGCATTCAAGGACGGCCCAAAGCTTTGGGACCCTGCACCCACGTGTGGGAGACCCTGAGGAGGTTCCTGGTTTCTAGCTTTGGGTCAGCGCAACACTGCCCGTTGCGGTCACTTGGGGAGTGAATCATTGGATGCAAGATCTTCCTCTCTGTCTCTCCTCCTCTCTGTATATCTGACTTTCCAATTGTTGGGGGTACTGACCATTTCCTGCCCTGTGATTTGGCCCTTTGCCCTGATTGGTGTGCCTTGGTTATCTTTAAGCTGATTGGACAAGATCGGAATAAAGTGCCTTGGAGACTCTCTCAAGTGTCAGGTGATTTCTTCCGCGGGACGGGAGTACCCCCGATACCAATAAATAAATAAATCTTAAAAAAATAAATCTCTGGGGGGCAGGGCACAGTAGCCTAGTAGTTAAAGTCCTCACTTTGTGTGTGCCAGGATCCTATATGGGCAGTGGTTCATGTCCCAGCTGCTTCAGTTCCTTTCCAGCTCCCTGCTTGTGTCCTGGGAAGGCAGTAGAGGATGGCCCAGTGTCTTGGGATCCTGCATCCATGTGGGAGAGCTTGAAGAAGTTCCTGGTTGCAGATCAATTCAGCTCTGGCCACTGCGGCCTTTGGGGAGTGACCAGTAGATGGAAAGTCTCTCTCTCTCTCTCTCCTTCTCTCTGTAGATCTGCCTTTCCAATAAAAAATTTTTAAAACGATATAAAAAAAAATAAATCTTAAGCAATCTTTTTGGGGGAATGATAGAGAATAAATAGGTAATTAGCTTGTGGTCATGAGTTGGAAGCCATTTAGCCCTACTCCATGTAATCCTATCTACCTATCTTTCAATCACAGTTCCCCTTCCCAGAGTATACCTGCCCTCACCTGGGATTGGAATCAGGTACACATTCCTCATTCTAGGCTCATAAGAAGCCTGGGCAATGAGAAAGGACACTTTTTCCAGTGGACACAGGATGGGAGGTTTCTATCATCTGTGGAACTTAGTATTAAACCAGAATATGTCAGTATAACAGGCTGTTCAGACTGGTTCTTCTGTAGATCCAGATCCTGTCCAACAAATCTGCATAAAATAGCCCAACATGCTTTGGGGGTTCAGTTCGAAACTTGTACTGGCTCCCTACTCCCTACGGGCCTGAGAAAAGCAGCAGCAGATGGCCCAAATACACGGTCGTCTGCCACCCACAGGGTAACTGCAGAATGTAGGGACAGGATCTGGATCTACAGAAGAACTGCTCTGACCAACTGGAAGAGATAAAGTGTCCTTCCCAATTGTTCAGACTACGCAGGAGCCTAGAATGCAAGTGCTTACCTGATACCAGTCCTGGGTACCTAGTTTGAGTCTGGCTATTCTGGTTCTGATCCAGCTATAAGCCAGTGTGTCTTCTGGCAAACAGCAGGTAATGGAACTCAGGGTTATGGTCTATCACTTACGTGGTAGAACCAGGTCGAGTACAGGTTCCTGAGTTAGGCTTAGCTCAGCTCTGTGGGCACTTGGGCAGTGAACCAGGATTTGGAAATCTTTCTCTTTAAAAAAAATTATCTTAATCCATCATAGCACTGCTTTAGAGTTCAGAAATAGACTCAAACACAGATAATAATCTGTATTTGATACAAAATGGTGTGAACCTGAAATATCACAAAGTGGCATTTCATATCAGTGAAGGAAAGAGTAACGAATAAATGGTTTAGGGACAATTTGCTAATTTAGTGGAGAATGAGACAGAACTAAAATGTTAAAGCTAAATGCATATCTAACTCCTACTTTAAATAAATACTGGAGTGATCTGAGATTTATACTTTAAAAAGAAGTGATGAAAGTATTAATCCACAACTCTGAGTATGGTGGGCTTTGTGGGTTGGCATTTGGCCTAGTTAACAGTAAGTCTGTGTCTGAGACTACATATCTGGGTTTGAGCACCAGGTCTGGCTCCTGGGTGCCTGTTTCCTGCTTACGCAGACCACAGGAGTCAGCAGGTGACCGATGGCCATCACAGTCGTGTCACTGTCCCACTCATGTTCCAGGCCCATGCCCAGCCATTGTGGACATCTGTGGAGTGAACCTCAGATGGAAGCTGTACGTGCTCTGTCTCTGAAATAAATCTAAGAAGAGAGTCTTAGACATAAACATAGAAGAGTAGCATAAATGACCGATGAAGAAAAAATGAAAAATTTCACCAGCAGAGATGAGGAATTTTTTTTTTTCTGCCAAGGGCCATTGGGATACTTTTCTTTTGCAAGCCATACAAAACAGCCAATTAAAAACCAGCCTGCTGTAGATGTACTGAATTCTAAGTCCACTCATTTACTGTTGGCTTGGCAGGGACAGACTAAATGATTTTATGGGCTTCACACTGTCTATGAACTGAATGTTCCCCACCCCATTAGATGAATAAAACTAAAAAAAACAAGAGAGTGTCTTATTTCCACAATCAATTGAAAAATATAACTCAATTAGACAAAGGGCAATTGGTAGAACATACACACACACAACAAATCGCTTAATTCACTAATAATGGTCTATTAAAAACTTGTTTTTCATACATAAAATGGTAAAAATTGGGACCGGCACAACACAATAAGCTAATTCTCTACCTCCAAATGCTGGTATCCCACTGGGTGCAAGTTTGTGTTCCAGATGCTCCACTTCTGATCCTGCTCTCTGTTTGTGGCCTGGGAAAGCAGCAGAGAATGGCCCAAAGCCTTGGGACCTGCATGGAAGACCCAGAAGAAGTTCCTGGCTCCTTCTGGCTTTGATCAGCTCAACTCTAACTTTTGTGGCCATTTGGGGAGTGAGACAATGGATGGAAAATCTTTTTCTCCACATCTCCTTCTCTCTGTATATCTGTCATTTCAATTAAAACAAATAATCTTCTTTTTAAAAAGGCAAAAATAATCTCTAGTGTCACCAGGACCACTGAGAGTATAGAGATAGGTAGTAACAGAAAGGAAAATGGAAACAACTTATCCAGACATTTTAAAAGTTCTACAAAACTAAGAGCAGCAAATAATATTTACAAATAAAATGGTATTAAGTTTGAAATTAAATTTAAAATAATTTGAAGGATAAAAGACGTTTATCCCAGAAATTCAGGTGTCCACATTTCCCATCAAAGTGTCAGGGTTTTATTCTTAGTTCTGGCTCCTGACTCCAGTTTCCCATAGAATCTGTGGCAACAGCAATAGTCCAGGCAGTTAAATTTTTGGATTGTTTTCAATTTGTAGCCTCACCCCCAGCCATGCAGAACATCTGGGGAGTAAACTAATAGATGGAGGTTTTCAGTCTGACAATCTCAAATAAATTAAAATAATAATGAGTATTCTAAGTATGAATTAACTTACTTGAGAAAGTTGGTATAGATAAAAATGAAATGAAGTTGGGCATATTATGAAAAGTACATGGAATCACAGTATACTGTTCTATCTCTGTATATATTTAAGTATTTCCAGAGTTTCCCTCTGGATAACTCCTTTAAGCCAGGTCTTTCATTTCTAGGAATTTGGCTTCTAGCTACATGTATAAGCAACCACACAACTATGTAACTATAAGGAAGTTCTCTGTGACAATAAAACAAAAACCTGGAAGGAACCCAATATCCATTAAAAGAAACAGAAAAACAAACTACATCTTAACTCAGTAAAGTCACACACTTTCAAAAAATATGTGATGCACATTATGGAAAGAGAGAAAACATCAAGGATGAACAAAAGATAGTCTGATCACATTTAAATAAAACCAGAATTTGTGAATGAATATCAGATATGTGCTCATAACATTTTTTGAAGAATATGTGAAAGCTATAGTATCTGTTACACCTAATTCAGCAGCAGGTGAAGAGAATACTACATGCATTATATTATTTTTAGAACAAAAAATAATTAGAATTCTAAAAAAAAAACTTTAATCTGGGACCAGTGCTATGGCTTAGTGGTAAAGCTACTGCCTGTAACTCTGGCATCCAATATGGTGCCAGCTCAAGTCCTGGGTGTTCCACTTCCAACCCAGCTTCCTGCTAATATGCCTGGGAAAGCAGCAGAGGACGACCAAAGTGCTTGGGACCCTGCATCCACATGGGAGACCTGGAAGAAGTTTCTGGCTGTTGGCTTCAGACTGGCCTAGCTGTAGTTATTGTGGCCATTTGGGGACGGAAAATTCTTTCTCCCTCTCTCTGTAATTGCTATTCATATAAATAAATAAATCTTTTTTTTAATTGCTGATAATGGTGATTGCCATTTATTTAAGAACTACTAATATTTGAGGTCCACATTGTGAGCAGCTTGCCTCAAACTTCATTTATATTCTAAAGGGAAGGGCTGGCGTTGTGACACACTGGGTTAAGGCACTGCTTGTGACACCAGTTTAAGTCCTGGCTGCTCTGCTTCCACTGCGGCTTCCTGCTAATGCACCTAGCTGACGGCCAGCATGCGGGCCCCTGGCATCCCTGTGCAATGGAGCTCCTGGCTCCCAGCTTGGCTTGCCTCAGCCCTGGCTGTTGAGGCCATCTGAGTGAAGAAGCAGATTAAAAGATTTCTCTCAGATGGTCTGCTGAATAAATGTTCAAATGCATAAATTGCTGATCTCATCCAAGGGATCTTAAGACTATACCTTTGTTTCAGCCCTGCTGACCAACTTCCCAACTTTGTCTCAAATAATTACTCTGAAATAAGGAAGAGCCTTCATTGATATTAACCCCCAAATCAGTGGTATTTACTGAACCAAGCTGTACCACGTTCCACCAGAAATGCAATGGAATGAGGTCACAGTTCTTTAACAAGATATCTGTAACTTAACAAAAGAAAAAAAATCATACAAAGAACACTTCAGTCAGCAAACACATGATGTGCTCAGATTCAGAGAAACAGAGGATTATATAAAACTGCCAGGAAAAAAACAGCTGAATTAGTGAGACTCAGCATGACTGGAATGAGCGAACAAGAAGAAGTATGAAATAAGAATCAAACAGCAATAACGTTCAGAATGATATATACAGCAAAAACCCAATAAAACATGATTTCATAAAATTGTCAAGGAAGAGTTTCAACAAAAGTTATCAGCAATAGTGCTTATACCAGAGCACACTATTCCCTTTTTTTTTTTTTTTTTTTTTGCTTCTTTTGGCTTACTTTCTTGCCATAAAAGATAAAATAGCAGATACAATTTTAGTACCTCACTTGCACTTGCAGATTCTAGTGGTCTCTTCTTCCTTGGTCCAATAGCTGCAAGGGCTGTGAGATTAGCATCTCTGTGCTGTATCTGTGCAAGTTCCAACTGCTGTAACTAGAAGACAAAAAAAAAAAAAAAAAATCCATGTTTAAATACAGTCATACTCAGAGGGAGAAAGAAACTGATCTTTATGCACCTTATGTATTCTTCACCAAATAAATTAAAAGTATAAGATAAATATCAGGTTCCCCTAACAGCCAAGGGCATATTTCCTGATTCCTTCACTTTAGCAAACTATATTCAGAGGAGTGCAAACTTAAGTAAAGAGGAAATGCAGAAAAAAAATAGTAGAAAAGAAAGTTATCTAAAGTTTAATTTCCTCTCACTTTCAGCACAGGTAAGAAATAGCTGAAAAGTAAGTTGAGAAATAAATTGAAGTCAGATTGATCATTTTACAGTCAACCCTTCAGACGACAGTTACATATGACAGATTCCAGGCCCAGCCTGCTCTATCATTTACAATGTACTTCCCTAGCACTCATAATCACACGGAATGGTATTAACACTGCTATCATGTATGAGATTTACCCAGACACGTCATCCTCTTTTTATTATTGGAAATAGTGAGGCCCCCCAAAGGCTTGGATCAAGTGCATAAAAGTCATACAAGTATTAAGACATACAGATGGCAGTTAGCAATGAATGTTGTCGCTCTAAGTCCGTTCTACACAATTGTGCATTTGCAAACTAAATTAAAATCATAAATTTACATTTTTCCTCATGGCAAGAGTCAAAAGTGATTTTTTTAAAAAGATTTATTTTTACTAGAAAGTCAGATATACAGAGAGGAGGAGAAACAGAAAGGAAGATCTTCCGTCTGATGATTCACTCCTCAAGCAGCAAGGTCCAGAGCTGTGCCAATCTGAAGCGAGGAGCCTCTTCCTGGTCTCCCACCTGGGGGCAGGGTCCCAGGGCTTTGAGCCATCCTCAACTGCTTTCCCAGGCCACAAGCAGGGAGCTGGATGGGAAGTGAAGTGGTGCCACCAGAATTAGAACCAGTACCCATATGGGACCCAACACGTGTGCAAAGTGAAGACTTTACCATATCGGGCCCAAAAGTGATTTTTTTTTTTTTACTGTTCTATTATTCAGTTCTCATTATACAAATCTACAGGATGCAGTGTTCTAATGTGTGGGGAGCATTACGCATGAGTCATGACCTATTAAAAGGCAGAAACAACACCATCTCATCAAGGTAGACAAGCATCAAATTATGCATTGTAGGGCCCTGGTGCCGTGGCCTAGTGGCTAAAGTCCTCGCCTTGAACGCCGGGATCCCATATGGGCGTCGGTTCTAATCCTGGCAGCTCCACTTCCCATCCAGCTCCCTGCTTCTGGTCTGGGAAAGCAGTAGAGGACAGCCCAAAGCCTTGGGACCCTGCACCCACATGTGGGAGACCCTGAGGAGGTTCCTGGTTTCCAGCTTCGGATAGGTGCAGCACCGGCTGTTGCAGTCACTTGGGGAGTTAATCATGGACGGAAGATCTTCCTCTCTGTCTCTCCTCCTCTCAGTATATCTGACTTTGTAATAAAAATAAATAAATCTTCAAAAAAATTATGCATTGTAAGAAAAAAAATTACAAGGTGAGACAATCAAATAAATTCTATCACAGAGGCTGGTGTTGTGGCAAAGCAAGTACAGCCACTAACTATATTGAAGGCATCCTACATAGGCACAAGTTAAGGTCTCAACTGCCCCATTTCTGATCCATCTCCCTGTTAATGTGCCCAGGAAAGCAGAAGATGGCCCAGGTGCCAGAGCCCCTACACTACATGGGAGATTTGGAATAAGCTCCTGGATTCATTTGGTCCAGGTCTGGCTACCACAGCCATTTGCAGATTGAACCAGATGTTAGAAGATCTGTCTCTCCTTCTTTCACTGAAACTTTGCCTTTCAAGTGAATAAAACAAATCAGCTTTTTCAGAAGAATCCTGCTACTACAGAAAGCAAGCAGGAAACCATCTGAGGCTGGCAGACAGTCACATATTCAAATAAGATCAAGACTGTCAACTAAAAATAGTTGGTGAGGAGGGGCTAGAGGCAGGGTATAATGCGTAAAGCTGCTTTGCAATGCCTGCATCCCACACGGGCTCCAGTTTGATTCACAGCTGTCCCACGTCCAACACAGCTCCCTATTAATGACCTGAGGAAAGCAGCAGAATATGGTCCATCGCTTGGACCCCTGCCACCCACAGGGGAGATTAGGATGAAGGTCCTGGTTTTGGCCTGTCTCCCCACCCCATTACTCTGACTTTCAAACAAATACAAAAATAACAGCTTATGAACAAGTATTAACCAAATTTTTAGCACTCATTTAAAAAAAAACTGGATAAAAATAGGAAGTAATTGTGGTCAAGTGGTCAGTTTCAAGGAGACATCAAGTAAATAAGCATGTTAAGAAACACCAGATTGGGCCCGGCGCGGTGGCGCAAGTGGTTAAAGGTCCTCGCCTAGCACGCCCGGGATCCCATATGGGCGCCGGTTCTAATCCCGGCAGCCCCGCTTCCCTTCCAGCTCCCTGCCTGTGGCCTGGGAAAGCAGTCGAGGACGGCCCAAAGCTTTGGGACCCTGCACCCGCGTGGGAGACCCGGAAGAGGCTCCTGGCTTCGGATCGGCATAGTATCGGCCCGTTGCGCTCACTTGGGGAGTGAATCATCGGACGGAAGATCTTCCTCTCTGTCTCTCCTCTCTCTGTATATTCGCCTTTCCAATGAAAAAATAATAAAAATAAAAATCTTTAGGGCCCGGCGCGGTGGCGCAAGTGGTTAAGTCCTCGCCTTGCAACCCCGGGATCCCATATGGGCGCCGGTTCTAATCCCGGCAGCCCCGCTTCCCTTCCAGCTCCCTGCTTGTGGCCTGGGAAAGCAGTGGAGGACAGCCCAAAGCTTTGGGAACCTGCACCCACGTAGGAGACCCGGAAGAGGCTCCTGGCTTCGGATCGGCATAGTATCGGCCCGTTGCGCTCACTTGGGGAGTGAATCATCGGACGGAAGATCTTCCTCTCTCTCTCTCTCCTCTCTCTGTATATCCGCCTTTCCAATGAAAAAATAATAAAAATAAATCTTTAAAAAAAAAAATAAAAATCTTTAAAAAAAGAAACACCAGATTCTGTTAATATTAGAGGGAAAACAAAGAAAAGCACAAGACAATTCTGTGGTGCACACACTTGTACCTTCCCAAATTTACGATAAATCCAACCCCCAGGCGATGACATCAGGAGTAAGGCTTTGGTGAAGCGATTAGGTCATGAGGGCAAAGGACTCAAAACTCATCAATCGGATTAATGTCTTTCCACAATATGGTGGAGGGACCCCTCATCCCTTCCACCATGCAAGAACACAGAGAGAAGGCGTCATTTATGAAGAAACAGGCAGCAACACACACCAAATCTGCTAGCACTTTGATTTGGTATTCATAACCTATCCAGTCCTTCAAATAAGGTACTGTTGTTACAGCAGCCTAAACAGATTAAGACAAAAATTCAAGAAAGTGAATCAACTTCCATTTTCTCCACAAATCACACGACAGAAGTCCTTCTTTCAAACTGTGGGCTTCCTTATAAATTACCCAAAAAAGTGATTTTTAGAAGTTGTGAAGTATTATTTGTGACTGCTTGGCTTTCAAATTAGAGAAAAAAAAAAACACACAGATAAATGCAGACATGAGTTTTTATTTTTTGTAGACAAAATTCAGAACTTTTAGGTGACAATGTGATGTCAATTAATCTCTGAAGCACAAAAACTGATCATATTTTTGGTTGGCCCTATACTCACAACAAGCTTTCTCAAAAACAACTTAAAATGCCCAGCACAGATTACTTAAAACCAAGAAAAGAGGAAGTTGTGGATAGGAAAGATTTAATGGAACCATGGGTAAAGATGACAACAACCAAGCCCAGATCTCACTATGAGAGTTAAGCATATATAAAGATGATAATTCTCTACTCTAAATGGGATAAACTCCTAAAACCAGCACAATTTAAATGGAACTTATAATTTGTCAACGAAAAAAATCATTGATCAAGTTCTAAAATGTTCAAAGATGCTTGTAATTGGTTCTGAATTATTGCTAAAACTACCAAGTTTACTCAGGAAACTAAGGTTAGATCCTAAAATATTGTACCACAACAGGGAAAAAAAAAACCATTCAACATTAGTGGTGGGGAGCAAAGCGAAGGTTCAGCAGGTTAATTCTCCACCTTCAAGTATCCACGTCTATGTGGGCTCCCGTTTCTGTCCAAGCTGCTCCACCTCTCAACCAACTCTCTGTTGATGTCTTTGGAAAGCAGTATAGGATGGCCTAAGTCCTTGGGTCAGCCAGAAGCGAGACCTGGAAGAGACTCCTGGCTTCAGATTGGCTCATCTCTAGCTTTTGTAGTCTTCTGGGGATTGAACCAGCAGATGAAAATCTTTCCCTTTCTGTAAATATGTCTTTGAAATAAAAATAAATAATCTTAAAAAAAATAATGGTGACTCTTAAAGGAGAGAAACCAAATACAATGAAATCAATATGTCATCTAAAATTCTAGGATACACAACAGAAATGCAAAATCTTTTCCAAATCCTCAAAGACAATTACAGGCCAGGCACCCCACTGAATCAAACAGTAAAGAATCTGATTATTGCTATTTTTATTCCTAACCACTAAGGCAATTTTTTAAGGTATCAGACATTATTACACATTGTCCAGAAAATTTGGGAAATATACACTCTGATGCATTATTGGTCAATCCTTCTCATCTACCCCACTTTCCAGAAAAAATGGTATATTCCTCATAATTCACTTTTTCACTTTGGCTTAAAAATATTTAAAATATAATGTGCTATAGCTATTCTACACTACTAAACTTATTTTTTCTAGCCCTCACCTTCCTATTCTTATCCTCCCCACTTTTTTTGTGGTTATCTGGAAAAAAAAAACAAATCAAACATATCCATGATCAGTCTCCCACACCGACAAGTTTGTAGCTTGACAGTAATAAATGTAGATGTTTCTATAGGTAACCTTTTTCCCCCTTTTATGCCTCGCTCATCTTTCCCAGGGCAGAACAGACATTGCTTCACTCACTTTTAAGTACAAGGAAAGTGAAGTGATTTTAAAAAAGGCAAAGGAGCTTCCTGAAAATGAGATGTAACCAAAAAGGCAGGTTGAAACTAGAATCCAAGATCCCTGACTTTGAGTTAAGCTATTTCTTTGGCAAAATGCACTAAAAACAGAGTAACACTTGGCATCGACCCTTTTAAATTAAGGATGTGTGCAACCTTCTGATATATCTCTAAATACAATACTTTGTTTTCTATGCAAAAGATGCCAGTAAAGAAATATAACCAACAAGATCTCTTGTAGAGAAAATCAAGGAGGTAAGGCAGAAACATTTCTCTCACCCATCCTATCTGACTCTCTTCATCCCAACGAGTGGCCAACCTGGGTTTGCAATCCCTTCACATTTGAAATGAGTATTAAGATTAAATTTTAAAAATTCAAGAAAAACCTTATCGTAGCCTTCTTGGTTCCAAGAGCAAGTGTATGGTGGTAACTGAACTATGCCAATTCAAGATACCAGACCTCAGATTCCCAAATCATTGCATTTTGTTTCATTTTCACTGACCATTTGTTACAGGGAAAGCAAAAGTAATACATTCTGATGTTCCTAATCTGCCTCCTAGACCAATGTAGGTATAATGTGCAGAGCTGCAGCAGCAGTCATAGCAACAGCATATGGAACTTTTGAAAAATTTAATTGTATGGTCCCAGCCAAATCAACTAAACCATATATTCTGGCTGTGGGGTCCAGCAATCTGTATTTCTTATGTCCCCTGAATAATTTTCATGCATGCCAAAGTCTAAGAATCACTGTCCTAGACAATCAATACTCTAGATCTGTTTTTTTCATTATTGTAATAAAATCTTTATAAGTTGTCCTTTTTAGAATTTCCTCCCCATACTGTCTTAATTTGATTGCTAACATGTGATTTTCAGAAAAATTTGTAATTTTATCTGATGGACAGAGAGACAGAAATAGATCTTCCATCCACTGACTTGATTCCCAAATATCTGGAACAGAGCTGGGCCGGACCAAAGCCAGGAACCTGGAACTCAATTTCGACTTCCTCCTGGGAGTTAGGTACCTGAGTACTGGCCTATCACCCACTGCATCCCAGGGTTTACACCATTAGGAAACTGGAATTGGGAGTAGAGATCAGACCTGCACGCTTGACGTAGGATGTGGGCATGCCAAGCAGCCTGGGGATCACTTTGGCAGATGCCTCCCACATGTATGTTTTAATGACAAATTTCATTTTATTTTCTGTAATCTTCCATGAGTTTTGGCAATATACAAAGCTGGTATAATAATGTTTAGGTGAAAACTGTAATAACTTAATAATTGGACTTTTAATTATGTTTCAGTGATTCCATATCTTCAAATTTCATTTTCAAAATGCCCATATGCATTGTTTTTCTATCTAAATAGAATAACTTCTCTAATCATTGATATCTCATATGATTCAGTATTTTATTTCTTGTGCAATATGTAGAGTTGTGCTTACCATTTATATATCCCATATTTTCAGTAAACAAAAATCCTAAATACTTCAGGGTATATGTCTTCTAATTGGCTATGCATTTTAATCATTGTGCCCTGTTCCAACAGGTTGTACTGCCAAAGCAAAAGTGCCAGGAGGCACATGTATTTCCTTTCTGCCCTCTGCTGTCTAATAACAAATGAAAGTTAGAATGCTAGAACTGGGTAAAAAGCGAAAATTGGTAAAAAGAGAATTTTTACCAATTAAATGACTTCTTTTTCTCACTCTGCATTGATACAGTGAACTCATTTCCCAAAAGAAATTCAAAAGGAAGTAAAAGTCACAACATACATAACAAATGCTGAATAAATCAGGATGTCTGAACTGAAGGTTAGAAGGCTTGTTTTTCAGAATTTTGGATGATATGGTCAGAAAGGAAAACAGTGAGGACTAGATGTAAATCGAAGACGCACCATCCATATTTCAGACAAGTTCTCAGCTGCGTCAAACAAGGATACGCCATTTGCTTGAAATTACAAATCCATCAATTTGTAACTTACTTAAAACCTTTAAAATAGGTGGCAAAAGGAAGGTCAACATGTATGAGGGAAAATATCCAGGAAATTCCAAAACTCACAACGCCACTGTTATTGACAAAATGAGGTTAAGGGAGAGGAAGAGAATGGTGTATGGGCAAAGAGGGAGAATATGCATAAAAAGACAGAGATAATATTTTTTCAGGCAAAAACAAAAAGATTAAAGTTTAAAATAAAATGCCTGACTTACAAAGATATCCAAAGACACTTCAGCTATGGAAAGCCAGATTTCCAAGTAGCCACCTGTCAGGTCTCTAACAGACACAAGAGGAACTGCTTCAGAGAGCTGAGACTGAGCTGGAAGCAAAAACCAAAAGCAGATTTTTTTTCCCCAAAGTGCAATATGAAAAATGACAAAATCGAAGAAGCCAATAAAAGAATGTAAAAAAGTTATCAATACCATTATAGAAGCCTGTCCAACTTAACACAAATTGTCCTTATACATAGAATGAAAAAAGAAAGGGACAACCTCGAAAACTCTAGAGAAAAGAAAAATTGCAGGAGAAAGGATCAAAACAAAACTCTAATCCTTAACAGCTGAAGGCAAGCCTGAATTTTTAAGAGATTTCAGGTTGTGATTTAACGTTTGTACAATAAATACTGTGGAAACATTTCCCAGAATACCTACAACTTCTTGCCTACAACTAATGCCTAAAACTTCTTCACATGGTTCCTTGGAATTCTAGATTCATAAGGAATTATCACTCATCTATTTCCTGTTTCAGCTAGGTAGATAGGCAGTAGCTATGTGAAAGGGAAAGCAAAGCAGCTCTAAATCATGCAATCCTAAGGCACCTGTAGTAATATTTATACCTGAACCAAGAAATCTTGACTTGGTGTGGGGAGAGGGATTGCTGGGAGGACCCCTCTATCCACTAGGGTGTGTTCCTCATGATCTAGCATCCCCAAACCACCATTCTCCAAGATGCCAGAATCGAGCATGGTCTTCAAGTTCAAGCACATCGTTGAGGGCACCGCCACGCAGCCACCCAATGACCAGCAGCAACTGCACATGATAACCAGCTGCTGCATCACAGCAAGACCCTTGGGAAGGGTGGCTTCACCAGTCAGAGGGCAAGCCCCCACGTTCCCGCCACAGGGCAACTGGCCTTCTGGGCAGATGATGCTTTGCAAGCTCTGCGCACGGAGCCCTTCTCCACCCCTGTGGAGATGCCCAATACAGGATGCAGGGAACAGTGCCAGGAACAAGCAGTGCAGGGAGGGCCCTGGCCCATCCCCCAGGTGTATTCCCTGCAGTAAGAGATCTGGGTGTCCAAAAACACACACTTGGTAGCTAAATGGTGAGGGAAAAAATAGCAATCACAAACTAAAGCATTACACTTTATCCCACTGTAACAATGCAATAGCAATTAGTACCTTCCAAATGTCAACCTTACAATTTATTGTTTAAGAACAGTTCAACCCTATATTAAGGACTTATCAATGCAGTAATGCCATAACCTTACGTGCTTGCTTTTGAATTAGAGCCCTTTAGAACACTGAACTTACTAATAGCTCTAGACAGCATAAGAATGACAAAAATGACAATATTTAATTTTCTCCAAACATGTTCAACTAAGACACAGTGATCCTGTTCTTGGAATAGGGCCAATGTATTTGATCCATTATTTAATCAAAGAAGATTTAAGGTAGGAAGTAACCAGAAAATATTTAAAATATATTTTTAAAAAGCATGTTGAGTTCTTTTCATCTTGCTTGGGAAAAAAAATAAATGTAAAAGCGCAAAAGGGATAAGAAAGCCAGATTTACTACTAACCTGATCTCATTAACAGAGGCCTTTGGGGGAATGTTTGCTATCGTTTTCTTTAAAAATCCTGTCCACTTAATTAATTTTCAGGGAATATGCACAATATTAAAAGACAAAACCATTTCACACAAAGCTGAAGGAAAAATGAAGTTACATATGTTTAAGAAGATTTATAAAGGAAAGCAGACAGACATCTGCAAAGTTCAAACCTAAGCTTTCTGACTCAGATTTTCCAAAAAGTAACTAATTAATCCTTAACTAAAAGACAGCAGAGTAACAACAGGTTGTTTGCACCTTAGAAATCTATTGTCAATCAGGTTTGCTTAAGGAGAATAATAGGTATAATTCTCATGTTAATGCCTTTAAATATATTTTCTACTCTATTGGAAGTAAATTAGTTATCAGGAGTATTTGTTTTGAAAAGAAAATGTTTCGTGTAACAAACCATTTGAACGATCTCCTTTCCCAGTATTCCTCATCCCAATCCTAAACCCCTCCAACTAGAGTTCACATACTTTTCTTCTCCATATTAATGAAAACACGCATTGACTATGAGACTCTTACTAGATTTCCATTTGTTTTGCCTCAGTTCCTACATTAATCCAAACAATAAGGGTCTTTAAAACATTCATAAATAACCTGCTGCTACTGGCACCTAGCAGCCAAGTACAGCAATGTTAAGCAACAACAAATTTCATAGTTCAAGAGGCACAGTTAAGCAAAAAGGTTGCTCATGAAAATCACTCTTATTTAGACAATAATCCTTAAAAACTGCATGAAATCATCCAAGTAAGTATAGAAACCAATTTCTTCAGCTCCATATCACATGTCTCACACCTCAATTGTCTTTATTATCATCTGCTGTCAGATCCTCAATCGGAAATATGAGCAGGCTTGGTGATTTATTCGGAAGGGAAAAGAATCTGCAGGTCAAGTGAAAATTTTCACACACAAACCCATATAACACCACATCTTCAACCTTAGGTACTTTCATTTCATTCTGTTCTCTGCAGCTCTGGGGGCAACTCCAGTGAGATCCAATATTAAGGCTCAATTAAAATAAGCTCCAATTAGTGGAGCTTTTTTCTCTGGGGCTAGAAAAGTCAGGAAATGGATATTGGGAAATGTAAAAAGTCAGCTACTGAGAGGAGGCTGCAGACATAAATGAACTTATTTGTTGATTTCTACAGTTGCTATGCAGAGGCCTCTGGGAGTAAAAGCTTAACCAGTCTAAGCTATAAACTAAAACCCCTGCAGCTAAACATGAACTGTGTGAAACAAGGGCTCCATTCCAGAACAGAAAACTGCTGGGCCCAGAAAATTAAAAGCCAGAGGCATTTTCCATTTAAAACTAAATCCCAGTACCGCCTCCCAGCCAAAGAATTATAAGCAGTATCAGATTTACAAAACGAACAATTACCCTGGAAAAATGTAGCCTATTGTATACTCCCAGATGCTAAATCTCAAAAGTTTCTTTTTTTTTAATCCCACATTATATTTCTCCAAGTACACTGCTGCATTTTACAAAGAGCCATTTCTAGACAGGCCTAAGCCTTGAAAATAAATTTCAAAAAGAGAGCTCATAACTCATTGACCTCATTTGAAGTACTGCCCTTGCCTTCAGCAGTTCCTGTCCTTCCCCAAGGCTTCTGCAAATGGTATGCACCAGCAAAATAAACCCTGACCTAATTGCCAGGAGAACCTCTGCCAACCTTCCCTCAAACACAAAGACAAGCATGGTAACTTGAAAGTCCTACCTCTTTGGCTTTCTGCTTTAATCTCAGCTGTTCCGGGTCTTCTTTATTGGAACGACTCTATCAAAGAGAAAAAAACGTAATAGAAATTACTAGCACCTAAACACCATAGTTGCTGTTAAATATTTAATAAATGACAATTTTCTCTTATGGTTGAAAATCTTAGCTCCAGGGGAAATGCCTCAATCCAGGCTAGCTTCAGTCTGGCCCTAACAACCCCCTGTCATCATCTGGGGTAGCTGCTGCAGTTCTAGCCTGGAGGGGCTTACACTGAAAATGATGCTAACAATGTCAGTCAGGGCCAGTTGAGGCATGACGGTGTTCTTGTTAGAACACTAGAAACTAAAAAATGCACGAAAGCAGAGAAAAGAGGAATAACTGTTGTCTCAAATGAACAAAAACAATCAACACTGGCTAATCCTCAGGTGAAGCCATTTTAGAAAAACATTTCAAGCACTACAAAAATCAAGAACCTAACATTAAAGCAAATGTGCTCCTTTAAAAGTATGATTTCTAGAAATAAAAGAAATACATTCCAGTGTGTTCATTAGAGTATCTTAAAGAATTTTACTTCTGAAATCATGAACATCTGTTCTTTGAAAGACATACTTGGGATATATAAATGTATCATTTTTCTTTTCTCAACAAAGTTACCTGACTACTACAAATACTAAAACCAAACCTATTTTCATTTTTGAATTGACTAAGTTTTCCTGATAGTTTAATCAGTTTCCCAGAACCTTTATTAAAGAAAAATATAAGAAACTGCCTATTTAAAATTGAGTGCCATCTAATTTCAAACACTTTGAATAACTACGCAAAGCTAGTAACTTTTTCCATTGCAGTTCACAATATACTAAAACAATTCTATCTCAGTCCAAAGTCAAATTCACTTGTTATTTTTTGTATAATCAGGGAATGAGTTTGTGGAAATACAAAGGTATCTGTATACATATGTGGATGTGTGCATTTGTTTCTGTGTATGTAACAGTTTGCTCCAGGATAGGGTACCGAGTCTTTATCAGTGATCCAATATTTACTGGTCACTTACAAGACAGGTTCCAATCTTTATGTCCCAATGGTTTATATTATGGAGATACACAGATGAAATAATTAGATAAATTCTATGCTCTCAAGTAATTTACAATTTTATAAAAATTAAATACATTTATGATGTGAAACAGTTACATAGTAAGACAAAACAAGTAACTGTTGATGTTGATAAGCGCTATGAAGAAAACAAATGGAAAAATGTGATAAACAGGAAGAGAAAGTAGTACAGTAGGTATTCCCTGGCCACGATGGAGGCAAGGTATGTCTGAGGTGGGACATTTGAGTAGAGACCTGTATATGAAGAAGCAGGGAGCCATGCCAAGATCTGGCAGAAGGCACGGTAAATGCTAAATAAAAACAAGCTTAGGTACACTGACAGTGGGGAAAATCTGGCCTTTTTGGTCTGGCCCTGTCATGGCAACCACAGGCAGACATTAAATTAAATAAATCAGGCTAATAATTTATGTTAACAATGTTGTATGGCCCATGAGTGATATCATAAATATCCAAATGGTTGTCCAGTACTATGTCATACTGGGTAAAGCCACCACCTGGAGCACGAGCATCCCATACAGGCACTACTTCAAGCTTCAGCTGCTTCACTTGTGATCCAGCTCCTTGCTCTAATGGCTCTAATGGGAAAGCAGTGGAAGATGGCCAAAGCCTTTGAGCCCCAAACCCACAAAGGAGATGTGGAAGAAGCTTCTGACTCCTGGCCCAGGCCTGCCCATTACAGTCATTTGGGGAGTGAAACAGCAGATCAAAGAACTCTCTGTCTCTCCCTCTCTCTGTAACTCTTTCAGGTATATATAAAAATCCAAATGGCCTTTGGCAGAAAAAAGGTTCCCAACTCTTGCTAAGACAACATGCCCAGGCTAACTGAAATACAGAGAAAGCCAAAGGAGAGAAAGGCAAAGGATTGTGTAGAGATGATGAATAAGCACCCAATTATAAGAACAAGGCACTGGAGGGCTTGGATCACAGGACTGCAATGCTCTTGTTAAAACACTTTGGGAATGTAGCTGTGGCAGGTATGCACTGGGTGCACTGCAGGACACCACACGATGAAGACTTACACAAACACCAATTTGAAGCCATTTTATTTTTTAATTGGAAAGGTGGATATACAGAGAGGAGAGACAGAGAGGAAGATCTTCCCTCCGATGATTCACTCCCCAAGTGAGCGCAACGGCCGATGCTATGCCGGTCCGAAGCCAGGAGCCTCTTCCGGGTCTCCCACGCGGGTGCAGGGTCCCAAAGCTTTGGGCTGTCCTCAACTGCTTTCCCAGGCCACAGTCAGGGAGCTGGATGGGAAGCGGGGCTGCCGGGATTAGAACCGGCATCAGTATGGGATCCCGGGGCGTGCAAGGCGAGGACTTAAGCACTGCGCCACCGCTCCAGGCCCAATCTTTTTTTCTTTTAAGACTATGTGATTCAAAAGTACAACAGGAAGGCAGAGAACATTCTAAGCAACAGAAACACATAGGACTTACCATGAAAATAAACATTCTGGCAATAGTACAAAAAGTGTATTGTTGAAGGAAAAGAAAATCAGGTAAACATATTATGAAAGTTCAAGTGAAAGATGACTTTGACTTCAATGGTGACAACAGTGATGAAGAGAAGAGGCTCTAACTTTGGGGACCAGAAAAGGAAGTAAGCTAGATGTAGCAGGAGATGAGATACAGGAATTAGAGATGACTTCTAGGCTTCTGAGTTGAATGTCTCAACAAATCGTGGTTTCATTTATTAAGTTAGGAAACCCTCTGAGGGGGATAGGATTGTCAGCAGTCCTTTCATATAAGCTAAATTTAAGATGCCTATTAGCCAATAAATAGAAGTCAAGAGTCTTAAAACGTACAATGAATTTGAAATATAATTTCAGAGGAACATGGGCAGAGAAGACCTAGGATTGGAGCCTGGGGCGCTCTAGTATTGAAAACCCTGGCACAACAGGAAAAGTCAAAAAATACTTAAGTAAAATATCTTATATCCTGTAATAACTAAACTCATATTAATAGTTTATGACCTTGTTTACACCACTGTAATTACAAATAAATTACCAATAAACTACATCATTACCATAGCTTACTGCTTGCTTATAATACTTGTAGTAAAGGGCATCTTCTTGCCTTTTCCAGTATAGAGGACAGATATGAGGACTGAGCCTACAGAATAGTGACAAGTGAAAGATGAAAGGGGGGGATTTAGCCATGTCCTTTTGGGGTGGGAGCTGGGGCACATGAAGTGCAGACTAGTAACCAAGGTTCCAAGGCAATGAGTAATGGGGGCCTCATCAGAGCATGGGCCAGTAGGCAGGATGGCCAATTATCTGGGTTAGTAAATGATGGAGTAAACAATAGCAGCACACAAGTCAGCCAATGTGGCTGGCTAAAACTACTTACAAAGATCAAATAAGGAAACTGATAAAGGCAAAAGATAAATAAATCAAGGATAATGGTAGTCAACCTTCTTACTACTGGAGAAGTTTTCATAAAAGTGGAAGGGTTAAAAGGATAAAGAACCCCAAGGTGCAGGATTAAAGCTAGAGACAGTCATGTGAACTCATGATTCTATAATATATACAAACAGATATAGAAATAGTTAGAAAGGCTGATGCTGCAGCACATTGGGTAGGGCTGCTGTCTGCAGTGCTGGCATCCCATATGGGTGCTGGTTAAAGTCCTGGCTGTTCCACTTCTGATACAGCTCCCTACTAAAACACCAAGGAAAGCAGTGGAAGACAGCTGAAGTCCTTGAGCCCCAGCAAGTATGTGGGAGACCTGGATAAAGCTCATGCTTCCCGACCAGTTCATCTCTGGCAGTTGCCACCATTTGGGGAATGAACCAGTGAATGGAAGATCTGTGCCTCTCCCTCTCTCAAATTGTACCCTTCAAATAAACAAACAAAAAAAATATTTTTGGGTCTGGCACAATGACTCAAATGGCTAAATCTATTGGGAGTGCCTACACATAATGAATGACACCCTATTAACATGAGTACACTACCATGCTCTACTCTACTCTGTTCTAAGTATCATCCTTAACTAACAAGAAGAAGGTTTTCTGGAGAAATGATTGATTCTAGGACTGGAACAGAAAAAAAAAAAGTAAAAGCTGGGCCTACAATGCCTTACACTAACAAATAAGGATAGTTAGTGGTGGAGGAATCACTAAAAGAATATTGGCTGGAAAATTACTTACAAAGGGTTCAAAAAGGCTGACTAACAGTGATAATTACAGAACTGTGTTAAAATGTTTAAATGTTACAAATTAAGGAAGGGAGCCTAGAAAGATACACATACAGACACTTATCAAACTGAGTGTGTATAAAGGCTAGGGGAAATAGTAGAGATGGAACAAACTCAGTAAAACAGCAAAAAAGATGGTGTCGGAGTAGGGGAAAGATGCTGGGGATGTCTCCATCTTGTGATGGAGTGCCTGGTCCAAGTGTCAACTATTCCTATCTGCTTCCAATCCAACTTTCTCCTGGTGTGCACTATGAGGGACAGCAAGTGATGTTCAAGCACTTGAGTTCCTATCAAGGAACCCGCAGATGGAGTTCAGGTCCTGTCCAGCCCTGACTGTTTAGGGAATGTGGGAAATGAATCAGTGAATGGAAGATTTTCTGTCTCTTTTCCTGTCAGATAAAATGTAAAAAACATTTTTACAGACTTTAAAAGAATCTGAGGAAAAGTGAAAAACGGGTAAGTATTCTTTGTACTATTCTTGTAGCTTTTTTGAAAATGTGAATTATTTGAAATAAAATAATTTTCAAAATAAAACTCGCATATAATTAGGAATAAATATCCCAAAACGGGAGTATTCTAAGATATTAGAAATTAAAATTTTAAAAAATAAACTCTTTCTGGAAAGACATGTGCAGCTACAAAATGCAAAGATATACTGCGATCAGCCTTTATCTTCTCTGGCTCTAACAGTTCTGGTCAGTTAGTTAAGGCAACAAAGAAGGAGGGTCCGGCACAATGGCTCAATTAACTAAGTCCTCTGCCTGCAAGCACCAACATATGGGGACCCATTTGTGTCCTGGCTGCTCCACTTTCCACCCAGCTCCATGGTTATGGTCTGAGAAAGCAGCAGGGAATGGTCCAAAGCCTTAGGGACCCTGCACCCGCCTCGAGACCCAGGAAAAGCTCCTAGCTTCAGATCAGCTCAGTTCTAGCCACTGCAGCCACTTGGAGAGTGAGCCAGCAGATGAAATATCTTTCTTTCTATCTCTTCTTCTCCCTGTATATCTTCTTTCCAATAAAAAAATAAATAAATCTTCTTAAAAAACAAGAGAGAAAGGAATAAACAGCCTCAACCTGTTTTTTTACTCTCTTACCCATTTTTGCCCATCCTATACATTGTTCCATATAATCCAAATCCCTGTTGCAATTTTTCTGATGTGCCCTCCCCCCACCATTCCCTGAGATGTATCAAATCACATCCCTAAAAAGACTGAAAATTGTATAAATCTTTTACCTGGAGGGTGGGAGTGGTGAATAGTTACGCTGTGAGACACACAGGAAATTAAGGTGAGGAGACAAAGATTGTGACTCATTATACTAAATTAACTGAAAGCCACTGCACCATATCGTCCTACTATGAGACATTCTATTAGTAACTTCATTTTAAGAAAATCTCCAGAGAAACTGGAAGACTTAATAAAATGAAGACAGACAACCAATGACACAGCCAGTTCTGACCTCATTCCCAGGCCTTCTACAGCCCTAAGCCACACAGGCCCTTACCTTGGCTGCCTTAAGTAACATTTCTCTTTCTTCTAAATCCTTTCTCTGTTTCTCCAGTTGATCCAGCTTTTCAAGAAATTTAAGCTGTGACCTGGTATCACTAGAAAGGACATAATTTTCACTTGCCTGAAAAAAAACAAAGAAAGTCTTCTGATGATTGTGAGCTACCCATTTTGCATGATATATTATAATACCTAAACACAATAGTACAAACATACACAAGAACCTATCAATAAATAACATTTCTTCTATTATATAAATTTAATGAAAAGGGAAAGAGGAGGATTTTAGGCATTCTCAAAAATCTGAGAGCTGATTAAGCACGTATGCTGCAAGCAGCTTTCCTAGTAGAGCTTATTTAGAGGGAGGAAAAGGAATTAAGTCAAGGAAGTTCAAACAATAGCAACAAGACTCATAAGGGTATATTACCCGCATATAATTAAAATTTTTAGCTAAATTATTACTCATATAAAAATTTTTCATAGAAGATAAGTATTTGTAATCTGAAGTCTGAAATAAAATATTTTTAAAGATTTATTTATTTTTATTGGAAAGGCAGATATACAAAGAGGAGGAGAGAGAGAGAGAGAGGAAGATCTTCCATCCCCAAGTGACCGCAATGGCCGGAGCTGTGCCAATCCGAAGCCAGGAGCCAGGAGTTCCTCGGAGTCTGCCATGCAGGTGCAGGGTCCCAAAGCTTTCAGCCATCCTCGACTGCTTTCCCGGGCCACAAGCAGGGAGCTGGCTGGGAAGCAGGGCAGCCGGGATTAGAACTGGCAACCATATGGGATCCCAACACATGCAAGGAGAGGACTTTAACCACTACGCTAATTGCGCCGGGCCCAAAGTCTGAAAAATTCTAAGTAGAGGTACAACAATCAGAAGCTTTCAGATTTTTCTGGATTTCAGGTTTTCAAATTAAAAGTGCTCTTAGGGCCTGGCGGCGTGGCCTAGCAGCGAAAGTCCTCACCTCACTTGGGGAGGACTTGGAGAGCTAAAGCGCTCACTTGGGGAGTGAATCAACGTACGGAAGATCTTCCTCTCTCTCTCTCTCCTCCTCTCTGTATATCTGACTTTCTAATAAATAAATAAATCTTTAAAAAAAAAAGTGCTCTTACTTTGAAATCTATAAAGAATTAGGATGTTCAACCACTAAAGTTTATGCAGCTATTCGAAAATCTGAAGCACATTAAATGTTCCAAGCAATTGCAACATAGGACACTTAATCTGTATTAGTAGTTCAACATTAGCACTGTGAAATACAAAAGCAAGAAATAACCATCTCAACAAAAAATATATTAAACACAAAAGTCACCACTCTGGCTACTATGATCTGACCTTGAGAAATGAATATAATCATCGAACTATAATTTAAAGGAAGAAGGCAAACATTAAAATCCTCAGATCCTTTTCTGAGTATTTCCTTTAAGAATTTATACAAGAACTATAGATCTGTGAGCCATAAAAGACTCATTCCATTAAAGCATAAAATCCAAATTATCTATTTATGTGGATACTCTAGCATGTGAAACAGGATTTTCCAATCTGAACACTTTCCAATTTGTAACTGACTGCCTCTCTTCTTTGACACATACACCAGCATGGAAGCATGTGCTGTGGTGAGGGTGAGCAAGGGGATCCATCCTTCAACGTTCAGGACATCCTGTCATTTCCTCAACTCAGGGATTTAGACATCTAGACATCGGAGGTCGTCTGTAGAGCAGACAAACCAAGCATTTTCAAATATCTAGTTTAACAGTCAGTGCCTGAACTGGAAATCATCTTTCTTTTATCCCCACGATTATATAGCCCCATGGTTGATTCAATTAACTGGACTCAGAGATTTCGTGTGACCAGAATTCTTTCTAAATTAAATTTTTATTGTTGGTATTTAACTAGATCAAGAGAGTATTACATAGTTTATGGAACAAGGATGTATTAGTGTTACTTATTTTACTTCATATTTAATACAAAAAGAATTCCCAAATGTTTTTAAAGTTAAATTAGTACAAGATAGAATATGGAATATATCACAGGCCAACTATAGTTCTTACACGTAACTGATTTCTTAAAAGCCTCATCCATACCGTTACTCTGTTCACTCTTAAGACTGTTTACTCTCAGGATTTAACTTAAAAGGGATAATAAACTCTAAATTAAAAAAAAAAAAGAAGAACACAGACTTTCTAAATTTTAACGGTGCTGAGAGCCCTCTCTACTCACCAACTTGGTGGTAAATGCCTCTGGCATGGTATTTCTTTCAGATATTAGTAAATAAATGAGTGCTTCCCTATCTGCCCATTCCTGTGGAATCCCTAATGTTACCTGAATAACACTTATCTCAAATCCTGCCACATTCTTTGACTGCAGCAGGCCTAAATGAAATCTTCAATACCCAACATAAAATGGCAGTTTAGCCGTGAAAATATAATGACCCAAACCAAATGATAACACTACCAAGTCAACCTTGATTTAAGCAACACCACAACATTTTTCAACAGCAGACCATATAATGTATCATCAGTGGGAAAACATCTGGCAGCAAGACAAAAAGCTTTGACTATATAGTACTTTCTACTCCTTTACTTAAATCTCAGCTTATGACCTATGGTTAACTAGAAAATTACATCTAACCAAGTAAAAGATTATCAAAAGTAAATGGATTCCCACAGTAGAAGAGATGGCAAAATTTTGATTTTAACAATTGAATCTTCCTTTTGTAACATTCATGGAAATTTTCTATACTGTGCATTTTCCATGAACTCTCTGAGGAACCCTTATGTCAAAAGGTATTGTTTTCACCAAAATAAACTCACTTTTCACCAAAATAAACTCACTCAACAAAGCTTCTGATGTACCTTATTCTGCTTATCTACAACTGAAGAATTCATCTGAGAATGATATGCAATAGAGCCCTAACTGGCCCTTAGTAGACATTATTTTTAAAATTTCTATTCCATAATTTATTACACATATTTCACTTTGTATACAAACTGTCTACTACAAGTGAGAATCACAGAAACATCTATTGAAAGGTGTAACAAACTGAGTGGGGAAAATCCAGCTTTGAAAAAGTAAGCAGTAAATAAAGGTCTTGGTTTAAAAGCCAAGAAAAAGCCTGTAATTTTTCGCTAACACAAAAAATTTCTGAATAGCTAACAAAACTGCCTTACATTTAGGATGTTAATTAAAATCCCATAGTAACCATTAAGCAAATATCTAGAAAACATACACAAAAGAAAATAAGAGTATCAATTGGCACAATACAAACAAAACACACAATTAAACACCAAAAAAACCTGCAGGGCACACAAAAAACAAATAGCAAAAAAGCTACTTTAAATGTAAATGGATTATTTTAAATGTAAATGGATTAAACTCCCCAACCAAAAGATAGAGACTGACAGAATGGACAAAATGAAATAAACTGTGATATAGCAACATGCTACTTGTTGTGCAAGACTCGCTATAAATGAGAAGTGAAAAAGCATAAAAAGATATTTCATGCAAATAATCACCAAAGTAAGGTATAACATGATTTTCTAATACTATTCTCAGAAAAAGATAGAATTAAAACTATTAGAAAAAAACAAACTATGGACCTGATTTTGACAAGAGCCAACTAATTAAGATATATATAATATATATACAATTACAAAGGAAATAAAAAAGCATTCTTATGCAAATGAAAACATAACATGCTTTAATTATTAAATACAATGAAAGCAGCACTCAGAAGGAAATTTACAGCAGTAAATACATAAAAAAGAAAGATCAAGTTAACAGCTTATTTAATACATTTTATGAAACTTAAAAAAGAGTAAACTAAAACCAAAGATAATTTGAGGACATAAATAAAATAGAAGATAAATGAAAGAACAGTGAAACAAATTAATGAAACCAAGTGTTTATTCTTTGAGGATGCCAAAATTGCTAAGACACCAGGTGGACTGATCAAAAAAAGGTCAAAGCTTCAAACAACTCAGTATCAGAAATGAAACTGGGAGCTTGGTACATTGGCACAGCAGCAAACCATCAGCCCTGTGGCATTGGCACGCCACAGGGGCACCGGATCATGTACTGGCTACATCACTTCCAAGCCAGCTTTCTGCTATGGCCTGGGAAAAGAGTGGAGGGTAGCCTGAATCCTTGGGTGCCTGTACCCACATTGGAGACCTGGGAAAGGAGGTCTCCTAGCTTCATACTGGCTTAGCACCAGCTGTTGCAGGTCATTTGGGAGTAAACCAGTGGATAACAGAAGTCTCACTCTGTCTCTCCTGTCTCTGTAACCCTGCCTTTCAAATAAAAATTTTTTTAAAAATCTTCCAAAAATAAAAAAAAGTGGAACCATTGCTACTGATCTTAAAAAAATAAAAAGGGTTAATAGTGAATACTATGAACAAGTAGATATAAACCAGAAATTAGATAACCTGAAAAACAAATACCTAGAAATACACAAAAAGAAATACTGGTAGTAATCTTGTTTTTTCTCTACTGTTCATACCTTTTTAAAGTCCAAATTCTCACAAACTTTTACACTAGTGAAGATCTCAGCAATAATATATAGTTCCTTTACAATTCTAAATGAAGCAACATGAAAATAGAACGGGTGGCTGATAATTTCCTGATTCCTTTTAACTTATGACTATGATCATTCCTGCAAAATTAAACCTCATAAGATTAGCTATATATCATCTTGTTCAAAATCTAGCAAATAACAATTCTTGATTTTTAAAAAAAAGATGAACATTATCTTGTTCGTTTATCCCAGGGTATATTTGCCCTCTCTGAAAATTACAGTTTAAATATATCAAATGCTTTCATTTGATCATGGCAAACCACTGGATTCACAACACTAGTCATAGTCAGTCACTTCATGAGTTCAACTGCTTAGAAAAGCAGTCCATGACATAGTGAGTGCCATGAGCAACAGCACTGGGGACACTAAAGCAACAGCAGCAGTGCAGGACCTAGGCCACTGAAGAGTACACAAGTAGCCAATATTCCAACCAAACATATCCTACTTCACAATCAAAAGCTTAAGGAGGAGAAGCTCAAGCAGAACAGATGCAGATTAAACCTACACTGACATGAAAGCTTTGAGAATCATTTAAGCTCTATTTTCATATTAATATATGTCTAGTAAGCACATCTAAATAAGTAGAATTAAGAGCATGACAGTATATTTCTACTAGTGTGAAATATAAGTCTAAGCCATTCCTTTAAAATAGATTTCATACTTCGTATTCTTGACCAAAAAATGACTCTGAATCGTACAAAACAAAGCGTTTATCCTTCTTTAATAGTTTCCTTTACCTTGTAAGTAGTCATCCGATGCTGAGCAATTGTGGTCAATTTTTCTAGAAGGCCTCGTAATCTCTCCTGCGTTGCATGGGAGATCAAGTTCACAGCATCAGAGTTAAGTTCTGTAATGTCATGCTTTTTACCTGTAGAAGCAGAGAAAATCCATTACATGTTTTAGTAGTGACTGATAATTGAAATAATTAGCACAGCAGGTATTCTGTTCCCCCTGGAAGTCATACCCATTATGAATAAAGGTTTGGAGATTATGATTTTCCTGGTAAAGTCACAACTTCAAAGATCTTAGACATTACATTAATAAAACCTAGCCTGAAGCCTCAGAAAATATAGACATTGTTTCACTTAGCCTCTAGAATCACTCTCCTTGCAAGGTCATTTATAGGACAAAGTTAATAAGAACACAAATCAAGTCTAGTGTTCAGGGAGAAAATGGTAACTATAGAAATTAGTGCCATATTCTGTTAATTTTCATAATGAAAAAAACAGGAAATTACACTTTGCCATGATACTGGTAACAATTTATGACATTTACTTCAACAAATTCAGATTGTGAGTCTCTGCTACTGCCTCATGTGTAATATATACCTACACATTTCAGATTCATCACCATACATGCTTATGTGAACTGCCCATGTTCTGACAAACCAACCTAGTAATCAATTTGAAAGTTAAACTCTTGCTATTTCCCTACACGTTTGAAAAAATTTGTCCTTTCTATAACTCTCAACTTTCTAGAAGGGTTTCAGAAAAACAATTTGAACCACATACCCAAAGGCACAGACTCACTCATAAATCAGCCTTTTCAGTATCAAAGCAGTATCCTTTGGGCACAGTGCATCTACCTATATTGATAAAGATCAAAAACTAAAGAAATAGGAATTACTTAACCCCATTTAAATGGGCTTTTACAAGAAACACTGCAATTATTTTCAACACATATATGCATACACAGAAAATTCTAAAATATTATTTGAGTTTGCATAGTAAGTTATGTAAAACATGCTCATCAAAAGGCAACTAACTATATCAAAAATACATTTTAATTAAGACACACAGGGCCAGTGTGGTGTACTAAAATACAACTTAAAGTTCCAAAGCAAATTTGTAGAGCAAGATGGTGCCATGGTGCTGTAGGCTAAGCCTCTGACTGCGGTACCATTGTATCACAAGCTTAGCATTGATTCTTGCCCCAGCTACTCCATTTTCCCCCTTACAGCTTGGGAAGTCAGTGGAGAATGGCTCAATTCCTTGAGTCCAACATCCACATAAAAGAGCAGAAAAATCTCCTGTCTCCTGACTTAAAATCAGCTCAACTCTGACTATTGTGACCACTTTGGAAGCAAATCAGCAAATGGAAGATCTCTATCTCAGCAAATGGAATATATTTCTCTCTCTCTCTTTTCCCTGCCCCCACCCTCACTCCTCTCTGTAAAATCCACCATTTAATAAAAATAAATCTTTAAAAAAATTTCTCTGTAACTCTATTTTTCAAATAAAATTTTTTAAAAAAATCTTCCCCCCCCCAAAAAAAGGTGACTGACCTGACCAGTTAAAAAAAAAGCTTATAGAGGGCCTGGCACAGTGGCTCAATTTGCTAATCCTCCCCCTGCAAGTGCCAGGAACTCTCATGGTACCAATGTGAGTTACAGTTTCTCTGCTTTCCATCCATCTCCCTGCTTATGGCCTGGGCAATCGGTAAATGGTGGCCCAGCGCCTTGGGACCCTGCCCCTGCCTGGGTAACCCAGAGGAAGCTCCTGGTTGGTTCCTAGCTTCAAATTGACTCAGCCTAGGCCGTTGCAGCCATTTGGGGAATGAATCACAGGATGGAAAATATTTCTGTCTCCCCTCTCTGTAGATTTGTCTTTCCAATGAAAATAAACACATCTAAAAAAAAGTTTATAGAATAGTTCCCACTTCATAGTTAAAAAGACTTAGTTGATATTTCCATGTTTGTTATGTAATTTTTTTTAATCTCATACCATTATTTAAGTAGAAAAAATCCTTTCTTTCTAAGAAAATTCCTTGAGTAAATTTATAGTTTCATTAAAGAAAAAAAAAAAAAGACTTATTTACATAGTTATTTGGAAGTCACAGTTAGAAGGAGGGAGAGAGGAAGAGAGGAGACGAGAGAGTGAGATCTGGGCCCAGCGCGGTGGCGCAGTGGTTAAGGTCCTTGCCTTGCACGCTCGGGATCCCATATGGGCGCCGGTTCTAATCCCGGCAGCTCCACTTCCCATCCAGCTCCCTGCCTGTGGCCTGGGGAAGCAGTCAAGGATGGCCCAAACCCTTGGGACCCTACACCCGTGTGGGAGACCCGGAAGAGGCTTCAGGCTCCTGCCTTCAAAACGACTCAATTCTGGCTATTATGGCCACTTCGGGAGTGAATCATCAGATGAAAGATCTCCCTCCCTGTCTCTCCTCCTATCTGTGTATCTGCCTTTTCAATAAAAATAAATAAATCTTTAAAAAATAAACTCAACCAAGACAGAACAAAACAGAAAAATTACTATGCCATAAGTAAATATTAATACAAAAATATACACATCTATTCTTCCATAGAGATGGAGATTAACATCTGTGATCCAAATCAGAAACCATAGATCACACACGCTATTATGTCTGACTAATTTTTAAAAGAAAATCATAAAATAAAATAAAATAAAATAAAAATAACAACAATGAAATCAGTATTTTTTAAAGTCTTTAAGCTTTAGATTTCCAGTTATCAGAGTAGCGTTTTTCCTGATTTTCATTTCAGGTCAGTATCTTAACTCTGTACTTACCAATATCTAAAATTCTTTTTTGAAGAGCTCCAATGAAAAGAAATGGTTCATCTTTACATGACTGAATGAGTGTGCCAACCAGTTCAGAGTTTGTTGCTAATATGCAGGCATTTTCTTCCTGGAGGTTGACCCCCGCCATGGACGTCACATCATTGATGTCATCCTCATCTCTAAAAGAAAAAAAAGGGAGCTTCTTCTTTTTTAGCATGAATGAGAATGGCTACAGTGAGGAAATTATAGATATCTTCTTACAATCAATGCATCTAATTAAAGCGAGAAGTAAAGAAAGGCGACCTTCCCCATGAGTCTTTAAACTTAACTACTGTTTCTAGCCACTGGTGCACATCTAATACCAAAAAGACAGTTGAGAAACAGCCACTGTGTTCTGAGACCAATCTCGTCAATAAACCAAAATGGGGGGGCCCAGCACAGTGGCGCAGTGCTTAAGGTCCTTGCCTTGCGTCCCCCAGGATCCCATATGGGCACCGGTTCTAATCCCAGTGACCGTGCTTCCCTGCTTGTGGCCAGGGTAAGCAGTTGAGGATGGTCCAAGACCTTGGGACCCTGCACCCACGTGGGAGACCCGGAGGAGGTTCTGGGCTCCTGGATTTGGATGGGCTCAGCTCCGGCCATTGTGGCCATTTGGGGAGTGAATCATCGGAAGGGAGATCTTCCTCTCTGTTTCTCCTCCTCTATGTATATCTGCCTTTCCAATAAAAATCAATAAATCTTAAAAAAAAAAAAAAAAAAAACCACACACACACGGGCCCGGCAGCAAGGCCTAGCGGCTAAAGTCCTCGCCTTGCACACCCAGGATCCCATATGGGCACCGGTTCTAATCCTGGCAGCTCCACTTCCCTTCCAGCTCCCTGCCTGTGGCCTGGGAAAGCAGTCGAGGATGGCCCAAAGCTTTGGGACCCTGCACCCATGTGGGAGACCTGGAAGAAGTTCCTGGATCCTGGCTTCAGATCGCATAACATCGGCCGTTGTGCTCACTTGGGGAGTGAATCATCGGACGGAAGATCTTTCTCTCTGTATATCTGACTTTCCAATAAATAAATAAATCTTTAAAAACACACATACACACACACACACACACACAAAAAGGATCTGAAGTTACACTAAGTCACCTACAAATCCTTTTGCAATGAAAAACAAAACATTCAAACAGACAGAAATCTTTGTTTTCTTCCAAAATGACTGCAGTCCCTCAGATGTCCCCATTTGCTCTATTTTTCCGAGGGCAGCATAAATCCCCTGACAGGTCCACGGCCACATAACGACCCTTGAGAAGCAGCCTACTCAACCAGCTCTTCCGAAATGTCTTTATAAAACTAGTTTTGTTTCTGTTTCAGACCTTCAGCATGTTCCATTTGGTCTAACTGAACTCATTAAAACTTTATCCTCAAAATAATGACTGACTTACAATCTCAGCATGGGACACTGAACAAGCCCCATATGAACTGCACCTGGCATCTCTGGCAGGGTGGCCAACTTGGGTCACATCTGACACAGCCTTGAGAGACTAAGGCCGGTGCACCACAACAATACTGAACCATAACATTTAAGGAATACTGGTTTTAGAGTTAAAAAGAATCAGTTTTAGTCCCTGT
This sequence comes from Ochotona curzoniae, assembly GCF_017591425.1. NCBI lineage: Eukaryota > Metazoa > Chordata > Mammalia > Lagomorpha > Ochotonidae > Ochotona > Ochotona curzoniae. The sequence continues at coordinate 6,752,618 of NW_024466218.1, forward strand.
TTTGATAGTCATTGATAGAATAGCTGTGGACAAGTTTTATTTACCTTTTTATTCCTCTTAACTTTAAAACAGAGATGAAATACTATCAGGAAATTTTGAGAACGAACTAGTAGAAACTGAGAGTGAACATTATGAATTGACTGAAAAATAACACTCCTGTTACACAATAACGTAAGTAATATTTTATGAAAATAAGCTCAATAAAAATAAATTGTAAAAACAAAAGGTCTTACACTTTTGCTAATCTCTTCAAATCCAGGATCTGGAACAGTGATAGGCAGTGGCTAAAGTCTTCGCCTTGCACACTTTGAAATCCCATATGGATGCCAGTTCTAACCCTGGCTGCTCCATTTCCCATCCAGCTTCCCGCCTGTGGCCTAAGAAAGCAGTAGAGGACAGCCCAGAGCCTTGGGACCCTGCACCTACATAGGAGACCCAGGAGAGGCTCCTGGCTCCTGGGTTCAGATCGGCTCAGCTCCAGCTATTGCAACTACTTGGGGAGTGAATCATCAGATGGAAGATTTTCCTCTCTGTTTCTCCTTCTCTCTATATATCTGACTTTCCAATAAAAATTTAAATATCTTAAAAATTTCCACTGGAGTTCTTGCACCTTGAATAGATCTTTTACCTATGTGTAGTTTTTTGACATCATGCCTTTGTAGTGTGGAAAACTGAGTTACACAGTGAATTCAGTTCGTTAAGTCCTAAATTCAGACTCAGTACACAAAATCCAAAATCTGCTTAGTCGCATCTCTATCATATCAGAAAATCTAAAAATTGCCAAGTGATCAAATGCACATAGTGAGTGAAGTTTTACAAAATTTTATTTCTTTCTTGAACGCTCTAAACTATTAGCATAGTGCTATAGATTTTTCCAAGATGTCTGTAAAATTCCCAAGCTTAAATAACCATAATTTGTTTTTCATTTGTTCTTTTTTCTTTAAAAAAAAAAAAAAGATTTATTTTATTTTTATTGGAAGACCGATATACAGAGAGGAGAGACAGAGAGGAAGATCTTCCATCCGATGATTCACTCCCCAAGTGACTGCAACGGCCAATGCTATGCCGATCCGAAGCCAGGATCCAGGAACTTCTTCCGGGTCTCCCACATGGGTGCAGGTTCCCAAAGCTTTGGGCCATCCTCAACTGCTTTCCCAGGCCACAGGCAGGAAGCTGGAAGGGAAGTGGGGCTGCCAGGATTAGAACCGGCGCCCATACGGGATCCTGGGTGTGCAAGGCAAGGACCTTAAGCACTGCGCCATCACGCTGGGCCCTCATTTGTTCTTTTAAGTAAAAATGATAATCTACAAAATCATAGGTAAGTTCAGCTTATAAATCAAATGCAAGCAAAAAAAAAAATACCATATATCATGGGATAATCACTGTACTCTGGCTTGCAGGTTTGCAACAAAAAGAGCTTTATACAAATTTCCCATTCTGTCACACGGGACATTTAAAAGATGTATATTCAAGGGTTCGGATCTAATAATTTATGCTGCTTATTAAATACATTTTTTTTAAAAGTTACCTTTTTAACCTTTCTTTTTTTATTTACTAAAAGGATGTGATGGGGTCTGATGCAGTATCCTAGTGGCTAAAATCCTTGACTTGCAAGAGTTGGGGTCCCATATGGCTGCCAGTTCATGTCTCAAATACTCGGCTCCCATCCATCTGCCTGCTTGTGGCCTGGGAAAGCAGTCGAGGATGGCCCAAAGCCTTGGAACCCTGCACCTGTCTTTGGACCTTGGGAGACCTGGAAGAGGCTCCTGAATCCTGACTTCAGATTGGCTCAGCTCCAGCTGTTCAGACCAGCTGAAGAGTGAATCTGCAGACAGAAGATCTGTCTCATTCTATCTCCTTCTCTTTGTGTATCTGCCTTTCCAACAAAAATAGACAACTCTTAAAAAAAGATGTGAGGGTGAGGGTAAAAACCAAACAGCCACAGGACAGTGTGGTGCCACTCTGTCTTCATTAAGCTGTCGCGGTGTCAGCACTCTGCCTTTTAAGCCATGAATACAGAAAACAGAAAAAAAGGAAATAACATTATGGTAATGATGATGAAAAGCGTCTGAATCTCAAAAATCCTGAGTGAGTTCTCCATTTCAAAATTCTTCTGTAGGCCGTTGGGGAGCTGCTGCAAAGCCCCTAAAATCATAGTAAACATCAGAAATTCTATCAGTGTTTTTAGGCTATAAATTCCTGGGGCCTGGCACTACGGCGCAATAAGCTGGGACGGTCAGAGGACTGTGCTGCCAGCATCCCCTAGGGACGTTGGTTTATGTCCTGTCTGCTCCACTTCCGACCCAGCTTCCTGTCAATGTGCCTGAGGATGTTTCACACAGGAGAAAGCAACACAAGATGGGAAAAACTGAAGCTGGTTCGAATCCTTGGGCCCTGTACCAACACGGGAGACCTGAGCCAGCTCCAGGTGCCTGGCTTCAGACCAGCCCAGCTCCAGCGAATGCAGCCTTTGGGATATGAGACAGTAAATGGAAATGTCTCTTTCTTTCCTTCTCTCTCTAACCCTGCCTTTATAAATAAATAAATCTAAAAAAAAATTTTTTTTAGAAAAAATAAATTATTTTCATATCCAATCTCCCAAGATTTCATTTTGTATTGTACCAGAATCCAAAATTTTAAGTTCCTGGCTAACTCTCAAATTATTGACCTTTACTAAAATAGAAAATACTTACTTATAAAGCATTTCAAAAGCACATGGCAGCTGTTTCTTATATTAATAAGTCTCTAATACATCATTATACTAATCCTATTCAGATTCTTTTCAGCATAAATCACAACACAGCCACTGTTGCTCTCTCTTGGATTTAAACCTTCTTGAAGAAGATGCCCAAAATCCATAGATAAGATACATTCTGTCTCCTGACCACAGGACATCAACTTTTAAAGTCTTTTCATTTCGATTTATCCTGCATAAAAGGAGTAAGGGGATAATTTTCCATAAACAAAGCATAGCTGAAAACTTTGAAACTTCATAATCTCATCTCTGAATCTTCACTCATGTAATCCCCTGTGTGTAATGTTCAAAAATCTAATTTCCTCAGATCAAGAGCTAGTATGAGACCTTTCCACTTAATTTTAATTCTGCATTCTTTGGCAGATGCTTTTTCCCTGACTCCCTTCTTTCCATGATAGAGATTCGTCACCAGAGACTGCTTCCCCTTTTAAAAAAAATCACTAACCACTTGAGCAAGATCCTCGGAGCATGCCCTACATCCGGGACCTGGGGAGGGTGGGAAGCTGGGTGGGCCTTCTCCCTTAATACCCCCCCCTTTGAAACATGAAGGAAACAATATGGAAAACATACTAGTATTATCCACTTTCCTGTAGCCCTTGAACCTTCTTACCCTAACTAACTATGTAAAGATTGTCAAATTAAAAAAAAAAAAATCACTGCCCATGGCCTGGTGTATTACCCTAGTGCCTCAATCCTTGCCTTGCATGGACCAGAATTCCATGTGTGCACCAGTTTGTATCCTGGCTACTCCACATCCTGTCCAGTTCCTTTCTTGTAGCCTGAGAGGGCAGTGGGAGGTTCCCCAGAGCCTTGGGACCCTGCATGTGGGAGACCTGGAGAAAGCTCTGGCTCCTGGCTTTGGACTGGCTCAACTCCAGCCAATGAGGTCACTTGGGGAGTGAGCCAGTGGATGGAAGATCTTCCTCTCTGTCTGTCCTCCTCTCTGTAGATCTTAAGAAGGAAAACAAATAAATGTTTAAAAAAATCACTGCATAGGGATGATTAACCATGATATCATACATTATATAACCAGCATATATAACTGATACATTTGTACTCATAAGGACAAACAGATATTTTACTACAGGAGACAATGAGTTACACAGGTTGACAGTTAAATATACATGTAATACATAATAGAGAATCAGATTCTTCCAATGTGGAACACATTAACATTAAAACTGATGGAAGTAACATTATCTATGCAAATAATAAGTAACTATCTAATATTAGTTTCAAAAAGTGTTTTAAAGATTCATTTTATTTTTATTAGAAAAGCAGATTTACAAAGAGGAGAGTCAGAGAAAAAGATCTTTCATTCACTGGTTCACTCCCCAAGCAGGCCGCAATGACAAGAACTGAGCCAATCCAAAGCCAGGTGCTAGGAGCTGCTTCCGGGTATCCCTCCAGAGTACAGGGTCCCAAGGCTTTGAGCCATCCTCTCCTGCTTTCCCAGGCCAAAAGCAGGCAGCGGGTAGAAAGGATAGCAGCCAGGATATTAATCAGTGCCCACATCCTGGCACATGGAAGGCTAGGATTTAACTATTGAGTCATTGTGCCAGGCCCAAAAAGTGTCTTTAAAATAAATATTGAAGAATACTAAACTACTGTTAGAATGTCTTCACTACTATAAATAATATATGTTCATACAAGAGTACCTCAAAACATTTTGTTAAATGTACATTATTATTTAAGGACACTTATTCTAAAGGCAGCGTTACAGGGAGAGGGAGAATTAGAGGGCAAAGGTGAAGGAGGGGGAAAGCAGGAGAGGGTTATGTGAAGGTGAGGAAGAGGAGCAGGGCAGGAAAAGAGAGAAGAGGAAAGGGGAAAGAGGAAAGGAGGGAGATTCCTTCCATCTGCCAGTTCGCTCTGCACATGGCCATAACAGCTGGGACGAGGACAAGCAGAACTCAGGAGCCCAGATGTCCTTCCACGAGCGTGGGCCAACTACTGCTTTCCTCTGAGTGTTAGCCAAGAGCTGGATCAGGAGTAGGGTAGCCAGGAGTAAGCCTGACAAAGCTTTTAGAAAGATCCTTGCTCTATCCATTAACAAATATTTCATTCCGGAGGCCTAAAATACAAGGAGTTTTCTAAAACTGTAAAAAGTAATAGTGAGTACTCATCATCAAAAATCCAATCAGTATAAATAAGGGTAATTAAACACACAGAAGTACTGTGATGCTTGCTAACTTCTAGTCCCCAAGTCTGAATGGATAAAACATGAGCCTCTGGCACCCTCTTGTGTCTTATCATAGTACAGCTCCCGATATTCATTCCACCCATTTACCAACAGCACATTCCTAAGTGGAGAAAGTAACAAATGAACCACAAAAATTAAGCTATCTACATAGCTTCTTAAAAAAAAAAAAAAGCAGATATCACTCTATGTTATTAAACCTCATTTGGCTATGTCAAGGTAAGGTTTAATGCCATACATAAACTATCACTTCCTCTTAATTAAAAATAGTCAACATCAGGGTCTATTTTAATTTTTGCAGCACTAAGTACCTAGGAAATAAACCTAAGTTAAAAAGACATTACAGTGAAAAGAAATTAAGATAACCAAACTATTAGGAAAGTATTTTACCAAAGTAATTGATGGAAAAATAACATCTATGAAATAGCTGAATATGAATACGCTTGTTCACTTTTTCAAAATTCCTTATTGTGAACCAAATATACATTTACACTCTTAGAGAATTTGAAAGGGATGGAAAATACACACCAAGGTAATTAAAAGAGCAAGATTATTTCAGATAAGTACCTCAAGATAGACGTGACTAGACAAGTTACTTATTTGGACAGACAAGACCTCAGAAGGAAACTGAAATACAAAGGACATTGCTACAAGAGAACTAGGGACAAATGGTTAAGTGCATTCTCCAACAAGAACCATACAGTGGGAACATGAATATGTACATTTGAGGGACCGAAAGCAAGCAAACAAGGAGTCAGGATCCATGACATCATGGAACATAACATTTGCAGCAGACATGAGGCCAACGTAATAGTTCAACTGGCTAATCCTTCACCTCCAAGCACCAGGATCCCATATGGGTACCGGTTCATATCCCAGCACTCCACTTCCCACCCAGATCCCTGCTTGCAGCCTGGAAAATCAGTTGAAGATGGCCCAAAGCCTCAATACCCTGTATCAGCATGGGAGACCTAGAGGAAGCTCCTGGCTCTTGGCTTTGGATTGGTTCAACTTCAACCACTGAGGCCAACTGGGGAGTGCAGCAGCAGGTAGAAGATCTTTCTGTCTCTCTTTCTCTCTGTAAATCTGCCTTTCCATAAAAATAAATCTTTAAGAAAACCTCTATAAACATATATAAATGGGAATTTTCTAATTCTTCCCCCCTATATTAACCTAGTCATATAATCTTAATAGAGAACTGCAACGGAACTGCCATGCTTATTATAAAATTTATGTACAAGCAAATTAATAAAATCAAAATGCTTCTGATTACAGAAAACAGAGAGGATTCACACTATCAGATATAAAAACAATGGTGTTGGGCCCAGCATGATGCACAGTGGTTAAGGTTCTTGCCTTGCATGCCCCAGGATCCCATATGGTCGCCAGTTCTAATCCCAGCTGCCCTACTTCCCATCCAGCTCCCTGCCTGTGGCCTGGGAAAGCAGTTGAGGATAGCCCAAAGCCTTGGGACCCTGCACCCATGTGGGAGACCCGGAAGAGCTCCCAGCTCCTGGCTTCAGATTGGCTCAGTTCCAGCCGTTGCAGTCACTTGGGGAGTGAATCAATGGATGGAAGATCTTCCTCTCTGTCTCTCCTCCTCTCTGTATATCCACCTTTCCAATAAAATAAATCTTAAAATAATAATAATAATAATGGTGTTACACTGACCAAAAACAACAAGCCTTGACAGAACAACAGAACAAAAACATTCCACTAAAAGAAAGGTGGCGGGGTCAGTGTTGTGCTTCAGCAGGTTAAGCTACTGGCTGTGATACTGGCATTCCACGTGGACACAGATCTGTGTTTTATTTGCTTGACTTCTGATTTAACTCCCCGTTAATGTGCACGGGAAAACAGAGGAAGATGGCCCAAATGCTTAAATCCTGGTCACCCACATGGGAGACCTGGACGATGCTTTTGACTCCAGTCTGGCCCTGCCCTGGCCATTAGGGCAATTTGGGGAATAAATCAATGTATCTAAGATTTTTTTTCTCTCTCTCTCTGATAAATCTACCTTTCAGTTAAATAAAAAAACTATTGACGATGAAGAGGTGTATGTGCATACAGAAGGTAAATCAGGATAGATGTCTTGGAAGAAAACAGAAGGGAATATCATTTTGGGGAAAAGTATTTCTTTTAATTCAAAAGCCATAAAGGAGGTGGATCTTTGGCCCCGTATTTAAGATGCCATGTTACACATCTCATATAATGTCTTGATTCAACTCTTAGCTCTGGCTCCTAACTTCAGCTTCCTGACAATGCAAATCCAGGGAGACAGCAATGATCCACCTGACCAGGTGTCTGCCAGCTCCATGAGAGACCCAAACAAGTGTCTCCCGATGCTGCTGTGAGCATTTGGGGGTTGAAGCAGCAGATGGAAGCTTTCACTTTATCTCAACTCTGAAATTAAAAAAATAAATTTAAAAGTGATAAAGGAAGAGATTGCTTAAACTTTTAATATATTTTAAAATTTCCATACATGAAAGACAATAAAAACAGCCAGCTCTGTGGCATAGAGGGTGAAGCCACAGTCTACAATGCTGACATTCCACATGGGCATGGGCTTTTGTTCCAGTTTTTACCCTTCCACTACAGCTCACTGCTAATAATCTGGGAAAAGCAGTAAAAAGATAGACTAAGTGGTTGGGGCCTTACCACCCCCATTGGAGATCTCTAAGAAGCTACTGCGTCCTGGCTTCAGGAACATTCAGGCGGCCATCTGGGGAGTGAACCAGAAAATGTCAGATTTCTCTGTCTCTCTGTGTAAGTCTGATTTTCAAAATAAAATGAATCAAGACCAAAACTGTGACTTAACAGGCTAATCCTCCACCTTCAAGCACTGGCATTCCATATGGATGCAGGTTCATGTCCCAGCTGCTCTGCATCAGATTCAGCTCCCTGCTTGTGGTCTGGGAAGGCAGCAGAGGTCGGCCCAAGTACCTGGGACACTGTAACCACATGGGAGACCTGGAAAGGCTCCTGGCTTCAGATTAGCTCAGCGTTAGCCGTTGTGGCCATTTGAGGAGTGAGCCAGCAAAAGACAGACTTTTCACTGTCTACTTCTGTAAATCTCCCTTTCAAATAAAAAGAAATAAATCTTAAAAATTAAAACATTTAAAATAAAAAATGTTGAACTGAAAATTACAAGGAAAATATTTGTAACATAGACAAAGAATTACTCTCTAATATATATACATCAGTCTAGAAACCAATAAGCACTCAGATAAATGCGTAAAAGTAATAAGCTAGAAATCTAAGAAAATACTAATGGTGACACGTTTGCTTCAGGCAGCGAGTGAACTACATTTATTGAGAAGCCATTACATCCCATCATAGCTAGAACAGCCTAAGACATTTTCTTTCCATTGCTGGGTTCACAGAACCTGTCAAAAAAAAGTGTCAGGAAAATGAAGGAATGAGAACACCCTAAAGGGAGACCTTTCTCAAGGACAAACGCCTCTGGTTGGCACTGGTTCTTGGGTTTCCAACACAGGGATCAGGGTCATCAGAGACTCCGGAGGCAAGTCACATTCCCAAACAATGCTTAGCTGGACTGGTTTCAAGTCAAGAGTCACGGATCCTCTCTGGCGGGAAGCCAGCTCAGTGCGGGCCCTCAGGTATGCTCTCAGCCGCAGAAGGACGTTTTAAGTTAACAATTACATTTTTACTGCTGAATGTAAAGTTGGTTCTTCTTCAAGTCTTTGTTTTTATTTTAACATTTATTCATTTTAATGGAAAGTCAGATATAGAGAGAGGAGAAACAGAGAAAAATATCTTCCATTTGCTGATTCACTCCTCAACTGGCTACCATGGCTGGAGCTGAGCCACTCCAAAGTCAAGAGCCAGGAGCCTCTTCCGGGTCTCCCACACAAGTACAGGGTCCCAAGACTTTGGGTTGTCCTCTGCTGTTTTCCCAGGCCACAAGCAGGGGGCTGGATGGGAAGCAGGGCCACTGGGATACAAACACATACCCATTTGGGATCCAAGTACATGAGAGGCGAGGACTTTAGCCACTAGGCTATTGCGCCAGGCCCTTGTAGTTATTTTAAAGATATTTACTGCTTTTTCATTTTTTATTCCACATTTTATCTTTAAATATTTTATAATAGTTTAACATTCAATAGTTGATCATTCAATGTTTTAAGTCATTTAGTTCCAAACATGTTGCTGTTTCCCCACAGTTTAATTAAAGGTGGCATTTTTAAATTTTTCTCTTGATTGTGAACATCAACATGACTACTAGAAAACCAATAATAATAATAAAAAAAAGAAAACCAAATGACATTTTCAAATGTGAAAAAAAAGCCAACAAACAAACTTTTTAGAGCATAAAAAACTCTAATGTCTGATATATTTGAAAGACAGAGTCGGAGAAAGAGGGAGAGACTGAGAAGGAGAGGGAAAGAGAGAGAAAGAGAGAAAAGAAGAAGAAGAGAGAGCAGAGAGAGCTTCCATTAACTGGCTCATTTCCCAGGTGGTCCCAGTGACTGGGCTTTGTCCAGACCAAAGTCAGGAGCCTGGAGCTTTATCCAGGTCTCACACATGTATGGCAGGGTCCAAGAACTTGGGCCATCTTACACTACTTTCCTAGGCAGATTAGTAAGCAGCTAGATTGGAAACAGAGCAACCAAGCCTCAAACTCACAAGCTGATAAGGGATGCCAGGTTTACAGGCAGTAGCCTAACCCTCTATATCACAACGCCAGCGCCCAACCCGTAATTTGAATCTCCTCCCTGACATCACTATCTATAAGCAACCTAAATAACCTAATAGTTATTAGAATTAGGCCACTGATATTTTTAAAACAAAGCATCTGTATTTCTTCATACTAATAGCAAAGAAGGTAATTGTCAAAATATTACTTGTAATAACAAAAAAAGAATAAGGTATATAGAAATTAACCTAACAGGTAAGTGCAACAAACTGCATATACTCTATATACATAAAATTACAGCACTTTATTAAAATATATAAAAGAAATCATGCAGCAGACAGCGTTGTGACACAACTTGTATCACTTGTTAAGCTGCTATCTATTATGCCTGCATTCTATATCAGTGACAATTTGAGTTCCAGCTACAGTATCTCTGATCCATCTCCCTGCTAGTGAGCCTGAGAATGCAGCAGAAAATGGCTGAATACCTGGGCTACTGCATTCACACAGGGTACCTAGAGGAAGCTTCCAGCCCCTGGCTTCAGCGTGGGCCAGCTCGAACCACTGCAGGCATTTGGGAAGTGAACTAACAGATGGAAGATCTCTCTATCTCTCCCTCTCGCTCTTTATAACTTTGCCTTTCAAATAAATAGAGTTAATATTTATTAAAAGGAAATGATAAAGGAATGCAGACATAAATCATTTTCATTGACAGTGCCTCAAAACTACAAAGAAATTAGCTGGAGGACAATGCACCAATGGATTCAAGGTCATGGCAATTAATATTCCAACAGAGCTTTTTGGTGGGTATAAATAAGTTAATTCTTAAACTTACAATTCTTAAATTTATAATATCTTGGGACTTTATTATTCTTAAAATAGCCAAAGCCCATAGACAAGCAAGGAAATTCTAAAGAAAAGCAAAGAGCAGATAAAGAATGGAGGAAGACAAATAGAGGAGAAACAGGCAGGAGACATGACTCATCAGATAGAATTTACATTGAAGTTGCGCAAAGTAAGGGACTACACTGCTAGAAATCTAACATTAAGTAACCAAAAGGTAAAAAATGAAGAGGACACCTACCATACACCACCACAGGGGGGAAAAAAGAAAATTAACTCCTGATGACATAACAGATTTACAAAGAATAGAACTTCAAAACTTCAAGAAATTTCAAAACTTTAAGATTTATTTTTATTGGAAAGTCAGATTTACAGAGAGAAGCAGACAAAGATCTTCCATCCACTGGTTCACTCCCCAAGTGACTGCAACACCCGGAGCTCAGCCAATTCAAAGCTAGGAGCCAGGAGCTTCTTCTAGGTCTCACACACCGGTACAGGGTCCTAAGGCTTTAGACAGTCCTCTGCTGCTTTCCCAGGCCACAGCAGAGAGCAGGAAGGGAACTGGAGCAGCAACGGGGATATGAACCAGCACCCAAATGGGATCATGGTACATGCAAGGCGAGGACTTTAGCCACTAAGCTACCATGCCAGGCCCAGTTTCAAAACTTCTAAAGGAGATTATTATCTCTATATTTCAAGCCAAAATAAGCACTAGTCAGAAAAAAAAAACTTGCCAAAGTCAACTCCTTTAAAATTAAGAATTTCAGTTTACCAAAATATATCATAAAGGAAGTGAACTGCAAAACTCACACTCAAAATTCTCAAAAAAAAAAAAAACTGCACAAGGATTTGTTTCAGCTGAAGATCATTACTCATATAGACAATTGTTTTAGGTACAAAAAACTAATAAGGCCAGAACATCAATATTTAAAAGCATGTTTTGAAGGCATCAGAGAGCTGACAAAGGAACCACAGCACTGAGAGAAGAGAACCTCACTGATATATACCAATTCTCTCTGTGGTGTTTTTCCTTCAGGCATATGCTGATTCTTGGTGTGGAATGAGACACTTAAACAGCCATAGAAATGGCAGCTAACTAAAAGTCAAAAGCATATTGGGTAATCTCTTTTAATAATAGAGACAAAAAGTTGGAGTCCACAGCTTCCATGCCACAGCAAGAGCTGACCAGCTGGGCGCTAGGACAGGTTAGAATGGTGGCCATTAAGGGCTTATTTGACATATATAAAATGATCTCTGAGGGCTTCCACGAACTGGGCCACTGTACTCACAGGTAACTGAAAGGTTGAGATGTGATGGACCATAGCAGGGAATCCAGAGGGCCTCCCTGGGTTAGGCCAAAGCACCAACCATGCACATAAAAGCTGGGACTGGGGAGAATCACTAAGCCAGGTTGTAGCACTCACTAGAACTTGCAAGAGTAGTGTTTGGGGATGGGTCTGGTAAAGTTACTTGGAGGTAGCCCCAACCAGACTGCAGCACCTGCAATGGGTGTTAGGGGTGGGGGCAGGCCACACCAGGCTGGGCCACAGCACCTGTCAGCACATGTGAAAACTGGGGCTGGCAATAGGCCAAGCTGGGCTAGGCCACAGCATCTACCAGTGTATGTGAAAACTGGGGCTAGGAGTAGGCCAACCAGCTAAGCTGCAGCACCTAGTGACAAGAGCTGGGACTGGGAATAGATCAGGCCAGGCTAAGCCATAGCACCTGCCTATGAGTATTGGGGCTGGGAGGGGGCCAGGCTGGGTTAGATCACAGCACTTGCCAGGAGGCATGCGAACTAAGGATGGGGGTGGGCCTCATAGGGAATCCTTTGAGACACCCCTGCTATGCTGTAGCACCTGATAGTGTACATGAGAACCAGGGCTGTTGGTGGGCCTCAGAAAGGATCCTTGGGAATACCCCTTGCTAGGTTGCAGCATCAGCTGGCATATGCAAGAGTTGAGCAAGGCATAATCAGGGCAAAAGGGGAGAAAAGCACTTTTTAGAAGGGTAGAAGAAACAAAAGGGGAAATTTAGAGTGCTTCAAGACAGAATCAACCCCACTTCAGTCAATCACAGACAGAAAATATCTGACAAAAAACTACATCTACACTGAACACAGACCTTTTTTTCTGTATTAGACAATACAATGAACAATTATCTATTATACTAAGTATTACAAGTAATTTAGAGAAGATTTTAAGTATATGAGGGAAGGTACATAGGCAGATTACAAGCTAATACTATATCATTTTATAAAAGGATTTGAGTTTATTTACAGATTTTGGATTTGGGTATCCACAGAGGCTCCTGAAACAAATCTGTTTTTCCCCTCATCCCAATTCCAACCCAGACACAGTATTTCTCACACATATAACCTATGGTAAAGTTTAACTTATAAGTTAGGCACAGTAAGAAATAAATAACTAAAAATAAAACAGAACAATTATAACACATTCAACTGCAATAAAAAATTATGCGATGCATGTGAGACCACCATTTGCAATACTGCTGGCCACCTGCTCACTTAATATTCCAGATGCTCCACTTCTGACCCCACTCCCTGCTAACAACCTGAGAAAAGCAACAGAAGATAGCCAAAGTACTTTGGGCCCTGCCTTCAATGTGGAAAACTCCTGGCTTCTGCCTGACCAATGTTGGCTACTGTGGCCATCTGGGGGAAAAGCCAGCAGACAGAAGAACATTTCTCTCTCTTTCTCTCTCTCATCCTCTCCATATCTTTTAAAATAAATATGTAAGAGTTATGTTACATAGTTGGTCACTTATTCACAATATATTCTTATACTGCACTCCTTTTGGTTTTTCCTCTTTGCTTTTCTGGTTGGTTGGTTGGTTGGTTAGTTGGCTGGTTTATTTATTTACTTATTTTTGTGCTCATCCTGCTATGATAATTTGAGAATGTAGGATAACACATACCTACATGATGAAATAAAGTGAGGTGAGTGATGTAGGCATCATGACATAGCATTCAAGTATTAAGTAACTAAGCAGGGAATAGCGTATACAGCATTGATACTGTGGACAAAGGAATGATTCACAGCCCAGGCACGATGGTGTGAGATCCTATCACTTTACTCAAACATCACACGATTTAAAACTCATGAACTGTTTATTTCAGGAATTTTCTAACTGCAGTTAAGTATGGCTAATTGAAACTGCAAAAAGGAAAGCTGAAGAATCTTCAGTGAAGGACTCAAGGCCAATCACTGCTGGAGGTAGAACATGATGCTAACGGATCTGAGAGATGCAAAAAGGTGATGAATATATTCCTGTCTTGATCCAAATTATGACTACAGAAGTATATTTCTGTCAAAATCCTATTAAAACAAACTTATTATTTGTGTATTTTATTGTTTACAAATTATACTACATAAATTATTATTCGACTTTTAAAGGCCTCAATTTATCTGTGTTATGCAGGCATTATTGTGTTATCTTCTTTATTTCTTAAAAATGACTTCCTTAAACCAGATCAAGTCCTATTTATTTTCTTTACCTGAAGCATGTTGCTCCATTCTCTTTTATTTTATGTTTCTGAATAGTAGGTGCTTGAAGCGACAGAATTTTATTTCCGGGCAGAGTAATTTGCTTTAGAATAGAAGCTATAAAAACAAGAAAGAAGAAAAGATACAAAAAAAAACAATTATGCTACTACATTAGGAAAAATTTAGGACAATAGATTTTTATATATACCTATAATCAAAGAAAATTTCTGGCTGTCCTAGAACTATGCTTAAATTCAAATATGACTGTAAGTTTATTCACTGCCTAAGATCTCCACTTTGAAGATACCTCCATTTTCTTAATAAGGCCTCAAATTACCACAAATAAAAGTGACCAAAACAGGTCAATATGATTTATATCAGCAATATTTTTAAAACACTTAAACATTCAATCTTACATTTCTAATACTGATTCCCTAACGTGGATGAAATGACTGCCTTCTAAAAAGAAGTGCCCTGCCCCACCCAAAAACAGTGGGCTATGGCAACCTTAGAAATTAAAATATGTATTTATCAGTAGGTACTATTTTATCAAAATATAAAGCACCATGAATAATTGCTTCTTTTTTGCAAAACAATGTGTATACCCAATAAAATTGTCAGGCATGTACAGAGAACATAATAGCTATCTTTTAGTCTTCCCTCATACATAATAAGTTTAAAAGAGCAAATCTTTTCTCTTAATATTACCAGTAAAAAGCTGCTTGCCCCTCATAGAGTCTAGTAGCTAACATGCCACCTGAGATGCCTGTATCCCATAACAAAGCGCCTGAGTCCCATTGCTGGCTTTGGCTCCTGCTTCCAGCCTCATGCTAGTAAGAGGCAGGAAGACACAGGCAGCAGGTGATCCTCGAATAGTCAGTGTCCTATCACTCACACTGGAGACTAATATTGACTTGCTGTCTCCTGGCTCTGGTCCCTGCCCAAAACATCACCACATTCCAAACGCAGTGTTACGAGGCTGATATTAGCCAGTATTCAGCTGAAGGGAACTTACTGGTAGGTATTACGGTGTTCACTGGCATCTTCTTCTGCCCAGATTTCTGAATGCTCAACGCTGAGGAATGGGCAAGTGTGGGCGCTTGTTTTGCAAAGCCTGATGAAGGCTGCTGGACCACCTGAAACAGTAAGAACCAGCACAGACAGTCATTCATCCAAATCTGCTTTGGAAAAACAAATTTAACTTGTGCTTGTGCTTATTCTGCCATAAATATTCCTTTATCTTAACATGAGTATCTAGTTAAAATTTAAATTCGTACATGGGAAAATTATCTCGTCCAAATGTGAAAATCATAATGGCTTCAAACATCATATTATTTTTAGAGTGAAATTCAAATTTATAATTCTCTATAATGAACCTATTTTTATTTTAACTTATCATGGAAAATTTTAAACATAACAGAAGTATAGGAATGAAACAAAAACATTAACTAGTACTTAAATCAGTATAATGAATAATTCTTGACTAAACTTGCTTCACTTCTACCCCAACTTCCCTGTCATCTTCAATTATTTTAAACCAAATCTCAGATACATCTTTCTAGACATAAATATCTCAAAATATAACTAATAAGTTAAGAACTTCTTACATGTTATTTCTTAAAAGTATTTGCTTAAACTATTTGAAAAGTGGCCAGCTAAAGGCATTCCCCTAGATTACAGTTCAAGAAATCCAGACAATACAGACTGGGGATAGAAAACAGAAATGAAAGTTACAGTAATCATATTATTTTTAGCTTCAAAGAAAAATAACAGAATTAAAGGATGTCATCCTTTCACTTCAAAGAAAAACAGACATCACAAGTTTCTTTTTTTTTAATATAAATTTTATTTTTTATAATGATTACATGGTTAATCATGGCAGGAAGGATCAAGGTTTAGGGAAAATTGAATGAACTCACTGCTTCCAAATTTGCTATTTCTTCTTGTTGTTTCTAGGGGGAAGGGGAGGGACCAAGCAGAATAACACTCACGGCTTTCCATACATCCCAGTACCCAGGAATAAGGAACCGCCACCTGATACCAACCCAGAGTCTCAGTGTGTACATATTCCAAGGGTTCTGTCCAAGTGGTTTGGATAGTTCTGAAATGCTGCTGATTTCACCAATCCGAGGATGATGTCACCCTCCCAATGTCCACTGCCTCCATTCACCAAAATTTTTTGCTGTCACTGGTTGTTTGGGGTAGTTGTCCACTTAGTTCTGTTCTGCAACAGCACCAAATGAGCTGCCATATTCTCCTTTTACAACAGGGCCTGTGTCCACTGCTCCACCTTTTTCATTAAGTAGGACATATTCTTGCAGGCTAGTCCAAGAACCCAGGCCAGGCATCCCAAACCCTGCCGGATCCCTACTCCAGGGGCTCACAAACCTGGCACTCAGCTAGTAGGCAGGCCCCATGACCCAGGCCAGGTGACCTGAACCCCGTTGGATCCCCCACCCCTGGGGCTCATAAACCCCACATCCACCTCAAACATCACAAATTTCAAACAGCAACTAGCAATGAACTATTGAGAAGTTTTTAAACTCACATGATTAAAAAAATGAGTAAAAATTTTGCCAGGAGACAGAATTCTGAACAATTTTGGGACCACAATGTTTTGTTGTTGCTGCTGTTGTTGTTAAAGACTCATTTATCTTACTTCAAAGAATTACAGGGAGAGGAGAAACACTGGTTTACACTCTCTTTAAAAGATTTATTTTACTTTCATTTGAAAGGCAAAGATACAGAGAAGGACAGATGGAGGTATTCCATCTGGTTCATTCCCCAAATGGCTGCAATGGCTGAAGTCAGGACCATCTGAAGCCAGGAGCTAGTAACTTCTGGTCTCCCACATGAGTGTGGGTGCCCAAGAACATGAATCATTCTTTGCTGCCTTCTAGGCCACAAGCAGGGAACTGCATCAGAAGTAGGATAGCTGCTGGAGGCCAGCTCCAAATGAGTCTGGAATTCGAGAAGGGTGCATGGAGTAGGGATAGAGAGAAAAGAAATGGAACACTATGATTTCATGATAATAATGAACAATGCAAGAAAGCTGTCCCATTTATACAGAAGCAGTCACTAACTCTGGCACAGACTTTTTACATCATGGTCAAGTGGGTGTTTCCAAGGAAAATTCTGCTTAAAGCAGGATGTTATCCATCCTAACCCTGTGGTCAGGAAGTTCTCAATAGACGGATGCATATCAATCAGTAACACATTCCTACTACAATCCTCATTCTACATCTTAATGTTGAATCAATTAAGGGAGGAAATGCATCACAGGAGGGACCTAAAGATCAAGGATGGTCAATGGGGGCTGCAGAGGCAGAGATAGCATGAATTGCAAAACCCCCTCTTGCAACGTTAACTTCCAGGCTCACATTGATGGTAAAACCAACCCCACAGCACAACAAAGCCTAAATAGATTACAGAATTCTCAGTGTGTTCGGGTGTCCATGCAAAGGGGGATGGAATTACCTTGAGGTGGTTGCAGAGACATCCCCGGGGGCCCTGCCATGCAGCGAATATTTCCTCACGGCCTTGCCTGGAGGGGAACAGTTCTCCACACACCTTCAAGTCCTCCACACCCACTGTACAGCAAACAGCCTAGACACTAACTGGCTCCCTTAACAGATGACTGTAACACAGGTAGAAGCCTACCATTGCACTGTCCCGACCCCTTGGAACTAAAATTTATAATACCTTATTTACTTATTTGTTTTTATTAGAAAGAGAGAAGGAAAGGCAGAAAGATCTTCCCACCAAATGACTGCAATAGCCAGAGCTGAGCTTATCTGAAGCCAGCAGCCAGAAGCCAATTCCAGGTCAGATGCAGAACCCCAAACCTCTGGGCCATTCTCCCCTGCTTTCCAAGGCCATAAGCAGGGAGCTGGAAGGGAAGGGGAGCAGGCAGGACACGAACTAGCACTCATATGGGATGCCAGCACTACAAGCTAGCTATTAAGCCAGTCTCTATACTACTTTCTAATTTTGGTAAATAAGCTTTAGAACAAATGTATATTACTTGAAACATAAATTACCCTAATAAGTATTCCTTTGGCAACTAATATTCTTAGAGAAGAAACACACTCTTGAATTAGAATAATTAAATTCCCACTATTTTTTGAGCATACAACACTTGAAAAAGCAATGGAGCTTTCAATGAAGCTGAGATCATGCTTATACATTGTAAAGCTTTAGAGGTTATGTACAGACTATACTGTATACTAGAGTTTCACTTAAGCCATTCTGGGTGCAGCTCAAGATCTCAAGCACTACAGTTCTAGTTCATATCTCCATTGACTGTTTTTCTTCTTGACACTATTAGCTATTTTTAGTATATAAATCATGAACTATAACAATAAAATGCCATTTATATACTTATATGTAACATTTATATAATAAAATATTATACAACATATATTTATTATGTAAAACATTTATATAATAAAATACTATAAAATTTCTCTCACTGATTAGTCTTTATACCATTTCTGAAGGGTACACAAAACTGTAATACTAAGTTTCAAGCTGGGATTTAACCACCCAAGAGTCCTATTATTTCTTGTCTTATACTTAGTAACACTGGGGTACCTAACCTAAAAACAACACAAACAGCATACTCTTGCATACCTGCTGAACAAAAGGAAATATACTGAATATTAACATGCAAGAGAATTCATTAGACTTCTTTCAAAGAATGTCATATAAAACCAGTTATTAGGCATCTTATAGAGAGTGAAATATTCTGGAGTACTGGAAATTGGCCCAAAGAAGAGATCTGCTCCTGGTTAGCAAGTAAAACAAAGAGCTGCTATATATGTTCTTTAAAAATTAAATCCTTAGGCCCAGCACAATGGTCTAGTGGCCTAATCCTTGGCTTGTACACCTGGAATCCCACATGGGCAGAGGTTCATGTTCTGGCTGCTCCCTACTTATGGTCTGGGAAAGCAGCAGAGGATGGCCCTGGGACCCTGCACCTGCATGGGAGACACAGAAGAAGCTCCTGGTACCTGGCTTCTGCTCAGATCAGCTCAGCAGCAGCCGTTGTGGCCACTTGGGGAGTGAACCAACATACAAAAGAACTCTCTTTGTCTCTTCTTCTCTCTGTAAATCTGCCTTTCTAATAAAAATAAATAAATCTTAAAAATAATTTAAATTATTGACATGCTTTTTCCCCAAAAATACCCTCTAGAATTAATGATTTGTCTATTTGTCAAGTTCTAATGTTGTATTTGGATTTGGGATATAAACATAAAATTATATTCTAGTGCTTTACAACAAACTTAAACACTATTCAACATTCTTTAAGTGACAACTGTTTTTACATATCTGAATGAGAACTATTCTGAAATTCCATTTAAAAAAAAGAAAAGAAAGAAATAAGTATGTACTAAACAAGCAATGAGAAGTGACTCCATCCAATGAAGTCCTAATCCATGGGATAAGCTTACCAGAAGAGGTATTTCTGGGAAAATGATAGGAAGGATGCCTGGAGAGGTGTGAGGAAAGTTTCAGGTGGTGACATTATGTGTTTTGACGCGGTGGAGAGGTTGAATTATACAAGGATCTGGAACGATAGTCCAATCTTATCCAATAGGAAGAACAGCACTGAAGTATAAAGAGCTAAGCTGCCACCTGCAATGTCACCACCATATCATATGAATACTGGTCCACTTCCTATCCAGCTCCCCGCTGATGTGTCTGGGGAGGCAGTGGAGCATAGCTGGGGTGCCTGGGTCCCTGTCAACCACATAAGAGATCTAAGAAGCTCTTGGCTTCAGCCTGGCCCAGTCCTGGCCATAGCAGCCATCTGAGGAGTTAGTGCATGTAAGAAGTCCATCTCAATCTCAAACTAGCTATATCTATTTCTCTCTCTCTAAATTAATCAGTGGATGTACTGTAAGACCTCCATATCTCTCTCTCTCTTTCTCTTTCTGTAACTCTGTCTTTCAAGTAAATATAGACATTCCTTTTAATTTTTTTTCTAGTGGTAAACTTAAAATTTACGCTTACAAATTTTACCTAAAAAGAGTACACAAATGTTGAACTGTAATTAGTGATACACATGTCCAATTCTTTAGGAAGAAGTCTTTAAAAATTATTAATTGGTTGCTGAATAAATAAAATATAAATCAAATGTTGTCAGTATAAACAAGAGAATCTAGATGACTGGTATGTTGGTGTCCACTTCAAACCTCAAATTTTACTATATTTGAAACTTTTCATAATTAAAAAAGGACATACACATTGTAAATATTATTAAAGGTTCTATCCTTTGAAGATAGAAATTGAAGAATTTCAATGCAACCTTACAAAACTTCAAGTAAATCTAAATAAACCAGCATTAATGAATTCATAGATCAAGACTGTTATTACAATTCTGATTAAATTATAGCTTGCAGAGGGTTTTTGTGCAACTCCTAATTATACCTGGTAAATATAGGGTATGCCTTACTTGAATTCATCTTCTTCCTTCACTAAACCTTTTATTAGCTTTATTTAAGTGAGATTAAAATCAACAACTGAATTTTACCTTTCCTTTCACTTTAAAATAGAAGGCAAAAAAGGAAGACAAAAGGACAATCTGCATGTCTTGATCTCGGTTGGTTACTTCAACATAGAATCAAGAGTCTACCAATTAAGCCCATAGTACAATTAATGACTTTCTTGTTTTTCCTACTTCATTATCTCTTCTCTAAAGAAAATTATGGTCATTAGCCAGTAAAGGAAGTAAAATTTATACCTTGGAAACATTTTTCCAAGGATGTGAGAACTGTGACAATAGCAGCCATTGGTAAATTCAGTCTCACTGGTTGATTATGTCACATAAATGTATTTGTTGAAATCCTTTAAGTATCTCTCGTATTTCAAACTAATTAGGTACAAGAAAAAGATATAACAAAAAAAATTTCTTTTTTAAATATTCTGGGTTAATTTGTTCCAGAAGTTCAATTTCATTTCAAAATGAAATTAAAACTTGTGATATCAATGATACCGTGCTAATTATCTTTCTCTTTTACATAGAAAACAGTAATATTTGGAGAATTATGGCCAAATTTACTTGGAGACTTCTCAATATCTAAAATTCTGCTAAGAAAGAAATGCAAGGGATAGAATCACTTGTGAAAAATTTATTAAAAACAAGAAAATACTTAATACTAAAACTTTGTCTTGTCTCCAGATATGTTAAAGAACTCAAATGATAAATAATTGCAACTACCAAAGAGTAACAATATTCAGTTTCCTCCACAAGATTATCACCCTTTTCTTTGCCAAATAGACTAATATCTTATACCAACTTCTTGTTCATAAATTTCATTTCCATATGTTATGGCAGTAAATTCAGAATTTTCATAGAAATGGATTAAATGAAATAAATAAAACTAAATCAAATAAAAAGTTTCATAGAAATAAAGTTAGTTAAATTAAAGGCCCT
Organism: Ochotona curzoniae; assembly: GCF_017591425.1. Classification (NCBI taxonomy): domain Eukaryota; kingdom Metazoa; phylum Chordata; class Mammalia; order Lagomorpha; family Ochotonidae; genus Ochotona; species Ochotona curzoniae. The sequence continues at coordinate 6,774,017 of NW_024466218.1, forward strand.
TAAGAATTTTTTTAGGATCTGTGTTTGGTAGAGTGGCAGAAAAGAAGCCGGGGATCCCATCCTCTTTCATCAGGGTCATTCAGGAGCCCCAAAAGTAGCTCAGATAGACAGAGAAAAACTAATATAGAAAGTATTGAACACACAGGAAAAAGTCAGCTGGCCTGTAACTGCTCAGCCTGTACCTTGCTGGCCAGGCCCCTGACTTGGCTTTTCCTAGACCTCACTAGGTAGGATGCAGAGTTCAGTTATTCCTCACTTGCTAAGTTATTGGAGACTTCTCTGCACACCCGCCTAAGACTTTTCTACTCTCCAATTGTTAATATATGGCTTGTTAGAGATATAAGTCTGTTTTGATTACCCTAAAATGCATGAAGTTCTGAATAATCTTGCTTGAATACTATAAACTGCTAAATATAAATATAAAAAAAGAAATAAAAGTTTTCTGAGATTAAAAAAGAAAAAGAGGGGGATCAACCTTCTATCTACTGATTTCCTTCCCAAAAAGGCTACAACATGCAAGGTTGAGTCAGGCCAAAGTCCAGAGTGAGGACGATTTCCAGCCTTTCGCCAGGTTGTCAGGGACTCAAACGCCCGAGACATCATCCGCTGCCTCCCAAGCTGAACAGCGGGGCACTGCGCAGGAAGTGGAGTAGCTAACTACAACCAGCAAACCAACATAGAACGCAGCTGCTGCACTTCTCCACTGCACCACAATGTGGGCCCCATTGCAGAACAATTTGTGGTAAAATTAGTTATTAATTTTGTTCATCAAAATTTAACCTTTACCAGGGTTGAGAAAATCAGAACTATTAAAACCACTCAACTAACACCCTCAGAACATTCTTCCCCACATCAGGGTCTCTAAAACATTATCAAATAACCACTCTCTTTCCGCCATCCCCAGGTGCTGATACAGTCTGACAACAAGGCCCGGCTCCCCTCTCCTTCCACCCCAGCAAACAAAGGAGAAACAAAAAGAACTAAAACATTTGCCCACCCACTTTCCTCCATACTTTGACGCTCTCCACCCTAACCGGAAGCCCACATGGGCATGCATCCTTCTCAACCATGTAAAAAACAACATAGAAATAAATCACATTAAAAGAAAAAAAAAAACAACTCACTAGTTGCTTGACTTTGACTGCCTGTGGAATCCCAGTTGGCTGTGAAAGAACAGTACTCGGCTGGGCAATTTTGATTTGGACTGGAGCTCCAACAACAGGCTTGTCAGATGTGCTCCCAGCAGGAGTAACAACAGGTTTTACAGATGGAAGACAAAGAGCTGTAGCTGAAGTTTCTCGAAAAGCTACTGAAGGAAGGGCCAGGGTCACTGCTCCAGAGGCAACTGGCTTCTCAGACTGAAGTGGGACCGTTGTAACTGTATTTGGTATAGATGTCACAAGTGGTTTTGAAGTTTGAAGCAAAACAGTTCCAGCTGTTGTTCCTCCTTGTACAGTAGCTGGACCCACAGAATGAAGAGTCACAAGTCCAGGTTTTACTCCATCTGGACCAGCAAGTGTATTCAGAGTCTGCACTGACACAGCTCTGGGTGCTGCTGCTGCAGAAACCACAATGGGCTTTTCAGGCTGAATGACGGAAACTGTAGTCGTAACCGCGGGAGCAGCTGTCACCGCTGTGGTACAGGTGGCAATGACACCCTCACTAGAAGTCTGCTCAACACACTGCTGAATGAAGCTCTGGGCATTAGGTAGAAGCTGTCGTAAGGCAATCACACTTTTCTGGAAATATGAGGGGAAAAAAGAAACACTAATAACTAAAGAGATTAGCTACAGACAAAACAAAATTTTGCTCTTCATCATCTTGGAAGTATAAAGAAAGTCCAAATCAAACGTTTCAGTAAAGGGATTTAATTGTCACATTCTGTCAATACCCAGGATACAATCAATTTAAAGCTCCCAAACACTATTCATCAAAATGTTACATGATTACGCTAATATTGAACTTATTTTATATAACTCAACAGCACACTTGTAAAGCAAAACACTGAATCACACATTTCCATAATTTTTAAATTTCTAAAAGAAAACTAGTAATTTTAGTCTCTGTAAACTCACTGACACCACAACAGAAGCTAGGTCCTTTTGCAAATAGTTTTGAACTTTGAACAAAAGCAATCTCTACACAAAAATAAAACTAACTCAAAGTAAATAGTAAATTGTGACTAAATTCCTAATTAAACTAGCATATTTTCTGACTGGATATCAAGCATTGTGCCTATGTTTGTATCCTGATAGAAGAAGAAAGATAAGTCAGAAGCTGGTGCCAAGGCACAGCAAGACAGGGCTCAGCTTGCAGTACCACCATCCAAAATGGTCACTTAGTCCCAACTGCTCCACTTCTGATCCAGCACACTGTTAATGCGCCTGGGAAAGCAGCAGAAGACGGCCCCACATAGGAGACCTGGAAGAAGCTCCGGGCTCCTGGCTTCAGACTGGCTCAGCTCCACCATTACAGCCATTTGGAGGGTGAACCAATCAGATGCAAGATCTCTGTGTCTCTCCTTCTTCCTCGGTAAAATCTGCCTTTCAACTAAAAATAAATAAGTACTAAAAATTTTCCAATGTAAAACCAGTACGTTTAGCTTTGTCATCCTCTGGGTTTGTTTCTTATTTACTAGGAAAAAAAATGAGACACAAAACACAGATGGTTATGTTATCTTTGCGTTTTAGAATATTTCCTGGTATAACACATTCAGTCAAACTGCCTCCTAAGAGCTAGAGAGAAGAAGGTGAGAGGGAGATTGCAAAAGAAAGTGGAGGGCAGTGGTAGGGAGTCTTCATCTATTGGTTCACTTCCCAAATAATAGCCAACAGCAGGACTGAGCGGAGCTGAAGCCAGAAGGCAGAAACTTCACCTATGTCTACCATGCAGCGGTTAAGGGCCCAAGCATCTGTCCCATCACTCTGCCCTTTCAGGTGTACTAGCAGGCAGCTTGATCAGAAGCAGATGAGCCAAGAGTTGAACCAGCATTCATACAGGATGCTGGTGTTGAAGCACCTTGAGCCACAACTGCAGTCCCAAAGAATGGACAGTCTGCCAAAACAAACTCTTGTTTTTAAGTTGTTATTCGCTGTGAAAATTCTATGTGAAGGCCTGATGCAGCAGCCTAGTGGCTAAAGTCCTCCTCGCCTTGCACACACCAGGATCCCATACGGGTGCCAGTTCATGTCCCAGAAGCTCCACTTCCCACCCAGCTCCCTGCTTGTAGCCAGGCAAAGCACTCAAGGACTGCCTAAAGTCTTGGGACCCTGCACCAGTGTGGGAGACCTAGAGGAGGCTCCTGGCTTCAGATGGGCTCAGCTCTGGCTATTGCGGCCACCTGGGGAGTGATTCAGCGCTTGCAAGATCTTCCTCTCTGTCTCTCCTCCTCCCTGTATATCTGACTTTCCAATAGAATAAATAAGGTAAAAAAATCTTCTTTTAAAAAATCAATGTGATTCAATAAGTCATACAAAAACATATGTCTAGGGCTGGCATGATGGCTCAACTGGCTAATCCTCCACCTGCAAGCACCAACATCCCATATGCGCACCAGTTAATGTCCCAGACATTTTACTTCCTATCCAGCTCCCAGCTTGCAATCTGGGAAAGAAGTGTGGGTTGGCCCAAAGTCTTGGGATCCTATACCCACATGGGAGATCCAGAAATAGCTCCTGGCTCCTGGCTTTGGAACAGCTCAGGTCCAGCCACTGTGGCCATTTGGGGAGTGAACCAGCAGATGGAGGATTTTTTCTCTCTGTCTCTTCTCTGTAAATCTACCTTTCCAATAAAAATAAATCATACCAAAAAAAAAAAAAAAAAAGCATATGCCTAGTAAGTTTCACCTTCCCACCAAACCTAGCAATATGTGGTTTCCTATTATAAATGTCATTGACCTAAAACAAAAGGTCCAGTTACCTCCCCTTTTTGTCTTTCTCTCTCACACACACACCCCAAAATCTTTTGAGTATTTACATATTCCTATAGTATAAAATCATAAATCTGTTCATGAAGAAGATGCTAATTCAGCTTTCACACAGTATTCAAATGAAAAGAATCCTATGAGTGAGATCTGTAATTTGCCAAAGTACAGAAAGGTTTCTACCACACTGATAGTATCTCTGAGCTATTGGCATATTGAAACAATCAGGTTATTAATTATTCCAAGACAACCTAACCCAGTTACATAACTCTACCTTAAGAAAAGGAACTAGGTGAGGCTGAGGTGAAGACTTCAGTTCAACATACAGTTTCTTAGTAAACTCTTCTGCTTCAATTTTTGCATCCTGAGGGAGAAATGGAAGAAAGACAACACAGTTAGGTGTTCTAATATTTCAGGACAAATTGTATAACTGATGACCATAGACATAGCACACTTTTCACAAGCAGTAAGGACCATCATTAAAAGAAGCCTTTTTCTTTTTTTATGTCATCTTAATATCTGCAAATAATACAGAGGTTTACCAATGGAGAATATAATTAAGGGTAATTTGGTTTTCCTTTTCTTTCTTTGAAGATTCCAGCAAGCAAAGTAACAGAGAAGATTTAATGACCTGAATCATGCAACATTACTAAACCCAAACACAACAGGAAAGGGTAGAGAACAGGACGTTACTTGGTGTGGTGGCCTTGAGGTATTCTGTCGTTACAATTTTTAAATCACTGTAACCAAGCTAACACTGTACCAATCCATGGTAGCAGTTCCAAAGAACTACTGGAGGCACTTTAGCTGCTCTGATGAATAAATTACGTTCAGATTAATACTTAAGTCTGTTTTTGCCTTGTTTTTTGCCTTTTGCATTGTGCTAAGCACTGATGATGTAAAAGTAAACAGGTATACCCACTGGCAAGAAAAACAATGACAATTAAAAACAATAGAACCAGTTATGTCCTTGTTGATGCAATAAAAATTAGTTTTATGAAATGAAATCAGCATAAAAAGTTATTTGCATACCCATGTTTCTTGCAGTTCAATTCATAATATATTAAAAAAACAGCTAACTTTCACCATCTTTCTCTTTACTATATCAAAACATTCTACCTGAAGGAGAATATAAGAAGCTGAGGATGTATAATTTGGTAGCTAAAACAAAGTACTATGGCGGTTATAGAAACCTCTAAAAACATCACATTTACTTTACTCATCTTACAGATAAGAAAGTTGAGCTCTAAGAAAGTTAAGTTCCAGAAAGCCCAAGGCTTGATATTTGGACATATGAGAACTTGAATCTCATTATCTATTGATAGCCGGCTTTTTTGGTATTTTATAATCTTAATAACAATCTACTTGCAGCCTTCTCTCCAACATCTTTAGGCTAAGGGAAGAAACACTGATATAGAAAAAAATAGATTATACATTTAATTACATATACATATATAAAAACATACTGTATAAAATACATAAAATAAAAAATAAGAATTAAAAAAATAAAGTGGGTGTAAGTATTGGATCTAGTGGATAACACACTTGTGTTTCACATTACAATGTCTACACTCAATGCCTGTAACCCATGTAGGAGGCCCAAAAGAAATTTCTGGGGCCCTGCAGGGTAGCCTAGTGGCTAAAGTCACTGCTTTGCATGTGCTGGGATCCCATATGGCTGCCACTTCTAATCCCGGCTGCCCATTTCCCATTCAACTCCCAGCTTGTGGTCTGGGAAAGCAGTCAAGGACAGCCCAAAGCCTTGGGATCCTACACCTGCATGGGAGACCCAGAAAAGGCTCTGGCTCCTGGCTTTGGATAGGCACAGCTCTGGCCGTTGTGGCCACTTGGGGAGTGAATCACCAGGTGGAAGATCTTTCTCTCTGTCTCTCCTCCTCTCTATGACTTTGCAAGAAAAATAAATAAATCCTTCAGAAAGGAAGAAATCCCTTGCATGGGAACCACATTTATCTGATCATTGCAGCATACAGAAAGTGAGCCAATAAATGTGGAAGCTCGCTCTCTGCTCTCTCTCTCTCTCTCTTCTCCCCCTCACATTTTCCCTCTCTCCCTCTGTAACTCTGCCTTTCAAAAATAAATCTTAAAATAAATTTTTAAAGTAATGCATAGTAGATGGACTCATCTAAGATTTACAATCATTACAAAGATTTTAAGAGGCAAAAAACCAAGTTTATCAAGAAGCATATTTAAAATAACCTCAGTTAAAACAAATATTTCCCATTTAAAGTACGTTCTGTAGATTCTCACAGAGCTTGCAAGATTTTATGGTCCTCACTTACCAAAAGTTGCTCCACAAGTTTCTTCACATTTTGCCCCATTTCTGGGGACTGTGACCCACTACATGCTAGTTTGATTAACATTGCAAGGAAGTTCTTACATTTCTTCACATTTTCCAGCATTGGCTAAATATGAAAATATAAACAAGAAAATCGTAATTTTTGGATAGCAAACAGGATTTAAGAAAATTTGTAAGAATTATATTTGCATAAGGTACAAGCGAGAACTTACTGGAGAAAGGGTGGTCTGAGCACTTGCTGGTCCCTCCGTTTTCAAACTGGGCTCATTTGAGGAGGTGGATGATGGTCCCACACTTGGAGGTTTCAGAGTGGTTACTGTGTTCAACGGCCTGGCAGGCGTTACAGTGATAGTATTGGTTGGCACAGCCATGGACTAAAATTAAAAGCAGTACAATTTTTTTAAAAAAAAGAATTATAGCAAAGATTAGCAAGTGCCTACCTTCAAACTTACTAGACTAGAAATTTGCTTTAATGTTAAATTCTACAAGTCTGGGACTGGAACAATGGCTCAGTGGCTAAATCTTTGCACCACAATCCATATGGTACCTAGTTCGTGCCCCAGCTGCTCCATTTCCCATCCAGCTCCCTGCCTATGGCCTTGGAAAGCAGTAGAGGTTGACCCAAAGCCTTGGGACCCTGCACCCGTGTGAGAGACCAGGAAGCTCCTGGCTTCATATCACCTCAGCTCTGGCCATTATGGCCACTTGTGGAATGAACCATCAGATAGAAGATCTTTCTCTCTCTCTCCTTCTCTTTGCAGATCGGCCTTTCTAATAAAAATAAATAAATCTTTGAAAAAAGTAATTCTATCAGTCCAAGGCAGCATCAGTAAAGTTTAAGAACTCTGGACTCCAGAAGATCCGAGTTTCATTCTCATCCAGCTTCCTACTTATCTCACCCAATGCGGTACTGACTTCATACCAGTTATTTAACCCTACAAATCCTCATTCTTGTCTTAGAAAAAAAGCACACACAGCAATGGTACTTACTGTTCCAGAGCTGTTTGTAAAAAACAATGTCAAGCATATAGGCCCTCAGAATATGATTATTGCTTCTCCAAAAATAATTAAGATAGAAAGCCTAAGGAAATATAAAATTTCCTGTCATGTAATTTTCTGCTTTTTCTTAAATAACAAAGCAAAGTGAGCGGATTATCTGATACTCAGATATGCTTCTTCTAAGTAGACCACTACAGTAAGCAAAAAGATTAGAAACATGATCTTTTCATACTGAAAAGGTCAATTATTTCTTCTAGCCACTACCGAAATGAGGTATGACTCCAGCACCACCTGTAGGACCAAAAGGTTAATGTACAAGAAATCATAAATGGGACAATGACTGAGAAAATGCCATTGAAACAAAACAGCAATGTTATTTAAAGACAAATACTAAAAGTTACAGGTCATATGAAAAGCATGAAGGTGATGAGAAAAAGCAGTACTTACAATTCACACAGAAAACTCAATACTGTATTACCATGTTAATTTAAATGCATGTTTCACAGGCATGTAATAAAGAAATAAAAGTTTTTCTCCCCATTTGAATTCAAACATTTTAGCTTATAAACCCCTGCTCCTGTCCCTTTAAAAAAATCACAAACATAACTATTATCCACCAATTGTGATCACCAACTAAATAAACTCAAGCTTTCAGGTTTCAGAAATAGTGAGACTTCAATACTCAGAGAACAAAGAAGCAAAATTGACAAGGAGGAGATTAAAGTCAGTGGAAGTGGAAAATCTCTAATACTCAAGGGAGGAACCTCTAAGAAATTCAATCCTAAACTGGCTCCCAGAAGGGCCCTGAAGAATAATGCACATAGTGGAATTTCCTCAGCATATATACATATATTTCAAGCATTACAAATACTATGTCTTCTAATAAAAATTTTAAGAGAAAAAAACAAGCTGTTGTACTCAAAGTACTACTAACTAAAACAGTTGAGCTTGAGCACTTTGATAATACAATGGTAGCTTTCAACAGGCTTAAACTCATTATCTTTGGCACAACAACCTTTTTTTTGTCAGTAAATATTTATCATTTTTATTGGAAAATCAGATCTACAGAGAGGAAGATCTTCAATTCGATGACTCACTCCTCAAGTGGCCACAGTGGCCGGAACTGTGCCAATCCGAAGCCAGGAGTCAAGAGCTTCTCCCAGGTCTCCCACATGGGTGAAGGGTCTCAAGGTTTCCAGCATCCTTGACTGTTTTCCCAGGCCACAGAGAGCTGAATGGGAAACAGGGCCAGTGGGACACAAACCGGCGCCATATGGGATCCCAACACACCCAAGGTGAGGAATTTAGCTACTAGGCTACTGTGCCAGGCCTGGCACGACAGTGTTATTAAAATTCATTATACAGGCCCAGAATGGTAGCCTAGTGGCTAAAGTCCTCACCTTGTATGCGCCGGGATCCCATATGGGCTCCAGTTCTTCTCTCAGCTGCTCCACTTCCCATCTAGCTCCCTGCCTGTGACTTGGAAAAGCAGTCAAGGACAGCCCAAAGCCCTGGGACCCTACACCTCCATGGGAGACCCAGAAAAAACTCTGGCTCCTGATTTCAGATTGGCTCAGCTCTGGCCGTTGTGGCCATTTGGGGAGAGGAACAGTGGAAGGAAGTTCTTCGTCCTCGTCTCTGTCTCTTGTAATTTTGTCTTTCAAATAAAAGTACAGGGCCTGACGCAGTAGCCTAGGGTTAAAGTCATCACACTGCATGAACCAGGATCCCATTTGGGTGCCGGTTCTAATCTCAGCTGCTCCACTTTCCTTCCAGCTCCCTGCCTGTGACCTGTGAAAACAGAGCATGGCCAAAAGCTTTGGGACCCTGCGACCACATGGCAGACCCGGAAGAAGCTCCCGCTCCTGGCTTTGGATTGGCACAGTTCTGACCTTTGCAGCCAGTGGGTAGTGAATCAGCAGATGGAAGATCTTTCTCTCTGCCTCTCCTTCTCTCTGTAAATCTTACTTTCCAGTAAAAATCAAGTAAATCTTAAAGATAAATAAAATAAAAATCTATAAACTTTTTTTTAAAAAAAGGCTTAAGCATATTTCGCTTGGGAAGAAAAATGGATCTGTGCACACAATGGGTCCTCGAAAACTTCACAGAAAATACATATTATGAAAATACCGCATATAGAGTTGAAAATATTTATCCCAAAATATGCTCATCCTTCAAATCCATCTTTCAATGAACTTTTCTGTATTTATAGTTGGAAGGATGAAATGAGAAGACAGATGTAAAGTGCCTTAAGAAGTATATAATATATGGAGCCGGCAGCATGTATCCCATACAGCACTGGTTTTGGTCCTCAAAGATCCCTGCTCTTGCAAGGACACTCAGTCAATAATATGCTTTTGGCAGGAAATAGCTAAATGACCAGCGTACACAGCTACAAGTAAGTCACAACTTACTTGTACTGAGGAAGACGTTGGAACAGTGGTTACCACAGTAGTTCCTATTTGTGCCAATTTTTTAACAGGTGCCACCGCCACTTTCTTGATTACTTGTGAACTAGAGTTCTTGGGAGAGGAGGCAAAATAAGACAAAGTCATCAGCGTTAGTGATTGAGGAATCAGCACTACGCTAAATATTAGCATACTTAACCATAGCAAACTTACTTTTCATAATTGGCTTTATAGCTCGGTCAGCTTTATGTGCATTATACACTATAAATCTAACTCACCAATTGTTTAGTTCATGCTCACCGCACGTTTGTGAGGAGTCAAGTGACTGAATAAACACACCCCATTAACTGAAATCTCAAAGTAAGTAAATATTATGGCATTTAGCATGAAGATTTAAACTTAATTATTTGGTTCATATAAAAACATATAGCTTCTTTTTTAATATTTAATTAAACAAAACTTGGCTAACATCTCAACACAACAATTAGATAAGCCAAATTAGAAAATGAAGGAGCACCCATTACTGCCAAAAAATAACAAATTGAGCACCTACTGTTAAATTAGGAGAACACAACACTGGAAGAGAATGATTCACATTAAAAATAATTCAGTCTTTCCATAGGTTGAGCCTAAGTCATGCTGAATGAAATTCAGCATTTTCTGTTTAAACAAAAATACCCACACATTTTGTTTAAATTCTGTCACTTAAGATAAGCTTCAGATATCTAGGAAGGTCATTATGTACACAAAATAAGTCATTTTCTACCAATGCCAAAATTGTGTATTTTTGGATAATTATTGTAAGATATGAATAAAAATAAATACTATAAAGTGTCAATATTTTACTACAAATTAAAATTGAGGCAAAATGCTTCTTTTTCTCCCTAGTAAGATGCACACTTTCCTTTGAAAAGGCCATTCAGAACTATAAAATGTTTAAGTGTAAACACTGAATTTTCATCACTTCACAAATTATAAAATGACAACACAAAAAATCTTGTTAAATTAACTTATTCAAAGAAATACACTATTTAGAAACTTGAATGGGATCATCACTTGAACATTTTTAAAAGGCAAAGGTACATACATTTGTAAATTAAAATGGGAAACAAAGGGAAAGGAAAAGAACTTTCAAGCGAATTACCGGCACGGTACAGATTTTGACTGTTTGAGGATTTGCTGGCACTGCTGGCCTTGAAAGTGCATTAGTCGTGGCCTCAGATCTTGTCACAGCTTGCTGGGGAGATACCAACATCAACTGACCACTGTTACTTTTGATCAAAACTGTTCCTATAGTTTAAAAAAAAAAGTAACTTTTGAGAAACAAGAGATAAACATCACATACTGTCTTGCATTCTTCTGAGTAGACTCACTGGTACATATTGAATTCCAGATGTGCTAATTATCACATACAACACAGAAAACTATTTTCACTGAAATTAAAATACTACTAATCTGAGCATATGACAAGGTAATCCTAAAAAATGCAAGACCTTTCCCCTTTATAAAAGATTTTATAAATCACAGTAATTAACATGGCATGAATCTGTGCATGAATCTAGCCACTCCACTGAAAAAAAAAATTAAATATTTAGGAATAAATTAACCAAAGAAGCAAAAGATCTCTACAATGAAAATTATAAGACACTGATTAAAATAAATCATCATGAACATAAAAATGGACAGATTTTTCTCTCTTATGGGATTGGAAGAATACAATTAAGATGTTCCTATTACCTAAAACAACCTAGTTGATGTTATACCAATATTAAATAATGACATTCTTAACAGAATTACAAACACCAATCCTAAAATTCATATGCAACTACAAAGACTCAGAATAGCCAAAAAGACCCAGAGTTGGGGGGCAGGGGGAGTAAAGCTCTAGATATCACAATACTTGGTTTCAAAACGTATCACAAAGCTATAATAACTCAACCAGCCTGGAAACAGACATTAAAAACTGAAAAAGAACAATGGAATGGAGTACTCAGAAAATAATGCACATACCTACACCCAACTGATTTTTTTTTACAAAGGTAACAAGGACACATACCAAAAAAAAAAAAAGCTTTAACAAATGGTGCTGGGAAGTTGGGAAATCTGGGCATACATATTAAGAATGAAATTTGATCCCCACCTGTCAGATGCTTGCTTTGGCAGCACATACACTACAAATTGGAACGATCCCAACCTCTCACCATACACAAAAATCAGTACGAATAGACCAAACCCAAATGTAAGAACTGTAAAAATACTAAAAGGAAATATAGAGGAAACAATTCAAGACATTGGAAGGCAATTATTTCTTCCATTTTTAAATTTAGTTTTCTACCCACAGCTTCATTCCCCAAGAGGCCACAAAGTCCAGGATGGGTCAGGTTGGCATCACAAGGCCATGGATTAACCCACCGTCCTTCAACAATGATTTCCTGAATAAAGCCCTAAAAGGTAAAACGGGAATAAAATTTTAACAGAAAGCTAAACAAATGGAATTATATCGAACTCAGCTTTTGCACTGCCAAAAAAATCAATTTCAAAATCCAATAAAATTGAAGAAAATATTTGCAAGCTATTTATGCAACAAATAATTCACGTCCAGAATATACCAGGAACTGAGAAAATTCAATAAAATAACAGCCAATCCAGTTAAGAAAGACAAATGACCTAAACTGACAGTTCCCAAAAGAAGAAATACAAATGACCAACAAACATATAAAAATTGCTCACTGTCACCAGTGATCAGGGAAATGCAAATCAAATCCATAAAAATGATCATTCCACTTCTGTTAGAAAGGCTATTATCTTTTCTAACATATTGGTCACTTAGTTGTTGATGATTTATTGTTGATGATATGTTGTGGCTTTTTATTGGTAGGGATGATATTCTGCCAGCTCTGCCTTCAGACCAGAGATGGTCTCCCCAAGAAACTGTAGAATTTATCTGGACAACAAGATGCTGGACACTATGCAAAGTACATGCTTGCAATGAAAGAATTATGATTGGATGTGAACTGTAATACTGCAACTAGGTGGAGAAATCCACCATGAGGGGAGGGTCCGGGAAGGGTTGGGGGAATCCCAGAGCCTATGAAGCTGTCATAAAATCAAACGTAAAAAAAAAAAAAATTTTTTTAAATAAAGAAAATTATCAAGGCTGGTGCTGCAGCACTGCACCTAAAGCATCTGCCAGTACAGGTATCCCACATGGGTGCCAGTTCCTGTCCTAGCTGCTCCACTTCCACTCCAGCTCCCTGTTAGTCATATGTAAAAAGCAGAAGAGGACAGCACAGCTGCATGAGCCCCTCCCACCCATGTGGGAGACAAGAATGAAACTCCTAGCTTCCACCTGAGTCCTGTTCAGTGTGACCACTTAGGAAATGAACCAGTAAATGGAAGATCTCACTATCTCTTCCTCTCTGTAACTCTGGTGAGAGAGGAGTTAGACTGTGTAGTAGGCAGTTAGGGTATTCTGGGTCCCCAAGTCATTTTCTCAAATATAAAATCCCCCACCATGTCTTAGATTCACCAGAGCACGTCTCTTCCAAGGGACAGGGGTGCTATTAACATACCAATCCCCCACCTGAAGTATCGGCCATTACCTCCGGCCACTGTGGGAAGGCCTCAGGCTGATCTCTATCATTGAAAGGAGAGCAGGAAGAAGTAATACACATCTGCCTAAGGCCTGGAATGTCCTATGTCTGGCACCTCTGTGGCCTTTTGTCCCAAGGCCAGGTACCATGGAAACCAGAAATTTTTTTTTGTTCATGGAGAAACAGCTTTGAGCGAAACCTTTATAAGGTGCATTCCCCGCCATTGATACGGGTTCGGGTTTTTCTCTTCCTGCCACTATGGCAGAGCACTAGGGTTCTTTTTTACTTTTCCTCCTGCCACTATGGCAGGGGGTAAGGGTCCTTTCTATCTCAAAACCCCCTCCTGTCACTAGGATGGGAGTCTCTCTTCTCAACTTTTCTAATAAATCTTGCTTTAAAACTAAACTGTGTCCGCGCGAAAATTCTTCTTTCCTGCGAGACAAGAACTGAGGTTGCTGCCGTATTCGGGGTCAAAAATCCTGCAATACTGGTACTAAAAAAAGAATACGCAAATTCTAGGCTCTTCTAAACTATGAAAACAGGTTAATGAAAAAAGACCACAATTGCTCCACAACTTTGAGAAACTTGAACGATATGACTATAATGAAGAAACTGTCACAGATGAGACATCATCAAGTCCTTGTCCATCACTCCCAAGTGACAGAAGAGATTCAGACCACCCAAAAGAGAAAGGGCAGCATTTTGACCTAAAATTCCACACATTCACAAGTGCAAAAAGATCTTTCATTTTCTCATGGGTTTCCCCCACATAACTTTTTATTTCCAGCCCCTACTCTCTAGAAAAACCTATATGTATATTTTTATTTTTATTTCCAGCCCCTACTCTCTAGAAAAACCTATATGTATATGTATATTTTTAAGACCAGTTTTGTTCACAGAGGAAACTCTCAAAGATTTAGCACATTGAAAATTGCACAGAATTGATATATATTCAGCATCACTATTAATTCTCATTACAAATGAAATAGCACAAGATTCATACCCTCTTTTTAAATCACTGTAGTGGGTGCTTCCAATTCATTCAACTATTGGCTACCTTATTCTACACCAAGAAGTGCACAAATGTATTCATATGCCCTTCAGCTACACAACAGCAGAAACTCCCAAAGCAGCTCAAATAAAGCACTTCCCCACCAACAACTCTTTCCTTTGTGACAGGTGGTTTCCAAGGTCACTGGCCTAAAATATCTTCTCAAATTTCTTCTAATTATTTAAGAGGCAGAATGTTGGTGAGAGTACCAATCTACAGATCCATTCCCCACAGATTCCCAATGTCCAGGAGTCTCCAACGCGGGCAGCAGGGACCCACAGCCCGGGGATGTCCCCTGCTATCTCCCCAGGGACACACCGGCAGGAATCAGGAGGGGAACAGGGACAGAAACCCAGGCACTCTGACCCGGATTACAGGTGTTCCACCAAGTCAGTGCTGGCCCCACATAAAACAGCCTAGTACCATACAATCAACATAACCAGGCTTTAGTCTGAGTTTACTGCCACTGAATCCAGACAAGATTCAGCTTTCAATCCTTGGTGTATGGAATCAAAAGCTAGGCTCTAAAACTCTCTAAATTGCCTTTCAGCACTGACATATAATGAAGCTTACAGTGGTAACCACAATATGTGCAAACAGTTAAACAAATTTGGATTCCAAACCCCTCTGAAATAACTATTGAGTTGGGCAAATTATCTATCCTGGGAGACCTCTTTGCACATTTTGCTACCTGCCTTTTACGTCCAACAAATAAAAGAATATAAATGTAGAAAAGCACCTAACAGTAAAACCTCAATAAGTCATCTGTTGCAACTTACTGGAATGTTCTCACTTTTGACAGTCCTTCTATTTTTTCTCTGTGAACTTTTATTTATTTATTTATTTATTTATTTTAGTTTTATAGTTTGAACAGATTCAAACAGAGTTCAGATACTAAGAATATGAGACTCCTTTTTCCTTTGCCTACCTTTACCTATCTTCCCTAATACTTTTGAGTAATTTAAACAAACCAGTAACCAGACAGAAATTTATTATATGTCTATATGCAAGAGGACAACTTAGATTCAGTTAAAAAAAAAAAATGTGGTGCTGCACATGGCCTGAACAAGTGTGCACACCTGGTGTACCATAAACTAAAGCAAAACTTCATCAGAAGTCCAGGGCGTAATCTGCTCCCAATGTTCCAGAAAGAATCCCTGTCATTTTGCTAGGGGCTTCCAAAATCCTATGAATTGGTGTCTCGCTGCCTTGCCCTTTGGAAGAGCTCCAATCGCCCGCTGCTTAACGAAATTAACACAAGACAAATTCTAGAAGACTTTTCCCAGTTGAGGAAAGACTGAAGGTAAAACTCTCAAATTTCACTCAGCATACTGACAGTATGTGACTAAGGCAAAATGTGCGTGTGGGTCATCGAGACAGCCCCCAGAAGGACACCAAGACTCAGGCACAAGGGGCGGTCACACCCCTTCCTTCGCTCTGCCCTGTCCCCTCTGACACCTGTTCCCGCAGAGATTCCTTCAACTGCAAGCTACAACCGCCCCACGTCACACACTGCGCAGGGGAGCCGCGTGTTCCTGGCACTGGACGGCAAGCTGAACACCCACTCTCGCCGAGTGACACCAAAAACCGCCTTTCAGTCTCAACACACAAGACATTTTCAGTTACGCTTTTGACATCAAGTTCCATGCGGCTCTTTCTCTACCTGGCAAGTTAACTTTAGCTATCACCTGTCCACCCCGACACCCAGAGGCCAAAGCCATCGGGAGCTTCCTGAAGATGCTGGCCCAGCTTTGACGGTGTCACCTGGGTGAAAACACGCGTTACAGTACGATCGGAACGAAGGTACAGAGAGGTCATACTCATCAGAAAGCTAAAGCACAGCCCGCAAAGTCAAGATCACGACCGGATCCCTAGGTTCTTTTCTTCCAGCGAGAAGCAGCCATCTGGGGCCGCGACGCCTCCCGGGTCGCCCGAGAAGCCCAGGAGGGGCGATCCACTTACCTGGAGGAAGCTGCAAATTAGCCGGCAACTGGATGGTCGTGGTGTTGGGGGTTTTCACCGCAACTATCTGAGGCGCGGGCAGCCTAGAGCCGCCGCCGCCACCGCCGCCGGGTTGAGGAAGCGCATTGACAGGAGCCACCTTGGTCACCACGGTCCCCACCGGGGACCGCAGGGGCTGCTGAGACGCCGAGGGATCGGCGCAGACACCGACAGGCGTCTTGGTCACGCCGGCCAGGGGCGCGCTCTCCACCCGCAGCGGCAGGGTCCCGGCGGGGGCCATGGTCACGGTCCCTGAGGCGCTCCCGACGGCTGAGGGAGCGGCGCCCGCCGGTTCTGTGAGGCCCGCGGACATGCCCTCCGGGGCTCAGCGGCAGCCGCGGCGCTGCCGTTCCGGGAGCTGAAGCGAGGGGAGGCTCGGGAAGCGGCGGCCGGCTCCAGCGCACTTCAGGATCCACAGCATCGCGGGCGACAGGCGCAGGGGGACCGCGGCAGACGCCGACCGGGCACCGGGACCCGCACGTCTCAGACCTTCCGCCCCGCGTCCGCGCGAGTCGGGTCGGCCCGGGAGAGCACCACCGGCACGGCCGCCTGCTGCTTCCTCAGCGGGGCTCACACGTGCGCCGGCTCAAGCCGGCACCACAGCCTCGGGTCCTGCTGCCGCAGACCCCGTGGATGGCGGGACGGCGTCACTAAGACCTCCGAACCTAACTCTTCCAGGCGGTTCCCCCCCGCCCCGCAACCCCCGCCAAAAATTTCAAAACTACGAGACCCAGAGAGACCCCCAAGCCCCCAAGGCGCGCTGGGCTCGGCCCGGCTGCGCGACCACGCCAGCCATGTTTATATAGCCACGCGGAGCTCTCGCGCACGCGCTTAGGTCGCCGGCGCCTCCCCGGGCTTCCCCGGAATCCGGCCTCGCGATTGGCCACGGGGCGGAATCGCGCCCGTGACGTCACGAGGTACGGCCCGGGAGGGCGTTAGAATCGTGCTGGGAAGGCGGGGGCGGGCCCGCTGGTCACGTGGGCGGGGCCCGCGGCTCCGGCAGGACTGCGGCCTCTGCGGTCGCCTCGTCGGCGTCCCGTGATGCGTCGGTTCCTCAGGCGTCTGTGGAGTTTTTTTGTGTTTTTTTTTTTTCTGTTTGTTTTTGGAGGAAAGGTAGATGATTTTGCAGAAGGTTAACCCGATAAGAAATGACGCATCACTATCGGTAAACCAAAATGACGGTTAATACGGTAAACTAGGAATCACTAGTGTGTTTTCATGTCTAGAATGTGTATTTTCACATCGTTTGGGGATTGAGCTGTCACCTGAGAAAAATCTTCTTTCCTGGTGTTGAGATATCTGTAGTTTCTGTAAACTTAAATTGTCTTCGTGTCTGTCTCCTTGGGAGCTGGCACAATGTCTTTTGATTCCTGTATCCTCAGAATTAAGCAGTTTTAAATATTCAGTCCAACCCCGGGCGTTCCCTGATGAAATGAAAAGTGTCCTTTGAATGAGTTCCCAAGAATGCCTAATAGGAAAAAAAAAAATACTTCCTTGTCCATCACCTGGTCAGTAAAGATGCCTTGATGTCAGGCTGTTGTCATGTCTGTTCTTGGAAATAACGCTAACGTTGAAGATGTTGCAAACAGGCTGATGCTGTCGTCTGAATGTTTGTGTTCCCGCAGAATTAATATGCTGGAAGCATGATGGTATGAGAAGATGGCCCCTCCTAGTAGCGATTAATCATGAGGCCTTTCAGTGAAACAGGCCCCAACCACCACAAAAATTGGAAGAATTAGTTTGATTCGATAGTACACCCAAAGGTCAAAGCATCACGTGTACCCACCTAAGTATATATTGCTTTTATTTTTATTTTAAAAAGAATTCAAAAGCAACTTCTCGCCCCTGTGAATTTATGGTGAAAGATAAGATAATTGTGCTGGAATACACCCTTCACCAAATGTCGAATCTGCCCTCATGGGTGACTTCCCAGCCTCCAGCAGTGTGAGAAATAAATGTCAGTACTTACAAAAGAACACTATGAGCCCAGTGCAGTAGCCTAGTAGCTAAAGTCCTCACTTTGAATGTGCCAGGATCCCATATGGGCGCCAGTTCTAATCCCGGCAGCCCCATTTCCCATCCAGCTCCCTGCTTGTGGCCTGGGAAAGCAGTTGAGGACAACCCAAAGCCTTGAGACCCTGTACCTGTGTGGGAGACCTGGAGGAAAAGCTAATCTTTTCCTCCTAATCTTGTACCTTTGTAATTCTTTATCCTCGTTTTATGACTTGTCTCACTGATGATAACTTTAATTTTCTAATTCCAAATAGTATATCCTTTCTTACACAGCAATAGTAGCCACTGTCCTGAATTCAAAGCTAGAAAATAATTATGTGTATGGGACTGGTGCAGTCGCATAGTAGACTAAGCCTCTGCCTGTGATGCCAGCACCCATCTGGACATTGATTTGAATCCTGGCTGGTCCACTTCTCGTGCAGCTCCGTGCTTATGGCCTGGGAAAACACCAAAAGAGAATGGCTCATGTTTCTTGGGCCCCTGTACCCACATGGGAGACCCAGAACAAGCTCTTGGCTCCTGGCTTCAGTTCAGCTGTGACTGTTGCAGCCATTTGGAGAGTGAACCAGTGGATGCGGCATATCTCTCTCTCTCTCTCTCTCTCTCTCCTACTCCCCGGTTAACCCTGCTTTCAAATTTAAAAATAGATATTTTTAAAAGTAATAATGATGTTTACATCTTCCTCCCATAAACATATATTAGTAAAGCAGAATGCTTACAGGGGGAGACAAATGGTGCATTTTATCCTTCTATGTAATAAAAATTGAAAAGGAAAGACAATATCTTTATTTTTATTATGCTAATCTGTTAAAATTTTTATAAAGCTGGATAATTAGATGAGTTGAAAATATGTATCCATTTACCTGTTGTTTTTTATTTTTAAGTATTTATTTATTTGAAAGGCAGGGTTACAGAGAGCAAGATAGCTCTTGTGTTCACTGGTTTACTCCCTAAGTGGCCATGACAGCTGAGTCTGGGTCAGGCCCAAAGCTCGGAGTCTTCTGGGTCTCCTATTTGGGTGTAGGGTCTAAAGTTGTATTAAAAGTGGAGCAGTCCATATGGGATGCAGGCACTGCATGTGGCAGCTTAACCCATCCTGCTATAGCACCTGTCCTTCACTTACCTTTTAAACAATGGGCTGTGGCAGTAACCCCTTTAGCTCAGTGGGTTGAGCTGTGGTTTGTACTGCCTGCATCCCATATGGCTCAAATCCCAGCTCTTCTGCTTCTGGCTTGGCTTCGTATTAATGTTTTAAGGCAAGCAACAGAAGATGGCCCAAGTGCTTTGGCCCCGCCACACGTAGGAGTCCGGGATGAATCTAAGCTACTGCCAATAGGCTCACCCAGCCCCCGCTGTTGCAATCATTTAGAGTAAGGCAACAGATGCAAGATCTCACTTTCTGCCTCTCCCACTCTCTCTGTCACTCCACTCTGTCTTTAAGATAAATTAAAAAAAATCTTTTAAAAATTTAGTAAGGGACTATGTCATTGAATATCTAAATACAATATTCACTGAATCATATAGTAAAACAAAACTATGAACAGGTACATTTTGCATGTTCATGGAATAACATATCCAAAGACTATAACATATATAAATAACATATCCAAAGACTATATCATATATCCAAAGACTAAGATATAGTTATTGAGTAGACAACATAAGTTATTCACATCATAGTTTTAATTTTTCAAGTACCTAAAGTCTCTTCAGAAAATGAATCAAAGTTCACCACTCTGTGAAAAAAAAAATTCAATGTATTTATTTGACAGGCAGAGTGATAAAGAGGTCTTCCATCTGCTGAGTCGCTCCCCCAGTGACCATAACAACCAGAGCTGGACCAGGCAGAAGGCAGGAGCCAAGCTCTCCACATTTGTAGCAGTGACCCAAGCTCTTGCGCCATCTTTGATACTTCCCCAGGCACGTTACCAGGGAGCTGTATTGGAAGTCAAGCATCCAGGATTCAAAACTGTGCTTGAGTGAGGGATATTAGCGTTGCAGGTGGCGGCTTCACTCCCAGGACCAGGATGCAGACTCCAGAGAGTCACAGAAAACACGGTTGCTATGTGGAGAGGGAAGGAAAGAGAAGGCAGCAGACTCATACAGCAGCTTGTGGCCCTCGATAAGAATTACGCCTTCTATTAGTACTTAGACAGGAAGCATTGGAAGAGTTTGGGCGGCTATATAACATAATTAAACTTATGCTTTAAAGCTTCATGCATTGTGGCTGCTGTGTGAATAAACCATGAGCATAAAGCCAGACAGTAGGGAGACCTCATAAGGAGGCTGCTTATAAAGGCAAATAAGAGATGATCTTAGTCCAGGGTTTTAGTGGAGGAAGTAACAAAACATAATCAGTTCCTGTGGATGTTTTTTACAGCAGGGCCAACATGTTTCCCTGATAGCGGTAAATAGAGAGAGGAAGGTTTTAAGGATGATGGGAAAGCCACGGATATTTTTATTTAAGTGCTTGTCTTGGGCCCAGCACAAAGGCTGAATGGCTAAATTCTAGCCTTGCAAGTACCAAGATGGCATGTGGGTGACAGTTCGTGTCCTAGCTGTTCCTCTTCCTATCCAGCTCCCTGCTTATGGCCTAGGAAAGCAGCAGAGGATGTTCAAAGCCTTGGGACCCCACACCAGTGTGGGAGACCCAGAAGAAGTTTCTAACTCCTGGCTTGGGATTAGATCACCATCCACAGTTGCAGCCATTTGGGGAGTGAACCAGCAGGTGGAAGATCTTTCTCTCATTCTCTCCATAAATCTGATCTGCCTTTCCAATACAAATACATAAAACTTTGAACTGCTGATTTGGTATCTGCTGTGGTTTGTTCCCACCAAAACTCACAGTGATGCTTAATTTCTCAATGCAGCACTGTCAAGATGTAATTAAGAGATAATTAGGTCACAGGAGTTCTCATGAATGAATCCAGTCATGTCTTGAGGGAATTTGAGCTCTTGTGGACTGAGTAGATCAGTACTGCTGGTGGAAAATTGTTATAAATAGGTTAGCCCTGATCTGAATCGCTCTTGTTTGCTTTGTCTCCCTGTGATTTGTGTGTGTGTGTGTGTGTGTGTGTGTGTGTGTGTGTGTGTGTGTGTGCCTGTGTTTCAGCGTCTCTCTTGTGAGCTCCTGCCACGCTCTGCCACCTGCCACGCTGTGAGGCAGCAAAGGCCCCACCAGTTAGGACTGCCCCATCAGCCCTCAAGAACTGTGAAGCAAACTAAAGCTCTTTTCTTTATGAAGCACCTAGGCCCAGGTACTTTTTAATAGAATACAAAGAATATTATGGTAATGTGTAGAGTAAGTAGCTGAATATACAAATCCAGAATTGAAGGAAGAAATGTAGCCAGATAGGTTTAGGTATGTAATTATCAAAACCACTGAACTCAGAAGAAAGTATACATGGAGAACAAAAGAGGTCAGAGTTAAGTACTTTGATTCTAAAAGTCAAGTTGGGGAAAAGTGTCTAACAACTGATGAAGATACCAATTAAGACACCTGCATCTCTTAGGGGAGGACCTGGGCTCCACACTCAGTTGTGGTTCCTGACCCCAGTTCCTGCAAATCAAGACCCTGGAATGCAGCAAGTCTGGACCTACATATTTGGAAATTCACCACCTGCCTGGAATCCAGGTTGAGTTCCAAGCTCGTGGTTTTAGCTCCTTGGCTGTTACAGGCATTTATTTGGGCGGTGCACCAGCAGATGGACATCCTCTCTTTCAAAGTAAACATTTTTAAATGATACTAATTTTTAAAAGGTGAGTTTGAGGAGGTCCCAGCAAGAACAAAATGGTGGTAGAGTCTCCACTGAGAAAATCAGGAGAGGGTGGAATCCTGGAACTAGCAGGTGACCGAGGCTCAGATGAAGAGGGTACTCAAACGTCCCAAGTGCAGCTGACAGGTCAGGTAAAAAGAGAAATGGCATTAGACGCAGAAACAGGATATGGAAGTCACGGGTTAACCTTGACAGGAGAAAACTCCCTGAAATGTGATGATGAAGGCCTGCTTAGCATAGGCCGAGAACCAACAGGAGTGGCTGGTAACTCGTTAAATTACCTGCAGCCCATATTGGAGTGCCTGGCTTGAGTCCCAGTTCAGGTCTCCCTTCCAATTTCCTGCTCATGCAGATCCTGGGAGGCATCAGATGAGGCTCAATCGATTCAGCCTTCGCCACCCACCAGGGAGACCCCAGCCATTCCGGGCATGCTGGGGATGGAGTAAGCCAACAACCCACTCTCATTTTTTGTTTTGTTTGTTTTTATTTTTTCTCTTAGTCTTTCAAAAAAAAAAAGAAAAGCAGCCTCAGAGAACTGTATTATTATTTCTTATATGTGAAATGGATAAATACTTTCAGATACCATTTAGAACTTAACATTGCCTAAATAATTTCCCATGCCTAGGTATCTAAAGCAGTTCACTTGTATAATTCCATGTCTAAAATGTCTTCATAATTATCATTTATTCGGAACATGTTTTGATCAGTAATACATTGTTTGCATACATGGTGACAAACTGTGATAAATGCTTTGAAAGAACAGAACAATATGCTTTGAATGAGAATAATGGGCAGGCTGTGATTCGGATAGGGAACTAGACAAATGTTCCAGGAATTGAAAGGATGCCAGTGGAATTGGTCAGAGTAAGTAGGGCTCGGGGGAGAGAGGCCCAAATGCTGTTGGACAGAGGAGCCAGAGTACGAAGGTTCTCTCTGAGGCATGCACATGAAAGTAATGGAATTATTCTTAGTATAAACTTATTGTCATTATTTAAATTTATTTTGAAAATCTTTTGGTACAGAAGAGTAGCTAGCAGTATTTTTTATGAGTCCCACATACCCTTCGAGCTCACCAATTTTTAACTCTGATCAACTTGTTACAACTTGCTGTCCCTTTTTATATATAAATAGATGTGTGTATAAGCACACATGATCTTCATTATTTCCATCGTTGGTAGTTGTGAATTCATCTACATTATTAAGATATATTCGTAACTCAGAAATCGCTGCTCAAAGAACCTTTGTAATATATTTTTTAAGGATTTATTTTACTTTTATTTGAAAGGCAGATTCACACAGGAGAGACAGAGAGGAGCTTCCATCTGCTGGTTCATTCCCCAGATGGCTGCAACGCCTGGAGCTGGGCTGGTCCGAAGCCTTGAGCTTCTTCCTGGTCTCCCACTTCAAGGAGAGGAGGGGCCCAAGGACTTGCGTCATCCTCTGCTACTTTCCCAGCCTCATGAGCAGGGAGCTGGGTCAGACACAGAGCAGCCAAGAAGGCTTAACATACCATGCCATAGCGCCAGCCCGCACCTTTGCAATCTTGCACAGAAATACTAACAGCAACAAAAGTTTGAGTCAGCTGACCTGCATATTTTCCCTAGCTGACACTGAACAAGATAGCATTGTATTGAGCCTCGTATTTCAGCTATCTTATCATAAAATAAGCATCATTTTTTGTAGTCTACTTAGTGCCTTGATATTTTTGTGTTCTTGTTACTGTTGAAATGGCCCCCAGGCATGCTGCTGAAAAATGTCTAGTGTTTCTCTGTGCAAAAATGCTGTCCGTGCAGAGAAAATAGACGTGGTAGAGAGGCACATATGTTAAGAAATCAACAGCATATTAATGATATATCTAAATAAAAACACAGTGGAGGTAGGGTTGTGCCACAATGGGTTAAACAATTGACATGCAAATGGCATCCACATTCAGCATTACAGTTTAAGTCCCAGCTACCCCATTACTAGTTTCCTGCTATTGTGCCAAAAAAAAAAAAAGTGGAAAATTACCCAAATGGGCGGGGCCTGTGCTGTAGGTGTAGAAGACCCAGAAGTGGAGTTGCTAGTTTCTGTCAGGCCCAGACCTGGTTGTTGAAGTCATTTGGAAGGTGAAACAGTGGCTAAAAACTCTCTCTTTTGTCTTGGTCATTTTTTCAAATAAGTAAATAAATTTTAAAAGCCACAAGGTTCCATAAAATAAGGTTGATTGGTACAAAACTAAAAATTGCAACTGGAGGTTCACTGGAATAAAGCCTGAATCCTCTATAGCAGCAACGATTGAGTCTTTTGGGCCTGCTGCAGTGGCTCTATAAGCTAATCCTCCACCTTGAAATGCCTGGATCCCATATGGGTGCCAGTTTGTGTCCTGGCTGTTTGACTTCCCAGTTCCCTGCTTGTGGCCTGGGAAAGTAGTGGACAATGGTCCAAAGCCTTGGGATGCCACACACCCATGTGGGAAATCCAAAAGAAGTTCCTGGCTCCTGGCTTCAGAATGGCTCAGCTCTGGTCATTGTGGGCATTTGGATAGTGAACCAGCAGATGGAAGATTTTTGTCTCTCCTCCTTTCTGTCAATCTACCTTTCGAAAAAATATAAAAACAAATCTTTAAAAAATTAAGTATTTCCTATTTCAGCTTTTGCGGTCATTTTATAGAATATAACTCCTTTGCATAACAAGAATTAACCATATATATACTTTGTTGCATAAACCACTTCAAAGTCAGTTATAAACATATCTTTTTCCCACTAAATACTTCAATGTACTCAGAAATTTTCTACAATGACTTTCACTTATGTAGAATCAGAAAATCCAATATTGGCGCAGTTATTTAATCAACAAATCTTTTTAAAATATTAATTTGAGAGAGAGAGAGAAAGGGAGAACAAAGAAAGAAAGGTTTTTCATCTGCTAGTTCATCCCCAAATGGCCACAGTGGCAGGAGTTGGGCCAAATTCAGGAACCAGGAGCTTCATCCCAAGCTGCCATTGGGTTCAGGGGACCAAGCACTTTGGTCCACTGAAAGAATTTTTAACTTGTTTTTCCAATTCCTTAAGGTACAATGATAAATTACTTAAGCACTTTATGCCTTTTTTAAAGATTTTTTTTTATTTGAAAGACAGATTTACAGAGAGAAGAATGATATGGAAAGATCTTCCAACTACTAGTTTACTATCTAAGTGGCTGCAGCAATGAGAGCTGGACTTGTCTGAAGCCAGGAGCCAGGAACTTCCTTCAAGTCTTCCATGTGGGTACAAGGGCCCAAGCACTTGGGCACCCTCCCCAGCTTTCTCAGTCCAAAGCAGGGAGCTGAATGGGAAGTGGAACAGTCTAGACACAAACTGGCCTCCTTATGGAATCCTGCCACCTTTTTGATGTAGATATGACTTCTTAGAAGCTTCCCTCTTGGCATTGCATTTGTGTATTTCCTACGGTTCTGGCATGCTGTGTTCCCATTCATTTTGAAAAACATTTCATTTTCCTTTTTAATTTCTTCCTCGATTCATTGGCCTTTCAGGAGTAAGTTGGTTGAATTCTATGTTTT
This sequence comes from Ochotona curzoniae, assembly GCF_017591425.1. Lineage (NCBI taxonomy): Eukaryota > Metazoa > Chordata > Mammalia > Lagomorpha > Ochotonidae > Ochotona > Ochotona curzoniae. The sequence goes on from NW_024466218.1 coordinate 6,799,638, forward strand.
TTGTGTGGTTTCCAAAGTTTTGTTTTGTTGCTGATGACTAGTTTTGTTGCAATGAGGTCAGAAAAGACACGCAAGGGGTCAGAACTGTGGTACAAACAACGTGAAGCTGCTGCTTGTGACAGGAAATGATGACCCAATCACTTGGGTTCCTGCCATCCATGTGGGAGATTCAGATGGAATACAAGGCTTTAGCCTGGTCCAAACTTGGCTGTGGTGCTGTTTCTTGAAGGAACCAGAGTTTAAAAGATCTGTTTCACTCTCTATCTTTCCTTTCCTCTTTATTGCTCTGCATTCAAACAAATACTTAAAACAAAAAGGATACTGAGGGGCTGACTTGGTAGCTCAACAGTCTAATCCTCCACCGCCAAGCACCAACATCCCATATGAGTGCCAGTTCATGTCCTGGATACTCCACTTCCCACCCAGCTCCCTGCTGAGAACCTAGGAAAGCAGTGAAGGATGGCTCACATCCTTGGGATCTTGCACCTAAGTGGGAGACCTGGGTGAAGCTCCTGGCTCCTGGCTTCAGATCTGCTCAGTTCTGGCAGTTGTAGCTACTTGAGAATGAACCAGCAGCTGGAAGATCTTTCCCTCTCTACCATTCCTTCTCTCTGTAAATATGTCTTTCAAATGTAATGTCTTTTTTTTTTTTAATGAATAACCTGTGCAAATATTGACAACATGAGTTTGCAGCCCTATTTAACTCTGATTTTTTATTGTAATGGACCTGCTACTGGGCTCTAGTACCCTCTTGCTCCCCCACATGAGAGCTGTGTCTCTCTTGACAGTGTGCTCCTTGGAGCTGGGGAAAGGATGACTGGGACAGTGCTTTTCTTCTCATTTCTTCAAGGCAACTTTTCTTTTACTAAAGTAAGGCATTTGCAGCCCGTCGCTTGGCTGCGGAGGCTCTCAGAAGGTGACTGGGTGCTTGACTGCTTGTCCGAATTGGTGTCTCTGCAACTAGATAGTAACTTACCAGTTTCTTGCTCAAACATTTCCTTTGGTTTCTCTCCTCTTTCTCTCTTTTTAAAGAATTCATTAATGCAGGCCTGGCATGATAGTGTAGAGGTTAAATTCCTCACCTTGAATGCGCCGGGATCCCCTATGGGTGCCAGTCTTAATCCCCGCAGCTCCACTTCCCATCCAGCTCCCTCTCTGTGGCCTGAGAAAGCAGTTGATGACAGCCCAAAGCTTTGGGACCCTGCACCTGTGTGGGAGACCCGGAAGAGGCTCCTGGCTTCAGATAGGCTCAGCTCTAGCTGCTGAGGTTGCTTGGGGAGTGAATCATCAGACAAAAGATCTTCCTCTTTGTCTCTTCTCCTCTCTGTATATCTGACTTTCTAATAAAAATGAATAAATCTTTTAAAAAAAAGAGTTAAATAATGCATTAGATTCTCAAGTTTATAACAAATGCATAATTACTACAACATAATTCTCATGTTAATGTGCTTTTAATTCTCCACTCCTTTTGTAAATAATAAGCAATCCTGGTCCGGTGCGATAGCCTAGTGGTTAAGGTCCTCATCTTGAACATGCTGGGATCCCATATGGTTCTAATCCCGGCAGCTCCACTTCCCATCCAGCTCCCTGTTTGTGGCCTGGGAAAGCAGTCGAGGACGGCCCAAAGCCTTGGGACCCTTTACCAGCATTGGAGACCTAGAAGAGTTTTGGCTCCTCGGTCTGGATTGGCTCAGCTCCAGCAACTGCAGCCAACTGGGAATAAATGAGTGGATGGCAGATCTTTCTCTCTGTCCCTCCTTATCTCTGTAAATCTGCCTTTGCAATAAAATAAATACATGTTTAAAAAATAGCAGTATTTGGGCCCAGTACGGTAGCCTAGCAGCTAGAGTCCTCACCTTGAGTGTCCAGGATCCCATATGGGCACCGGTTCTAATCCCAGCAGCCCCGCTTCCCATCTAGCTCCCTGCTTGTGGCCTGGGAAAGCAATTGAGGACGCCCAAATCTTGGCACCCTGTACCCGTTTGGGAGACCTGGAAGAGGCTCCTGGCTTCGGATTGGCACAGCTCCAGCTGTTGTGGTCACTTGGGGAATGAATCATTGGACATAAGAGCTTCCTCTCTGTCTCCCCTCCTCTGTATATCCACCTTTCCAATAAAAATAAATAAACCTTTAAAAAAAATTCATCTCAAGGGAATTTTGCAGTCAAAGTTATTAGGACTGCCAAGATTCCTTATTTATATGGATTGTAGCTATCAATACGTACCAAACTAGAACTTAAAACAGAAATTTTGCAGTGCTTTTCTACTTTAAAATAGCAACAAAGATTTCATGATATGTTATATTTGCCAGCATCCATTTGGGGGACAAAAATCCAACTAGTTACTTGATTAAAAAAATATTGGTTAGTAGAAGGTAGCTAAGTATTTGAAAATCTGAAAAAAGACTTAAAAAGTAGTAGGGACCAAAAAAAAAAAAAATCATTGCTATGGTTTGAATGTGCAAAGTTCATGTGTTGGAAACATTTTTTCTTTTTAAAGTTATTATTTTTTGAAAGGCACAATGACAAAGAAAGTGAGAACGTTTCGTCTTCTGCTTTACTGTCCACGTTGCCGCAATGGCTGCTGTTGGACCAGGCTCGACCCAGAAGAATGAACTTCCTACGGGTCTCCGGTGTGTGTGGGCATCCAGGTACGTAGGTCATGCTCTGCTCCTTTCCCGAGTGCATTAGCAGAGAGCTGAATAGAAAAATGGAGCAGCTGAGACTCGATCATATGCTCACATGAATCACAGCATCATGGGTGACGGCTTAATGTGCGGTGCCACAACGCTGACCCTTCATGTCTTGCAAACTTATTTCCCAATGCAGTGGTGTTGGGAGGCGGGGCCTTTGAAAGGACAGGAGGACATGGACTCTGTCCTCACACCTGCAGTAATGCCATTATCCCAGGAGTGGCTTGATGATGGCAGGATGGAGCACCTGATAAAAACAAGAATTCAGCCTCCTTCTCTCTTTCTCTTGCGCATGTGGTGGCCACCCCCTACCGCCATGTTATCTTGCAGTAAGAAGACCCTCACTTGATGCAGTCACTTGACCTCAGACTTAACCTCCAGACTAACCCAAATGAACTTCTGCTCATTTCACATTACGCTGCCTGTGGAATTGTGCTATAACTGCACAAAACAGATGAGAGCAAGAAGCTGCTCTGTCTGCAGGGAGGACAAGCAGAGGGTAAAAGAACCTAGGGCTTGGGTGAGGCTACTCCAGAGGGCTAAGATTCTCATCTTAGGAGATGTAGGAACCCGCCGGCTGAAGTGTGAAGACATTCGATGGAGGGGATGGGCCTGTGGGACCTCTAAAGCCATTACAAGTGATCAAAGCACAGCCTGAGGGTGTAACTGGAGTTCATCTGCACTGAGCAATGATAATGGAACCTGGGAATGCAGAAGGATGGCTCGCAGTATCCCTCCAGCGCCCTCTATTGACCAAACGGAACACTTCATCAGGCGGCAAAGGAGAAATGACCAGCTCCAGGATCTTGAAGGAAGGCCGAGCAAGGGGCATTTGTGGCTGAAAGATAAGACACCAAGAGGTAGCACATATATCACAGATGCTTGTAACATTGTATCAATATGTTTGATGAAATATAGCTATATTTTTTCCAAAAAATGAATGAAGGGGAAAAGACAGTTGGATTGCATATCTGATTAGGCATTTAGTCCGTTGCAAAGATGTTATTTTGATTCAACATGAAGAAAATATGGACTCAAACAGATAAATGGTTGGAAAAGGGAAGAATATTTCAATAGCTTTTTTTAGGTCTTTTTGATATTCTGCCTTATGCTACATCAAAGCTTAACAAGTGGGGTTTTTTTTTTTTAAGTTGCAATGTGGAAATTGAAATCATATCAATCATATTACATTTTATTATAATATAGCTCATTGGTTACATGACACTTCTTTGAATAGAATTTTACTCATGAGTGATTTTGTTACATTGTGCAAGATTTTGGAAAATATTGGTTTACTGAATTACTCAGATCTGTCAAATATTGATATGAGTATTTCATTATACAACATCAAAACGTTTCCACAACCTCAGTTACCAAGTGTCAATGAAAAAATATGACATGGAGAATTCAAGAAATAAACATTCATAAATTTTCAGCTGCACCATTCTGAGTACGTTATGAAATCTCACATCTTGCTCAATCCTATCTGGGAACTGAACCGCTGCTGTGTCCAGCAGACCCGTGCCAAGTGCTATCCACCCTTTACGGCCATCTCCTTATCAAATCGACAAATCATCTGTTCTATTCCAGAATACCTGATGCTGAAGGCTGGGGAGTCCCAGAGCACAGCACCAGCTTCTGCGTGGCTTTGGTGATTGCTTCTGCCAGTGAAATCTATGGCAAAAAGCAGAAGGGCAAGTGTGCGTGTATGAAAGAGGGGTGGCCCCGTTTTATAAGAATCTGCTTATATGGCAACTAATCCAGGCACAAGAGTAAGAACTCATTATCATGTGAATCGTCACAGTCCTTCGAGAAAGACATTAAGCATGCTTAACCTAATCACTTCTTAAAGCCCTGCCTCTCAATACTGCCACAATTTCAACATGCATTTCGGAGGATGCAAACTATACTGAAACCACAGTATATAATATTAGCATTAGTGTTCATGTGTCCCTTCCTTCCAATGCCACATACATCATAATGCCTTCATCGCTCACCTCCTGTCATTCCATCACACAGGCTCTGTAACTCACAACACTACAACACGATGGGTGAGGGGTCCAGCAATCTAGCATAGTGGGTAAAGGTGCTGTCTGCAACTCTGGCATCCCATATGGGCACTCATATCCTGGCCTGCTCCATTCACGCTCCAGCTCCTTGCTATTGGCCTGGGGAAAGCAGCAGCAGATCGCCCAAGTGTTTGGACCCTTGCTACCTCTATGCAAGACCTTGATGGAGTTTCTAGATTTGGTCTGACTCAGTCCTGGCCATTGTGGCCATCTGGGGAATGAGCCAGTGGATGGAACGAGACCTCCTCCTCTTACTGTGTAACCTTGACTTCCAAAGAAATTAATCTTTAAAAATACAATAATATATCTTGAATATCTTATTTGTTTTTTATTTATTTGAAAGGCAGAGTCACAGAAATGGAAGGAAAGACGGAGAGAAAGAATCTTCCATCTGCTAGTTCATTCTCTAACTGGCTGCAATGGCTAGAGCTGGACCAGTGTGAAGCTGGAAGCCTGGAGCCTCCGCTGGGTCGGTCTCCCAAGTGGGTGCAGGGACCTGCTTTCCCAGGCAGCTGGATCAGAAGTGGAGCAGCGAGGACTTAAACCAACACCCATATGGGATGTCAGTGTCATAGGCCGATCAGCATTGTCACAACGTCATCCCATCCAGTGAGAAATCATAATCACATAACCTTTATTGTCGAATATTGTTGCTCTTGCTCATTTCATTATTAGCTATTTTCGTTACTTTCTCACTGTGTCTATTTATAAACTAAAGTTTATCATAGTTAGGTATGCATATAGAAACATAATACAATGTTCAGTAACACCTGTTCTTTCAGGCATCCACGGGAGACTTGGAAAACAGCATCCAAGGCTAGGGAATAACCTCAATATTTTCCCATAACCCTCCCATCAGCTCTGTGTTACGGGAAGCTGGCAATCTCACAACAGCACACACAAATCTTCTGAAAATGTAATTCTGTTTCAAATTTTGAATTTTGTCATTGGCAATTAATGCTGTCAGTTTTTTTTCCTTAAGATGATATGTCTACAATTTTCACTTTTTACAAAAAACCCAAATTTGAAAACAAAATTGACAGTGTGTGGGTTATTCAGTACTAAATATTGGTTCATGAAAAAGAGTTTAGTTCATTGGGTAATCCATGCCAGCAATTTTCCTCAGATCAATCTTCTTAATATGGTACTTCTTTCTTTGTTACATATTAAAAGACATATAAATTTATTGCTTAAGAATTTTTTTTATTGGAAAGTCAGACATACTGAGAGGAGAGACAGAGGAAGATTTTCAGTCCAATGATTCACTCCCCAAGCAGCAGCAGCAATGGCCAGAGCTGTGCCAATCTGAAGCCAGGAGCCAGACCCTCTCCCAGTCTCCCACACAGGTGCAGGGTCCCAAGGCTTTGGGCCGTCCTCGACTGCTTTCCCAGGCCACAAGCAGGGAGCTGGATGGGGAGCACAGTTGCTGGGACACAAACCGGTGCCCATATGGGAACCCAGTGTGTGTGAGGATACCATGCTGGGCCCAAGAATATTCTTGTTTTTTTTTTTTTTTAATTTATTTGGTTTTATTGGAAAGATTGACAGAGAGAAGTATCTTCCATCTGCTGGTTCATTCCCTAAGTGGCCGCAATGAACAGAGCTCAGCCAATTTGAAGCCAGGAGCCAGGAGCCTGCACCCTTGGGTGCTGGGACCCAAGCACTTAAGCCATCCTTCAGTGTTTTCCCAGGCACATTATCAGGAAACTGAATCAAAAGTGGAGCAGCCAGGACACAAGCCAGACCTCATACGGGATGATGGTGCTGCAGATAGAGGTTTGGCTTGCTATACCACAATGCCAATCCCTTGTCTGAAGATATGAAGTATAGCAGCTGGAAGTCAAATTCATTTGAATCAAGACTAACACCAACAGATGGCTCTGTAAAGTCCTAATGCTTTTTAAACATCGACTTCTGTTCTTCGCCTTGCGGCACCATCACTCCCATCTGAACATATCCATCAGGGCTTTAGATATAACGACGGGTGCTGGAATGAGCTAATTCTTTATTATCTCCCGTGAGTTTTCCATTCTTCTGCAAGAAAGACATGAAAGAGGTTGTTCATTTGCTGGTTCACTTCCCAAATGGTACCAATGGCCAGGGCTGGGCCAGGCTGAGGCCAGGAGCCAGGAGCTTCTTCTGGGTCTCCCACATGAGTTGCAGGGACCTAATAACTTAGGCTATCTTCTGCTTTCCCAAATGCAGTAGCAGGAAGCTGGATTTGAAATGGGACAACCAGGCCTCCAATAATATGCCTGTGTTACCGACTGTGGCTTGATCAACTGCCAGTTCCTGCCGGAGTCCAGCTCCAGCTGAGTTCGGAACTCGCGAAGGGTGCGTGGATGAGGCGCAAAGAAAGAGAAAGAAAGAGACGGACCACTAGTAACTCTTCATCATCATAATGGACTACGCACAAAAGCTGTCCGCTTTATTTATACAAAATCAGTCAAACTCTGGCTCAGACTTTTTACGTCATGGTCAAGTGGGTGTTTCCAAAGATAACTGCCATTTGTTTCACCTAAGGCTAGAATGTTAACCACCTGGTGCCTGGCACCTGGCGCCTGGCTAGGAAAAGGTTCTCAATAGATGGTGCATATTAGTCACTAACACATTCCTACCACAATTACTTTACAGCTTGGTCTTGAGATAGTCAAGGAAGGAAGGGACCTAAAAGATCAAAGAAAGAGGGAAAGAATAGATTCCCACTACACCTGAAGACAGAACACCTTTGATTAGCATAGGATCAAAAGGGGGAGTTAGCACCCTTGATTAGCATATTGCCACAGGATGCAACCCTAACAGCGACAATAGCTCTTTGGCTAAAAACAGCACCAGCAACATTAGCTTCTAAGTTCCTATTGATATTAAACAGTAACTCCACAGAGGCAGGCAATGCCTACATAGATTACAGAATACTCAGCGGGGTTGTCCGGTGTCCATGCAAAGGGAGGCAGGGCTGCATTCAGGTGTTGTAGAGACATTCGCCAGGCCTTGCCACACAGCGGGAAGTTTCTTGCGACCTTGCCTGCAATGGAACTATACTCTTCACACCTTCCTGTCTTCCACACCCATCACACGGACCCCAGCAAGTTCCAATGAGATTTTGTGGGACATGTGGGCTAAACTTCCCTGTAGGTAGTTTTTTTGTTAAGATTTATTTATTGGAAAGTCAGATATACAGAGAGGAAGATCTTCCATCCAATGATTCACTCCCCAAGTGAGTGCAATGGCAATGCTACGCCGATCCGAAGCCAGGATCCAGGAACTTCTTCCAGGCATCCCACATGGGTGCAGGGTCCCAAAGCTTTGGGCCATCCTCGACTGCTTTCCCAGGCCACAAGCAGGGAGCTGCATGTAGCTACTGGGATTAGAACCGGCGCCCATATGGGATCCTGGCACATTCAAGGTGAGGACTTTAGCCGCTAGGCCACGGTGCCGGGCCCTCTGTAGGTAGTTTTTAAAAGACTTTCTAAGAAATTTCAGAGACAGACTGAGAGATAGTGCCCATCTTGCTAGTTGATTTCCCAAATGCCCACAATAGCCCCAGCCAAGAAACAAAACTAGGAGCAGGAAACTTCATCCGGGTCTCCCCTGTGGGAGGCAGGAAACCACCTGTTCAGGTCCTACCACTGCCTCGCAGGATACAAAGTGAGGAGGCAGAGCCAGGCGTTGATGGATGGCAGGAGGGTGGGTGCAGGGCCAGCTTAACTACCAGGTCAGATGCCCTTGCTTCATCCCTATGTACATTTTTTTTGTTCCTCCTAATAAATCTATCAGTGCCAAGCATCAAGTAAATGCTTATGTAACTGCATACATGGAACAGGCCCAACATACTGGACATGCTTGATACAAGGTAAAAAATCCTCATTTTCCTGGCTCAGGCTAAGGTGTCCTGGGAAGTTTGTCATATGTTTCCCATCTAGATTATATTTTTTTAACATTTGATCTATAAATAAAACAATATATTACAAAATGAAAATAAATGTGATAATTAAAAAAAGAATGCACTCACACTTTTGACAATTCACCAACACAAGGATTTTAACTTCAAATGCAATTCGCTATTTTATTTTTTAGAAACATTACATATCAAACTGACAGTCAAGTACTCAAGCTACACCATGAATTTTTTTTCAAATTAAATTTTTTAAGATTAAGTTTTCAAGTATGAAGAACAGTAACAAATTGGAAGGCTGATGATCCCAGGTTTATGTGGAAATATGACCACTTTCAATAATTACTGGAATGACCTTTCAAAGCAAATGTTCACAGTAATCTGTTTGTCTATGTAAGAGACTGTGGACAGCTATAAACCTGGCATTCTCAATTCAGCAGGCAAGTAGGAAATGTAATGCTGCAACGTAGCTTATTTCTGCTAAAACTTCACTAAGTAATTCCAAAGATCCAACGTAACATGGAGAGCTCCCAGCGGTCATCCTCAGAATTAGGTAGACTTCTTTGATTTTTTCTTCTCTGCTTCTTCCTTTTCCTTCTCTATTTCAGTTACTTGTAATTCAATTTCTTTGGCACTAAACATCTGGAAAGATAAAAAAAGATTAAAAATTTCATTATATATATTTCATTATATATATTCATTACACATATTTTAATTCACAAATTCACTGTGCATTTCTATTTTCTTTATAACTTTTAATATCCCCTTTTAAATAACAGGTTTAAAAGTTACACATTTGTAACAATTACAGATAAATCCAGATTTCTGATATTTCCAACATTATTATGCCAATATAGAAAGGCAGGGGCCAATACTGTGGTGTAGAAAGCTAAGCCTCAGCCTCTGTTATAATATTCTGCACAATTTATTTTAGTTAAGCAGTATTAATTATTTTAGTAAAGGGCTGACAAAAGGCAGATGAATGATACTGTGAGACTTTCCATAAGACCAACAGACAATCAGATGGGCGAGGACAGTACTACGCCAGAAGCCTGGAGAGCCAGCAATTACATAAGACAGGCAGCTGAAAAACTGACTGCAATTGTATCTGGATTTCACAAGATCTAAAAAGATGGAAAGAATAACAGTTTTCTGTGTGGTACCAGAAGTGAATTTACCTGAGAAAGATGCCATACTTGTAAAGGGACATTGTGACCCCAGAAGGTCAGGGAGCACTGGATTACAACTGATAGGATAATATCTGTATGAAAACAACTGAGTGGATATGATTTGCACGAGAACAGCTGAGTGGACAGCATGTGAATGAGAACACTTGGTGGGACATACAAAACAAAAGAGTTCCAAGCAAGGGTATAGAAACAGTTGGTAGGCTTTGTTGATAAGCTCAATACCTCCTCCCTCATCCTGTATGACCCTCGGTGTATAAAGTCTGATGCCACTAATAAACTTCGGCTTTGACCATCAGTCGGAGTCCACACGTGTTATTATTGGCTCCGTGCACCAAGTCCATCACTGCGGGACAGCGACAACACTGAATTCACAGACTGGACTGACTCAGGAGCGTTCTTACAGAAGTATACACTAAATGGGCAGCTCTCTATGGAGATCTCAACACAGAGGGAACAATAAATTTGTAACACATACAGAAATCAGTGATCATTAGACCACAGACACCAAACAGAAGTCGCCAAGGTGTGAACTGATGCTAATGGATGTCTATTGTTACACGAACATTTACAGGATCAGCAATATTTAAAACTTCATTAGAATACTTTGTACCAGGGCCTGGTGTGGTGGCTTAGTGGCCAAAGTCCTCTCTTGAATGCACTGGGATCCCATATGGGCATCAGTGCTAATCCCAGCAGCTCCACTTCCCATCCAGCTCCCTGCTTGTGGTCTGGGAAAGCAGTGGAAGACAACCCAAAGCCTTAGGACTCTGCACCCATGTGGGAGACCGGGAGAGGCTCTGGCTCCTGGCTTCAGATCGGCACAGCTCTGGCCATTGCAGTCACTTGGGGAGTGAACCATCGGACAGAAGATCTTCCTCTCTGTCTCTCCTCCTCTCTCTATATATCTGACTTTGCAATAAAAATAAATAAATCCTTAAAAAAAAAAGAATATTTTGTGCCTTACATATTTTCCCCGTTTCGGTTAATGACTTACCTTCAAAGGTTGATTCCTTCTTATTATGGCAAGTTCAATATTTTTCCCACCAGATTGGACAACCTAATGTAAAACAAAGACAATACCAGGATTATTTTAGTAATTTTTGCAGTTAATAAACATCAATGGTTGAGGGAAAAAAACATGCTCTGTCAATATGCTATGTAAGATCACTTACTTCCAGCAAAGCTCTTATTGCCAACTTAATAGCTTCGTTATCATTTGCTATAGCATCTTCTGTGTAATTTTTTTCTAGAAATTCTCGAACAGTTTTAGCACTTCGGCCTATTGCATTTGCCTTGAAAACATAAGAGGTAATTATTAATATCATTGCAATGTAAGTAAATTAATGGTTATGAAGTAAAAATTTGGGGTTAGGAGTTTACTTCAGCATTCCTTAACAGAATTATAAAATGAAAATTTTAGATTTGAAAATGTAGCAAATTGTGCTAGCTTCAAAAGCACATAATCTAAAGTTGAACAATGTTATCAGCATGTCCCCTGCTTAAGGATGACACATAAATTTGTGAAGTGTTCCATATATATATTTAAGGATTTATTTATTTTTATTGCAAAGTCAGAATACAGAAAGGAGAAGAGACAGAGAAGAAGATCTTCCGTCTGACGATTCACTCCCCAAGTGACTGCAACGGCTGGTGCTGCTTCGATTTGAAGCCAGGAGCTCTTCCAGGTCTCCCACACGGGTGCAGGGTCCCAAGGCTTTGGGCCATCCTCGACTGCTTTCCCAGGCCACAAGCAGGGAGCTGGATGGGAAGTGGAGCTTCCGGGATTAGAACCGGCACCCATATGGGATCCCAGCACACTCAAGGCGAGGACTTTGGCTGGGCCATCGCACTGGGCCCCATATATTTCTTTAAATGTCGCAAACATTTCAACAGCTTATTTGTTTACTGTTTCAGGAATCTGTAATGATGGCACCGCTACCATTTTAAAATATACTAATGCTTAATACTGGCCAATGTTTTCTATTATTTTAATGTCTCCCAACCCCTAATAACTAGAAAAGATCTAACAGGTTGATACTCCAAAAGATGTGGAGAGGAAAAAAACAGAACAACAACAACAAAAAAAACCCAAAAAACCTTTAGCTTTGCAATATAGCACCAAAAGAAAGAAGTAAAAACACATCAATGAGAAGAGGATGTTTGTTTGCATGAATTACACGGAGCTTCATTTTCTTAGAATAAAAGTACAGTGGTCACCTCATTGTTGATTCCTTATTTCCTTTGACTTCATAAGGCAGAGGGCTTTAATTCCATCCCCCATTATTTTTACTCTTTAGAAATTTTCATCAGATGAAAAAAAGAGGCCAAAATTTCCTCAGTGCATAGCTATGGTTAGAAGTAGACGGCATGTGTTTTTCTTTTTTTTTTAAGAGTTATTTATTTGAATGTCAGAGTTATAAAGAGATAGAGAGAGATCTTTCATCCACTGGTTCACTACAAAAGTTGGAACAGGCCTGTCCTATGCCAGGAACAGAAATGCTCTGTAACTAGCTCTCCCATGTGTGTGCAGGGCCCCAAACAACTTGGCTGCTCTCTGCCACATTTCCCAGGCGCACCAGCAGGCAGCTGGATCCGAAACAGAAAAAGAGCAGCTGAGACTTGAACTGGCACCCACCTGGGATGCTATATCACACGCCCCGGAAAATGGACTAAAAAAAAAAAAGATTTGTTTATTTTTATTGAAAACGCAGCAACAGAACGACAGAACTCCCACCCTGAAAAGCCACCACAGACCTGGTGCATCCTGTGGACTCCACTGAGATCTTCAAGGAGACCGCACTGCTGCCTAATGGGCCCCTCCGTGCCCAGTGCCGTGTCCTTCCCTTCACGGGTCCCTCCGTGCCCAGTGCCGCGTCCTTCCCTTCACACAAGGCTGACCCCAGCAGCACTTCCTGCACACTGCCCAGGAACAATCATCTTTGTCACCGAACTGGTTTTGTATGGAATTTGAGCTTTATAGTCCATGTTGATCATGCTTCTTCTAAGACACACATCAAGAAAATCAAGTACAGGTGGGCACTGTGGTATTAACAAATAAAGCTGCTGCCTGAAGTGCTGGGATCCTATATGGGTATTGGTTTGAGTCCCTGCTTGCTGCTCCACTTCCTGTCCAACTTCTGCTAATGCACCTGTGAAAGCAGCAGCAAATGGCCAAAATGCCTGGGCCCCTTGCAGGCAGTCAGGAGGTGTGGAAGAAGCTTCTGGCAACTAGCTTTGGACTGGCCAAGTTCCAACTGTTATGGCCATTTGGGGAGTGAACTAGCAGATGGAAGATTTGTCTGTATCTTTCTCTCTGTAACTTGGTCTTTCAAATAAATAAATGAATAATTCTTATGAGAGAGAAAATCTTGTAAGCTGCACTGGTTTCCTGGCTGTCTGCCCTAGGTAGCGATGTGATCCTGGGCTAAAGAGTATAAAGCATTCTTTCTCATTTGAAGGCTCTGAACTTACAGAATAAATCCTGGATATGCTTGTTCAGCTTCATAAGGAAAAGAGATATGATAGCAGATAAGAAATTTTACTTATAATTACACTTATTACAAGTATTATTTATTACATTTTATTTATTTTTAATTTTGTAAGTATTTTATGTGTAATTATTATATTTTGCAGCATTTGTTATATTTAATATTAATAGTTACTATTTCCATTAGCTTTGAGATACAAAAAAGATAGAAAGTGAAGCTGGCCAGGAGTTTTTCAGCACAAATTAGATTGTTACATTAAATAGCTTTTAAAGTATTTTTTGGCTCTGAACTTTTTTTTTAAGATTTATTTTTATTGGAAAGTCAGATTTACAGAGAGAAGGAGACACAGAGAAAAAGATCTTCCAACACTGCTTTATGCCCCAAGTGGCCTCAAAGGCCGAAGCTGGACCAATCTGAAGCCAGGAGCTTCTTCCGGTCTCCCACACAGGTGCTGGGTCCCAAGTCCTTGGACCATTTTCTGCTGCCCTCCCTGGGAGGGGAGGCTGGATGGGAAGTGGAGCAGCCAGGACACTGGTGACTACATGGGATGCCAGCACCACAGGCAGAGGCTTCACCTTCTATGGCACACTGCTGGTGCCAAAAGAGAAAGTTTTAGTACAAAATTTAAATAAATGGCTAGGTTGACATCCTTACACATATAAATGCTACACTGTAAATAATAGAAAGCAGATATTTAGAAGAGTGTACAATTTTTAAAAATATATATTTATTTGAAAGTCTCTCACAGAGAGAGACAGAGAGAGAGAGAATTTTCCACCTGCTGGTTCACTCCCAGATAGCCACAAAAGCACGAGCAGCCTTATCCTGGTCTCCCATTTGGGTGGAATGGGTCCAAGGCACTTCCATCATCTTCCTCGGCTTTCTCAGGTTTATTAGCAGGCAGCTGAGTTAGAAGTAGAGTAGCCAGCACTTTGAAACTAGCAGCCTGATACAGAATGTTGGCATTGTATAGTATAGTAAACTGGCAGTTTAACCCACTGCCTCAATGCTGGCCCCTTAAGTGAAAAAAATTTGACTCTTGCAACTAACTGCTTATAAAATATTATTTAATGATAAAAAATGTAGGCTTAGTTTTTGGTTGCTTATGAAATAAAAAATACCTGGACAGCCCAAACAGCTTTTGAGTTCCCAATGAATCTGTAAGGGATTATTTCCACAGCTTCCTATTCCCAGGGGTCAAAAAATTACAGCCAGTGGGCCAGTTTCCTGTGTTTCTAAATAAAGCTTTGGTATGTGGTCACACTCATTCATTTACATATTATCTACTTCTACTTTCACATGAATATGGCAGAGTTTGGTAGTTGCAACTGACACTTTATGGTCTATGAAGCTTGAATTCTTACTATCTTAGGGCTGGTATTGTGGTGTAGCAGGTAAACCCACTGCCTGCAAACCTGGCATCCTGTATGGGAGCCAGTTTGTGTCTGTGCTGCTCTACTCCCAACCCTACTCCCTGCTAATGGGAATCAGCAGCACAAAAGGCTCAAGTGCTTGGGCCCCGTCAACCATGTGGAAGACTTGAAAGCTTCATCCATTCAGTCTTGGGCTGAGCCAAATCCAAGCCATTGCAGCCACTGGGGGAATGACTAGGCAGATGGAAACACTTTTACTCTCTTATTCTTTCAAATAAATAAATAAACCTTCACAACATTTCATCATCTGTTTCTTTAAGAAAAAAATCTGGGCACCAACAGGGTATCAACCCAGGCTACCACAGCATACTTGGTGGGTTGGGAGTGCAATCATTGCCTGGGGAGGGGACTTGGGGACAAACAGGAATAGGGGCCTCCAAGGACTTGCTCGACATATGTGGAATGACTTCTGAGGCTTCTATGGAACAAGCCACTGCATCCACAGGTAACTGAGGAAGTTGAGAAAGGGCAGATCAGAAGGGGAAATCTAGAAGGTCTACCTGGATCTGGCCAAGACCTGCACACACGACAGCCACGGCAGGGGATGTACCAGGTCAGGCTAGGTCACAGCACCCACGGGCACTGTAAGCTGTGCTTCGGGGCAAGTCTGTTTGAAGTTCTTTGGGGTTGCCCCTACTAGGCTACAGCACAGGGGTCAGGACTGAGGGCAGGCTGGGTTATGCCATAGCACCTGCTAGTGTCAGGGTTGGGGGTGGGCCATACCAGGCTGGGCAGTAGCACTGGCCAGCACTTGGGAAAACCAGGGTGCTGGAGTCATGAAAACCTACTGGAGGTCTTGCGGGATGCCTCTACTGGATTGCCAAAATCCATGAGCTGAGGCTGGGGCAGGCAGGGTTAGGCAAGGCCACAAACCTGCTAGTGCACGTGAGAGCCAGGCTAGACTGCAACATTCACTGGCAAGTGTTGGGGCTGGGGTTGGGCAGCAACCCCAATGAGAAATGGGAGCAGGCATGGTAGGGGATCTTTGGAGATGCCCCTTATAGGCTGTAGTATCCACTAGTGTATGTGAGAGCTGGGGCTGGGCTGGGCCAGTGGGAGCTGCAGCAGTTGGCAGCTTGTGCTGCGTGCTGGGTGCTGGTGCAGTTTGACAGCAAGGGATGGTGTACTTCCCACCCACCCTCCCCACCTCTGAAGACACAGAAAACAAAAACTAAAACACTTCTCTCACCCACCTTCACCTCCATGCTATTTGGAGACCCACATGAGTCTGCAACCTCCTCAGCTATGTGATCAATATTAAAATAAAAATTTTAAAAAGAAATAAAAAATAAATAATGCAAGTTTTAAAAATCACTGATCCTTGCAATTTAAACTCTTCAAAAAATTGTACTTCCAAAGTACTTTTGTTTGTACTTATTGATATTTACTGTATTCTTGTTTTTTTAACAGCTGTATATTTTTTATTTGAAAGAAAGGGCGAGAGAGTGTGCGCCTGTCTGTCAGTTCACTCCCCAAATGCCCAAAGTGGCTGGGACCGAGCAGGCCTAGGTTAGGCTGAAGTAGGAAGTTAGGAATTTCATCAGGGAACCCCCAGTGGACAGTAGACACCCAACCACTGGAGCCATCATCTGCTGCTTCCTAGGGCTCATGTCAGCAGGAAGTTGGAATCAAACATAGAGCCAGTACTTGGAAAATCCAGGCCCGGCTGGGACAAATGCTTGCCCCCCACACTATTGTGGAAAGAGATCAGGCTCCTTGGTTCCTAAGGCAAAGTTGTTTTAAAGACTCCCCATGCAGCTGAGAATCTTGAGACAAAGTAACATCTTTCCAAGGACAAAGAGCACGGTTTACATTAGTTGTCCTCAGTTATGAGCCGAAGCATCACTGTGCACAGCATCCAATCAGGTCACACATCAACCCCATGGGAGCTTGGGACAAAAGGAGTCTATGCAAATATGGCAACATTCATTCTGTTTGCTGCACATAAGTCCATTGTTTTAAATTCAAAGGGCCTTGTATCTTTGGTGGTCATCCGACAAACTTAGCAGCAGGTTAATTTTTTAGTATGTAAGCACACTAGTGTACAATCAAATTCAGAGTCAATAATTAGAAACTGGGCCTGGCGGTGTGGCCTAGCGGCTAAAGTCCTCGCCTTGAACGTGCCAGGATCCCATATGGGCGCCGGTTCTAATCCCGGCAGCTCCACTTCCCATCCAGCTCCCTGCTTGTGGCCTGGGAAAGCAGTCGAAGATGGCCCAAAGCCTTGGGACCCTGCACCCACGTGGGAGGCCCGGAAGAGGTTCCTGGATCCTGGCTTCGGATCGGCATAGCATCAGCTGTTGGCGCTCACTTGGGGAGTGAATCATCGGACGGAAGATCTTCCTCTCTGTGTCTCCTTCTCTCTGTATATCTGACTTTCCAATAAATAAATAAATCTTTTTAAAAAAATAATAATTAGAAACTAAAACTGAGAAATAAAAAAAATATTTAATTCATTTAAAAATACTAACCTCACTACTTGCTAATATCGGTTTGGTCTGCTGAAACAAAATAATGCAGATTGGGTAGCTCAGAACAGCAGAAGCTTATTCACTCAAGTTCTGGAGGTCTAAGGTCCAGGCGTTGGCCACCTTGGTTTGTCCTGAGGGCTTTCCTCCCGGCTTGCAGATGGCTGTGTTGCCAGCAGCTGCTCCCAGGACCTCCCTTCTGTGGGTGTGATTGTGCGTGTATGACAAAGACAGACAGTGTCTCTTTCTCTTCCTGTCAGCAATCAACCCAACCAGATCGGGACCCTCCCTTACGGTCTTGTAATTATTTTCCTAAAGGTCTTATCTCCAAAAAGTCACATTGGTAGTTCGGATTCCATCCTAGGAATTGTAGGATACATAGATTAGTCCATAATCTATTAGAATGAAGAATATGCTTCTATAAAAAAATCTTATAAAAAAATGTTTTCAAAAGGAATCTTCATATCTGGCTTCCAAAGTGAAGGCTTTTTTTTTTTTAAAGACTTTTAAATTTTTATTGGGAAGTCAGATTCATAGAAGGAACGAGAGACAAAGATCTTCTATCCACTGGTTCACTCCCCAAGTGGTTGCAATAACCAGAGCTGAACTGATCTGAAGCCAGGAGTCAGGAGCTTCTTCTGAGTCTCCTACATGGGTGCTGGATCTTTGACTCTTTTCCCAGGCCATAAGCAAGGAGCTGGAAGGGAAGTGGAGCAGCTGGGACTTGTACCAGTGCCCATATGGGATCCCAATACAGAGCAGGCAGGGACTTTAGCCACTAGGCCACTGTGCCAGGCCCTGTGTATGCTTTTACCATTAATTTGGAAGGTAGAGTTGTAGAGAAAGGGGAGATAAAAAGAGAAACAATTCTCTACTTTGTTGATTCACTACCTAAATGCCTGCAACAGGCAGGCGTTTCACACTCGCAGCTTCAATCTCCACGAGATTCTCTCAAGGTGAGTGCAGGCACCTAAGTATTTGGGCAATCTTCTGCTGCTTTTCTAGTCACATAAACAGGAAGCTGGATGGGAAGTGAAACAGGATTCAAAATGACAACCCATACAGGATGCTGGTGTTGTAGGTGGTATTTTAACATGCTATGTCAAAATATCAGGAAGAATATTTTCTTTATTATTTATTTTTATTTGAAATATTTTTAGAGTGAAGGAGAGATTTTCCATCTACTGTTCACTCCCCAAATGGCTGCATATGTTGGAGCTGAGCCAATCCTAAACCAGGAGTTAAGAGCTTCTTCCAGTTCTTCCACTTGAGTGCAGGGGTCCACGTCCTTGAGCCATCTTCCACTGCTTTCCCAGGTCCTAAGCAGGGTGCTGATTGGAAGTGTAGCAGCCAGACATGAACCAGTGCCCACACAGGATGCCAATGCTTCAGGGGGAGGATTTAGTCTGTTGAGCCATAGTACCAGTCCCACCATAACAAATATTTTAATGCCCTCTCAGAAAAGTGTGACCATTAGGAGGCAGTAGTTTCTAAAAAGTAAATTTCAGGGACCAGTGCCGTGGCATAGTAGGCTAATCCTCTAAGAAGAGCTTTTGTCTTGTATGCTTCACTTCCGATCCAGCTCCCTGGTTATGGCCTGTGAAAGTAGATAAGCATGGCTCAAGTCCTTGGGAGCCTGCACTCACATGGCAGACCCAGAAGAAGCTCCTGGCTCCTGGTTTCAGATCAGCTCAGCTCTGATTTGGGGAGTGAACCAGTGGATAAGAGATTTGAGTCCTCTTCTCTCTGCAACTCTTTCACATTAAAAAAAAGAAAAAACTTTAAAGTTATTGCAATGTGGAACCTACAACCTTATAAGTGAATTTTTTGTTTTCTGTAATAAGTCTCGGTTTACTCTACTGTAAAATAAACTAATAAATATTTTAATTTTTCTGGATTTAATTTCTAAGTTAAAGGGAATTGCAAAATCTATATGATTTTTAAAAAAGATTTGTTTATTTTTATTGGAAATGCAGATTTACAGAGAGAAGAGAGACAGAAAGATCCTCCATCTATTGGTTCACTCCCCAAATGATCATAATAGCCAGAACTCAGCCAATCCAAAGCTAGGAGCTAGGAGCTTCTTCCAGGTCTCCCTGCACACAGGTGCAGAGTCCAAAGGGTTCAGGCTATCTTCTGTTGCTTTCCCAGGCCACAGGCAGGAGCTGCATGGAGAGTGGAGCAGCTGGGACATGAACCAACAACCCTATGGGAGCCTGGCACCAGCACAGGGAGGATTAGCCAGTTGAGCTACTGCGCTGGGCCTGTGTTTGTTTTCAATAGATATTTCATCTTACAACAATTTTTTTTTAAGATGTGTTTATTTTTATTGGAAAGTCAGATTTACTGAGAGAAAGACAGACAAAGATCTTCCATCTGCTAATTCATTCCCTAAATGTTAACAATGGCTCGAGCTGAGGCAACCCAAAACAAGAGCCAAGAGCTTCTTCCAGGCTTTCCATTCAGGGACCTAAGGCTTTGGGCCATCCTCTGCTGCCCTCATAGGCTACAAGCAGGGAGCTGGATGGGAAGTGGAACAGCCAGCACACGAATTGGTGCCCACATGGTATGCTGGTGCTTTCAGCTGGAGGATTAGCCAGCTGAACCATTGCAATGCTCCCCCACCCAATATTTTGTAATATCATGTTTTGGTAATTTTTAAAACATTTTTTTCTTTTTCTAAAAAGATTTATTTTAATTTCATTACAAAGTGAGATATACAGAGAGGAAGATCTTCGTCCAATGGTTCACTCCCCAACTAAGCCGCAACAGCCGATGCTATGCCAATCCGAAGCCAGGAGCCTCTTCTGGGTCTCCCACGTGGGTGCAGGGTCCCAAAGCTTTGGGCCGTCCTCGACTGCCTTCCTGGGCCACAAGCAGGGAGCTGGAAGGGAAGCGGGGCTGCCGGGATAGAACCGGCGCCCATATGGGATCCCGGGCAAGCAAGGCGAGGACTTTAGCTGCTAGGCGACTTTAGCTGCTGTGCCCGGCCCTTTAAGATATTTTTTCAATGAATTTTTGCAGAGTTTTGAAATTTTGACTCATTTGATTTGTAAAATATCAGGTAATTGTGTTCATTAATTTCACCATTCATTCCATCACAAAGCTGTACTATTAGGAAACTGTCACACTCACAGTGAGAAACACACATATCAACAAAATAAACAGCATCTGTAAAAAAGGCTAATACCAGGTTTATTCAAGGAAGTAAATGAATACCTTGACCCAGGAAACAGCCCCAAAGATTTTCAATGAATCCTGGGGAAACGTATCAGTGTGGTCCAAACTCTGGTCATAATTTACCTCTTACAACAGTGAGGATATCTGGGGGCTTTGGGTAAAAGGGCAAATTTCACACTTATTAGCGATTAGAATGTGACTGGCTGAAAACACCTTCAGAGATGGGAAGGATATTGTCTCCAAAGAAATGCTGTTGAAAACAGGTTTCTGACTAATTTAAGGAGGGTCCTTTACAGGAATGGATAAGGAATGTGCGGATAAAGGACAAGGTTGCTCTATGGGTAGGACAAAACAGAACTTTTGTGCACATCGGGCAAGTCAAAATGACCACCTGGATAAGATTAATAGCTCTGGTGACTCCTCAGAGAGAGCTCACCACACATTTCTTTTGAACACTTTGCAAGATTTGTGAGTGCAATTTGTTCTCCCATGTTTCCTAAAATTCTCCCTTTCCTTGAAAACTTGAGTTTCATCACTGGTAACACATACAGCCAGTTGTTTCCTGAGAGTGGTAAGCTCAGCATGTCCATCATTGGGAATATGTCCTGCCAAATCTCCAAGTCTGAATAACCAGTTATTCATGATTTTATTAAGTAAAAATGAAGTCACACTACACAACAGGGTATTTTAGTTTGCAATTTAATCACAAGTTTGCTTTTCCTCAAAATAATCCTCTATACTTACAGCACACATAGGGCCTTATGATTTTAATTTCACTATTGTTAAAAATGTGTGTGCTTGAATCAAGGTTTAATAATAAATTTCAGTTTCATCAGACATAATTTATATAAAAATTAAATTTATGTTAACTTACTAAAAGAGCTGTAAAGAATGGATGCTATTTAGGGTTAATCCACCAACAATCTAATCGGCTTTGAATTTTATGTTATTAGTGCACATGTCCACACAGTGAAAAGGGAAATCCTGTCTTATCATGTAATGGTTTAAATACCTGTCCTTGGAAACTCAAGCAGTAGTGCCCAAATCTTAGGTTAATGGTACTGAGAAGGTGCACATTTATTTCAATTCTGGTGTTTAGGGGCAGGATCTTTTGGGTTAGTGCTGCTGTGGCTGAATTCTCGGGACTTTACAAGAAGGGACAGCTCACAGACAGCTCTGCCTTACCTCAGGAAGCTGCCAGTCTGAAAGCTACTACCAGACAAAGCCTCTGCACTTTGCATCTCCAGAACCAGGAGCCCAAATAAGTCTTTTTTCATCATAAAGCAGCCTGCCTCAGTTACTTCATTATTGTAATGAAACCAAATACAGTACTATAGTGAAAAAAGTTATTTTTCTCATGAAGCTTTTTATTTTTCATAAAAAAATCCACTGTGGATCCTGCTCACGGCCATTTGGAACATCACCTATGACTTCAGTTACTTGCGGGAAATAAGATGAGAAAAACAGTGATTTTGGCCAATCACATGATTACAGTGCTAAAACTGGCAACACTGTTCCAAGTCAGATTCTGTACAGAAGATCAAAGGCTTTGGGCCGTCCTCTACTGCTTTCTCAGGCCATAAGCAGGGAGCAGGATGAGAAGTGGAAGAGCCACGACACAAACCGGCACCTACATGGGATCCTGGCTCATAGAAGGTAAAGACTTCAGCCACTAGGCTACCATGCCACTAGGCTACTTTAGCCAGTAGGCTACTGCAACATTTACTGCAGCCTGAAGAATGTCATCATGGAGGAATGTGAAAAAGACCACAAACATGGAAAGCAAAGGCACTTTTGCTTGTAACATCCTGGAAAATAAGCAGTACTGCTGAAGATTGTGATTGGGGTAAGCAAGTGGGGTGTGTGTGTGTGTGTGTGTGTGTGTGTGTGTGTTTTAATTCACACAGCCCCGCTTCCCATCCAGCTCCCTGCTTATGGCCTGGAAAAGCAGTTAAAGACAGCCCAAAGCTTTGGGAGACTGCACCTGAGGAGGAGGCCCAGAAGAGGCTCCTGGCTTCAGATTGGCTCAGCTCTGGACATTGAGGCTGCTTGGGGAGTAAATCATTGAATGGAGGATCTTCCTCTCTGTCTCTCCTCCTCTCTGTATAACTACCTTTCCAATAATTAAGTAAGTAAGTAAATAAACTAATATTCTTCTTAAGAAAAAAGATGGACTCCCCAATGAAGCTGTTAAATGCATCTTGACAACAGGATGCTGGATTCTCTGCTATTGTCTGTAACTGCAATGTCAGGATACATTTAAATAGCAGAATGATGGACTTGTGACTATTTATGAAGGACTATATTATAATAAATGGTAAATCAGCGTGGGGGAGAAGACTTACAGAGGGGAAGAGGGGAAGCCTCAGAGCTTATGAAACTACCATAAAATAATAAGACAAATAAATACTAAAACAAGAGTGTACAATTTCAATTAGGTGAAAAAATTCTGGAGATTTGTACAGCATAGTGACTATAGGTAATAAAACAAAAATTTATGCTTGAAAATTGCCTAAAGAGATTTTAAATGTTTTCATCACACATATGTGAGGCAAAAAGATATGTCAATTGGCATAATTTATTCATCCTGCAATGCATACATATATCAAAACACCACATTACCACATTTTCTGTCACAAGTATGTACAATTATTCATTTGCCTTTAAAATATCACAATAATATTTGCATAATGTGAAGACATAAAGGAAAAAAACAGTCTGTTTTCTTACTGCATTTGACCTAGCGGCTGTCGGGAGCTTTGTGACCACTTGCCAATGACTGTCAGCTTGTCATGAAAGAGGCAACAGTTTGGCTGGAAGAGAACTGACTCTGGATATGATCTTCCCTTACCTGTGTCAAATGCTTCTGACAGTCCTCTCTGCCACGAACTCAACTAACTGCTTTCTGTATCATCATGGTATCTCCAGAACATTGCTCCTGAGCAGGGACTTGCCCATGAGGGAACAGGGGGGTGGGCGTACGCCCACAGGAGTCAATGGAGCTACTGTTATATAAAAGGGTCAGGAAAGAGGTCCTTAGGGTTTTTTTCTGGGATTCATTCTTGTATTCCCACATAGACAAAGTTTTATAACTAGGTAAGGTGCACATGATCACAAACGGTCCAGGAACCTCAGAAACAAAATCTGTGTCACAAATCAAGTAAAGAAACCTAGCAAACCTAGTGTTCATATCAGATCTTCTAGTCTCATTTCTCATTCCTATCTAGAGGAAGAGATATAGAGAGAAAGCTCTTCGATCCACTGGTTCACTCCCCAAGTGGCCACAACTGCCAGAGCTGATCTGATCTGAAATTAGGAGCCAGGAGGTTCTTCTGGGTCTCCCATGTGGGTGCAGGGTCCCAAGGCTTTGGGCAGTCCTCGATTGCTTTCCTAGGCCACAGCAGGGAGCTGGATGGGAAGCAGGGCCGCTGGAATTAGATCTGGCACTCGTATGGGATCCTGGCACATGCAAGGAGAGGACTTCAGCCACTATGCTATCATGCCAGGCCTCTTTCCTGTAGTTGCTAAGACAATAACCTTGCATTGAACAGTGTCAGTGCCTGAACTGTGTTCTCAGCAGACAACTGCACTGTTCACCCAGGCTATCTGGTATGACAGAACGTTTTTAAAAATGACAAAACAAGATCCAGAGAATAACAAAATGTTTTGTGACCTTCACAAGTTGAAGAACAGGTATCAGAATTTAGTCATTGACTCTAAGACAGGTATCACAATACAGTGGAAAGAACACTGGATTAGCATACAGAGGATCCTAACTTTCAATCCCAGTATTGCTACTTATATTAATTACAGGGTGTGGGTTTAGGAAAAAAATCACGTTAACTCTGAATTTAAGTTACCAAATGCAAAATAAAAAGTTCTCAAACGTTTTTGCTACAAATTTAGAAAAAAAAAATCTGCACAATACTTTCTCCAACCAAAATCTCCTAAGAAATTATAATATGTAAAAACGTTCAATGATGGGGCTGGTGCTGTTGCATAGTCAGTGAAGCCTCCACCTGTGGTGCTGGCATTCCACAAAGGCACTGGTCCATGCTTCAGATGCTCCACTTCTAGTACAGCTTCCTGTAATAGCCTGGGCAAGTAGCGGAGGATGTCCCATCCCATGTGGGAGACCTGAAAGAAGTTCCTGGCTCCTGGCTTCAGAATGGCTAAGCTCTGGCTGTTGCAGCCATTTGGGGAATGAACCTATGAATGGGAAATCTACTTCTCTGTCTCTCCTTTGTCTGTAATTCTGCCTTTCAAACAAAAGTAAAACAGTTCTTAAGAAAAGAGTTAAATGATGGAGAGAGGGCTATGTGTTTACACACCATCACATTCCTGCCTACCATGGGACCTGAAGACACCGGAGCAGAGCATAGTTTCAGATGAAGATAATCAAAGAAATCCCTACTAATTTAAAAATTCTATAATTTTCCAAGGTAAAGCATTTCTGCATGTGTTTGGAAAACAACCAAATTTTTAAAATTATGTAAACTTGCAAATTGTGTTATACTGAAATGAAAGGTAATGATACTTGTAAATATACTGATAAAGACTTCAAAATACTGAGCATAATAACTTCTCTCATTACAGGACACAGATTTGATAAGTCAAATCTAGTTGAGTCATCCATTAGTATCTACGGAGAATTAATCCATGGAGGGTTGATTCCAGAGACTTCTTCTGCATCCCCTAATAGCAAAACCTGCAGATGCTCAAGTGTCTTATATAAAATGGCATATTATTTACATAAAATCTAAGCCCATGCTCCTATGCACTTTAAATCATTCGTATGTTACTCATAATAACAAATACAATGTGAATGCTCTGTATTTTTCTAAACCATTAATATTAAGTGAATAATGACCAGAAAACAGCTTGTACATATTCAGTAAAGATGCTGAAAGCAGCATTTTCAGTCTGCAGTTGCTTGAATCCACAGATGTGGAAACTATAGACAGATATGGAGGGCTGACTATTCCCACGAAGGATTTTTAATTGGTAGAAAAATAATCTGGGGTTTGCAGCTATTCCCTCTAAGCACCAAACAGATCACCTAAATAGACTAAAAAGCGAAGTGCAGCTGACACACATATTCTGGTTTTATTTACTGGCCTACTTAACCAGTAATAAAACACAGTCTCCTGGGCCCGGCGCGGTGGCGCAGTGGTTAAGGTCCTCGCCTTGCACGCCCGGGATCCCATATGGGCGCCGGTTCTAATCCCGGCAGTCCCGCTTCCCTTCCAGCTCCCTGCTTGTGGCCTGGGAAAGCAGTCGAGGACGGCCCAAAGCTTTGGGACCCTGCACCCACGTGGGAGACCCGGAAGAGGCTCCTGGCTTCGGATCGGCATAGCATCGGCCCGCTGCGCTCACTTGGGGAGTGAATCATCGGATGGAAGATCTTCCTCTCTGTCTCTCCTCTCTGTATATCCGCCTTTCCAATGAAAAAATAATAAAAATAAATCTTAAAAAAAAAAAAAAAACACAGTCTCCTTAGTAAAGTTAGCTTAAATCAGTCTTTACCTAGATATGAACACCACGGCAACATTTCTCCTGTAATTTATCTGTATCTTTGCAATAGTAAAATATAGAATATTTAAAGCTTGAATATCTACAGATTTAGTGAAGAAAAAATCACTTCTATTAATTTCTATTGTATGACTCAGGGTAACAGGTGGGCCTGGTAGGGGATCTATGGGTACCTTCCTGCTAGACTGCAGCTGCCACCAGTGTGTACAAGAGCAGGACTAGGGGTAGGGTGGCCCAAGCTAAGCAAGGCTGCAGTACCTGCTGGCATGCATAAGGCTGGGGATGGGGCAGGTCTGGTAGAGGTTCTTCAGGGTCACCCCAACTAGGCCACAGAATCCACCAATGAGAGTGAGAGTTGGACATAGCAGTGGGAGAGACTGGGCTAGGCTGTAGCACCTGCCAGCATGTACAAAAGCCAGGGCTGTGGATGACCCAGAAAAGGGTTAACTGGAGTCACCCTGACTAGGCCTCATTACTTACTGGTGCATGCAAGAGCTGAATGTGGGGGCAGGGACTAATCAGGGTGCTATACCCATCAGTATGTGCATTGCTGGTGCAGTGGATAGGCTGAACCTAACCCTGTACCAACTAGGGCACGAAACAGTCAGGTTTGGGGACCTCCCTGTCAATGCTTCTTATGAGGCTCCCCAACTGGACTGCTGTGCTCAAACCCTGACCTCAGGAGAAACCACAAAGACATGTGTTCCCTCCCTGAATGGGTTGCAGGACTGGGCCACCTTGGTTTCTGACTCATGTGCAATATACTCAGATATACTCAAAAGACAAGATAGGCAGCTCATTTAAGGCAAGACAGGATTTAAAGTACCTCATCAAAAGATGTAAAGCAGGACCGGCTGAACAACACTCCTGGCCAGGCTTTATAGCAAACATCTACTCCTGTGGACACACTGAGGTAGACATAACCAACCAACAGACCTTACAGAGAATTTCTTACCTCTTGTGCAATGAAGTTGACAACTTTTTAGAACAATCTAGATCACTCAAGAACATTCTTCCCTATATTGGCACCTCCAAGGTGACATCAAACAACTGTCTCCATCCTGAGTGCTAATGTGATTTGACAGCAAGGAGTGCTGCACTTCTCCTGGCCACCCCAACTCCCCAACACAGGACAAAAGACTGGAGCATTTATCTCACCCACCTTCCCCCCAATTGAGGTGGGCCCTCTCCACCCTAGTTGGATGCCCACATGGGTCTGCAATCCCTTTACCTATGTAATCAGTATTAAAATGATAACAATAGAAAAAGGAAAAAATACTGATACAAAAAATATTTATATTTCAGTGGAAGTCAGGACTGAAAACAGAACCAACCCAGCGATCGCAACCACCAGCTGATTGGGGCGATGGACTGTGCCGGGCCCTGTACTTGCTAGGACATACAAGAATCTGGTCTGAGAACACTTCAGACAAAGTTTCTTTGGAGATCTCCCCATCAAAATGCTGGACTCAGAACCCTAACCAAGAAAAGAGAGAAGACAGAACAGGTCAACCAACCAACTCAGCTATATGTTGGCAGCGAAATACTGGGCAAACGGAGACTCTATGATGAACTAAGTCAATCAGTGAATTCTTCAAAGACATCATAGTGCTTAGAGTGGCAAGATTGGCAGCGATTCATAACTGTTGAAATATCAAAACAACTGGAGCAAGAACCTCGAAGCATACCCTACATCCGGGACCTGGGGAGGGTGGGAAATTGGGTGGGCCTTCTCCCTTAATACCCCCCTTAAACATGAAGGAAACAATATGGACATAAAAATAAAAATAAAAATAAAAATAAAAAAAGAAGGCAGAGATCCAGTGATGATCTATCGTGGAGTATTAAAGGAGACAGAGGTCAAACAGGATCCACATTTAGCCAAATGACACAAGAGAATGTCCACTTCAGACAAGATTCATCCTTCAAAGCTGAGTTTTTAGCGTTGTGATTGCCACTTGCATCATCTGTGATTCCAATATTAGCCTGTACTAGAATGTGTAATTTTGATATTCTAAAAATGCTACAGTAGACACATGTGTAAATAATAACCATGCAATACCAAACAAACAAACAAAAATATTTGTAATATAGTCTTACACACAAAAATTCACATGTGGAAACTGCCACCAGTTTCTCTAAGCTCTAGACTTTTGTACTGGATTAAAGTGCCACCAATAAACAGTAGCTGGGTCCTAAAAGGAGAGTAACAATTTATTCAGAAATCAAACTGTATTTCAGGAATTCTGTGAAGATCGTTGCTAAAGTGCAAAGATGAAACATCCTATATGGGTGCATCCTGTAGGGATTCCAGTTGCTCCATTTTCCAACCAACGCCCTGCTTATTCCGTGGGATAGCAGTGGAGGACGGCCTAAGTCCTTGCAATCCTACACCGTTCAGAGAGACCCAGCGCAAGCTCCTGGTCTTGGATTGGCTAGGCTCTAGCCTTTGTGGCCATTGGGGAGGAACCAGTGGATGGAAGATCTTTCTGTCTCTCCTTTTCTCCATAAACCTGCCTTTCCAACAAAAATAAGTCTTTTTTTTTTTTAACTCACTAATTTGCAAGAATGAACAATGAATAGGAACTCGACACAGTATTTCTCTAATTTGGCCATTTATAGATGCTTAAGTTTGTCACACTGTTTCAAAAGATAGACGAACCTGTGGTTAACATATTGTTAATCAATACCATGTCAATTAATGCCATAAAGTTGTAAATGATTGTTGATGTTATGTCGGGGCTTCTAATTGATTGGGATGATACTTTGCCAGCTTTACCTTCAGACCAGAGATGGTCTCCCCAAGAAATCGTTGAACCCACTAGGATAATAAGATGCTGGACTTTATGCTTGGTAAATACTTCCACTGAAAGAACCTCAGCTGAATTCGAACTGTGGTAATGCAGCAAGGTGGAGAAATCCACCATGGGGAGAGGGTTCGGGGAGGGGTGGGAGAAGCCCAGTGCCTTTAACATTGTGTCACATAATGCAATAAAATTAATTTAAAAAAATAATAAATAAAGCAAGATGTTTATTTATCTAAAACTGTCATCATTTCTGGCTAGCTAAGTGGGTATGTTTTTGAAGTTTGTGATACTGTCTATATTTTACTGCAATATAATTTTGTCATGTCCCTGAAAGCAACAGGCATTTTCAGTGAATACTTACTCAGCTTCTGAAATGAATTAGTATAATCATGACCCACCTTCCAAGCATGGTAAGTACCAGAAGGATCTGTCTGATATAATCTTGGAATGCCATCATCATCAAAGCCTACAATTAAGGCAGAAATACCAAAAGGTCTTCGTCCATTACTCTGGGTATATTTCTGAAAAATAAAAGGTATTTTTAGGATAACACTGTTATGTATCAGATTAAAAATTCTAATAACAAAGCACCTCCTGATTCTGACTTTCTGATTTGTACTCTTTCCTGATTCTTACTCTTCCCATTTTCAGATCAGTTTAAGGCTTAACTCAATCCAAAGTGAAATTTTAAAGCACAGTACACAGTTTATAAAGGTAAAATCTCAAGTTTGCTATGTGTAGTTTAACACTAGCCTCTTGTTTCCATGCTAACAGTATTGCAAGCTCTTCAACACAGCAGGAGTTGTGTGTTTTAGCCACAACTTTCTGGTTCTCAGGAAAGCTGATTTTCAAGTGATGTGTTTGTAAACATTTCATCTATTTCCGTTGAAGACACTAAAGTTATTTTCTTTTTTTTTAAAAAGATTTATTTTTATTATTTTCTTATTGGAAAGGCAGATATACAGAGAGGAGAGACAGAGAGGAAGATCTTCCGTCCCATGATTCACTCCCCAAGTGAGCACAACGGCCGATACTATGCCGATCCGAAGCCAGGAGACTCTTCCAGGTCTCCCATGCGGGTGCAGGGACCCAAAGCTTTGGGCTGTCCTCGACTGCTTTCCCGGGCCACAAGCAGGGAGCTGGAAGGGAAGAGGGGCTGCTGGGATTAGAACTGGTGCCCATATGGGAGCCTGGGCGTGCAAGGTGAGGACCTTAACCACTTGCGCCACCGCGCCGGGCCCGACACTAAAGTTATTTTCAAGTATTCTGACTCAATCTTATTATTACAGGTATAATCTGTTCACTGTGTATCAATTTACCTCTACTTCAAACTGCAATATTATATTTTTCAGTTCCAAGGCAAGAAAATCTTTATTTCTCTTGGAGGAATAAAAAGGCTGCTTTTTTCTCAAAGACAGTGGGGCATTGGACACCAGTTTTAATTTTTTTTTATTTTAATGTCAGGAAACTTGGTGAAGTCAAGCTCCAAATGCTGGCGTTAACACTGAGACCAGTATTCCTCACAGGTGTGCAGAGGCATTCCTGACAAGAAGCTTACGACTAAATTCATAGGCAACTTCACATTACTGAGAATCTATGCCTGCATGGAACTTGTGGACCACGGGCAGCTTTGTACTAAATTTGTGCCTTATCAAGGTGTCATATTTATATTCTTATTTTATAGTTATTTCTATAAGTCACTTCAATGACCGAAAGGAAATAATTGTCTATGAATATAAATCAACTCCTGAAGAACAGAATTTGAATTCTTTTGTACTGCCTAACATTTCCAATTCAAGCCTAGGCATGAAGAACATCTTTATAGTATTCATAGTAGAGAAACTTCTTTATTTGCCGAGTCAATCATTTTTTAGTGAAAAGGTAATACATACATAATGGCAAACCAATCTGAAAGTACACAAGGCATACATGAGATGCACGCATTCCACGCCCAGAGCTCCAGGCCCCCCAAAAGCAACAGCATGAGTTAGAGACCCATGACCGTGCTCACATAAATATTCTCTTCACGCACAGCTGTGCTATTCTAGAAGAAAATCTAAATGCCACACGTGGGAACCTTACATAAACAGTGTTCTATCCCCACTTCTTCCTGGTACATGCTTTTTTAAAAACTGGGAAAAATCAAAGCAAATTAAATAGAAAAAATAGATTAATATGTTAGACTTTCTTCTAATATGAATTAACAAAGTTAAGTCCCAAATAGGGAAATTTTTATATTTTGTGTTATTATAATGATCATTCTACAAATAAGAAGACTTAAGTAAATGTAAGCTACATAAATTCCCCCAAAGTACTAAGTAGCAAGACTGAATTCAAAGCCCCACATTTTGGCTCTTGCAGCATACTCTAACTACTCATGTGACTTTACACTAGCAGAAATGAAATAAGAGCAAACGAATGTGAAAAAAAATTGTCTTACTGCTAATCATAAAGCACAAATTAAAACAACTATTGCAATACAATTTTACAATTGCTTAAAAAAATAAAAGAAAAACAGAAAACCATATTGATGATTCTTCAGGGATACATTTACACATTCTAGTTGCACAATAAAAATTGGTACAATCTTTCCAGAAAGCAATTTAGCCACATATAAAAGGGTATCAGAGTCAATTACAATCTCTATCCTAGTAATCCCAAAAACAAAAAAGTGGTGACTAACACAGAGTGATGTTATGGTAGTGGGGTGGGAGAAAGAAATGAAAAGAAATGGAAAACAATGTAACTAAACCATCAAAAAAAGGAAGTACAAAAATATTAAATGAGAACAGTAAGAATAACTGCAGGGACTGACTGCAGGGACTATGTTGCCATATATAAATATAACATCAGTAAAAATAATACTTGTGTCCAACATGACTATACTTGATGGTAAGCCACACATCTCCCCATGGATTCAGAAGAAATCACAGGGAGCCTGACCAGCTGTACTTAGCTGTAGATGAAACGGTACTGGCCATTACTATGAAAAGTCTTACATAATTGTTGTTTTTAAAATTAACACCTTCATAAGCATAAAACCCCCCTTGAAAAATCAGACTTATCACTCTTTTAAAATTACTATTGACAACTCAAGCCCATTCTGAAATAAGAGCATGAATATTCAGTGTGAGGAAGAATAGGAACTTAATAAAATAAGTAGTTGGGGTGCTTTCTGTGATATGATCTATTATAATGCAAAAAGAGAAAATTTGAAGAAATACGTGAAAACATGTTAAAAAAAAAAACTTACTTGCTTTAAAGTTGCTATGAAGCGAGTTATGTATTCCACAGTGACTGGGTCCTCAACCGTGAGCTTATGGCTCTGGCACTCCACGCGAGCTCTGTTTATCACTACTCTAGCATCAGCAGTCAGTCCTAGCAAAACAGTACAAATTTTACAGTATGCTTTACACTGTCAAAAGGTTTTAGCTGCCAATTCTCCAATATATGCCCATTATAAAGGGCTTGTATAATTAAGTATTGGTTGTCACATGGTCTGATTTCCTTTAAGACTTAATTAGACGATCCTTATTCAGTTTATAATGATGGCTTTAAAAAGTAGTAGTTGAACCAGTAATAATAAACTACATTGCTTGGTAAGAAAGCAAGAGTATCATTTTATTATCAAATATGTATCTGTAGATTTTAACTGAGAGACCACTGCAGGAATGAGAGATCTGGTTGGAGCAGGAGTGTAGATCTCTAGCTGGTGCTCCCATGTGGGTGGCTGTGGCTCTGCTTTCTCAGATGCGTTAACAGTGAGATTTATTGAAGATATGGAGTAGTTGGGACTTAAACCTACTGCCCATGTGGGATGCTGGTGAGGCAGGTGGTGGCTTAACCTTCTGAGCTGAAATGGGGGGGGTCTCAAAAATTCCTTCTTGAGGATGGTGTTTGGCACAGTGGTTGGGTGGTCACTTCAGACACCAGTGTCCCATATCAGAATCCGTGGGTTTTAGTGCTGGCTCTGCTTCTAATCCAGTTTTCTGCTACTCTGTACTCTGGGAGGCAGCAGTAAGGATTTAAGTAGCTAGGTCCATGCCACCATGTGAGAGATGTGGCTGGAATTCCAGGCTCCAGATTTTGATCTGGCCAGTCTAGGTTGTTGTTGATATTTGCAGAATTGAGCTGGCAAATGGAGCATCTCTTTGTGCCAACTGAATGAAGGAATGAATAAATAGTTTTTATAAGAAATAAGTCAGGGTCTAATGAGAAATACCTTTATCCTTCCTATTCCAGCTCCCTCAATGACCTAAGTCTTTTTTTTTTTTAAAGATTTATTTTTATTATTTTTTTTATTGGAAAGGCAGATATACAGAGAGGAGAGACAGAGAGGAAGATCTTCCGTCCAATGATTCACTCCCCAAGTGAGCGCAACGGCGATGCAATGCCAATCCGAAGCCAGGAGCCTCTTCCGGGTCTCCCACACGGGTGCAGGGTCCCAAAGCTTTGGGCTGTCCTCGACTGCTTTCCCGGGCCACAAGCAGGGAGCTGGAAGGGAAGTGGGGCTGCCGGGATAGAACCCGCGCCCATATGGGATCCTGGGCGTGCAAGGCGAGGACCTTAACCACTGTGCCACCGCGCCAGGCCCTCAATGACCTAAGTCTTTACCTTTTGAAGTCCACACCATCTCCAAGCATCACCACACTAAAGGCCAAGATTCTAATGCATGAGCCCTTGGGGGATACTAAGAACATATTTAAACCACAACACTATCAAAAGACTTGTAAATTGACCACAAACTTCAACTGATGCAACGGTTGTAAACACTGCTATTAAAGATTTCTTTGGCATTTAATTTTACCATGACCATTCAGTTTTTTCATCCACTCTTTTACTTTCAAACAAACTGACAAACTGCCAAAATATTGTGTTTGAAAAATCTTGGAAACTCAGCTGTTTCCCATGTATTTATCAGTCTCTTGCACTCATAAACTCTTATTATTTCAAATTCTGCTTTTACAAATCTCAAGTAATTCTCAGTAGCTGAGACAATTAATATTACTCAACAATGATCAAGTGCATAGCATATGGTTGTTTACAATTAACTTAATTCTCAGGGAGGGTAACAAGTGTAACCACATACTCAGTTACAAAAAGAGAATCTGATTTGCTCCTCTCTGCAAATATTACCTGAGAAAAAACAGCAGGAGACTGACATAATCTATCCTATGGGTTAAAGCTTCATTCAATTAGAAATATGACCAGCTACACTATTCTCAAGTACTTGTCTCCTTTACAACGTGAACTAAAACTAAGATATACAAAATGTACTTACAATAATATGAATGTAACTGACTCAAAGGAAAAAGAATTAAATTTGCCCAAATATGAGTAATATAGCTGTCTGTGTCTGTTTTTAACATAAGAATGTGAATTGCACTAATCACTATTAACCAGATGGGTAAAAGAATAAAAAGTCTATTTAGAGAAAGCATTTAAGATTCCAATTCCCTGCGGGGGCTGGAGGTGGGTTAGACGATGCCGCTGCCTCTGCTCCTCTGCGGTTGGGGAGGCCAACCAGTGGCTTTTGGCCTCAACAAGCAGCCTGTGCTTTCTTCTCATGTTGGCCTCACACACGTCAGGCTCTCCGATCGCGGCGACCATGGGTGTGCAGTCTGGTTTTGGTACATGGCTCGCATGATTAGACCACCTATGTTGCTGATTCATGTGCAAAGGAGCCAACAAGATGTATTTTGTTACGGCAATAAAAAAACGAATTCACAAAAATACACCTTTTGTACTATTTATGGTTTATCATTTTTTTC
Source organism: Ochotona curzoniae (assembly GCF_017591425.1). Taxonomy (NCBI): domain Eukaryota; kingdom Metazoa; phylum Chordata; class Mammalia; order Lagomorpha; family Ochotonidae; genus Ochotona; species Ochotona curzoniae. Next base: position 6,834,162 of record NW_024466218.1, read on the forward strand.
ATCATCAGAAACCTAGCTTAAAAAGTTGTAATTTATACAACAGGCATATTATTTCTTCCCACTAATATGAGTCCATATGGGGGTGCTCTACTGCACTAAGGAACTATGCATCGTTATTGTATGTCCATCAGTACCTGCAAATGCCATGCAGACGTGGTCATCAAGGGCACAAATTTTCCTTACAGTTCTTTCATCTTGAAGCTTGGCAACAGATTTCTTTTCGACTCCAAGCACTACTATATTGGTACCTCGAATTCCAACCTGTCACAAAAAAATGTTTTCGTTAAGTTGAAGTTTAAAATTGAATCATACTGAGCCTGGAGTGGCAGTCTAGTGGCTGAAGTCCTCATCTTGCAAGCACAGGATTCCATATGGGTGCAGGTTCTAATCCTGGCACCCACTTCCCATCCAGCTCCCTGCTTGTGGCCTGGGAAAGCACTGGAGGATGGCCCAAAGCCTTGGGACCCTGCATCTGTGTGGGAGATCCATAAGAAGCTCCTGGCTCCTGGTTTCAAATCAGTGCAACCATTGCAGCCTGTTCAATCATGCAAGAGCTGAGTCTGGGAGTAGATCAGATGTGGCTGGGCTGTAGCACCCAACAATAAGAGCTGGAATGGGTGTGGACCAGTCAGACAATGCTGCTGTTCCCACCAGGAGCTGGGCCAAGTCAGGCTTGGCCAAGGATCTACCAGTGTGCACAAGCTCTGCTACAGGGAGGTGACCTGATAGAGAAGCTTGGGAAACTCCTCTGTCAGGACATAGTCCCCACAGGTGAGCACAAGAATCAAGAGTGGGAGCAGCCCAGACAAAGCCAGGTTACAGTACCAGCTGGCATATATATGGGTCAGGTCTGGGAGTGGGACAGGCTGGGCCAGTTCATACACCCACTGGCAGATGTGAAAACCAGAACTGGGTGCAGGATGGACGAGGCTGAGCCACAACACCAGCCAGTTCACATTAGGGCCAGGACTTGGGGCTGGTCAGGCTGAGCAAGGCTGTAGCATCTGCCAGCAGGAGCTGGGATGGGGGACAGGCTGGGCTTAGCCACACTGCAATGCCTATTGGTAGATGCTGAGGTGAGGCGACCCATGCCAGTCTGGGACACAGCTCCAACCAGCAAACCTAAGACATGGGATACAGGAGAGCCCAGTAGGGGAGCTGTGGGAAATCCCCTGCTGGGCCACTGTTCCTGCTGGTGAGTGTAAGAGCTGAGACTGGGGGCAGGCCAGGATGAGCAGGACTACAATATTTGTTGGCCTACATGGCAGCTGGGTTAGGGGGAGAGCCAGGCTGTGCTATGCGACCATATCTACTGGTACATGCATGAGCCAGAGTAAGGAAAGGCTGGTTGGGCTTTGCTGCACTATTAGGTGGCAAATACTGGGACTAAGGCCAGTTCTTGTCAGACTAGACCATAGAACCATTCATAATGTGCAAGATCTGGGGTTGGGAGTTGGCCCTGTAATGAAACTGTTGTTACCTCTCTGATGGGCTGCAACTCCTGCTGGTGAGCATGAGAATCAGGGTTGCGGATGGGTCTGGCTAGACTGGTGGTGGCACCAATGGGTATGAATGTGAGCTGGAGGGTAGGGTTGGTAGGGTTTGGCTAGGTGCCAATGCCCATTAATACAAGAGCTGTATGGAATATGGCAGACTGGACCAGTCTGATGCACATACCAGGATATACAGGAATCAGGGCTGGGGGAGGCCTAATGGTAGTTACAGGGGGTTGCTCCAACTACTTGCAGTTCACACTGGTGTATAGGAAGGCAGTATGTGGTGGACAGGATTGGGCTGGGCTGCATCATCCATTGGTTTGTGTATGAGAAGGTCCTGGAGACAGAACTAACTAGATTACTGTAACCAGTGTGTGTATAGGCTGATGTGGGTGACAGACTGAACCAGACCCCACCCCAGTCAGCACAAAGGAGTCAGGTTTGGGTCATCTTTGGTGAGGCTTTTTGGGGGATCCCTCCAACTGGATTACTGTACTCATAACTCCAACCACAGTGAAAATGGCAGGATCTGTGGCCCGACTGTGAAGTGTTTGTGTCAGAACTGGGTGTCCACACTTGTACGGTTAACAGCATGCTCAGATTCTCATGCAGGACATGACAATGAGTTTACTGAGGCCTGCAGATGACATCTAGTACCATGGAGGACAGAACAAATTAGAAGCTCTCCTGGTACGTTTTTGGTTTGTTATCTAACACTAAGGATGGTTTTGGGCCTGGCGCCGTGGCCTAGTGGCTAAAAGTCCTTGCCTTGAATGCGCTGGGATCCTATACGGGTGCTGGTTCTCATCCCAGCAGCTCCACTTCCCATCCAGCTCCCTGCTTGTGGCCTGGGAAGGCAGTCGAGGATGGTCCAGTGCTTTGGGACCCTGCACCCATGTGGGATACCCGGAAGAAGTTCCTGGTTCCCGGCTTCGGTTCGGCACAGTACCGGCTGTTGCGCTCACTTGGGGAGTGAATCATCGGACGGAAGATCTTCCACTCTGTCTCTGCTCCTCTCTGTATATCTGACTTTGTAATAAAAATAAATAAATCTTTTTTTAAAAAAAGGATGGTTTTGAATTCCCATTCTAGTATCTAGTCAGAAAGTGATACAGCTCATATTCATACTTATTGGTTCACTCTCCAAATGTTGGTAACAGCCACGGCTGATGCCAGGAGCCAGGGACTCAAGCACTTGAGACAGCATCCTCTGCCCTCGAGCATGCATCAGCAGCAAGCTGGCTTGGAAGCCAAGCAGCTGGGACTCAAGCAGGCACTCCAATATGGATGTGCGTGTTGCAAGCCACAGTCGTTTTACCAGCCACACCACAACGCCAACCCCATACAACATTACTTAAATGTTAATTCCCTCCTAGCAACTCTGTTCCTATCTAGTTGGCATGAGATTATTAAACAAACCTAACATTAAAGAAAATATGAGCTTGATACCAAATAGTAAATGCTGTAACACACTCTGTGTTACACACTAGAACTAGACCCATGATGACTGGAGGGGATGAACAAAAGCTTTATGAAGGAAAAACATGCACACTCTTCAAAGGCATGTTAAGGTGTAGAGCAGCAGCAAAGAAGTGTTTCCCTCGTGTGCTTGCTTCATGGGCGGAAGCACACAGGCAAACCAAGAAGGAGCTGTCCCTTAATTAAAAAGCAAAGACGGTAGATAAGGATTTTGGAGGACTTTGATGGCCAGACTGTGGAGTTGAGACTTGATAAAGTAGAAAATATAGAGCTAATAACATTTTGGGGTCAGAGAAAGGACAGAATGAGCAATGATAATAAATCTTAGAATTTTCATGGGAATAATGTGAAGGATTCGTTTTTTTCCCCCCAGAAAGGTATTATCTCTCCAAAATGTTATTTGAACATATTTTGCATTTGTAGAAAAGGGAATGGAAGCAAAAAGAAAACAAGCCTCTTGCCTCACGTTAGGTTGTAAAATAATCATCAAGAAAGGAAATAGAGCCCCAGGCTTCTAATTGTGCCCTGTATAACTTTTTATGTTACTGAAACGTATTGTATCTATGCATTGGTCACAACTGGCCAAACTCTGCTCATGTATAACTTAGAAATCCAACTGCTGTTTGTGTATAATAACATTTGCAACCTGCTCTAATAAACAAAGACTGTATGTTAAAGGTCATAGTGCCCACAAAGGAAAACAGTGAATAACTTCGCACAACAATGCAAATTATAGTTTTACAATGCTCAGACAAAAATGTCTCATCCTTACAATGTATCTTTAAAAATGGCCACTACAGGTATTTTTATATCCTTACCCTTTTACAGCTCATTACAAAGGAACTATTAATCAGTTCTATAGCATTCTTAAAACATTTTAAACGAGTCAATGTGGTTTCTTATTACACTCCAGTCCTTTCCCATTACTCTCTTTATTTTAGGCTCTAAAACTTGGGCATTATTTTCTAACCATATGCTACATGCAATGGTGGGGATTATATAACTTTGTTTATATCAAAATGGTACCCCTTTGGTTTATGCTACATCAGGCTTTTACTAAATTTGCAATTCTAAAAAAAAAAGGACTTATAAAACAGAAGTGAAACTATTGGGCTCAATTAAATAGACAAATACTTTAAAAAGATTTTTCTTTCTAGTATTAAAAAAAAAAAACACTTTCCATTCGAGAGATTCACATTGAAAGTGAAATTTTTTTCTTTTCCGCATCTCAGTTGGTATGGGAAGTGAGAGAAATACAGGTAACTTCTAGACTTAGAAATATTCTGTGTTTTCTCATAGCTACTGTCTGAAATGCCAACATATACAACAAACAGGTTCATGAAATGACTTGAAAAAAATTGGATCTTTCTGAATTCGAAGTCTAGGAGTTGGAAGTCTTAGGGGTAATAGATCACTGGTCACTAGGGCACTTTCCTTCTTTGTAATTTTTATGAATCACCAAGATTATTGAGTAGAGTTAAAATCTGGCAGCAGCATTACTGCTACCTTGAGCATTTAAAAGTTTCTCAGTAATGTGAAGCTGAAAGTACTCTAGTCTCTCAAGAACTTCCAGGAGCATTTAAAAACTTATAGAAAAGAGGGAGAAATGCTTGGAGTTTGGAACCTCTAAAAGAGTGCCAATAAATACTGCAATGGAAATTGGAGGATTCAGCAGGTGTGCCTGGACCAGCACTCTAAGCATTTCACAGACAAGGAGGACTGTGATTCTACACGCTGAGCGATGTATGATTCACATTTTAGGGTCAGGTATGGACAATTTTTGAGTTTTCACCATAATTATTAAACAACAGCTTCCAGGATAAAGGGGCTGTTAAATGTCGCAGGGCTCTGGGGGTTTCTGAGGAAGTGAATCATGAGCCGCATGATTCCCAACGGTACATCTTTTCTAGTCTTATTGCAGACACACCATGCCTACGGCGGTGTCCTTCAGAGTCAAGGACACCACACACACATCCTTGTCCGCCTAGGTTTTCAGTTTGTAACTATCTTTAAGCAAAGGCACCATGAAACCAATATCTAGCTGTTTCCACCACACGTCAGGTCCCAATCTCAGAAACAGAAGGGGATGGAGCCATTTTCACAAGAGGACTTGTTCCCCCAACACCGGACCCTGCCACCGTGGAGGGCAGGCTGGGGCAGTGGGTTAAGGGACACACAACGTACAACGGTTGACACCCACCGCTGTGGAGCCTTTCTTCACCGCTTCCTGAGCATATTCCACTTGGAAAAGGTGTCCGTCGGGGGAGAAGACCGTGATGGCCCTGTCGTACCGAGAAGCCATCTCCAGGACAAGTACGCCGACCCCACAGACACACACACCGAAGCCGACACGGGTGAGCAGCTGCGGGCGCCGCACCGCCTGGAAGCACTTACGCATGCGCCTCGGTTACCATCTGGAAGTCCACGCAGCGGCGCCTTCAGCGCTTCCGGGACATCCTGCGCAGGTGTCTGTCGGTGGTCCTGGAGCAGGGGCCGCCTCCTTCCACTTCCCTTACCAAGCGCCACCGGACCTTCAGTGTAACCTAGGTTTAGTGTCAGGTCGCTTGTTTCTGAAGATGACCCCAAGGCTTCAACACGAGGCCTTCAGGGGTTGCTGTTTGGATTGCACCTTCCCTCGCCTTTGTTGGAGTGTCTGAAGTCCTGCCTCCATTCTTGGGGGATCCCAGCCTTCTGTTAATGTGCACTTTGGGAAGCTGCGGGTGACTGCCCAGCTGCTTGGGGCCCCTCTCACCCCTTCAGAGACCTGGATGAGGAAGGGGGATGCTCCAGTCTTACACCTGACCCAACCCTGTTTTGCTGTTATTGGAAGAGTGAACTTGCAGAGGAAAGATTTTGTGTCTGAGACAAACAAAATTAAAAAAGAATATCATGTATTAGAGAAGCAGTGATAAGAGAGGTAAGGAACAAATGGTTGGCAGGGACCCACAGCACTCAGGTCATCTTCTGCCTTTCCCCAGCCATTATCAGGGAGCTGAATGCAATTGTGGCAGGTGCTGGCTGTCCCCGCTACTCTGTCATACCTGTACCCGTAACACTGTTTTAACCAAAGGGATTTTACAAATACTCAAAAACATCTTTTCAGGTGATTAGCTATAGCAGAAAGTCTTTATATTGTGTAAGAACATCTTTGCCCTGAAATAATTGTCTCTGTGTTCTCATCAGTAAGACTGAGAATATTAACAATTTGCTGCAAAATGTTATGAGGTTAAAATGTTGTTTATGGGCATAATAATGGGAAATGGGACCTGGTGGATTCTAATAGCCGACGAGGTTTAGCTCCTATTATTTTACATGTATTGTTTAATACTTGAAAGTACTATTTTCCATTGGGGAGTATTAAGTTGGTGAATTCATCATTAACAAAAAAACAAAAAATATATATATCCACAAGGAGGAAAACTCATCTCCCTTAATTCCAATTACTTAATTTAGAATTTTATTTCACTCCTGAAAGCAATTTGTATGTATCCTTCCTCATCTGTTTTCTTCAATATCAGAAACTCTTGAAAAGTTTGATTCTACTGAGAAAAACAATAATTCCCAGATACAACAATTCAGTGTAAGTGGTTACTTTACAATTTTGGTAAGCCAACATTTGCCAGAGGCTGTTTTGTTTAGAAGTGTTTTAGTGTTCTTGCTAATATTTTTTCTTTTTATCTTCAAATAATTCGAGTCAAGTTTCATGTATTTGAATTAGATGAATTCAAATAATTACATGAAGTTTCCAAATGATAGCAAAAAAAAAAAATCTCCTGTATCCTTCACCTTGTTTTATCCAACAGAACTCTTATATCCCATTTCAGGAAACTGCCACTGGTACAGTTCACTAAATTATTTCCAGTTTTAGCAAATTTTTTATAACCATATATAACTTATGTTAATATGTGATGTCTTATTCACTTGAAATAAAGTTAAACATAAATACTATAAATATGCAGTTTAAAATGGAAACATCTCTATTATTCATTCCTGCTCCCTTTCCAATCTCTGGTCTCTTGCAAAGAAAGCCACTTACATCAACTTGGTATATGTGTTTTCACTTTTTATATGTATAGAAACATGTATCTTTACAATAGGCATTTTTTAAATTATTATTTTTATTGGAAAGGCAGGTTTACAGAGAGAAGGAGAGACAGAGATTGAAAGATCTTCCATATACTGCTTCATCTCCAGATGGCAACAATGGCTGCAGCTGAGCTGATCTGAAGCCAAGAACCTCTTCTGGGTCTCCCAGTGGGTGCAGGGTCCTAAGGAGTTGGGCCATGCTCTGCTGCTTTCCCAGGCCACAGCAGGGCGCTAGATAGGAAGTGGAGCAGCTAGGACATGCACTGGCACCCATATGGGAATGGCGGCCTAACTTCAGTATGGCTTTTGCAAACATTTGGGCAATGAAGCAGTGAATGCTCTTCAACAAAAATTCAACAAAAATTCAGGTCAGAAAACTTTTGGGTTTCTAGACTAAGTTGAACTTCTTTATTGTTTGTAATCTTTCTGTTGCAACATTGAGGTTTGTAAGTTTTTTTTTAGGATTTCTGTGATTTGGTATTCATAAGATGTACTCTCTAATTCTTGCACTGCCTTTCTTGGTTGATATTACATTGACACTGGCCTCATAAACTGCATTAAGAATGGTTTCTGGCTTTTTGGAATAGCTTATGAAGGAATGGCATTAGTGCTTTAAATATTTGTATGATTTGCCAGTGAAACATGGGTCTGGGTTTTTTTTTTTTTGGCTAGAAAGTTTTAGCTTCCTAACTAAATCTACTTCTCTATTCAAAGTTTTTCTTTTTCAATTTTGAATCAATTGCCATTCCTTTATTCCCTCATTACTGCTTACTTTTATAATAGAAATGAACTGCACATTTATGTGCCCCCATTCATATTTTGATACTGTAGATGTGAAATAAAAAAGAAAGTTAAATTCTCTAGAGGGAGGCTTTGTTGCAGTTTTTCCAGCCATCTTTTAGATGAGTTTACTGTATTCTCACTTTTTGGATTTATGGAAGGTATGAATAATTAGGGTGTCACACTTCTATCTGGGGTTTTGTCGGTGAGTGAGGAGTTGGGGTGCACTGTAGCATTTGGGGACAGGTGTCTTACCTAAATGCTTCATTCGTGTACTTCCTTTTCCTTTTTTGGGGAGGAGGGAGAGACTGAAAAGCTATGCTGTCTGCACGAAATATGGCAGCTTATAACCCAGCTGATCACTTCTGAATCTTCTCTGATGACTGCACTGGCGTCACTGGGAGGAATTTATTTAAGTATCATGCTGCCCTTAGGTTTGGGGGAAATATTAGCCCTACATTTGGCGATGGTACCAACCTTACTAATATCATTATCATTTTGTGAATTTTGAGGTGCTTCAAAAACAGAAGTTTATTTTGCTGAAAGCAAATTTGAAATCTCCTATGAGGTGTCTATTGTAAAAAATAAACATGAATTAAAAAAAAATTTGGAGCAACATAAACTTACTTTTTAATTCCATTATCCACAAACTTTTTGAAGTACCTGATACTCTAAATGGACCTCATATGGGACAAGCACAATCTAGCTCCTTACATTAAGGTCAATATAGTAACGCCTTCAGTTTTTCTTTTTGTTTTGCAAGAGCCTCTAGGTTATCCCAAATGATATGCTTCTCTCAGATAATTGAAATGTGAATTAATTTGTACTGATTATTTTCAAGTAAGGCCTGTGGATTAAGCTTCTCCACTGAATATACTCATAGGCCAAATGAGCATATGCCTGTGAAGGAGCTCCCTGACAGGCTGATAGTTATAAATTAGGAGACCAACTAGAGGTAGAGGTTAAAATGCTGCTTAGGATGATCCTATTCTGTATCAGAGTACGAGGGTTCAAAACTCGTCCTGGGCCCGGCGCGGTGGCGCAAGTGGTTAAGGTCCTCTCCTTGCACGCCCAGGATCCCATATGGGCGCCAGTTCTAATCCCAGCAGCCCCGCTTCCCTTCCAGCTCCCTGCCTGTGGCCCGGGAAAGCAGTTGAGGACACCCCAAAGCCTTGGGACCCTGCACCCACGTGGGAGACCCAGAAGAGGTTCCTGGCTTCGGATTGGCATAGCATCGGCCGTTGCGCTCACTTGGGAAGTGAATCATTGGACGGAAGATCTTCCTCTCTGTCTCTCCTCTCTGTATATCCGCCTTTCCAATGAAAAAATAATAAAAATAAATCTTTAAAAAAAAAAAAACTCATCCTAGGGCCCAGTGTGATGGCCTAGCAGCTAAAGTCCTCACCTTGCACGTGCCGGGATCCCATAGGGTCGCTGGTTCTAATCCCAACAGCCCCACTTCCCTTCCAGCTCCCTGCCTGTGGCCTGGGAAAGCAGTTGAGGATGGCCCAAAGCCTTGGGACCCTGCACCCATGTGGGAGACCTAGAAGAAGCTCCTGGTTTCAGATTGGCTTAGCTCCAGTTGTTGTGGTCACTTGAGGAGTGAATCATTGGATGGAAGATCTTCCTCTCTGTCTCTCCTCTCTGTATATCCGCCTTTCTAATAAAATAAATAAATCTAAATAAATCTTAAAAAAAAGACTTCATTTTGCTTCAATTCTAGCTTCCTGTTAAAATGTGCCTTGGTAGGAAGTAGGAAATGGCTTAAGTGGCTGGGTTGGTGCTACCTGTGAGACAGAGCTGGACTGAGTCTCTGGATTGCTGCGGCTTGGCTTGGCTGTTTAAGGCTTTTGGAGGATGAACCAGTGGGTGGGAAATCTCTCTCTCTTTCTCTATTGGTCGCTCTGCCTTTTGCAGAAAACAAACAGTAAAAATAGACTCTCTGAAAATGCGGTGCATTTTTTAAAAAATCGATTTTTGCTCTGTTCTGCCAGTAAATGGTACACTTAAGAAAAAGGTATCTTTAAGATAATAGCTTTATTTATTTATTTGAAATTCAGGATTAGAGAGAGGGGGAGAGACAGAGTGGGAGAGAGTTTCCATCTACTGACTCCTTCGCTAAGTGGCTCCAGTGACCATTTTTGCAGGATTAGGATTTCTGAGATGAAGTTTTTAGTGAATTCCTTTTGGGAATCTCTGCCACTTAACTGGAGCCTTTGAACCTTTTGTACTTAATGTAATCATCAGTATTCACAGTTAAATTTCATCTGATTGTTTTCTATTTATATGTGTCTGGTACAGCTTTTTGATGTTGAATTTTTGATCAATAGGTAATTGTAGCAGTTGTGGTGATGGAGGAGGGTTAACTGTTTTGTCTTTCCTATTGACCTAACAGGGTCTATCAATTTTTTTTTTATGTTATTTTTTTCTAATTTTGTTACCTTGTTTATTTTAGAGAGTATTATCCTTCCCTAGAGGTTTTTGATACCCTCCAGAACCTAAAATGTTAAAAACAAATTTTACCACTCCTTGAATTTATTGTTTTCTAATGAGCAAACATGGCATTTTTCATAGACCATGTGTTCAGTGTGACGATATCATTGCTTCACTTATGTTTAAAGGTTTCCAGGCTTTAATTTTTTAAAAGATTTATTTGTTTATTTTTATTGGAAAGGCAGATATACAGAGAGGACGAGAGACAGAGAGGAAGTTATTCTGTCCGATGATTCATTCCCTGAGCGGCCGCAACAGCTGGAGCTGAGCCAATCTGAAGCCAGGAGCCAGGAGCTCTTCCGTGTCTCCCACGCGGGTGCAGGGTCCCAAGGCTTTGGGGTGTCCTTGACTGCTTTCCCAGGCCACAAGCAGGGAGCTGGATGGAAAGCAGGCCAGCCGGGATTAGAACTGGTGCGCATATGGGATCCTGGCGCATGCAAGATGAGGTCTTTAACCACTACACTATTGCGCCGGGCCCCAGGCTTTAACTTTTAAAAAACTTTATTTATTTTTATTTGAATGGCAGCTTGACAGAGACGGGACAAAGGGAAAGATCTTCCATATGCTAATGCACTCTCCTAATGTCTGTAATGGCCAAATCTCAGTCTGTCCAGTGCCAGGAGCCAGGAGTTCTTCTGGTGCTCCCCTGAGCGTACAGGATCCCAAGGGCTTGGGGCATCCTCCACTAAGTTCCTAGGCCATAATCATGGAACTTGATTGGAAGTAGAGCAGCCGGGATACCAACCAATACCTAAGAAAATGCTTGAAGGCTGAGAATTAGCCTAATGAAGTGCTGGTTCCTCCAGTGTTTAATTTTTAATTAGGTAAATATGGAGAGCTATACCTGGCTTAACCAGTCACTGAGGCACACAATTTTGTTGTTGTTGTTGTTGTTTTAAAATTTTTTATTTTTGGTGATTTTTGCATAGTTGATTAGGGTGCAAAGACTCAAGGGCTACAGGAAAGTGGATGACATCATTTTTACACATTCTCTTTTTTCCTTCCTGTATCTGGGGGAAGGAAGAAGATAAGGGAAGAAGCCCCACCCAGCCTCCCACCCATCCCCAGGTCCCTAATGTGGGTCATGTTCTGAGGGCCCTGCTCAAGTGGTTTTGATAGTTCAACAGTTCTGAATTGCTGCCTCCACCCCAAGCATGATGAAATCTCTCCATATTCCACTGGCTGACATAGTCCATCTTAGAGTCTCCAATTGCCTAGATTTTCACTGTTAACACATGGTTGGGGTAGTTGATTGATTTGTTCTGTCCTCCATCCTCTGTTGTGGTACCAGGTGTCATCTGCATGTTCTGATGTACTGTCATATCTTCCATATGCATTTGGATATGCTGTCCACTGCTCCGTCTAAGCTGCTGAGGAGGCCTAGCTCTGACACATGCACTCCATGGTCAAACCATGGAACCTGCACTTCTCTTCATGGTTGGAGTTCTGCGCGCAGAAGTTCAGTTGGGGCGATCCCCAAAGAAACTGAGGTGATCCGAGACCTGATTCTTTTGTGTGCTTGCCAAAACAGGATGTGGCACAATCTATTGTGTGTACCTATGCACACACTGGTGGTTGCAATTACTGGGTCAGTTCTGTCTTGCACCAGTAGGGACAGTCAAGCAAGCCTGGCTCTTCCCTGATTGGCTCACATGAGGCTCACAGGTGTTGTAGCCCTGCCCAGTCTGCCTGCATCCCAACTCACATTCTCCAGTGGGAGTAGTGTTCCAGCAGGGGGGCCTCCACATTTCTCCTACCTGGGAACCCTCCCTGGTTCTCAGCTGTGCTGGTTGGGTGCTGCAGCCCAGTTGGGCATGGTCCCCCTTGTCTTGGCATTTGCCACTGGTTGCTGTAGCCTGGGTCAGCCTGGCCCACCCTACTGGTGCAAGCATAAATCAGAATGGGTGAGGGTTGGTTGGAAAGGCAGATTTACAGAGAAAAGAAGAGAGAGATGAAAGATCTTCCTTCCACTGGTTCACTCCCAACATGGCCACAATGGCCAGAGCTGAGCCAGTTCAGCAGCTGGGACACGAACTGGCGCCCAGATGGGATCTTGGAGCTTGCACGGGAAAGATTAGCCAGTTGAGCCATCATGTCAGGCCCAAGAAATCAATCTTTGAAACCTATTTGAAACTCAGACGTGCACAATTTCTCATCATCTGTCAATATTCATCAATGTAACCAAGAATTAACTGTTCATGCAGATTACTTTACTCTGAATTTCAGTATGTACTTGTGTTAGGATTAATGCAAGAAATTTTTCGTCTTTTGGTTACATGACTCCTATGCTTTTTTCAGATGTTTCAACCCAAGAGAGTATAAATTACAAGACTGATTTTAACTGGTTGGGAAGATGATTGCTGGCTAGCTTATCGTTAAATATCTTAAGTAATTTCTCAGACTAGTGCCAGCTTCCCACATCTGCTCTCCCTCTCTTCCTTCACTAAATACTGAGGCCTCGTTCACATCCCCTTCCTCCCAACTCTGCTACCACTCAACTTACCTCAGTATTCTGCTCAAAACTATTGGTGATGTGAGACAGTACTCTGTGTCCTCTGAAGTACAGTTAGGTGCCATTTAACCACCTGTCAATGAAGGATTACATATGTGATGGTGATCCTATGAAATTCTGATGGAGCTGAAAAATTGGAAAGGCAAATCTTATTGATAGAAGGACAGGAAAGAGCTTCCATTCACTGGTTCACTGTCCAAATGGCAACAACAGCCGGAGCAGAGCCAATCCGAAGGCACAAATTTCTTTCTGGTCTCTCCTGCAGGTGCAGAGTCCCAAGGATTGGGCCATCCTGCACTGCTTTCCTAGGCGATAAGCAGGGAGTTGAACTGGAGGTTCAGCAGCCAGGACATGCACTGGTGCCCATATGGGATCCTGGCACTTGCAAGGGGAGTGGTTGACCACTGAACATTGGGCTGGGCCCTGAAATGTTTCTATGGGCTACTGATGTGGTAGTTATGTCACAGCGGTATTACTTGTGCAAGTAGTGATGCTGGTGTAAACAGATCTGCTCTGCCAGTCATAAAGTAGAACTTACAGAATTATTTACTTATGCTACTTAATAGGAAAAAGCTATGTGTATTATCTGCTTGTCATACTACTGTTTACAGCATATTCCTACTTACCAACACAGGCTGCTTGTAAACAGCACACCAGTTTGCACAGGCAGCAGCCTTAGTGTTTACCTAGGCTCTTGATTGGCTCAAGAGGTCACTGCCGTGAGTGACCTACCACATCCAGGTTGGTTAGGGCCACTCTGTGTTTGCAGTTAGGAAATCGCCTAAGGACACACTTCTCAGCTTGCATCCCCACTGTGCACTAATGAATCACTGTATCTCCCAGCTCAGGCTTCTTCAAAGTGACAATTGCTCCAAGAGTCTAAGTCCTCCACTCTCTCTAACTCCTCTTCCCCCTCCCTCTGAGTTGCCTATGCTTCCAGGAAGCTCAGACCAACCGACTGCACTGCACCAAAGAATCTTGGGAGAGGGGTAGGGGCCTATCTAAGTGTTTTCTCTCAAGATAATCTATATTGGGCCCAGCGCGGTAGCCTAGTGGCTAAAATCCTCACTTTGAATGTGTCAAGTTCTGATGGGTGCCAGTTCCTATCCTGGCTGCTCCACTTCCCATCCAGCTCCCTGCTTGCAGTCCTGAAAGCAGTGGAGCATGGCCCAAACCCTTGAGACCCTATACCTACATGGGAGACCTGGGAGAAGCTCATGACTCCTGGCTTCAGATTGGAGAGTGAACCAGTGGATGGAAGATCTTCCTGTCTTTCCTCCTCTCTGTATATCTGATTCTCAATAAAAATCTTTAAAAAAAAATCTATATTTCTAACTATATCCAATGCTTCCCAAGCCATCTTATGGACAAAAATGTTTAAAAAAATCATTTTTATGGCATGCACTGAATCATAGAAAATGGTGTGGTTATTCATGCATGGGGCTTTGGGAACCTGCTATTATGAAGGGAAACACCTTGGGCAGACTCAATTTCATAATTTTCGGTGTGTATGTATTTACTCCACTTTTAACCAGCATAGAAGAGAGTGTTGGGGTGACGGCGGCAGCAGCATTATCCAGCTGTTTACTCAGTCCCCTTCGACTGACCTACGCCTGGCACTGCTGTGATTACAATAATTCCCAGTAAACCAGAGTATTTTTTTTTTCTCAAGGATTAGGCTATTGAATACAAAAATATTTAAATTCCTACGGAATAATTACAAATTTTCTTCCCTTTAAGGTGGCTAGGATGTTCACACCTCGTGTCCAAGCACCATGCAGACCTCCAGTTCCAACTGGAAAGACCCGGTCAACTTCAGTCCTTGTTTGCTGGTCTTTCTCAGCACAAGTAGAGGTTTTTGATTCTCATTAACATTGGGTAACACTTTTTATAAACTTCCCTTTTGTATTATGTGGAAGTATAAATTTGCAGATTAAAAGTTCACAGGAATCCACTACCCACATTTACCCTCGATCCCGCGGTAATTTGAAAACTTGTCTTCCTCCCACCCCCGCGGAGTTGAAGACTGACAGCTTGGACCTCATTTACAAGCCACGAAGAACGGAACTAGAAAAGTGAGGAGATCCTTATTTCAATCGTTATTATTATTATTATTTTTAAAAGACATAAGTCGCTCAAAGTCGACCCTCACATTTCTTTCCTGGCAGCAGTCTATGCCGAGAGGCGAACTCCCGTCCTGCGGTCCTTGGGCCCCGATGGCCGCCTGTCCCTTAGAGCCGGACACAGTCCCGGTGTCCCGATTTGGGCTTAGGGTGACTTTCGGCGTGTTAGGAACGGCCTGCCGAGCGACGCGACACCGTGGGCTGCAGAGACGCGCGTGTGGGGCGTAGCCGGGCCGTTTGAACCAGCGAATCCGCGTTCACCTCGCCTTCCACCCCTGCCTCCTCTCCGCCGACGCTCCACGGGTCTGCACCGACGCCCGAGCCCCGACCGTCCTCCTCCGGTCTCCGGACAACTCCCAGGAGGGGGTGACGATGAAGTTGGCAAAACTCAACTGGGCACCGAGACGCGGCTCGCGCGGGGATCCGGAGCGCCGGGGAGGGAGGCAAGTGGCCGCCGCGCGAGAGGGGCGGGCCGGCTCGGGCGCCTCGCATTTCCTGTGACAGGGGCTGCCCCGGCCTCTCCCTCTCCCGCGGCGGCGGGACCATTTCCTGAATCGCTCGAGCGGAGGGAGGACTGGGGGCGCGACCGTACCATCAGCGCAGAGGGACGGGGGTGTGCGCTTAGGGAAAGGTGGAGGGTGCGAGCGTGGTGAGAGACCGGGAAGTTCTAGCAGGCTCCAGCTTCTTAGATCCTGTTAGACGCACGGACGTCCACGGACTGGGAGTCTCCCGTCTCTGCCGGGTCGGCCGGGTGTGTGCTGGATCCCGCAGCATCCCCCCTGCCCGCATTCCCGAGGTGGTTCGGCCCGAGAGGCCGGCGTCTTTTCCCCCAGTTTGCCGTTCACCCCGAGCGCTCGGGACTTGCCAGTAGTGGTGACGGCGGCAACATGTCTGTGGCGTTCGCGGCCCCGAGGCAGCGAGGCAAGGGGGAGATCACTCCCGCTGCAATCCAGAAGGTGAAGCCTCGTGGGTCGGGGACGCCTGGCCCCGTCCCGCCTCTGGGAGAGGCACCCGGGGGCAGGGCCGGGCCGGGAGTCGGCCGGGGCCGGGGGCGGAGGCGGAGGCGGGCCTGCTGGGAAACAGCCGGGTGTGGGAACCCGAGCCCGGGTGGGAGGCGGAGGAGGGAGAACCGGTTTCTTTTTTTTTCTCCCCCACCGAGTGCTTGGCTCGTCGAGGCTCGCTCCCTCAGGCACAAAGCCCGAGCAAGTGCCGCCCGGTGTCTGCGGGGATGAGGCGGCGTTCGGGCGGCCGCGGCCAGCGCCTCCCGCGGCCCCGGAGTTACTTCGGCGTCGCCCCGCCCCGCGCGCCGCGGCGACTCGGGGCAGACCCGACGGCGGGTCTCGGCCGGCCAGTGGCCATCACCGTCCTGCCAACTCCGGCCGAGTTAGGGAAGAACTCGGGGGGACCCTGTTAGAGCCCGAGGGGGCGGAGAATGGAGCTCCCAGAACCGCCCTCCCCCGTTTTTTTGGAGGGAGAGAACCCCAGATTCTGCACACGTGCTTATTGAAGTGGCTGAGGCTGTGGGGTGAGTCGTGGCCCCTGCCTTCTTGAGGCGTTAGCTGTCCAGTGTGGAGACAGTGGCGACCCGTTTAAGTCGTGGTCGATGCTCGCTCGGGGAGAGCTGTGTCCTGCCAGAGCTACGGCCGTGCTGCTGCGGTTTGGGGACACAAAGGTCCTTTATGGTTTTCTGCCTTGGTTGCCTAGGAGCGAGGCTGCGTTCTGAATTTTCGGGGAGTTAGGCTTTCCAAAGTTAACTCACTGTTTAGATGTTTTTGTTTATTTTATGCATTGGAACCACGATGAAAATAGAAGAAACGTCCTCTTTTAGTACCGCCCGGGGCACCATTGACTGACTGCAGATGATCTTAGATGACCTTAGTTTCTCTTCACTGTCAGTTTTGTAGTGTGGCATTTGACGTTGGCCCAACTGTTGCTTAGTTTTTGAACCAACGCGACTTTGGCTTTGCAGTGCCTGGAAATGCAGTGCGCTGACTGACTGCAGCCCGAGAAACTGCTGCGTGTGGACACGTGCAAAGCGTGTTTCTGGAGGGGTCCCTACTCCTCACGTTTGCACTGGAAAAACCCTTAGCTTTTTATTTATTGCTGATAGGATTTTCTTTGCTTAAATCTTAGGAGGTTTACGATGAGGGATTAATTCTGATGATAGCGCTTCTGGATCATTAAATGCTAACAGAAAAACCTGTCTCAGAAGTGTCTTATCCGCAGTGTCAGCCAGATACCGTGGAGAGGTTGCCGGAGGAGGGAGGTAGACAGCCTGATGCGGACCTTAGTTGCTGCACATTTGAGGACGGTTTTGTTTCTTGTGCGGTGGCTCTTTTCAAGGCAGAGCTTCTTGCATCAGAAGGACTTGCTAATGCTCTTTCCCTTGCAATTGCAGTTTATGATTCATTTAGGAACAGAAGCCAATTAACGTGAACTAGATTGTCGCTTTTCATTTCAGATTTCGTTAGCTACTTTGAGAGAGTGATGTTTGGTATGGTGCTTCTTTCTTTGAATCACTCTAGGGGAACGTGTCCAGTCCCTTAATCTTACAGGCATACCTGGGCCCCTCCCTGAAACTTAGTTTTCTCAGAGTACCAGTCTTTTTTTTTTTTTTTAATTTATTTTTATTTGAAAGGCAGATTTACAGAGAGGAGAGACAGATTGAGATCTCAGGTAAGCTTGTTCACTCCCCGGTGACCAAGTGTCAGCTGATGGGAAGCCAGGAGCCAGGAGCTTCTGGGTCTCCCACAGAAGTGCAGGGACCCAAGCATTTGAGTCATCCTCTGCTGTGTTCCCAGTCCATAGGCAGGGAACTGGATAGGAAGTGGAGCAGCCAGGGCTAGAACCGGTGTCCACATGGGATGCTCGTGCTGCATGTAGCGGATGATTAGCTGGTTGAGCCACCAGGCTGGCCCCAACAAACAGGGTTTTTAATTGCTACAATGGTACTCTTTCCTTAGTGCCACTTAGATGAATTATTTACCACTTGAAGGCAGGATTGCTTTGGGTTGTTATGGTGGATTTTTAAGTCAATTTCTGTTTTGTTTATCAACTTCTGAGAAAGCAAATAACTGACATAATTAGATGTTAATATAAGACAAATTCATGTTTTCCTTCTGGGCCTCAGTTCAGAAGGAATATAATTGTAATGGAGATACTAAAAATTTTTGATTAAGCATGATAATATTCTAAAGATGTAAAGCAAGATTTTGTGTGGTGAACTCTAGTATGTGTTAAAAACATACTGTATGGTTTCTGGTGAAACATTTCTTATAAATCTGAAGAAAAAAACCAGTAATGGAAAGAATGATCTGTATGTACTGCATATTATGTTTTTGTACAAGATTATAATGAATTTTATGAGACTAATCTGTCTTTAGAATTCTTTTTCTTATTAAAATGAGCTGGATTTTTTTTTTGTGTAGCATCATGTAGCAGAATTAACAAAAAAAAATGTTGCATGCTTCCTTAAATGCTTTTATGTAACATGTAGTGATTGCTTTTGGAGTAAGAATGTATGGTTAGGAGATCTGGTTTAGAGATCTTGTGCAAGCTGTGTGTATTGAAACATCTTTTTGATTTCTTGGGCTTGTTTTTATTCAATGCACTAGATTTACAATAAACTTTTTCTAATTTTATTTCAGATGTTGGATGAAAATAACCATCTTATTCAGTGTATAATGGACTATCAGAATAAAGGAAAGACCTCAGAGTGTTCTCAGTAAGATTAAAAAAAACTTTTGTGATTAATTTGTTACTGTCCATGTCTTTACTGAGGTATAATCTGCGTACTGTACATTTCACCTCTGTTGAAGTGTGCAATGCAGTGTTTGACAGTATACTGCTGGATTGTGCTGTTATCACTCGGTCGATTTGAGAACCTTTTCCTTGTCACCCAGAGAGGCTCGGTGCTCAGTGATGCTCACGTCCCATTCTGCCTGATCCTTCACTCCCTGACAACCTGTAATCTACTGTTTGTGTAGGTGTATCTGTTGTAACATTTGGTGTTGATGAATTCCTGCAGTGTGAGGATACTTCAGAAAGTTCTGGTGGTCCAGTCCTAGAGGTAGCGCAGTGTGTCAAGCTGCTGCCTGTGGTGCTAACAGCCTCATGTTAGGGGCGCGGGAAAGCAGTGAAAGATGACCGAGTGTTGGGAGACCCCATGGAGTTCCTGGCTCCTGGCTCTTGCCTTCAGCTTGGGCTAGTCCTGTCTTTTGACAGCTATTTTTGGAGTGAACCAGCAAATGGAAAATCTCTCTTGCTCTGCTTGTCAAATAAATATTAAAAAAAAAAAAGTTTGTGAAAATTGCAATTGAACAGTAATGTCAGGTGCAAAAGCATTAAAATCCATGAATTCTTTTCAATAATCCACATTTTCCTTGAATTTTTGAGTATCTCTTTGTAATAGTCTTTTTTTGTTTTAAGTTTATTTGCGAGGCGGACGTGGAGGGAGCACTAGCAAGTGACCGAGCTCCCAGGGACTAGTCCACTCCCCAGGTGCCTGCCGTGGCCAGGAGCCAGGAACTCAGGCCAGCTCTCCCACATGGCGTCCAAGGACACAGCTGCTGGAGGCATCACCGCCGCCCTGTGGGTCTGCTTCGGCAGGAGCTCAAGGGGGTATCGAACCCAGGCCCTTCTGTGTGGGATGATAGGCCGCGTGCCTGTGCCCGATAGGAGTTGATAGACTTTGTCATATGCTTTTTGAAGTATTTCCTTCCTTTTTATGACCAAAATCTTTACCAGTAGGCAGCTTCTCAAATTCTCTTCATCAGTGATGGGCATTGGTTTTTTTTTCCCCCCTCGTCTTAGCACAGAATACCATGGTGAATATTTATGTGGTTTTTCTTGATTTTTACGCAAAAGAGATCTATGCCAGAGTAATGGGTACCGTTTTTTTAAATATCTGTTGCAGTACATTGTTAAAGAATGACTTCAGTTTTGTGTATAAGCTATTGTGTAGAAAAGTAGATATTCAAATATGTAGGGTATTTATTTATATTCATATATGTGGATGAAAAGGTTTGTGTCTGGTAAGTAGGGAGAGGTGGTTTTTCCTGAGGGCCACGCTTTAGGATCTGGAAGAGTTAGTACAGTTAGGTGGCGTGCTCTGGTGGACTGTGGAGTGGTAGAGTAAGCGTATGATCGAACATTCAGGAAAAGTGTCCAGTAGAAAATAAATGTGAGCTGTACATGCAATTTAAAATTTTCTGTTAAACTAAGAAGAAACAAATGAAGTTAATAGTAAAACAATCATCTCACTGTATAATCACTATAAAAATGTAGTGAGATTTTTATACTTCTTTTTTCATACTAAGCCTTCGAAACCCATTGTGTGTGTTGCCCTACATCTCATTCTGAATTAGCCACGTTTCGTTGTGCGCTGGCTGCGCTTAGACAATGCAGCCTTGGAGTATTCTGTGTTCACCATTGTTTTGGGCCAGATCTCTCTCCTGGATCTCATTGTTCTAAGCAGAGAATGCCAGCGACCCTGGCTCTCGGTGAGCTGGTTTCTTGTCATCATTTGTTTCGCCCCATGGAACTAATGAAGTTTCCGAATAAGATATATTTGTCCCAATATTTTGTAAGTTCGAAAGTCATACATGTGTTTGGTTTCTGTAAAACACAGACATGTAAAAGTTGGTAATTTTTTCTTTCCCACTGCTTCTATCTCCCCGCCTTCATGGAGGTAACTACTTTAAATGACTTATTAGACATTATTCCAAAGGTTTTTCTGTGGATACGTGCATATGTGTTTACATGTTCCTGTTGTTTTTAATATTTGTGTAGACTGCAGGTTTTAGATGGAATTGCTAGGTCAGCTCATGTGAATTACCAAATTATCCTGCAAAAAGATTGTATTGATTGGCTTTCCGCCGGATTTCCAGAGCCCTGGTTTTCAGTTACTTCTGTCTGCAGTGACTAATAGCCTTAAAAAAAATTTTTTTTTGATACACATGTTTGATCAAAAGTGGTATTTGAAAAAGCCTATTCTTGTGAGACCTTCTTTGAAGTTCCCTAATTGATAATATATTAGCCCATGTACTGTGTCAATTTATTTTGTTAAAAATTTACTTATTTTTTTATTACAAAGTCAGATATACAGAGAGGAGGAGAGACAGAGGAAGATCTTCCGTCCGATGATTTACTCCCCAAGTGAGCGCAACTGCCGATACTATGCCGATCTGAAGCCAGGATCCAGGAACTTCTTCCGGGTCTCCCATGTGGGTGCAGGGTCCCAAAGCTTTGGGCCATCCTCGACTGCTTTCCCAGGCCACAAGCAGGGAGCTGGATGGGAAGTGGAGCTGCCGGGATTAGAACTGGCGCCCATATGGGATCCTGGGGCGTTCAAGGCGAGGACTTTAGCCACTAGGCCACACCACCAGGTCCAATTTATTTTGTCATATTGTTTTTGTGAGACACCTGAGAATAATTGGAAGGTTTTGTTTTCCATAATCTCAGTGTATCTCAGAAATGAGCACGTAGTCTTAAAATGCCAGTAGGTGCTTGCTGACGGAGAGCGCGGGCTGCCGGCTCCTCTCCCAGCCCTGCCCGCCTGGCCGCTGTCCTCGGGGATTTATTGTGGTTTGGAGCCCTGTGCTAGTTACAGTGTAGTACTCCCTGTGTTCTCAGTTTAGCTTCATCTGGAACTATTCCTCAGTCTTTTATCTTTTATGATGTTGATGAGCTTAGACCAATTATTTTGTGGAATCTGCTATTTTGGGTCTGGTAGATTTCTCTGAGAAAATTGACATTGCAAACTTTGTGGCAGGAGAACCACAGATGTTCTGCGTCCTTCTTGTCCATCTTCAGTAGCCACGTGGTTGCTGTTTGTCCCAGGATTGAGATAACATTCATCTCTTAGTCATTTTTCATTTATAATTCCTATGTATCTTATTGGGGAGATAATGAGACACTCATACATACTTCAGCACATAAATAAATCCTGGCAGGTGACAATCATGACATGATTAATTTAGTGATGATCAAGTGATGACTGGACTGTTCTTCCTCCTAAAATTTATTTGGAATTCTATATCCTAATTGCCTGTTTATTCCTTCATTTATGTGTTGATCTATAGATGGCTTTATATATATATTTTTTTAAAGATTTATTTTTATTATTTTTTATTGGAAAGGCGGATATACAGAGAGGAGAGACAGAGAGGAAGATCTTCCGTCCGATGATTCACTCCCCAAGTGAGGGCAACGGCCGATACTATGCCGATCCGAAGCCAGGAGCCTCTTCCGGGTCTCCCACGCGGGTGCAGGGTCCCAAAGCCTTGGGCCGTCCTCGACTGCTTTCCTGGGCCACAAGCAGGAAGCTGGATGGGAAGTGGAGCTGCTGGGATTAGAACTGGTGCCCATATGGGATCCTGGTGCATGCAAGGCGAGGACTTTAGCCCCTAAGCTATGGGCCCCATTAAACAATTTTTTAAAAAAAAGATTTATTGGGCCCGGCGCGGTGGCGCAAGTGGTTAAAGGTCCTCGCCTTGCACGCCCGGGATCCCATATGGGCGCCGGTTCTAATCCCGGCAGCCCTGCTTCCCTTCCAGCTCCCTGCCTGTGGCCTGGGAAAGCAGTCGAGGACGGCCCAAAGCTTTGGGAACCTGCACCCGCGTGGGAGACCCGGAAGAGGCTCCTGGCTCCGGATCGGCATAGTATCGACCCGTTGTGCTCACTTGGGGAGTGAATCATCGGACGGAAGATCTTCCTCTCTGTATATCCGCCTTTCCAATGAAAAAATAATAAAAATAAATCTTTAAAAAAAAAAAAAAGATTTATTTATTTTTATTGGAAAGTCAGGTATACAGAGAGAAGGAGAGACAGAGAGCAAGATCTTCCGTCCGATGATTCACTCCCCAAGTGGCTGCAATGGCTGAAGCTGAGCCCGTCTGAAGCCAGGAACCTGAAGCCTCTTCTAGGTCTCCCACACAGGTGCAGGGTCCCAAAGCTTTGGGCCGTCCTCAACTGCTTTCCCAGACCACAAGCAGGGAGCTGGATGGAAGTGGGTCGGCTGGGACACAAACTGGTGCCCATATGGGATCCTGCCGTGTGCAAGGCGAGGACTTTAGCCACCAGGCTACCATGCTTGACCCTCATAAAATAGTTTTTGAAGACATGATCATTTTGCCTGAAAGTATTTTCTAATTAAAAGTAGTTATTTTATGAGAACAGCATATGTTGTCGGAACTTGACAACATAAATATTTAGTAATAAGAGAATGAACACCATATTTCTTCCAACCAGTCATTTTTCATTGGTAAGATGTTTGAATGTATGGCTCTATCTAACCTTGTCTACAGATAAGCCCACTGATATAAGTGGTAAGGAGCTGTGGAGCTGGTGTTTCCACACCCTTTTCTGTTTAAGCTCTTGTATGGCTATTGGGTTGATTTTATATTAACTCTGTGGCATTGCTTTGAGCATTTTCTAAATCAACCTGCGTTTGTTTAAATCAGCCTTTTTTATTTTAGGATGACTCAAACTACTTCAGAATATTTCCTATAAAATCATGCAAAAAGTCATTATAATTTAAGTGAATTTGCTTTCTTCTGTTAGACTGGAAGATAACTTGTTCTGTAAATTATTCCTTTAGTCTGACAGATATGTTCTTATGATCTAAAAAAAAATACATTGAGGGTCTGGCGCGGTAGTCTAGCAGCTAAAGTCCTCACCTTGAACACACTAGGATTCCATATGAGTGCCAGTTCTAATCCCAGTGGTCCCGCTTCCCATCAAGCTCCCTGCTTGTGGCCTGGGAAAGCAGTCAAGGACAGCCCAAAGCCTTGGGATCCTGTACAGCTCCACACAAGTGGGTGATGTGTTCTAATTAAAATATACTCCTTGGTATTTAACACATGGTAAGAGGTGGAATTGTGTTTGTCAGTCTCCTCTCAACATCCCCGTGGACTATTGAGGAAGTTCTAGCTGGTGGTTTCTGTGAGTGCCATTTGAAGGTGTTCACTAACACAGTGAACCATAGCGTACCTATACTAGTCATGTCTTGGGGGTATAGATAAGAATCATTATCAAAGAATGTATTGTACATGATTGGGTTCATTTCAGAAGCAGTGCAAAATCACACACTTACTGGTCGTGAAAGTTTATTTGAAGGTCAGTCAAAAGACATTTTTTTAAAACCAATAAGCAAAGAGTGACAAAACTATAACCGGAAAAAGATAATATAGCAAATAATTTATTGAGACGCCTTTTTAAAAAATGAATGTTTTCCTGTTTAAATTCTAATTTTTTAAAAGATTAGTGTATTTTTATTGGAAAGGCAGATATACAGAGAGGAGGAGAGACAGAGGAAGATGTTCTTGTCCATTGATTCACTCCCCTGGTGACTGCAGTGGCTGGAGCTGAGCCAATCCGAAGCCAGGAGCCAGGAGCTCTCCCGGGTCTCCTACGCTAGTGCTGGGTCCCATGGCTTTGGGTTATTGCCACCTGCCTTTCCAGGCCACAAGCAGGGAGCTGGATGGGAAGTGGGGCTGCCGGGATGTGAACCAGCGCCCCATGGGATCGTGGCGCGTGCGAGGCTAAGGAGAGTTTAGGCGCTAGGCTATCACTCCGGGCGTGAGATTCCTTTTGTGATGTCTGTTTCAGAAAATTATCTTGGGATCTGAATTGAGATACTTTATTTAGTTGAATATGTTCTTCTGACTCATTTTTTTAAAAAAATTTTATTTTGTATTTTTGGTAAATGAAATGTTTGAACAGCCTAGTCATTTGTTGCCAATTTTTAAAAATGGGATTTGCTTGTATGCATGCACTAACACCAAATGCTGGGAATGGTATCACAACTAGCTCTAAGCGAGGCTTGTGTGTATAAGTTTAATAGTTTGGAAGAGAGGCTTAACTGAAAGTGTGCTTTAACTACATCATACTAATAAAGAGAATTTGCTTTACCAATCTCGGAGGTGTTGGTATTCTAGAATTTTTGCCATTTCTGCGTTTTATCAATTTTTTTTAGCATTAGATATTACCTGTTTGTTTTTTTCTGTGACTGCTGAGTCTTGATCCATGGGCAGTGTAACCACAGAAGGCTTCGGTTCATGGTCCTGGCTCTGTGAGAGAGAGAGGCAGTAAAATGTGTTCTTCACACCTTCTCTTCCATTCTGACCCAGTTAGTTGGTTATAGTTGAGTTTGAGGCTTTTGTCAAAATGAAGATAGGAGAAGGATAGGACTAATCATTTTGCTGAATTTCTTAATTTTACTCTTAAAAATGCCAAGTGTACTCTGTAGAAAGCTGGGTTGCAGGCCAGCTAGTTCATTTATTGTCTTGCAGTTTTGTTGGCATTCCCTTTAAGCTGTAGTTAAGAGCTTGCACCTTGTGTTGGTCTGTGAATTGACTTATATGTGCAAATAAAGTAATTATATGTAGCAAATGCTATGATCCTTAAAATCATTATTAACTTCCAGTGTATTATTTGGAATAATTTTGCACAAGAAATAGGAAAAATTAAACTATTGTTGATGTTTTCAAATAACAAGTCTTATTAAACAGTAAGAATGGTTAGCATGCTATTTGTATTAAATAGATAGAATGAGATTATTTTTTTAATATTGGTATCTGTTTTGTTTCAATAGGTATCAGCAGATGCTGCATACAAACTTGGTATACCTCGCTACAATAGCAGACTCTAACCAAAACATGCAGTCTCTTTTACCAGCAGTAAGTACCTTTAAAATAGTGTGAAGTACAAGCTAGTCATTCTTGGTATAAAACATTTTTCTTTATGGAGTCTTCAGTTTTTTTAGTAAATTCTGGCTTACTCTGAGAGTATGAAAGTTTTCTGTGTAATCTCAAGCTTTCCTTTTATTGTTTTATTTTCAGCATTGATTTAAATTAATTCACCTAGATTTGATTCATTCTCTGCATAAGTGATTTGTTAATAAATTTAAAGTGTTTCATACCAAATAACAGATGTTGTGTAATTTCACCAGTCAATGCTTCTAATATACATTTCTTGCAGATAGAAGTATTATTCCACTTGATAAAATTTACTGATTTCTTAATATGTAAGTCTCAACGATGTTCTGTTTGTAGTTTTCAACCATTGCTTTAGAAAACGTTAGCATAGCGTCAGAATCCAGAAAAAGTCTGTCTGTATAATTGCACTGGCTGACTTCTGTGTTAGTCTCATCAGTCTGTGTCATTTTATCTTTAGGTTTATGTTTGTGTGTTGAAGAGGCTGGGATATATGTTGTAGCATTCCTCACTTGTGAATTAGGTGTGTTGTATTCTGCTGCTTTTAGCATGTGCCTACATGTCTTCATGTAAGCTCGTAATTAGGTTGGTAGGCTTAATTAGAATTAGATTTAGTGTTTTTGTCTAAAGTTTTTCATTGGTGGTGGGGTGTATTTCCTGTTGCGTCACATCAGGAAGAACATGTTGGATCATTTCATTTTTGGTAACGTTGAGATTGATCAGTGGGTCTAACTGTTCCCACCCTGGTCCAGTTCCCTCTCCGCCAGGATCGGCATCGCTTCAGGACTCATTTATGCTGATTAGCTGGATCCTTTATTCTATTTCAGGAGCATAGAATAGTGTATTTCTGGTTTTATAACTTATCCTGTGTTTATTAGCTGCAATTGTTTTTTAGAAAGGACCTCCTTCCAGCAAACATTTGGATATACTTAAAGAGTCCCTGTGGAAAGTTCTAAAGGATTGATTTGATTCTGTTACTAGTTTTTGGGCAAATTGTGAAGGCAAACTCAATATTTATGTTTGTTTGGTTTTCTTTAAACTTACGGTTTTATAAATTTTTTATGTCTAAGTCTGTTAGAGTTATTCCTCGTGATGCTCAAATGGTCTTTCTTTAATCAGGGCAAGTGCCTCCACTTGCCGTTTCTGTCCTGACATGGCTCCGGCCTTCTTACAGCTTCTTTTCTTCAGGATTTCAGAGAATTATCCGCAGGCTGGCTTATGTTCCTTTCCTGAACTGGAATCAACTAGATTTTTAGTTTCTTTTTCTGCCTTTAACAGAGTTGATTTTGAGACCACAGTGTGAATGATTGGGGCATTGTTATTACTGAATTTGCATTATGTGTAGGCCTTTTTGGTGTACAGAACTGACACATGGGGATTTTTTTTTTACAAAGAGTTAACACTGAGTTTACAAGTGTTTCTACATCAGAAAGGATTTTTACTTAGTTTTTTTTTTTTAAGATTTATTTATTTTAGTTGGAAAGTTGGATATGGGGGGGGGAGATAGAGAGGAAGATCTTCTGTCTGATGGTTCACTCCCCAAGTGACCACAACAGCGGGTGCTGTGCCGATCCAAAGTCAGGAGCTAGGGGCTCTTCTGGGTCTCCCAAGTGTGTGCAGGGTCCCAAAGCTTTGGGCCGTCCTTGACTCCTTTCCCAGGCCACAGGCAGGGAGCTGGATGGGAAGCAGGGCAGCTGGGATTAGATCCGGTGACCATATGGGATCCCGGCGCATGCAAGATGAGGACTTTAACCATACGCTGTTGCGCTGGGCCCAGGATTTTTACTTAGTTTTGATTTTACATTTTTGCATCTCCCCTTTCCTAAAAAATCTTGTTTCCTTAATCACATTATTCTAGTTACTTATTTTCTGTATTCTTCTATGTAAAATCCTTTCAGTAAAACTATACCAAGATTACTGAGTGAGAATATCTAACACATTTTGAACTTCAAATAGTTATATGTGTTTATATAGTTATAATAGTTCTATTTAATAGTTATATATTTTTTCATTTGTTTAATTCTGAGGTTCACTTGTAGGAACCTCATTACCAACCTGGTAGAATTTATTTTTATGACTAATGAGGAGGTTTGACTTTGTTAGTTTACATTTGGATAGACACACTCCCAACTTTGCTAGCAAAATAAAACATCTTCTCGCTATTACCATGTTCTCTGTGTCACATCAGACACCGTTTGCGTGTGTGTGTGTGGGTGGTGGGGTCTATGTCTGATGACTATTCTGTTCTGTTTGTCTGTTTTCGTAAATTCTACAACCTTTTATTTGATGTTTTTGAAAAGTTCATATTTTTTTATTTCTTTTTTAAGAACATCTGACTCTTCATCCTTTGCACTTCCATACACACTTAGATATCAGTTGTTATTATACCATGTGACGTAATCCTGTTGGGATTGATAATGAGATTCCATTGACTATATGTCTTTAAAGAACCCAGGCTCTGGAGTAACTGTGAAGACGCAGTGGGTTAAGCCGACAGGTGGAATGCCTGAGTTCCCATAGCAGTTCCTGCTTCGGGTCGTGGCTGCTCTGCGGTTTTCATCTAGTGCCCTGCTTGGGCAGCTGGGAGGCAGCGGATGGTGACCGAGTACCTTGATTCCTGCTGTCTGCTCGGGAGCCATGGCCTCGGCCCAGCTCTGAGCCGTCCCAGCCGTTGGCGAGTGAACCAGATCTTCGTCTCTCCTTCTCTTCCCTGTCATTCTGCCTTACTAAGACAGAAATGAAATCTTTAAAATATTTCTTGTCTCTAGTCATTTATTTAATTCTTTATTGTTAATCCATGAAGTTGTAAATTTTTCTGGAGAGGGTCTGATCCTCTAGATACGTGATACTGGAGGGCATTTAAAATATCTTGTTTTTAAGTTTTCTATCTGCAGTTGTTGTTTACATGGAAATGCAGTTGATTTTGAGTCTTACTGTCTTAACTCGTGTTTTTAAATTTTTTGGGAGTTGCTTGTTTGTTTGCTCTTTTGGCTGTTTGCCATGTGTTTTGATGTTTTTAATTTCAGTTTTGTTTATTCCAAATAATTTCTTTTCTCTTGTTGAATTCATCACTGGCTCATGGATTACACAGTGACATAATTTTTCCCACGAGACTTTTGTGTTTCCTTTTTGTCACTTACGTGTTGGTTACTCAGTGGCGTGTTTTTTCATGGTGCTGTAATTTGTTGTTGATGTTGTTGTTATTGTGGATGTTCTAATTTATACCAGTTGTTGACCTTGTTTCATGGTTTCTCAATTAAGGAAATGTATAGTGATAGAGTACTGGGGTCTGTCACATACAGATATGGGGGTATAGTGGAACATGCATCCCTGCTTCCAGACGAAAGATGGACTCCCAATGAAACTGTTGGTCATGTGTAGGCAATGGGATACTGGACTGTCTGACATTGTCTGTACCAGCAGTGTTGGGGTACACTTAAATAAGATACTGATGCAATTATAATTCCTTAGGAAGGATTATGCAACTGTAGCAAAATGGGAAAAATATGTCGGGGGTGGGAGTTAAGGGGGGAATCCCAGCCTATATGAAATTGTACCACATAATTCAAAATTAGAAAAAAAAAAGACAGCCCACAAATGCCAGATCTGGACTAGGCCATAGCCGGATCCGGAAACTGGATCCAGGTCTCATGTGGTGGCAGGAACCCCGTTACTTGAGCTGTTTCCAGTGCCTCCCAGGTGGGTTAGCATGAAGCTGAAAATTTCAGATCTACTCTACCATTTAAAATTATTTTCTGCTATCTTTTTTTTTAATATATATATATATTTAATTAATTACATTGCATTATGTGACACAGTTTCATAGGCTTTTTTCTGCTTTCTTTGAATGTGAGCCTACTCGATGTTGTTTGTAACCCCCTATTAGCAAAATTCTCAGCTACCCCCCAAATCCTCTTGCTGAGAATGATTGCATACTTACCAGCTAGATGCTGCAATCAATATGTGCTTTACCCACTCATTTGTCTGTTGCACATTTGAGGGGAAGCTATTTTGAAGTCCAAGAGTTACAATATTTAGAGTTGTTATGCATCCCTGCATCCAGACGAAAGATGGATTCCCAATGAAACTGTTGGTCATGTGTAGGCAATGGGATGCTGGACTGGCTGATGTTGTCTGTACCAACAATGTCGGGGTACACTTAAATAAGAGACTGATGGAACTGTGATTCCTTATGAAGGACTACACCATTGTAACAAAATGGGAAAAATCTGATGGTGCGTGGGAGTTTTGGGGGGAATCCCAGCCTATACAAAAATGTACCACAGAATTCAAAATGTAAAAAAAAAAGAAGAAGTAAAGGAGAAAAAAAACCCAATATTTAGATTTCTTAGATCTGTTCTATTGATTGTCTAGTAGTTGTCATACATGTTGTGTTGTCTTCCTATGTATCTGGGTACCTTGGTTGAGAGTCAGATTATTTGGGTTATTTGTTATAGAAATGATTTGCTATACAGGGGGATACTATTTTCCTGGGAGCATTTGTTATTTCCTTCTGCCCAGTGTCTGGGGTTAATTTGATTGTACTTCAGAGGTGAGGGATTTTTCTTGGTGTCTCCAGCTGAATTGAATTTGTTATATAGAATTTAAGTCTGATTTGCCAGGGATCTCACTCTTAATAGTCTTTGTACTTCTGTTCTTCCCTGTGTATTACTCCTCAACTTTTTTTCTTTAATAGATTTCTTTATTTACTTGAAAATGGAGAGATCTTCCATCTGCTGTTTCACTTGCTAGATGTCTGATGACCTGGGCTGGGTCCGGCTGACATTAGAAACCTGAAGCTTCTTTGAAGCCTCCCACGTGGGTGTAGGGATGCAGGCCCCTGGGCATCCTCCACTGCTTTCCCAGGTGCATTGTCAGGGTGCAGGACTGGAAGTGAACAGTGGGGTCCTATATGGGATGCAGACTTAATCTGCTATGCCTTAGTGCAGGCTTCCCTTCGTGGTTTTTGTCTGGCTTTCTGGGTAGGCCAGCATGCTCATAACAAATATACCTCCCAACTTTAATTCATCGGTTCTGTATTCCTTTTTTTGGATCTTGGCTTAATCTTTTTGTTGTTGCTGTTTTATACTTTGATATTTTGTCTAGCTTTTTAAAACAAATCTTTGGTTGAGGATTATTTGAATGATCTGATCTCCCTTTTCCTGCAGGTGTAGTTGAATTCTGTTTTGCTATTTATAGAATACTTGTTACTTGTATGGCTTCTGAAATATGGTTGTTTGCAGCAATAACCAGTGCCTGAAGGATGACCATTATGTGTTTGGTTTTTTAAAGTACTTTATCCTTGGTGGGGCTAACACAATAGCTTAATTGGCTAATCCTCTGACTACAAGTGCCAATATCCAATATAGGTACTGGTTCATGTCCCATCTGCTCCATTTCCGATTCAGCTCCCTGCTTGTGGCCTCAAAGCAGTTGAGGATGGCTGAGACCCCATAGTCTTGGGACCGTATACCCATGTGGGAGGTCTGGAAGGGGCTCCTGGCTTTAATTCATCTGAGCTCAGCCCAGTTCTTACCATTGTGGTCATCTAGGGAGCGAACCAGTGGATGGAAGATCTTTCTGTTTTTCCATTTCTGTGAATCTCCCCTTCCAATAAAAACATCTTTTAAAAAACATTTTATCCTTGGAACACGTTAATGTATTAGTAGCATTCTGTGTGGTTGAGGAAGCTATGTATCAGATAGATTTAGTTGTGTAGGGACTTATGGTTGGCAAGTGGTAGTGTTACCACTTACCCATTAGTGAACTCTTTGTTCTTCTGAGAGAAAATTTTGCTTTATGTTGTCATGTAGTGTTGTTAGGATAGAATGGAAATAAAAATCTCAATTTACTCTGGGTCCTCAAATAATTTGAAGGTACTTTTTATGATTGAATTGTACTGCTTGTCTTACTGTATTGTTATGGAAATCAAATGCTTTACTGATTTTTGCTTTTGTGTTGCCTAATGTCATTGCCGTACATATGGGTTAAGTTTTAAGAAATTTAGAGGAGTAGATTTTTTCTTAGGGGAACTGAACAATAGGTTTAAGTGGCATGCTGAGAATTTAGTGTGTTATAGCCATGGCAATGTAAATAACTTGGTGGTTCTTATCAAATGTTCTGACATTTCTGGCAAATATGGTAGACTCTAAACCTGTTCTGATCAGTCCTG
The DNA here is from genome assembly GCF_017591425.1 of Ochotona curzoniae. Classification (NCBI taxonomy): domain Eukaryota; kingdom Metazoa; phylum Chordata; class Mammalia; order Lagomorpha; family Ochotonidae; genus Ochotona; species Ochotona curzoniae. Next base: position 6,866,018 of record NW_024466218.1, read on the forward strand.
GTGACTCAAGAATTCTTACCTAGATCACTGAGGGCAGAGAAGAGGACATTTTTCTCTAGGTAGTGGTTTTTTTTTGTCTTAATGAATTTACCTACTTGTTTGTTTTCCCTTAAGCTACATGGATTATAACTTTTTACTTTTTTAATTAATTAATTTTTGGTTTGTGTTGTCCTATGATACAATTCCATAGACTGTGGGATTTCCTGTTCCCCTCCCTAAGCTGTCACCCCCATTGATTTACCCTCTAGTATTGCCATGGGTGGTCCTTCATGAGCAGTCATGAATCCGTCATTCTGCTGTTGAAGCATTTGCTGACATTGTAGGCATGGACAGCGTCAGAGAGTCCAGCTTCCTACCGTCAGGATATATTTACCAGTTTCATTGGGAGTCGTTTGGTCTGGATGCAGAGATGCGAACTGTACTGTGTCTCCACATCTGGACGTCAGACAGAGTTATAGAGAGGGAAGGCGAGACAGAGATCTTCTCTGTGCTGATTCACTGGGCTCCAAAGGACCGCAGCGGCCAGGGCAGGGCCAGGCTGAAGCCAGGAGCTGGTTCTTGAAGGTGGGTGTAGGGCTCTGACACATGGCCCATCTTCTGTTGCTTTCCCAGGAACATGGAAACTGGGTTGGAAGAGGAATAGTTAGTATTCGAACCAGTGCCCAAATATGGTAATTGTGGTGTATGCCATTGCATCACAACACTAACCTCAGACTATAACATTTAAAAAAATTATATATTTGAGGGCTCAGTATGGTAGCCTACTAGCTAAAGTCCTCACCTTACACACGCCAGGATCCCATATGGGTGCTGATTCTAATCCCGGCAACACTGCTTCCCATCCAGCTCCCTGCCTGTGTGCTGGGAAAGCCGTCGAGGACGACTCAAAGCCTTGGGACCTTGCACTCTATAACTCTGTCTTTCAAATAAATACATAAATCATTTTAAATTTTGTCATTTCTTCAACACCATATAGATCATGCAGTAGCATCAATTTCTACAAGGTTTTTGATTTTCATCACTTTTGTAATGCACTGGTAATTTTGTACCATGTTGTTCGACTTCATGTTGTGGAAACTTTTCTGTTTTTCTCCCTGTTGTGTACTGTGTTTTCTTGCTCTGTATTTAAGGGGATGTATAACAGAAGTGTATTGGAAAGGCGGATATACAGAAAGGAGAGACAGAGGAAGATCTTCCGTCCAATGATTCACTCCCCAAGTGAGTGCAACGGCCGATACTATGCCAGTCCAAAGCCAGGAGCCTCTTCTGGGTCTCCCACATGGGTGCAGGGTCCCAAAGCCTTGGGCTGTCCTCAACTGCTTTCCCAGGCCACAGGCAGGGAGCTGGATGGGAGTGGGGCTGCCGGGATTAGAACCGGCACCCATATGGGATTCCGGGCATGCAAGGCGAGGACCTTAACCACTTGCGCCACTGTGCCGGGCCCATAGGATTTATTTATTTTTATTGGAAAGGTAGATGTACAGCAAGAAGGAGAGAGAGAGAAAGATCTTTCATCTGCTAGTTCACTCTCCTAGTGGCCACAATGGTCAGAGATGAGCTCATGTGAAGTTAGGAGCCAGGAATTTCTGCGGGTCTCCCATGCAGGTGCAGGGTCCCAAGGCTTTGGGCTATTCTCTACTGTTTTCCCAGGCCACAAGTTGGAGCAAGATGTGAAGTGGAGCATCTGGGACATGAACTGGTATCCATATGGGATCCCAGTACATGCTAGGCAAGGATTTTAGCCACTAAGCTACCATGCAAGACAAGGACTTCTTTCTTTTTTCTTTTTTAAAGAAGATTTATTTATTTTTATTGGAAAGTCAGATATACATAGAGCAGGAGAGACAGAGGAAGATCTTCCCTCCAGTGAATCACTCCCCAGGTGGTCACACCGGCCTGTGCAGAGCTGACCAAATCCAGGAGCCCTGAGCCTCTTCTGGGTCTCCCATGCGGGTGTAGGGTCCCGAGGCTTTGGGCCATCCTTGACTGCTTTCCCAGGCCACAAGCAGGGGCTGGATGAGTAGCAGGGCTGCTGAGATTAGAAACGGTGCTCATATGGGATCCTGGGGCGTTCAAGACGAGGACTTGAGGTGCTAGGCTACCATGCTGGAACTGCTTCCCTTAATGTTGGTATTTTACTACAATTTTATTTTCTCTGCAGTTTTAAGAAAGGCTTATAGTGTTGTCTTGTCAATTTTTTTTGGTGTGCATTAGATTTGTTTTTTTATTTTAATTTTGAAGTATATTCCTGCAGATTCCTTTGTTCTAGAAAGAAAAGACAATTACTTTCTATATGCATTTATGTGACATCCTAGTGACTCAGGGTTGAATAAGCTCTGTTTTATAGAACTGAGGTAAAGTGTACCATTGGATTTGTTGTTCGGCATGCTTACTGTGTATAGCACAGAATGGCAGAGTGCGTACTAAAACTGGTAAGGAGATAGCTAGTCTGTAAAACATCCTGGGTCCTCAGGCTTTAGGAAATTTGCAAAACCGTCATACTGTGAAAGCAAGTTGAAAATGTTGTTTGATAGGCAAATTCAGATGGTCAGATTTCACCGGTAAGACTGTCTTCTCTGTTAGTTGTCTGTTGGGATGAAGATGACATGGTGACACTTTGTGAGATTATTGAATTGAGGAAATCAGTTGGTAGGGCCTGAATATAGATTCTATGTAGATTTAAGGTGATGGCTGAGGACATCCTTTTAGTTCCTGGGGAGTGAATGAAGTTTGTAGGAGACATTGCTGCGATGTTTCAGTTGTGTGTTGACCTTGTTTTTCAGAAACTGAGTGTAAGAAGTGGGAGCAGCATGATATCATTGAGGTTTTTTGATCAGGTTTTGGTTGACGAATAAGGTTCATTTGTATGTGAAGTAGATGTTGATTGTATGTATAGGAGTTATTTCTCTGGCAGCGTGAGAAAGTGCTATCAAAATAATGACAGATATTTTGAACACATTTTAATATTGTCATTTATTTCTATGTCACTTTAGTGCCTCCTTGTGGAGAACTATATTAACAACAGTTCATTATAATTACACAGATGGATTATTAAACAAAAAATTGTATATTGTAATACAGTTATACTGAAAATAACTTTCTGTAGTTTTATAATAAAACGTTAAATTTGAGCTTACTAATTACCAAATATTCAATTTCTGTATCATGTTATGCAATAGTTATTATATATACTTTTGAAATATCCATAAATGGGTACTCCTATTTTTAAAATATTTAAATACTTTAAATATTTAAATCTGCTTTTAAGATTTATTTATTTGAGGGCCCGGCGCGGTGGCGCAGTGGTTAAGGTCCTTGCCTTGCACGCCCGGGATCCCATATGGGCACCGGTTCTAATCCCGGCAGCCCCTCTTCCGATCCAGCTCCCTGCCTGTGGCCCGGGAAAGCAGTTGAGGACAGCCCAAGGCTTTGGGACCCTGCACCCGCGTGGGAGACCCGGAAGAGGCTCCTGGCTTCGGATCGGCATAGCATCGGCCGTTGTGCTCACTTGGGGAGTGAATCATTGGACGGAAGATCTTCCTCTCTGTCTCTTCTCTCTGTATATCTACCTTTCCAATAAAAATAAAATAAATCTTAAAAAAAAAAAGATTTATTTATTTGAAAGGCAGAGTGACTGGGACAGAAACACAGAGAGGGGTTTTTCCGTGCGCCAGTTCACTCCTGAAGTGGCTGCAGGCGCTAGGACTTGGCCAGGACTTGGCCTGGCTTAAGCCAGAAAGCTAGCATACCATCCAGGTCTTCTACAGAGTGGCAGTACTAAGGTACTTGAGCCTTGTTCTTTTTGTTTTGTTTTGTTTACACAGTTGAGAGGCATGCATGCCCGGATGGGCCTGTGATTAGGGTGGGGAGGGTCAGGTATGGAGGAAAGTGGGTGGGACAAATATTTCAGCTTTTTTCTTTCCTTCTGTGCCTGCAGGGGGCAGGAGGAGGAGAAGGCCACTCCTTTCTGTCAGATGACTGGGGAATGACAGTCCTTTGGTGATGCCCTAGAGACCCTGATAAGGGGAAGAGTGTACTGAGCATGTTAGTTGAGTGTTCTTGATAGCCCTGAGACATTGGTGGTTTCATTGCTCCACGGTTTAGAAAATCTCCCAAGGTCTGCTGGTTGACAAAGTCCACCTTCGTGCATCCCTAGGAACATGCTGCAAAGCTTAGCCAGGATGCTTTCCCACCCTGTTCTGTTTTCTGTCTCCTGATGAGGCACTTGATGTCCCCTGCTGGCCTAGGTGAGCTGCCCATCACGTCCCACATGTGCCTCTGGGCCTGTTGTCCACTGCACAGGCATTAGCAGCTGAGAAAGCCTAGTCCTGATACATTCATTGCAAGGTCAGACCACACATGCTGTGATTTTCCCTGTGGCCAGAGTCTAAGTCCAGTGATTCAGTAGGGGATTCCCGTGTCCCAAGAAACCTTACCTGGGGTGGCTTCAGACTTGAGCCTTCTGTGCACCAGTCAGTGCAGGGTCAGGTTCAATCAGTCACCTGCAACAGCTAATGCGCATAAGGTGGATCCAGCTTGGTCAGTTCTGCCACAGCCCCATATCTCACATGAATCGATGGATGCTGTGGCTCAGCCCAGCCAGCCTGACACAGACCCAGTTCTTACACATACCAGCGGGTACCGTGGCTTTGTCAGAATGACCTCAACAACTCCTGCCAGGACCACCCCATCCCCATTTTTGTGTGTGCCAGTCTTTGCTGCAGCCTAGCCCTTCCAAGCCCTTATCCCATCTGACTCTCTTGCACACCTACGGGTGCTACAGTTTAGTTCAGCCCAACCTGCTCTTAGATCTGACCCTCAGGTATGTCAACAGGTGCCACCGCCTTGTCTGGCCTGACCTGCCCTCAGCCCTAGTTCTTGTGCTTATCAGTGGTAGATACAGCCCAGTAGGGGAGTACCCACAGTTAACCTTCCAGGCATGTTCCCTGCCTTGAATCTTGCTCTTGCTGGGGTTACTGTGGTACAGCCTGGTTGGACTTATACACAGTCCAGGCCCTAGCCAGCCTTGCCATGGCCTAGCTTTGCTGGCCCACACCCATTCTAGCCCTCATGTGCACCAGTGGGTACAGCATTCCAGCCCAACCTGGTTATGCCCAAACGGGCCCAACCCCAGTCCCAACTCTAATGATCAGCAGGGGAGGCGGCAGCCCAGCAAGGGAGTCCCCGAAGTTCCTCTATCAGGCCCACTCCCAGCCTTGGGTCTTGAGCGTGCTAGCAGGTGCCACCCAGTCCAAGATTGTCCTTCCCTAGTCTCGGCATTTGCCAACAGGTGCAAAGCCAACTTTTCCCCATTCCCAGCTCTCACTTTCAGGTGCAGCAACATAGTACAGCCTGGCCCACCCCCAAGCCCTCATGTGAATTTGTGGATGTCATTGTCCAACACAGTCTGACATGTACCCTATCCTGGCTCTGACTTAATGCCAGCCAGTGTGTGGTGAGTGTAAGCTGACCTACCCAGCCCACCCCCAGACCCGGCTCCCGCATGTACCAGTGGGTGTTGTAGCCCAACCTGGCCTAGCCTGTTCCCAGCCCCAGTTGAGAATGTTCTGCTGCTTTTTTATGCACATTAGTAGGGAGCTAGACTGGGATTTGACTTAAAATCACAGTATGCTGGTGTCATAGTCTGCTTTTTAATCCACTGTGCCACAATACTAACCTCTGTTACGTGGCAGGCATAGTAAATTAGTGATCATATAGCAGGTTGGAAGATGGTAAGAACTATGAAGGGAAAATAAAGTAGGGAAAGTTATATTGGGAATGCTGGTGCCACAGTTTGTAATACAGAATGATAGGGGTAGACAACTAACCTGAGAAGATAACATTTGAGGGAAGACTGTTGTTGGAAGCTACTGAAAGGCTTTAAGAAAATGAATTGATGTAGTTTAATAAGCTCATCTGACTTCGGTGTTGAATATACTATACAGGAACATGGATTGAAGCAGAGAATCCTACTGGCTGGCTATTGTAAGAATGAACTGCAGAGATACTTTGGACCTTGTACTTGCATGGTGGTAGAGGAGGGAGTAGTAAATGTGGCCAGTCTTGGGGGTCTGTTTCAAAGGTAGAGCTCAGAGACCTGGCAGGATGGCCTAGTGGCTCAGTCCTTGCCTTGCAAGTGCAAGGGTCCCATATGGGTCCAGTTTGTGTCCCAGTTGCTCTGCTTCCCATCCAGCTCCCTGCCTGTGGCCTGGGAAAGCAGTAAAGAAGGGCCCTAAGCCTTGGGATGCTGCACCCACATGGCAGACCTGGAAAAAGCTTCTGGTTTTGGGTCAACTTGGCCCTGGGTGTGGCGACCACTTGGGGAGTGAGCCAGTGCATGGAACATCTTTCTCTCTGTCTCTCCTCTCTGGATATCTGCCTTTCCATTAAAAATATATAAATAAATAAAAAAAAAACCAGTAGAACTCATGATCAAACGATACAATAAAAACCATAGGCGATGGGGCTGACATAGTGGCTTAGTAAGTTAATTTTCCACTCAGTGCTGGATCCTGTGTGGGTCTCAGCTGCTTCACTTTCCATCAAGCTCCCTGCTTGTGTCTGGGGAAGCAGCAGAGGATGGCTTAAAACCTTGGGACCCTGTACCCACGTGGGAGACATAGAAGGAGCACCTGGCTCATGTGCTTGGGTCAGCTCAGCTGTAGTTGTTGTGGCCATTTGGGGAGTGAACCAGTAAATGGAAGATTTCTCTTTATCCTTTTCTCTGTAAATTTGTTTTTCAAATAAAAGTATTTATTGTAGGTGGCAAGTGATGAAAGAGATGTTAGAGATGGTTGTTGACAGAGCAACTGGACAGATGGGATTGCCATGCTTGAGCCTTTAAATAAAGTAATTTGAGGGTGGGACTATGCCAGTGATATGTGTCTGAGGCCTCCCAGTAGAGATGTGAAGGTGGAGTAGGGAATTTTGACAATTAAAACATAAAAATTGACAGACACTGCTTTTAATTCAAATTTTACATGTTTATTTTACAAAATAATATTTATTAGTACATCTGCTTGATATCAGATGATTTTAAGTCCCAGAATTAAGTAGAAATAATGTTGCACCTAATACTTACAGAACAACATATAGTGGGGAAAGCACTTGAAATTACATCTGTTGAATATGCTGCATCTGGGACCGTGGAGAAAGGCAGTGGAGGACTGATTATCCTATGATCATGGGGAGGGTTTCTGGTTGTCAGAGAAGTCAGTGATGCTTGAAGTATATAGAATAATATCTGCTCATTTAAGTCTGGAGATGAGTTTTGACAAGTTCATTTAACCATCACTGTTTAATCAAGATTCATGAATAGGAACTGACTCTGTGACTTACAGTTTAAGTTCTGCCTGCAGTGTCAGCATCCCCTGTAGGTGTCAGTTTGAGTCTTGGCAGCTCTGCTTCTGATCCAGCTCTTTGATAGTGTGCTTGAAAAAAATACTGAAAGATGGTCCGAGTTTTGGGGCCCTTTCGTCCTTGTGGGAAACTTGAATGATGCCTCTGCTCCTAGACCTGGCTTTGGCCTGGTCCATTGCTGGCTGTTGTGATGATTGGGGAGTGAATCAACAGGTGGAAGATCTCTGTTCCTCTCTCCTCTCTGTAAGTTTGACTTTTAAATAAATAAACTTTAAAAGGGATACATGAATATTGTTGTTATTTCAAGTATTTTTTTCAGATTTATTTGTTTTTATTGGAAAGATTTACAGAGAGAAGGAGGGACAAAGAAAAGACCTTCTATTACTGGTTCACTCCCCAAATGGCCACAACAGCTGGTTTTGAACTGTTCAGGAGCTAGGAGCTCTTTCTGGATCTGCCGTGGGGGTGCAGGGTCCCAAGGCTTTGAGCCACCCTCCACTGCTTTCCTAGGCCATAAGCAGGGAGCTGGATGGGAAGTGGAGCAGCTGTGCCCTTTTGAGATGCTGGTGCTTTGAGGTGGAGGATTAGCCAGTTGCACTGACATCCCCAAGTAGTTTTCTGAAATTGCTTCTTTTGTTTATTTTTTTTAAAAAAAATTCATGGGCCCGGCGGTGTGGCCTAGCACCTTGAATGTGCCAGGATCCCATATGGATGCTGGTTCTAACCCTGGCAGCTCCACTTCCCATCCAGCTCCTGCTTGTGGCCTGGAAGAGCAGTTGAGGACAGCCCAAGGCTTTGGAACCCTGCGCCCGTGTGGGATACCCGGAAGAAGTTTCTGGATCCTGGCTTCAGATCTGCATAGCGTCGGCCATTGCGCTCACTTGGGGAGTGAATCATCGGACGGAAGATCTTCCTCTCTGTCTCTCCTCCTCTGTGTATATCTGACTTTCCAATAAAAAAATAAATCTTTAAAAAAATATTCATAGGAGTTCATTATTGTTGAACTCTGTGAGTATAATACATATTATATATATTTTAAGCATAAGCATTTATTATAAAAATATATATATACAATGTAAATATGTATGATTTTGTGATTTTAAATTCAAAATTTTTGTTAGCATTTCCTAAACAGAGTTTCTAACTTTTTTAAAGGTATATTTACTTATTTTTACTGGAAGGGCAGACTTACAGATAGAGGGAGAGACACGGAGAGTTTCCATCTGCTTGTTCACTCCCTTAGTGACCTCAGGGTAGGGCCAAGCCAAAGCCAGGAAGTCTGAGCTTCTTTGGGGTCTCCCACATGGCTACAGGGGCGGCCCAAGCACTCATGTCACGTGAGTCGATCTCCACTGCTTTCCAGGCACATAGAAGCTGGACAGGAAGTTCAGCAACTGGAATTTGAGCTGGTGCCAATATGGGTTTCTGGCTGTGGGCGTCTACCTTACCTGCTAAGCCACAGTGGTGTCCCTTCCCCATAGTTGCTAATTTGAATAAAGTCCAATTTATCAGTGGTCTTTTTAAAGACTGGGTAATTTTTTCTGTGTCCTGTTTCAGAAATGTTTCCCCTTATCAAGATAAATGAATATATGCCTGTGTTTTTTAAGTGTGTTGGTCTATCCAT